>NC_091441.1:12925671-14125671 GCF_964237555.1 Oryctolagus cuniculus | reverse complement strand
CTCACCTTTTTTATATTCCTTCAGGAGGAACAAAAGATGTATTTCAGATGTAAGGTACATTTTTTCTGCTGTTTATTATTCTCGGTGACACCTTTGAATATACTATTTTGTCTCCAGATAATTCCGGAAACTTTTTCCCTAGATCTTAAAGACATACAGAGAGAGATATGTGTAGAATATGTATATTATGTGTGCTTTTCTATGTATGAATGTGCACCTGTGTGTTTGTGTGAGTGTATCTGTGTGTGTGGCTATGATTAGACAGGTTGGGAACACATGGAGAGTTTGACTTCTATGCATTTTCTGTGTACAGTGACTGGAACTCTGATAAATGCCCTCTGCTGCTTCTTTTGTTGTCTCTCGGACTCTGGAATCTTCCCTGACTTCCCCTTTCCTGTTTTTATGGTTTTACAGTCTCAGCTTAACTGAGATTGGGAGTTAGACAATAAGCATGAAGCAGAAGGTGTGTTTGGAACTGGAGAACCAATTAAAGTGAATTTGGTAAGATCATGTAAGACTCCAGGAAGAAAAACATTTGCTTAATTAATATACAGCATTTTTGCATATGTTGTGTGTAATCTTTAGTGACTAAGTTCTTTCAAATGTGTCTTTCATAAATCAGTGTGAGTGCAAAGAGTACTGTGAAGTGATAATTTTTGTTGGTGTAGATGCTCACTGCAACTTCAAGAACATGACACAACCACCAAAATAGGCAAAGTTCAGGTCAACAGCATGAGTTTGAACCACGACAGGGCCTGGAGCTGAGCCTGGGAATTAAGGAGGAAGGGATAAAATAATATCCAGAGACAGAAGTTAGGCAGGAGAAAAAAGCTTAAAAAAAGAACATTAGATTGCCAAGCCGAGGTCTTACCACACAAAGAGAAACAACACTGAGCTTAGAAACAAGGCAAAGTTAAGCTTGCAAGAAAACCAACAGCAAAAAAATCCTGCCCAAAACAAGCAAAAAAACAACAAACACATAAAATCTCCCTTCCTCTTTTCTTCTTTCCTTTCTTTCCTCCCTTCCTCCTCCTCCTCCTTCTCCTCCTCTTCCTTCTCTCTGTTTCCTTTATCTGAAATTTATTCACTTGGCACTTTAGGGAATGCATGCTAGCAGTGGAATTCTCTAAGTGCCCAAAAGAAAAACATAAAATGCTCAAAGTGTTACAAAAGGAATATTATTGTGCCTTTGCTGTTGAAGTTTGAAAACCGGAATTCTTAACAAAGTAGGTTTCAACTAGCTAAAGACAGTCATCATTTATGAGTATGGAAATATTTTTGTTAGGATCTTGCATAACAAGATTACCTGAAGTTATGAATGGTTTATGACTTTCCACTGTAGAATCATTTGTAAAGGAACACAACAGTTAGTTTTGTTTTTTGCCAGATAAGCAGCTGTAAATGAAAAAAGGTTTTACTTTTGGAAGGAACATAAGCAGAATTAAAGTAAGAATGGTTAGACAGTGGTGTTGGCTGTCATCCCTAGATGCAGATGCTGCGATGAGGTTTGGGATGTAGGATGTTATTCAGGATTGAGTCCATTGAAAGAAAGGCAGGGAAAGCACAATTTGCAAAGTTAAAGTACAATCTAGTGCCGGTGCTGTGGCTCACTAGGCTAATCCTCTGCCTTGCGACGCTGGCACACCAGGTTCTAGTCCCGGTCGGGGCGCTGGATTCTGTCCCAGTTGCCCCTCTTCCATGCCAGCTCTCTGCTGTGGCCAGGGAGTGCAGTGGAGGATGGCCCAAGTCCTTGGGCCCTGCACCCACATGGGAGACCAGGATGAGTACCTGGCTCCTGCCATCGGATCAGCGTGGTGTGCCAGCCGCAGCGCGCCAGCTGCGGCGGCCATTGGAGGGTGAACCAACGGCTAAGGAAGACCTTTCTCTCTGTCTCTCTCTCTCACTGTCCACTCTGCCTGTCAAAAAAAAAAAAAAAAAGTACAATCTAGGCCTAGTAAATCTTCAGCTAACTTTTGTAGAGTCTCCCCAATTCATCTCGTCATTTAAGTGTTTTCTGCATGCTATTAACATGGCCTTAACATCATTATATAGGGTAACTCTGTCCTCAGTTAGGTGTAGCTTCAGGTACATGGGCCTGTGTGGTTATGCAGACTCTGAAGTTGCCGTTATTTGGAGGTTTTCGTTGTCCACGTTTCACATCTGGGGAGCAATCCTCAGTTTAATATTAGTAACACCGTTCAATAAGAACATGGATAGTGATTTTAAAAGAGACTTCACAAATATAATATACAAATGCCTAGTCGTGATAATTATATACACTACTAAAATATAATACAACATATTCGCATATATCTTTTGTCATCAGGAAAATGTAAAGGAAAATCACATAGTGTTACAAAGGTAAAAAAGTTGCTAATAGAAAATTGGTGAATTTCAAGAATTGGAGATGATGTGGAGCATCAAGCTTGATCCTCTACTGCTTTAGGATTTAAAAACCACACTACTTTGGAAAACAGTAGGTTAGTTTGTAAAGTGAACAACAACAACAACAAAAAACCGATAGAGTTGGTGTTGTGGGCCACCCTCTGTTGCTTTAGCAGGCACATTAGCAGCTTTACCCTCTACCCCACAACCAGACCAGCTCTGGCTGTTGTGACCATTTGGAAAGTGGGCCAGTGGGTGGAAGATTGATCTCTCTATCTCAACTCTGCCCTTTTTTTCTAAATAATTATTTTATTTATTTTAAAGACAGAGTTACAGAGAGAAGTAGAGCCAGAAAGAGAGAGAGGTCTTCCATTCCGCTTGTTCACTCGCCAAATGACTGTAACAGCCAGAGCTGAGCTGATACGAAGGCAGCAGCCAGGAGCTTCTTCCAGGTCTCCCATGGGGGTGAGGGCCCCAAGGACTGGGGCCATCATTTACTGCTTTCCCAGGCCATAACAGAGAGCTGGATCGGAAGAGGAGCAGCCGGGACTCAAACTGGCGCCCATATGGGATGCCAGTGCTGTAGTCTGGGGCTTTAACCCACTGTGCCACAGTGCCAGCCGCTCAACTTTGCCTTTCAAATGAATAATTAAATCTTAAAAAATCTATGATATGATCTATTACTAATTATCTTCTTATTACCCAATATAAATAAACTTATACAATCAAATATTACTGTTTACAGTAGCCAAGTATTACTGTTTATAGTAGCTTTGTTCATAGTAGTCCAAATGCAGGACACGTAGAAACATCTCCCAAATTCATTAGTATGAAGGAAATACAAACTGTCAATATAAAGAAACAAACCAAAACATGGAATCGCAAAACATGGGTGCTGTGACAAACAGAATAGTGTGATAATTTGATTGCATTTATATGAAAATCTAGGAAATTATAGAATCTATAAGGACAGAAATCCAGTCAAGGCTTTCCAAAGGCTGAGCGTCAGCAGCTGATTGGAAAAGAGCATAAGATACTTTGAGCTTTGAGAAATGTTCTATGTTGTGATTTTGTTGGTGGCAAACGTTTGTTACATTTTATCAAACAATATTTTCAAAATATGTTTTATGAAAATTGCACTTTAATGACATTTAAAAATGATCTAACATTTTAACATCTTTATTGAGATAGAATTCACATAAAATATTTACCTATTTAAATTGTACATTTCAATGGGTTTTAGTGTATTACAGTTAATTATACAACCATAATCACAATTTAAGACACAGCATTTTCATCATCAAAAAAGAAGCTATTCTCTTCTTTTTCTCTCTTATCTTTCTTCCTATATCTTATAATCCTCTGTTTTCTCTCTATATGGAATAAATGCTTGTATTAACCTAATGTAGTTCTTATTCACATTCTTTTTAAAATTTTACTTATGCCATTGAAATTATTCTTAAATCCAAGGGCTGCACAGTATTCAATTATATAAGTGTTTAATCTGTTTAAGAATTTTTCCAGTTTTAAATGTAAACTATTTTATTGATGGCTTTTGGAAAACACAAATTACGATATATAAGACACATTAATAGCTGGGGTTTTTTGGTTTAAGTTAAGACAATTGCTTTATTTCTCCCTATTTTTTGATCTAGAAGAATCACTCCAAAAGATGAATAATGATTAACAACAAAGAATTAATGTGGATACACAGTTTTCAGAACTATTCAGAATTTCAATCAATATTTCTTTTAACATTAAATATGTGATTTGTGTAGACCAGAGTAAAACTATATATACTTTGAACCATTAGCACATAAATTATTCTAAAGTAGTAAAAATGTCAGCAAAACAGTCAGTACAAGTTTTATGACCTTGAAGGCGTGAATGCCTTCTAATAGAAGGGGAAAATTGAAAGAGTTCATGAGAATGCAAACTATGAAAAACACCATACATGACGCAAAGGTTTTATTGCATCAAAATCAATTTGTAGGTTGATTTCCTGTGAATTTTTTGAAGTATCCTCACCCTTTACTGGAGGAAGAGATGAGTGTTGTAAAATTACAAAACAGAAAAATACTGCTCATCTTCATTTTACCTCATGGTATTTCAAAAGCTATACTAGATAAATTTCGGAGAGGAATCATTTACAGTCACGAAGAAGTTGTAAGATGCTGGACGTTCGTTTTATATGCTATTAAATTTGACTTCTACATGGTGGTTTTCTACTTGAGTGATTTTCACATAAGTCTGTTTATAGATAGTCAAAAAACTCTATGCCTGCTGTTACTGGCACAACATTGTGTTATTGTGTTATCGACAATGAGGACCTTAATGAGCGATTGGTATTCTCCCAGGATATGTGGATAAAAAATGACTTCTGTAATCAAAAGGTTGAAGGCCTGGGAAACTCTTTTGGCTTGAAGGGCTAGAGTGCCAGTCTTTTAGAAAACAAATCAATTATTTTCAAATAAGTACAAGATAAAGCTTGACATTGCTACCCCGTTTGTAGAGACAGGTAGGATTTATTTATCTGTTAATGTACACAGGTCAGCCCTCCCTTCTTGGAGCGTGGAACTCGAGGGATAAACATTCTTTGATTTGTAGTATTATTCGAGATGTCAATTGGAACAACCTTTTACTTCATGTGCTCACTTTCTTAAGGTCTTAATATGCATTCTTTCTTGTGAGAGTTAGGGCTATAGGTAATTTAATCTAGATAAAGGACATTAGGTGGTGATTGGTATTGGTCTGTCTGCCTGAAAAATTAACACTTCATCTTCAGGAGAATATAATCCTACTCAATTCTGTTTCACTGGTTATATGGATATAACAGCAGGTTAACGACATGGCCTGAAGCACCAGCATCCCATATGGGCGTCGGTGCTGCACTTCCAATCCTGCTCTCTGCAATGGCCTGGGAAAGCAGTGGAAGGTGGCCCAACTCCTTGGGCCCCTACACCTGAGTGCGAGACCTGGAGAAAGTTCCTGGCTCCTGACTTTGGATTGGCACAGCTCCGGCCATTGTGGCCAATTGGGGAGTGAACCATCAGATGGAGGACCTCTTTCTCTCTCTCTGCCTTTCCTCTCTCTGTGTTAATTCTGACTTTCAAATAAATAAAATAAATCATTTTTTTTTAAAAAAGAACATATTTGTGAATTAGTTGACCTCTTTCTCTGTGAATGTTAATTCCTATTCCAGGCCCCAAACACAAATATTAAACATGTGCAATTCGGGACATGCTCAAGCTGACTTACCTCAAACGGTAGAGTTAGAAACATACCAGGGGATTCCAATTCAATCCCATCAAGGTGGCATGTACCAATGCCATCTCACTAGTCCCAGTGATCAATTTCTGTTCACAATTGATCATAATGATAGGACTAAGAACCAAAGGAATCACATAAACAAGAATAGTGTCTGCAAATACTAGCTGATAGAATCAAAAAGGGAGAGAACCATCCAACATGGGAAGTGAGATACACAGCAGACCCATAGTATGGCAGATGTCCTAAACAGCACTCTGGCCTCAGAATCAGCCCTTAAAGCATGCGGATCCAGCTGAAATGCCCATGAGAGTATTTCAGGCATGGAAAGCCAAGACACTCTGGGGGAAAAAAAAAAAAAAAACCTAAATGAAAGATCTCCACGAGTGAGATGAGATCCCAGTGGAAAGAACAGGTCATCAAAGAAGGAGGTACCTTTCTCTGAAGGGAGGAGAGAACTTCCACTTTGACCATGGCCTTGTCAAAATATGATCAGAGTCAGTGAACCCAGGGGGCTTCCATAGCCTTGGCAGCTCATGACAAGAGCCTAGGGTGATTACTGATGCCATAAACAAGAGTGTCAATTTGTTAAGTCAACAACAGGAGTCACTGTGCACTTATTCCTCATGTAGGATCTTTGTCCTTAGTGTGCTGTACATTGAGATTTAATGCTATAACTGGTACTCAAAGAGTATTTTTCACTTGATGTTTCTGTGTGGGAGCAAACTGTTGAAATCTTTACTTAATATATGCTAAACTGATCTTCTGTATATAAAGAGAATCGAAAATGAATCTTGATGTGAATGGAAGGGGAGAGGGAGTGGGAAAGGGGAGGGTTGCAGGTGGGAGGGACGTTATGGGGGGGGGAGCCATTGTAATCCATAAGCTGTACTTTGGAAATTTATATTCATTAAATAAAAGTTAAAAAAAAAACATAAAGCATGAAAATGTTGTTTCCCTAAAGTATTTCTTGGTGTCACTAAATATTTCTCTAAACTATTCACAATGTGCAATAAAGCGATCTTTTTCCTGAATATGTCCCTGTGGGTACAATGATAGTTTTGTGGGAATAAGAAAGCCTTTTTGAAGAAGGGATAGTTTAAAAAACATAATTATTACCTTTAACCAAATTTGGAAATTTGCTGGATGCTTGGTCAGAAAAGATATTTCTAAACTTTGTTCCTTCCAAGGGAAATAACAAGGAAGGGAAAGGGAAGAAGGTCTCTGGAAACAGCAGAATTCAGAAACCATAGGGAGATTTCCATATATTATCATTTATAGTTATTGTTTGTTTCTTGGGGAAAATGTTAAATGCTTAATCCATGAAATAAGTACTCTTTTATCATCTTGAGTTTAGGTAGATTTGTGATAATATCTTTAACATCTTCCTTAATTTGAATTGTAACTATTGAAACCATTTATTATAATGGTATTTGCTAACTCCTAAAAATAACTTCTACAAATTAGGGACTTTGGTGATTTCATGCTGGGGTCACTTGGTTTCTTTGCTCTAAGGCATTTTGTCTGAATCTTTTTAGTCCTAGCATGTTCTTCTTGAGTACTTTTAAGATTTTAATTCTCGTCTACTTCAACAAATTGAGAAGATGAGCAGAACGTGGGGAGTAATTCCACAGGTCTGGAGTGAACTCTGTGGTCAGATCTGCCTTTAAGGAAGCGACATCCTTGATTCTGATTTAGGTGATTCATGGACCAATCACAGGAAGTACGACTTTGCATTGTAATACATCTATAATGTATCTCCCCATTTGGACTACTGGGTCCTTCAGAGCTCAGTGAGAAGAATTCCTAGCATTTACCACTACTAGCATTTAGAATGCATTCCTCATGTGAATTACTAATGAATCTAGCATCACCAAATGTTGCACTTGATGCTTATTCATAGACAGTATACAGACCTGCTTCCTCCTTCCAACCTTCCCTTTTTTTTTTTTTGACAGGAAGAGTAGACAGTGAGAGAGAGAGACAGACAGAAAGGTCTTCCTTTTTTTGCCGTTGGTTTACCCTCCAATGGCCACCATGGCCGGCGCACTGCTGCTGGCGCACCGCGCTGATCCGAAAGCAGGAGCCAGCTACTTAATGCTGGTCTCCCATGGGGTGCAGGGCCCAAGCACTTGGGCCATCCTCCACTGCACTCCCTGGCCACAGCAGAGAGCTGGCCTGGAAGAGGGGCAACCGGGACAGAATCCGGTGCCCTGACCGGGACTAGAACCTGGTGTGCCGGCACCGCAAGGCGGAGGATTAGCCTACTGAGCCGTGGCGCCTGCCTCTTTCTTTTTCTTTTCTTCCCTCCCCTGTTTCTAACTGGGAAGATTTTTTGAATGCTTGGGAGAGATTACCACATCATTTATAATTATACTTGGGTTAATCTTTCAATGACTTTATGTTCCGTGCATTCCTAACTTCATTCATGAGTCTCAGAAGTGGCTTACCTTCAGTCAGTGACTGTGGTCTGGATTTAATTATTTCTTCCACTGGAAATCACATATACCTACCTCTTCTTCCCAGCTCTTGTTAAAAATCACATTTCTGTTTGTACTGTGGTGGTAAATATAAGCTCCTACTAACGTTCTATAGGACATAATTGTCGATGTTAACTGAGATGTAAGCCAAGACATTAGACATGCTGAAGTAAGGAATCTGCTGTGTGAGTATTACAAAGACAGGCATGATAAAGAAATGATTTGGCAATTAATCAACTTAGATACTCTAACTTATGATCAGTGATGCTGACTGTAATTTCCGATTCATTCAATTTTTAGGACTAAATCTTGGGAGTTGGTTTCTGTGATTCACCTGAAAAATTGAATTTCTTTTTTTTTTCCTTTGTCTCCTGTGAGCAAGAGTTTTTCATCCATTCGTAATTGAGATTAGCTAAAATATTCCATCTTAATGAAGCAGTGCCGTGCATTTGTGGAAACACAGGAGTCAGTCTGTGAAGCTGCAGAGAAATGCTAACTTTTCCATAAGCAATTTCTACGTGGTTACTGCAAGTTTACCATTCAGAGGTCACTCTGTCTTTGTCATCTTCAGGTTCAGAACAATTATTTAAGGAGATGGTTTCTGTCTTGAAAGACAAGATGTAAACTACCACAGCATCTATTGAAAATTAATCAGGGAAGACAAAGGTAAATTGAATAACCTAGAGTTGTGATTAGTTTTTTCGATTAGAAGTTCACAGATTAGCTTTGCAGTCTCAGGTGTTGGATGAGAGTTTTATAGAATGAGAATGAGTTATAATACACTTGATGCAAGTGAAAATAAATATGAAAAATGGCGTGTCATGATGAACTTTAAAAAGTCATTGTATGCTTGCTATACTGAAAAAATAAAGCAGCACAATTAATTTAATAGATTGAATTTCTCACATATCCTAAGAAAAGGAAAAATCCAATACAGTATTACTTTTTTTTAACTTGCATTGAAAGAGTGAAATTAAATTCAAATACAAATGAGCCCATGTGAAATGTTTGAATAGGAGAAACTGGAATTCCATTACAAAACCTTTTCAAGAATAGAGTAGGATGGTTATTTGTATTATCAAATTGTTGCTATTTTTATTGAAGTTGTGCAAAATTTCATGTAAACTATTTTTGAGGTTAAGAAATATCAGTGCTCTTTGTAGTTAATATTAGATAAATTGAAAAATGATGAACACTTACTACTCCATCATTTAGGACTTTGAAGCTACATGATTTTGTGAAGGCTCTGCTAAACTATCAAAATATAAGTAAAACAATATCTTTATACCTGTTTACCGAGTCTTCAAGCAGATTTAGATAACATATGAAATGTGAAACACTTAACAGCTACTTGCTCAAAATTTGTACATGAATTGCCCATGTCTTTAAGTTGATTCTAAAACTCCTGACAAGGCTTCCAGAAATTTACCAAACTGGACATGGACTCATTTCTTACCCCACAGTCTTCCCCTATTAACATGTTCCTACCATTCTAATTTTTTCTCATTTTAACCAATCTCATTATGTTTCCATGGAGACCTTGCCCACGCCCATTAAATTTTACACTTACTCCATTTTTGCTTCATGGTTCAAAGTATTCCACACCTAGCACACCCACCTCCACTGGCTGTTGCTAGATCTCTATTGTGACCCCAAACCTAATTCAGTATAAGCTATATCACACACCTCTTGTGTCTGCTCCGTTGCTGGTCTCCATAGCCAGAAAAAAGCAAATTTCCTACAACTACTCATCTTCATTGCTTGGCTTGACTTACAGGATATACTCACAAGGTTGTTATTTAATGGCTGAATAAAATATTAGACGTTTAGGTCACCAAGGAATGTGCGTTTGGAAAGGCCTATATGGTCTTCCTCAACTCAGAAGTCATGTGTCATCCCTCAAAGAGAGAATGCTGCCTTTGCTTAAGCAGTCCCAGCAATAGTCAGTAATTTGCAGTTGCTGGTTTCCTTTTGTTCTCCCTCGTATCCTGAGTTATGAACTATTATCTTTACACTTTCTAACTGTGTCCATTTTCAGGTTTCCTTTGTGAGTCATGACGCTCTCTCCTACTTGTATTTTCTGCTTCTCCTGTCCATAGACAATACAAAACCATGGTTTTTCCTTATATGAAAATTAACAATATTATCTCCTTGATATATTTAAAATATTTTGAAATACTAGACACTATTTTAGAGACCCTGTGATTTTCACATCACTGCATAGCTTTCAGCAAAGCCCTATACCTTATTGTCTCTACTATTGCTTAGTATTTTCCTTAGAGCAACTCCCCTTCTAAGCTTAAAGCCATTTATAAAGAAAACTTTCCACAATTACTGTATGTGAAAAAATATTTTCATTTATATTAACCAACTATAACTTGATGTTAACAGAAAAATCATTGAAAACTTGACAATAACATTAAATTCTAGCTGAGAAAATTTGTTGATGACACAAAAGGGGAGATTGCTCCTTATTAGAAAAAGTAGCAAATGCTACTGAAGTGTTAAAAGGCATGTTTCTGACAGAGTAGAATATTTACTCTGAGATAATTAAGAAAATTAAAAGAGAATTGAATAGGGAGCAGCTTTAGTAAGAGATTTAATATTATTTGGTATTCTGACATAACACTATGAATTAATTTGTCCTCTACATCTAGAGTTATTTTTATCACTTTTTCCATCTCAGCCTTTTCTGCCTCTTACCTGCATAGTGTGAAAGACCCTTGACAACTTAAATCTTTCCCAGTTATCCAGATTTAGCTGACTGGTGCCTGACATTCTAGTGCATTGCAATATTCTGAGTCTTTCTCTCTGTCTCTCTTTCTCTCTCTCTTTCATCTCATTTCACTTATTTTATAGGTAGAGTTACAGACAGTAAGAGGGAGAGACAGAGAGAGAGGTCTTCCTTCCATTGGTTCACCCCCCAAATGGCCGCAGCAGCCGGAGCTGTGCGGATCCGAAGCCAGGAGCCAGGAGCTTCTTCCTGGTCTCCCATGTGGGTGCAGGGCCCAATGATTTGGGCCATCTTCTACTACTTTCCCAGGCCATAGCAGAGAGCTCAATTGGAAGAGGAACAGCCTGGACTAGAACTGGTGCCCATATCGGATGCTGGTGCTACAGATGGAGGATTAACCTACTGCGCCACAGCGCCAGCCCCAACCAAATGTTTCTTATGCTTAGTGTTATTGACATTTTGTTTCAGATAATTGTTTGAGGAGATGTGTGTGTACACTGTAGATTATTTAGCATGATATGTGGCCTCTACCCACTAAATACCAATGATAATACCCGGTTGTTTGGAAAAGAACTAACCCCTGGCATTTTGTGAGGCAAAAAGACAAAGGCTTCTCATATTGAAAACCATCATTCTAAATAGAATGTAAAGTTTCCTCTGTGAAATCTCCCTACCCCCTTTCTTATTCTCTCCATACCCAAGTACCAGAATTCACTGGAGAAGAAATAAATAACTCCAAAGTCCTTATGGGTAACAAATAAATTATATTTGAAGGTAACACTCTTACAAAAATGAAACAAAATAGAGGAAAACACTCTAGTCTTTCTGATTTAGCATACAATGGTGAGGCTATTTTGATACCATAATCTGACAAGTACTACAACAAAAAGGAAAACTACCGACCAATATCACTCACACACATAGGTGCAAGACATTCTTAAAATTTTGTCAAGTGGAATACAACAACACAAAAGCTGAGATAAAACATTATGATCTGAATTTTATCCCAAAATGTGAGGTTGCACTAATAATTAAAATTCAACGTGTTGTATAATATTAACAAGATAAAACAATATAAAAGCCTTGTGATTTTATTTGTAGACATGGTAAAGATATTTGCCAAAATCCAAATAATTTCCCAAAGTCTCTCAACCAAGAAGGACTAGAGGAGAATTTCCTCAACCTGATAAAGTAACTTTATATATAAAGCTTTATTGTGTTTATTCCAGTATATTATATTAATATGCATTATATTTCATAGTATAGGCTATATTTTCTCCTATAATCAGGAAAATGACAAAGATCTTCACTCTCATTATTTCTGTTTAACATTATACAGGAGTTTCTGCCAATCCAACAATACGAAGTATTCATATTGGAAGGGAAGTAGCAAGTCTTTAATTATCGATGACTTCAACATCAATGAAGACAATGTAAAAGGATCTACAAAAATGCTGAGGGAATAACAAATGAATTTAACAATATTTCAGAATAAAAGATAACTATTTATAAAACATTGTTTATCTATATACAAGCAGAGATTAGTAAATATGCTTTCCATTGTTATAATGAAATACCTGAGACAGGCTAATTTATA
This sequence comes from Oryctolagus cuniculus, assembly GCF_964237555.1. NCBI lineage: Eukaryota > Metazoa > Chordata > Mammalia > Lagomorpha > Leporidae > Oryctolagus > Oryctolagus cuniculus. The sequence goes on along the minus strand of NC_091441.1, from coordinate 14,113,208 downwards.
AAGAAAAGAGGAACATTTAATTTTGGAGGTTGAAGTCCAAATAGCTTGCAGGGGCGGAGGGAGTGGTTATTATGATGAGCTCTTTGGCTGTACCACTTGATGGTACTTTGCCTTCTCTCTGCTGGAAGCCTGCTATACACGTGGCCTCATATGGCATTATGTGGCAAGGGACAGCAAGCGTGCACATAGATCAGTTTCTGTATCTTTGTATCTCCCTCTCGCTCTTTATAAATCCTCGATTCAGTCTTGGGGCCTTGCACAATTGGCTTTATCTAGCCCAATCACTACCTGGAGGACCCCACCTCTAAACATCATGTCCAAATCAAGTTTTCACTTAATGCCTGTGACATTTAACTCTGGAGATTAAGCTCCTGCATATGTTTGTGGAGACAAGCCATATGCAAACCATATCAGTAGACACAGAAATTTAAAGAAATAAGGACACTAATAATAGAATCAAAATATTGAAAATAGTTTGAAGTGCTGCTGTTATGGTAAAGAAGCAAAGCCTCATCCTGCAATACAAACATCCCACATGAGCATGGGGTCATGTCCTGGCTACTCCACTTCCAGTCCAGGTCCATGCTAATGGACTGGGAAATCACCAGCGTATGGTCCAAGTGTTTGGGCCCTTGTACCCGCTTGGGAGCCCTGGATGAAAATCTGGTGTCCTGGATTCCACTTGGCTCATTTCTGGACACTGTGGCCATTTGGGGAGTGAACCAGCTAATGGAAAATCTTTCCCTCTGTCTCTCCCTCTCTCTCTGTAACTCTTTCAAATAAATAAATAAACCTTTAAAAAAGAGAAAACACTTCAAGATTTCTTTTTAACTAAGGAAGTGTAGCATTTCTATCCTGAAAACTACAAAGTGTTTCTCAATGAAATTACAGAAGACCTAAATACATAGAGAGATATACCAAATTCATGGATCAAAATGTCATCAGAAATTCAATTTACTTTGGATAGGGAAGGATGAATAGGCAGACCACAGACAATTTTGGTGACAGTGAAACTACTTTGGACGGTAGATACTACACTGGTGGAGGCACATAATTATAAATGCACCCAAATCCATAGAATGAACACCATCTAGAGTGAGCCCTGATGTCAACTATTGACTTTGGAAAATAATGACATGCCAAATGCCATCATTTGAACCAAAATATCAGTCCGGTGGAGGATGCTGATAATCGGTGAGGCTTTGCTTGTGGCGTTCGGCAGATGTATAGGGAATTGCAGTGCTTTCTCAATTTTTCTATAAACCTAAAATTCTCCTAAAATTGAACATCCAAACAAAAAGGAAGAAAGAACTGTCATGCACACTATAAGGGAATTTATCAACAGTTTTTAATTCCTGTGGATTTTACAGAGAGAGATTATTGTAATCACTTGCAGTGAAAAATAAAGCTGAGAGATTATGTAAACTGCCAAGAATTACATAGCAAATCAATTGTAATTCTAGAATCAATCACATGCGTTCAGGTTTCAAAAGCCAAGATTTTATCCATGCAGATTCTCTTTCCCAGCTGAGCACCCTCTCCCTGGTTTCTTTTCCACTTCCCCAGCTTTTTCCGTTTTCTTTTCTGGAACCTCAGACATCATTGTTCAGAGACAAAACTGCTGTCATTGTTCTCAGTTCTAACTTGATCCACAAGATCTGTCAGATAAGAAAGCGATGTTTTACAAGTCTTATGGACGTTTGTTATGAGAAAGAGCTAACTGAATACTCATAAAGTCAAAAGATTATCACTGTCAAGACAGATGAATCACTTTGGATTACCATTACCCAAACAATTAGGTTTGTAAAAAGTTTCAAAATGTCAACTTCTGGTTAGAATAGAACATAAGTTTTAGTGACTAAAGGAAAAATTTAAAAGATGAAGAAATAAAGAGAAAAGTTGTCTAATTTTCCATTCTCCTCATTGGTATACAAAAAATGGTGCCCTTTGGTGAGCACAGTACACATGTCCATAATCTTTATCTGATCAATGTGACATATTTGTATGATTTTAAGGGATAACCTTTCAATACTGCAACACATATATACAGTATAAATTGATCAAATCAGATACTTTTTCCTCTCCATTCCCCTACCTTTTCTTTCTATTTGGAATCCACCAACTTCTCTCTTCCAGTTCTTTATACAGAATATAACACATTATTGTAAGCTATAGTCACCCTGTGCTGTGGACATGTTACTTTCATGTGTTTCATACCCCTTATCCAAACTCCTTCCACTTCACATCCTCCCATCCCTCACAGCCACTAGCAATCACTATTCCAAGTTCAATTAGGGTTTTTATGACATCTGTATACAGAAATAATTGAAGTGAAATCAATATATCAAAGAGATACTGGCACTCCCATGTTCACCGCAGCACTGTTCACAAAAACCAATATATGGAACCAATCTAGGTATTCACTGGTGGAAGAATGGATAAAGAAAATGTAGGATATGCATACAACTGAATATTATTTAGCCATAAAAAAGCACTTAATGCAGACATCTTCAGGAAAACGGATGTCCCTGAAGGTCATTACGTCAAGTGAAGTAAGTCAAACACAGACAGGCAAATTCAACTGCGTTACTTTTCTAGTGAATTTCAACTACCAAACAAAACAAAGCACAGACTGAGTTGATTACATGACAGAAATTTGTTGCCTCACAGTTCTGGAAGCTGGAACTCTGAGATCCAGCACTAGTAGCTTTAATTTTTACTGAGGTTGTGGGAGAAAGATCTCTTGACCTCTTTCAAGTCTGTCCCTTTAGTCTCTGAACACTCATCTTTTCTGATGTCTTCATATCATTTTCCCTGTGTGTATTACTGGGCGCAAATTTTTCTTCTTGCATGAACAACAGCCATATTGTAATACAGCTCTCCCTAATGACCTCGTTTTAACTTAATTACCTTAACAAAGACTATCTCCCAAAACTATCACATTATTATATACTGATAGGTTAAGACTATATCATAAAATATTAAGGGGAGAGGAGACCCAACTCAGCTCAGGACAGCTAGTTTTTTAAATACTGCAATAGTTGTAAAGTACCTTTGTTACCAGGCCATGGGTATTTGAGAACTAGCTATTTATAGAAGTTGTCCTGGAATTACAGACACAAAACTGGGAACACTGGGGTGAGTAGCATACTAATAATTTTCCATAAGAAGTTCCCTAATGGGAAATGTTGAGTGTACTCTCACATCAAACTCAACAGAAAAGCAATTGTGAAGGTGTCAAGTCAAAGCTTATGGGGGGGGGGAGGCTGTGGCTATGGTGTAGCGGGTGAAGACGCCAGCCACAGTGCTGGCATCCCATATAGGTGCTCAGCTATTCCGCTTCCGATGTGGCTCTGCTATGGCCTGGAAAAGCAGCAGAGGATGGCCCAAGTCCCTGGGCCCCTGCATCTGTGTGGGAGAACCAGAAGAAGCTCCTGGCTTCTGGCTTCAGATCAGACTACTCCGGCCATTGTGGCCATTTGGGGGAGAGATTCAGCGGATAGAAGACCTCCCTCTCTCTCTCTCTCTCTCTCTCTCTCTCTCTCTCTCTCTCTCCTCCCTCCCCACTCTGCCTCTGCCTCTGTCTTTCTGTAACTCTGCCTTAAATCTTCAAAAAAAATCTTATGGGGTTATGGTTTTTAAGACGTTTGAGGAGGTTTAGAGATCTAACAATCAGTGATTGTCATCCCATCCCATATCCTATAGAAAAGTGGACTACGATGCTCGTCTTTGGATTTCCTCTGACTCTACCCAATTTCACTCAAGCAAACAGAGGTTATGTCCTATAAGCTAATGATAGCAAATTATAGCAATTACTTTCTCACTTAACTTACCTGAAACCTCTACTCTTTTTTTTAAAAAAGATTTATTTATTTATGTGAGAGGTGGAGTTAACAGAGAGGGAACGACAGAGGGCAAGGTCTTCCAGCCACTGCTTCACTCGCCAAATGGCCACAGTGGCAGAAGGTTGACCCATTCAAAGCCAGGAGCCAGGAGCCTCTTCTGGGTCTCCTATATGAGTCCAGGGGCCCAAGAACTTGGGCCATCTTCTACTGCTTTCCCAGGCCATTAGCATAGAGCCTGATCAGAAGAGGAGCAGCTGGGACATGAACTGGCACCCATATGGGATGCAGTGCTGTAGCCAGAGGTTTAGCCTATTATGCCACAGTGCTGTCCCCAACCTCCACTCTTATTACTAACACTAGTCAAGCTCCAGGTTGCCCTTGTCCTACCAAAACTGAGGACTTGATAAAGAAAATGTGATATCTACATATCTGTCTATCTAACTATCTATCTATAGTGGAATAATAGCCATAAAAAAGAATGATTTCTGGGGGCCATTGCTGTGGCACAGCAGGTAAAGCTACCACCTGCAGCACTGGCATTCCATGTTGGTGCTGGTCCAAGTCCAGGCCACTCCACTTCCAGTCGAGTTCCCTGCTAAGGAGCCTGGGAATGCAGCACAGGATGTCCCAAGTCCTTGGACCACTGCACCCACATGGGAGACCTGAATGAAGCTCCTGGCTCCTACCTTTGGCCTGGTCCAGCCCTGGCACTTTCAGCCATTTGGGAGTGAAGCAGTAGGAGAAAGATTTTCTCTCTCTCTCTCTCTCTCTCTCTCTCTACCTCTCCATCTCTGTAATTTTGTCTTTCAATAACTAACTAAATAAATATGCAACAAAACAGGTGAATTGGAGACCATTATGCTTAGTGAAAAAAATCATTCTCCAAAAGACAACTACGCTTTCTCTGATTTGTGGTAACATATAGAGTGCTAAAAGAAAGTCATGTATGTGAGTGAAACTGACATCTTGAAATTCGATTACTGTTTACAACACTTGTCTATATTCCTGAGGAATAGTGCTTTTTCTACTTACTACTTGTTGAATGTCTTCTTTAGTGGAGGACTAAGCTTGTGATTATAAAGTAGATTGAATGCAAATCATAGGGAATATTAAAAGAAAAGTAAGAAAGAAAGGAAAAGGGAGAGTAGGATTGAGGGAGAGGAAGGTAGGAAATATCAATATGTTCTTTTTTAAAGATTTATTTATTTATTTGAAAGGCAGAGTTACAGAGAGGCAGAGAGAGAGAGAGAGAGACCATCACTCTCCAGATGGTCATGACAGCTGGAGCTGCACTGATATGAGGCCAGGAGACAGGAGCCTCTTCCAGGTCCTCCACTTGGGTGCAAGGTCCCAAGCACTTGGGCCATCCTCTACTGCCTTCCCAGGCCATAGCAGAGAGCTGGATCAGAAGTGGCACAGCTGGGACTCGAACCGGCACCCACTTGGGATTCCGGCACTGCTGGTAGTGGCTTTACCAGCTGTGCGACAGACTCAGCCTCCTCAATAGGTTCTTAAAGCTATTTATATGAGGGGCCAGCACTGTGGCGCAGCAGGTTAAACCCTGGCCTGAAGCGCCGGCATCCCATGTGGGCACCGGTTCTAGTCCTGACTGCTCCTCTTCTGATCCAGCTCTCTGCTGTGGCCTGGGAAAGCAGTAGAAGATGGCCCAAATCTTTGGGCCCCTGCACCCGTGTGGGAGACCCAGAGGAAGCTCCTGGCTCCTGGATACAGATTGGTGCAGCTCCAGCCATTGCAGCCATCTGGGGAGTGAACCAGCAGATGGAAGACCTCTCTCTCTGTCTCTACCTCTCTCTGAAACTCTGTCTTTCAAATAAAATAAAAAAATATTTTAAAAAGAACTGTCTATATGAAAAGCATGAAATCTGTTCTTTTTGTGTAAATAAATTTAAAAAAAATTTAAGAAGTGAATGGGTAGAAAAAACCCATGAAGGCTTGGGGTGTGTGCTACTACCAACTTAACTGAGACCCTGACTGAGAACAAGGGAAAGAGCTCCTGTGGTGGCTATCTGCAGTAAAGACAAGTTATTGAATGTCTCAAATCATTCTCCTCACATCAGAAAAGCTGTAGATTTTTATGTAATAGGGAATTATTTCTGAATCAACTTAGTTGCTTCTCTTTGTGCTCTAATTCATTTTAGAGGTTCAAGTTATTGGGTCAAAATTCATAGTAAATTGCAGAATTGAATGTGACTGCTGAGGATGATTGGAAATGTGAAACATTTCATATTACTTTTATGTAAGTCCAGATATGATGAGACTGAAATATTGTACTTATTATTTATCTTGGCAACTATATGGCTGTTAAATATTAGCATTGCACATTCAATGAAGGCAGGTTCTTTTTAATGGAAATGTTTAATACAATTTAATTTGATTTTAGAAGAATAGTTAGATTTTTGATATAGAATTTGAGATAAAGTAATAGAAAATTAATAATAAGTAATATAAATCAATAGAAAATAATATTTAATAAAAATTAAAACTATATTTAATTTTTAGTGATTTTATCTATTTAGTTTTCCAAAAATAAACAAATAGTTTATAGTTGCAAATGGTGTCTTTTAACAGCTTTGATTCTTTAGATTGGGGTTAGCAAACTTAGCTGTAAAGAATCAAAGAGTAACTCCATTAGAATTGTGGCCATAGAATTCTCTGTTGTAACTGTTCCACTCTCCAGCTATCCTGAGAAAACAGCCACAGACTGATGCAAACATAAATGGCCATGACTGTGTTCCAATAAAACTTAATTAAAATTTTTTCTTTATTATTTTTATTCATTAGATGGAGGGAGGGGGAGAGAGAGCATGCGCACTCTCTAACTTGCCAAATACGTGAAATGGTTCGGGCAGAGCAGGGGCCAAAGCCAGGAGCTCAGAATATAATCCAGGACTTCTACCTGAGGGGGAGAAACCCAATTTCTTTTTTTTTTTAAAGATTTATTTACTTACTTGAAAGTCAGAGTTACACAGAGAGAGAAGGAGAGGCAGAGAGAGAAGTCTTCCATCCACTGGTTCACTCCCTAGATGGCCGCAATGGCCAGAGCTGCATCAATCCAAAGCCAGGAGCCAGGAGCTTCTTCTGGGTCTCCCACACAGGTGCAGGGACCCAAGGACTTGGGCCATCTTCTACTGCTTTCCCAGGCCACAGCAGAGAGCTGGATCAGAAGAAGAGCAGCTTGGTCTCAAACCTGCACCCATATGAAATGCCAGCACTGTAGGTGGCGGCTTTACCTGCTGCACCAGCCCCCCAATTTCTTGAGCCACCAACTGTTGCCTCTCAGGGCTCACATTAGCAGGAAGGAGGAATGGGGAACTGCGACATGAAACTGGGTACTCTGATATGAGTTCCAAGCATTTTAAATGCCATTGTAACCACTACACCAAATGCTCATCCCTGAAATCTAACTTTTGAACATTCAAATTTAAATTCTATATGATATTCATGCATCAAAAATATATCCTCCTTTTATTTTTTTCCAATCATTTAAAATAGATTAAAACAATTCTTAGACTTAGGGTTGTGCCGAAACAAGTGTTGTGAGCCAGTTTTTCCCAACCCCTCCATATAGCACAGATTATGTGGAAACTTGCATTATAACAACATAATGAGTGATCTTCAGAGCTGAAATCAATAAAAATAAATTTTGTAAAATAAATATGTAGATGTTCATGAATTATGGTTGTCTATCCATGGCCAATGTACAAATGGATATATTCAATTTTGATATTAATCCAAATTTTCATCATAGAAAAACATACTTGATCGATTTTGTCCTTAGCAAAGTATATTTATCAATGTAGGAAGATATAACATATTTTATTCAACAGTTCATTGGCTTGCTTTATAAATTTGAAAGCTAACAGACTGTTGAATAAAATATGTTCCGGATGTTTCCTCTCCTTAAGTGTAGTTTTAGTTTGTTATCTCTTTGATTTGTCCTAGTGATTCTTTTTCTGGCATTTCTTTCTGGGCCAGTTCTGCCTTTTGTTTCAGTTCACAGACTTTCTCATGTTCTACAGCATCCCTGACAAATTTCTTAAGAATGAGTCCCCAAACCAAAAATCTTTATCCCCTTGGTCAGAGCCTAGTGAGAAGAGTGGGGGATAGGAGATGGGAGAATTGGTCCTTTCTAATTCCAGGTTCATGAAAGGAGGAGATATCTTTCTCTCCTTGTTGAGATTCACATTTCACTCTACAATAGAGATTCCTATTTCTAGGCCCCTCCCCTGCACTGATCATTAATCCTTCCAGCAAGCACAGCTACACTGATATTTTTATCAGGAGGGATATATAAGTGCGTGTGTGTGTGTGTGTGTGTTTGTATCCCTTCTCTCCTCAACTCTCAGGGCTTTAAACAATGAAGACTTTCTTCCATTATCTTACGGTCATTGCTGGTTACCAGGGGGAAGATAGGATGACAATCAGGGAAACAGACTTAAGGAGCTTTCATCACAAAAATAAATTGATAGATAGATAGATAGATAAATAAAGCAATTTTAAAGGGGAATCTATATGTGCCTTGCACTAGCAATTAATTATATTAGCCTTATAAGTCACTTTCAAATGTTTAACAACTCATTAAAAACGGAAGCCACTGGGGCTTGTGTTGTGATCCAGTGGGTTAAGCAGCCACCTGTGATGCTGACATCCCATATGGGTGCTAGTTCAAGTCCTGGCTGCTCCACTTCCAATCCAGTTCCCTGCTAATGTGCCTGAGAAAGCAGCAGAAGATGACCTGAATGCTTGGGCCCCTGCATGCATGATGGAGACCTGATGGAATTTCAAGTTCCTGGCTTTGCTTGCCCCTTTGCAGCTATCTGGGAAGTGAAACAGCAGGTGGAATATCTCTCTCTCTCTCTCTCTCTCTCTCTCTCTCTCTCTCTAACTCTGCTTTTTAAACAAATAAAAAATAGATCTTTAAAAAAAGTCACATGACTCACCTATGCTTGGGGTGTTAGGAAGCTGGAGGGACAAAAAATTGGAAAGCATCAGTAACACGTACCACAGATATAAACAAACTTATGAATCTGACCCATTTCCCTATTCTGGTAGCTTGTACTCACAGGAGCTTCAGGTCTCCAGTGGGTGCAGGCAAATTCATGTGTTTAATACTTTTCTTCACCAAAGCATGAGTTGTCTCCAGAATTAGGGAACTGGAGTTTTCTTTGTGAAATTTATCCTAGGATGTGGATTTAAGTCTGCTTCATGAAATTTAGGAAATGTAAAACGTGTGAGGCAAGCTATGTTGTTAATATTTTGGGAGGAGAAGGATGAAAGGCATTACCCATAATCATATTTTAACACGATTTTAAAAAGTATTTTGGACTTCAGTTTGATTACGATTGCTTATAAATATTTCAATTTCTGTTCCATAATTGAAAATTATAGTAATACATATTTCTTACTCTCTTGAGGCAATGGGATTCTGAGTATGTGAAATATGTTTCCGATGTCTTAATTTAAACATGATTTGAAAATATTTTTAGTTTCTATATTACCCCAGCTAATATGTTGTAGTTTTAAAGTTGTCAATATCAGGCTGAAAATTCTACTGCAAGTTCTTATCCATTATCTACACATATGTATTATTTCTGCCAGTGAATTTGGATGTGTATAACATACAATTAAATCTTTAAAATGAGTGCTGATTTCTTTGACAGTATTTGATGGCATTGCTGAGCCGGGCAGTCAACAGACCTGCTTGATAAAATAAGAAGTAAAGTGATGGCAAATGCTTGTCATGGAAAGGAGTTTGGGGTGTTAATCAGAGATGTTATCACTTACAGCTAGGATTTACTTGCACTCATCATAGGCTTAAGCACTAATTATGCAGTGCACACTACTTGTCTCATTTAACCTCCACAGAAGCTTGGTAAAGTAAGCATTTACTGTCTCCACGCACAAGCAAGAGAATTGAAGTCCAGTGAGGTACATGAGGCACAGACCTGAAACTCAAACCCACATGAGTACAAACCAAAGCTCTGATTTTGCTATCACATTATTCACAATCTCAGTATTTGCAGTGTCATTTATATGGGAAATCTATTCCCTCACTACCTGAACCACAGAATCAAATACGGAGCAAGATCAAATGCCAAAGAGATGAAACAAGATTAACATCATTGGAGAGCATAAAGCCTTAAGTGTATGTTACTAAAACTGGTCAGTAGGTAGAGAACGGCTATAGTCAAAGTGGTTGGCATACTCCATAGGAAGGCCACAACCTCCATGGTTTTGATGGCAAAAGGAGAGCTGTACAGCAGGCCGTGATCTTGTTAAGGAGACCAATGCTTTCCTATTGCCATAGACTGCAATTAGAGCATCATAGATGCCAGGAAAATGTGAAATTTGTCCTCAGTCAGCCATGTGGCCAAATAAAACATACAGCCTTGTACATTTGTGGAGATGACCACATAGGATAATAGAAAGAGTTAAAATAATAGCATATGTCAAAGAGACAAGAAGTCAATGCACCCACAAGAGCAGCATAAGGGGGTCTCAGCTCTGCTGCACTTCAGGCTTGCAAGTCTGATAAAAACAGGTGTGATGCTCCAAGGGGGACTGAAAGGACCTCTGCTGCCTGCCTGGCATGGCCCAGTGTCGAGAGAATCAGAGAGGGCGCAGAGATCTGGACTTCGGCAACACATAGTTTGAATATATGAACTCCAGAAAAGTAAGATAGAGAGTTCAACAAGACAGAACTACCAAACATTTAGAAATAGTCTTATGAAAACCTTGTATTTCTATTTAATAAACAGATTTTTTAAAAATTGGTGTTAAACGATGATACCCTCACTGTGACCAGCCCGAGTTGGTTCTGTATTGGTGGCTAATGTTCTATACCATGTAAATATCCCAGAGCATCTGCTCACCTAGGGCCTGGCTTCTGTAAGCAAAAGCAGTAAATTTCCACACCCTGAATAGTCATTGAATTTGAGAAATTACATCAAAACAGATTAGCAGAAAAAAAAAGAAGAAGAAGAAAAAGAAAACAAACATCCCTTTCTTAGTCTCTGATGAGGACTTGTTTTTTCTGAAAATTGAAGAGGGTTAGGAAGTAGTTAGGGAGTAGAAAGAGAAATGGATTTGCTACAAAGTGATGTTTAATTTACTGAAGATAACAGGTTTTCTTCTTTCACAAAATTTGATGCATAAGAATTCTGATTTTCCTAGAGATCATCTTATAAAGTGCCTATGTCATATTTTTCTGACTCTGTGAATATTTACTTTCTGTGCAGAAACAGCCCTAGGAAATGCCTGTCACAGAGAATCTATTTTCTGAGGGACTCCAATGGGAAGGTCATGTGGGCCAAGTCAAATTATTTAAGGATGAGATTCAATGTGCCCCTTTCTCCTGTGTCGTTTTTGCCTTTTGTCCCTTTCAATACTCATTAACACCTACACGAAAGGAGACGAAGGCAAAGAAGATAAAAAGAACTTCTTCACTTTGAGATATTATTAATCTTTCAGTTTATTAATCTTTTATTAACAATGTCTCTGATCAAAACCATGTTGAACCTTCCCCTTTTATGGGAAGCAGATGGTTTTTGTCTGCTTGTCAGGTATATTTTTATTCTACAATAACTTATGGTTTCTTATTATATTTCAAAATTAAAGTCATTTTAGATATTCATATTTCTAATATTTATTTTTAATAGGCAATTCACACTGATGATTTGTTATCTTCAATTATGCTAATGCTCTGTCATTATACTACTTTATGATGTTGGTGACTGATAAATCACGATTTTTTTTATAAAAGGTGATCTTCTTTGGTCTACATAGTTTGAATTTCTTCTAATAGTTAAAAAATATAATTCTCTGAGTTATTTTAAAATGACAAGGAAAGCAGAAAATGTATAATTTAATATAGAAGGTATGATGAGCAAAAATATGCATTTTTAAAAATTTATTGATTTGTAAGATAAGTGTTTGCTGCAGAACTTAATTTTCCATTTGGAACATCCACTTCCCATCTCCAAGTGCCTGAGTCTGAGTATGGACTCCTGTCCTGATTCTTGCTTCTTGCTAATACATACCCTGGGGGGCAGCAGGTAATGGCTCAACTGGCTGAGTCTCTGCTACCCACATGAGGGACTTGGATTTAACTCCTGATTCCTGGCTTCACTCACCTTAGCCCATTCCCAGATGTTGCTGGCATTTTGGCATTTAGGGAGTGAACCCACAGGTAAGAGATCTTTCTCTGTTGTCTCTCTGCAATTAAAATAAGTACACAGTTATAAAGAATTTCTTTGCAGCAGAGACAGACAGACATAGACAGAGAGTTCCCATCTGCTGGTTCACTGCCCAAGTATCCACAGTGAATAGAACCAGGAACGTAATTGAGGTTGACCATATGAGTGGCAGAAATCCAGTTACTTGAGGTGTCATCTGCTGCCTCCCAGGGTCTTCACTGGAAGGAAGTTGGAGTTAGGAGCTGGAGACAGGAATCAAACCCAGGTATTCCAATGCTGAATGCATATATCTTAACACTAAACTAAATGTTGACCTCAAGTGTGTTTTAATCTTAGTCAGAAATCCCTGCAAGGCTGTCTTATAGTTCAATGGATCAGGGCCTGCTTTCACAGTCACTTCTGTTCCTTTCCTATTGCTTGTTCCTTCCAGCATGTGCTGCTCTCACTTTTCTGATCAACACGTGGCAGGGGTGGCCCCTGCCACCATGATGTGGGAGACTCTGAATTCCTGGTTCCCAGGCATTTGGAGAATAAATCAGCAGATGGGAGACCTCCCGCCCCCATCTCTGACTTTTAAATGAATTTTTTAAAAAGCACATAGCAGGATTGGTGTTAATTTTGTCCCCGAGATTCCTTCTAAGGCGGTAGAATTGATTAAGCATTGTGCAAAACCATGATAAACACACATTCCAATAGATGCTAGTGAAATCTTCTCCTTCTCACTTGTGTGGTGCTCATAACATTAGCTTCCTTCCTGGACTTACCAGAAAATGCTCTCCTCCGTAGCGTCTAAGTCGAGTTGTGCCCTTGAATTACTAGTTAGGTGGCACTTCCAGAGCTTCTGCTTATGTCAAACTGTCTTCTGCCCCCCAACACCTCTTTAGTGTGCTCGACTGTTAGAAATTCACTCTGATTTTCTCAGTGATGTGCCAAGTGATCATACTGGCATTTATAAAAAGAAAAGCTTAAACACTGGAAACTCTTCATTTTCTACTTTTTTGTCTTCTTTTGCTAGTTTGCAACTGGGATTTCTGACCAGCATCATAAATTGCATGTGAAATTATGTCAGTAATCAGATAACCTGATAACAAATGGGAATTACATGTGCACCAGGGAGGATTAATTATTCTGAAAATTTTAACAGTTATGCAATATCAGTTTTTCCTCAAGTGTTTAAAAGAACAAAAAGAATAATTTTATTACTCTGAAAGGAATACACTCCAACATGCTTTTTATCCTCAAGTAATTAAATAACTTTCATCAATCCCCTTAGGCAGGTGGTTACTGATTTCCTAATTGTGAATATCTTTCTCCTTGGCTAGTAGACAACCTACAACCTGTTTTTCTTATCCTTTATTTAAGCCACTCTTTAATATTTATTTAATGAGTCTCAGTTATGTAAAACACATTATGTTCCCAGGAAATTCCATTTTTTTTTTTTTAAATCTAAACCTCTTGCTTTGTAGATCTGCAAGGACAGATGATATTTGCAAAAGTTCTATCGGGCCTTGGGGAACTTTGGTCTTGAAGAAAGATTTGAATCTGCATGAACAAATGGCTTAAGGGGGAATAGGAGACCATATTACTTAAGAAGCAAGTAAACTCTGCTCTGTTAATCTGTCATGTGTCAGATGTCCACTAAAGAAAATGACCAGGCAGAAAAAACTGATTTAACCATTTTATAAATAATGTTAAAAAGTACTGAATAAAACAAAAGGAATTTGCATCTGATTTTTGGTGATTTCGCTTTTGTTTACTGGATGCAGAGACAGGAGGCAGCTAAGACGTAACAATAGGCAGATTTTTTCAGGGACGCAAAGGGCACAAGACACTGAAGCCTGATGTTCCAAGGCAGACTCAAGCCTCACATGCAGGGTGAAACGCCAGGAGCAAAAGGCCCCCACTACTCAAAAATGAGAAAGAGAAACTGAAAACAAACCAGGATGCTGCTACAGCTGGACCAATCCAGCTCCAAATACAGACTTCCCAGCAACAAGAAGGTCATTGGTGACTAAATGAAATGTTTACAAAACCCTGTGTAGACTTCCTCATAACTCAAAGAATACAAACTCCTAGACAGCTTCCCCTTCCTTGCTCAGGGACCCTTCCCGCTGAGGGAGCTTTCCTTTGCTTCAGGACTCTGTGTCTCTGCTTGCCCTTCTTTGCCCACACTCCTTATTCTTGGAGGTTATGAGACACGAACCTGAAGAGCTAAAACTAGACTCCTGCAACACTTCTGAGAGGTGGTCTTTGAATAAGATGCCCTTTGTTGGCTTCAGACGCAGCACACAGAAATCCCTCTTCTAGTTTGTGGTATGTTTATTAACACAATCATATCAATTCTGGAGGATTAAGTACGGAGAAGGACAGTGATTTGGAGCAGGACTGTGGTGCAGCATGTAAAGCTGCTGTTTGGGACACCCCCATTCGTGTCCAAGTGCCTGCTCTGAGTCCTGCTTCTGATCCAATTCCTTGCTAGTGCACCTGGGAGGCATCAGATGATGACTCAAGTGCTTAATCTCCTGCCACCCAGATGGAGTTCTTGTCTCCTGGCTTCAGCTCCTGCTATGCAGGCACTTGAAGGGTGAATCACCAGATAGACGATGTCTCTCTTTCTCTTTCTCTGTCTTCCTGTCTCTGTGTCGCTCGGTGAAATGAATGAATGTGTTACTGCTTTTAAAAGTGTTAATAAGAAATATTGTAAAGGAATATAAAAGATTGATAGAATGGGAAAAATCACAAACTGTGTGAGTTATCTGTTTGTTTATCTTGTAAGTTGTTATTTATGAGAAATTCCCATAAAGCCAATCTGGAAATCTTTGCTGGCAAGAATCTATTTTCATTACCATTTTCATGCCCCCTTTCTTGGTTTTCTAGAACTGAAAGCTGACAGTCACATCTTTCCCTGCTTCACTCTGGAATTAAATTAGCGACATTCTTTACTCTCCTACTATACTGGAGATCTCAATGCTTTGAAGAGGTGAAAAGTAACTCCTCTTGACAAAAACGAAAAAGAAATAAAAATGACCTCCTGACGTATACTGCTAGTTCATATTCTAGATAATTTACCTCTGTAGAACACAACCTGTAGCCATATCATGGACATTATTAATTTGAAAATGCTTTCTGTTTATTCACACCATTGACTTTGGATAACTGTAGATCAGAAAGCATCCGCTGGTTTCTCCTTAGTTGCCATCTGCACTCACATTACTGGTCATAAAATCAGCTGTGTATTAATGCACTCAGACACAATCACAGAGTCATATACATACCAACACCTTTCTCTCATATTTTATCAATCTCACTGAATTATGATCTTGGATCTTACAGCTAATGTTGGACCAGATTTGGATTTGGATGCAGAAGTTAACTTCTATGTCCTACATGTGAGGCTGTTGAAGAAAAGGCTTGGATGGATGCTACATCTGGATGAGTGTGATGAATGATGAGTGAGTAAATCATTTCCCAGAGCTGGTATGACCTTAAGAGGCAATTAAAAGCTGCCTTTACAAAGGGAGTAGAATTTAGAAAATTAAAATAACTAAATGTTTGCCTTCTGATTGCAAGTAAGCTGTGGAAGTGTTGAATTTTGATAATTCACAGCTAAACAGTTTAGTGTGATAAGTGTCTTTAGTTCTTGCTTCCCAAATTACTTACTATTTTTTTTCTTTGATGAGGAAACTGAGGTTTGAAAGGTCAAAGCAGCTCATCCAAGGTTACATGTGTGGCTAAATGGCATGATTGCAAATAAAGTTTCTAGTTCTGTTACTGAAGTATTTTCCATACAAATTTCCTGTTAGAGTTGGACATTTTGTCTCTATTTTGGTATGGGAAATTATTATAGTTAAATAGGATAAGTTCAAGAAGTTTAGTGTACAATATGGTAACTATAGTTAATGTTGAGAGAGGATGACAAAAATAGTTACTTTGTGAAAAAATGGATTTGTTAATTTGCTAGATTTAACCACTCCACAGTATATGCATTTCTATTTATATGTTATGTTGTACAAGATATGTAATACAATTTCATGTCATTTAAAATAAATAAATTTTGAAAATTAACATTCTCCCATCATGTGCTAAGGAGAAACATTGTATCATATGTGAAGACATAAATATGATTAAAATTTCAGACATTGGATCATGCTATTTCATCTTCCTTCTTGAGAAATTCTATAATTAAGTTAAAAAAAACTAAGAGCAAAAATTGATATCTCTCAGGATTGAAACTAGGCCACAGGACAGTTGAAAAAAAATGTGTTAACCTATAAAACCTGTAAACTCAGAATCAGACTCTTCCCTTCAGCACTTGGTTGGTCAGTATAGCTTTTGTAATCACAATGTGAACATGGTTTCAGTGTAGTATTCCTCATTTTTCCTACTTTCATGAACGGTACTTTCTTTCATGAATAGTGATTTTATTTCAAAGATTTGCTTATTTATTTGAAAGGCTGAGGGGGAGAGAGAGAGAGAGAGTCTTCTATCTGCAGATTTACTGCACAAAGCACTGAACGAGCCAGGACCAGGTGAGGCTGAGGCCAAGAGCCTGGAAGTTCAGTTGGATCTCCCATGTGAGTGGCTGGGGCCATCTTCTACTGCTTTCCTAGGTATATAAGCAGGGAAATGGATTAGAAGCAGAGCATCTGGGACTCAAAGCAGTACTCTGATATGTGATGCTGTCATTGTAAGTGGTAGCTTAACTCACTGCACCACAATGCCAGCCCACAAATAGAGATTCATAAGATTTAGGTCTTGTGAAAACATTTAAAAATAGAAGAAATAAAGAATAATACTATTGTATTCTTGAATGTTTTATTTTTATTTTAAATTATTTCTTATTTGAAGTCCTCAGTTTTTAGATAAATATCAGGGATAATAATTACCTTACCAGAGCCAGAAGGTCTCTGCATTTCCTTTCTTTTTTTTTTTAAGATTTATTTATTTATTTGCAAGTCAGTGTTACACAGAGAGGGGAGATTTAGACAGAGAGGTCTTCCATCCGCTGGTTTACTCCCCAGCTGTCCGCAATGGCCCGAGCTGTGCCAGTTCGAAGCCAAGAGCCAGGAGCTTCTTCCAGGTCTCCCACACAGGTGCAGGGTCCCAAGGATTTGGGTCATTTCTACTGCTTTCACAGGCTATAGCAGAGAGCTGGATTGGAAGTAGAGTAGCTGGGACTTGAATTGGGGCCCATATGGGATGCCAGCACTGCAGGCAGCTGCTTTACCTGCTAAGCCATAGCACTGACCCCTCTGCATTTCAATAAGCTTATTGACTCCTCAAGGAATAATAAACAATGCTTTCTGATTCTATTCTAATGTTTCCCTTCCATTCAGGCCTCTGTGTGATACTTCTCTAAACACAGCATTCATATTCATGGGTAAAATTTCTCATCAGAGAGCTCACAGTATAATGAAAGATTTGGATCAAGAAGGCCACATATGTCCTGTGCAATAGCCTGTGATCCAGATGCTTGCGAGATGATACCCTAATTCCTCAGCTTGACACCCAAGATCTTTCTTGGTAAGACATCATCTGTAATAACTCTCAACCCAAACCTTTTTAACAGACTGCCCTTACTTTTTCTCTTCAATAACTTCTGCTTAGTGATTTTTGTATCTTTTGTATCTCTCTCTCTCTCTCTCTCTCTCTCTCTCTCTCACACACACACACACACACACGTACACCCTTCTTTCTCAAAGCCTATCTGGACTGATGATGTGACTTATGGAAACCCTATTACTTTCCTCTCTGTGCCTTTCCTATTCTGGCATGTGTTCTTACTATTTATTGTCTTATCTTCTGTATAAAAGATAGCAGATTGCATTACTAGATAAAAGCCTTGGAAGTTCAAAGCCAAGATTTCTAGGAGGTTACGAAGGCAGCAGGGATAGTAATAAACCAAATGAAGATAAACAGTCAGGAGCCACCATCTTTTTAGCTGGCTTCTTTATGATGAGACAACTAGCAGATTTTTATAATGTGCAGCTTCCATATTTCCAAGTATATATTTATAATATGTATTTGATTTTTGTATAGAAAATAGTTCAATAAATGGTTTTACATATTACCAACATATAAAGTTGATTTTCAAAGTAAGGTTATAAGGAATATAAATATTTTTCTGTTATTTTGCTAGAGAACAGAAATTTATGATCCACCCATTTGTTTATGCTAAATGTCAATTTTAACCACTTCCTACATGCTCCTCAGACCTATATTCATCAAACAAAATAACTCCAGACCCTCCACTAGGGGAACATAAGCCATAGTTCTAGTAATCAAGTCTCACCATTCATAAAATCTGACACTCCATACTGATGATTTTTTTCTCCAATAAATGACTCATTTTATTACCATAATCGATGTAAATTTGTTCTGATTCTTATTTCTGTCTATATTTAGAGATATTTTAAAAATAAATTTTTGTCATATTTGGATTGCCTAGGACATATTTTATCTATATCATATTTAAAGTATTCAAGTTGAAATTTTGAAGGAATATGGTCTTATTCTAAACATGGCAATTGTTATATGTGATACAATGGCCTCTGCTGCTTTGTATTTTAAAGAAGGAGTGGTGAAATGAACAAAAAAATCAATGTTTTATCAGACTTTATAGATTTCCACAAATTTTCACATTTATTGTCTAAATTTTATAATTCTGTGAGACAAATGGAGTAATGATAGAAATGAGGAAAGTGAAACTTACTTAAAATTATGTTGAAACAGAGTCTTCAGCATGAGAGAAGGATGTAGGTTGAGCTTCTTCAGAAAATGACCTTTTCCACTTATCGCCTAATTAAACGCTGTCCTATTTAAATACCAAACACTTTTAATTCTTTTTAGCTAGGAGATGACATGATGGTAAGGAGAAAATATAACTTTTAGGCTAGGAGTCTTATTAAGCAAATCCTTAATTCCTTTGAGATCAAGTGTCAAAATAACTTATTCATTAAACTGGTACCTGTCCAGATTTCACTCCTTTAACAGCAAAAATGTGTGACTAAACCATCTATAAAGGGTATCAGAGAGGGAGGGTGACATTGAGAGTTGTGATAATGATGCTGATATTGGTTTTTAATGAATTCCTCTTGAAAATTGTCTGTTCATGATTTTAAAGCTTATATTTTCAAATCAAGCTCTTAAGATATCTATTTTATTTTCACTCTTTTAGGTTTGTGCTTTTCAGTTTCAAATAAAGAAATTAAATCCCTGTCTGCACACTACAAAAACCTCTCAGAAATATTCAGATACATAGATTCATTCAAACAGGTAAGTAAAATAGACATACAAACATTAATATCATTACATTTTCTGTTTTCAAAAGTTAACTATGTATCCCTCTTAAATTATATTTTAGATAACTATTTCAAATCTTCAACATAGAATTACTAATGCCCTTAATAGAGCTATTTGTTGTCAACACTAGTTCCTGAAGTATAAAATAATTTTTTATTAAAATTGTGGGTAGGATATAATTTAAGTGTCCCATGATTAATACTGTTACTAAATATGTTCTCTTTCTATATGTCAAGTATTTTGCATATATTATATCCTCTCAAAAACCCAATGAGATAGTTAATGTTATTATCCTCACCTTTTTTTAAAACAGATGCTGACTTTCTGCAAATTCTTTTTTTGAAAGATTTATTTATTTATTTGAAAGTCAGAGTTGCAGAGAGAGAGAGAGACAGAGAGACAGAGACAGAGAGACACAAGACACACACACACACATACACACACACAGAGAGAGAGAGAGAGAGGGAGAGAGAGAGAGAGAAGGAGAGAAAGCAAGAAATGGAAAGGGATTATTCCATCCTCTGGTTCACTCCCTAAATGGCTGCAACAGCTGAGACTGGGCCAGGAGCCAGAAGCTTCTTCTGGGTCTCTTACATGGGTGGCAGGTGCCCAAGCACCTGTGCCATCTTCTGCTGCTTTTCCCAGGCCTTTAACAGGGAGCTGGATTGGAAGTGGAACAACTGGACCTGAACTGGTGCTCATATGGGATACCAGCATAGCAGGCAGTGGCTTTACTCACTATACTACAACACCAGCTCCATTCCCGTTTTATAGGGGCACTTGTACCAAATAAATCATGTGAATGTAGTGATGTCACTGTAAGATTCACTCTTACATAGTCTATGTAATATGTAGGTGGCTATGATAATTGCATGCCCACTGCTTCATGAGATTCTAGTTTTCAGTTTCATATGTGAATGGTGTTTCTAATCATATCTGTACTGTGCTTTTGATTTTAGGCTAAGGGAATGGGATAAAGGCAAATCTCTGAATGGTATTATAACTCCTAAAGTAATTACAAGTTTATAGTCTTCAAAATATATCATAACTGGAGTCTGAACATGATCAGAAACAGCAGATAAAACCGGAAATGAAATGAGCAGTAATGAAAGACACAGTACAGCTGAAATTTAATTTTAAGCACCCTGGGAAGAACTGTGTTGAATGTCGCTATGACCACAGTAGTACATACAAATCTGTTGAAAGGTTCCGTGAACTTAACAACGTACTTAGGGAGAAAGACAGATGGGAACAATGAAGACATTGACAATGTGCTGTGCTCTTAAATAATACTGAATTCACTCATTTTCATGCTGCTCTTGGATTTTGGACCATCTAATAATCATCCTTATGTTTAAACCACTGCATGGAATCTAATGTAGAGTGTAGGGCACACTACATAGTCATAGATTGCAGCATGGTGGACAGATTCTATCTATAATGCTGAGATCCTTGTTAACAGACAGGCCAGCCACACAGAAGAACTGCAGATTTGGTCTTATGTAGTGAGTTAAGACGGTGGTTTCTGATGCCAACTTGCTTAGATATAAATTCAAACTCCTCAACTTCTATCGTGTGATATGAACAAGTTATATTATGTATTGATGTCATAATTCCTCCATTTATAGCATGGAAGTAATAATGGTACTTACCATTAAGAGCAATCAATATAGTAATACACGTTAAAAAAGAACGGGTTGGCACACAGTAAATAATGAATTCTAGCCTTTTTCTTGTGGAAATACTCAGTATCAAATCTTGACGGAAATTTTTTAGAGATGTCAAAAGTTCACATTTTATTTGGCAAAGCTGAAAGATTCCTTTATGGCCTGAAGTTAGTTTGCCTACAACTCTAGGTTTTTTACTTACAAATCATGTTTCCTACTTAAGAGGAGAAAGGTATAGGACCACGAGAGAAAAATGGCTGAGTAGCAGGATGGGATTCAACATGTGATGCTAGTTTTCTGGATAGAAATTGCAGAAATGAAGGTGGGAAAAAAAGAGGGCATTTTATTGGCACTGTGATACAGAGAGTTAAACTGCTGCTTCACTTCAATCAGCTCCCTCTACTAAGCCCGAGAAAGCAGCAGAAGATGGCCCCAGTCCTTGGGCCCCTACATTCATGTTGGATACCTGGATGGAACTTCTGGTTCCTGGCTTCATCCTGGTCCAGCTCCAGCCAATGTGGTCAATTAGGGTGTAAACCAGCAGAAGTAAGATCTCTCTCTCTCTCTCTCTCTCTCTCTCTGCTTTTCAAATAAATAAAAAAAAAGTTTAAAGAAATAAAGTGGTAAGTTGATAAATCTTATATATTAGTATGTTGGAATATAGATTGTGCTCTAGCATGCTGGACATTAAGATAAATGAGAGGGCTGGCACCGCGGCTCACTAGGCTAATCTTCCACCTTGCGGCGCCGGCACACCGGGTTCTAGTCCCGGTCGGGGCGCCGGACTCTGTCCCGGTTGCCCCTCTTCCAGGCCAGCTCTCTGCTGTGGCCCAAGAGTGCAGTGGAGGATGGCCCAGGTCCTTGGGCCCTGCATCCCATGGGAGACCAGGATAAGTACCTGGCTCCTGCCATCGGATCAGCGCGGTACGCCGGCTGCAGTGCGCCGGCAGCGGCGGCCATTGGAGGGTGAACCAACGGCAAAAGGAAGACCTTTCTCTCTGTCTCTCTCTCTCACTGTCCACTCTGCCTGTCAAAAAATAAAAAAAAAAAGATAAATGAGAAACAAAATAGATACAGAATGAATTTTAAAAGTGTTTAGAAGCAAATTTAGGAAACCAAATATGCACACAGAAATAAATATCAGCTAATGCAGCATGTAATTAAGTGTTAGACTACATGATTCATATTGTGAGGAATATCAGATTTAAAATACTTGGTAAATACAGCCATGTGTCTTGTTGGCATTGGCTTAAGACACCACTTGGGACACCCGCATTCCCTACCTAAATGTTTGAGATTGAATCTTTTTTTAATTTATTTATTTTTTATTTTTTTATTTTTTGACAGGCAGAGTGGACAGTGAGAGAGAGAGTCAGAGAGAAAGGTCTTCCTTTGGCGTTGGTTCACCTTCCAATGGCCGCCGTGGCCAGCGCGCTGTGGCAGGTGCACGGCACTGATCCTATGGCAGGAGCCAGGTACTTATCCTGGTCTCCCATGGGGTGCAGGGCCCAAGGACCTGGGCCATCCTCCACTGCACTCCCTGGCCACAGCAGAGAGCTGGCCTGGAAGAGGGGCAACCGGGATAGAATCCGGCGCCCCGACCGGGACTAGAACCCAGTGTGCCGGCGCCGCAAGGCAGAGGATTAGCCTAGTGAGCCATGGCGCCGGCCAGAGATTGAATATTGTTTTAGCTTCCAATCCAGTTTCCTGTTGTGTACCCTGGGAGTCAACAGATGATGGCTTAACTGCTTGGGGCTCTGGCAACCACATGGAAGACCCAGATGGAATTCCAGGCACCTGGCTTTGTCCAGGCCCAGTCTTGGATATTGTGGGCATTTGGGGAAGG
The DNA here is from genome assembly GCF_964237555.1 of Oryctolagus cuniculus. Taxonomy (NCBI): domain Eukaryota; kingdom Metazoa; phylum Chordata; class Mammalia; order Lagomorpha; family Leporidae; genus Oryctolagus; species Oryctolagus cuniculus. Next base: position 14,090,332 of record NC_091441.1, on the reverse strand, counting down.
ACTCAATGGAGGAAAATAATTCTCTCTCTCCCCCTCCTCCTCTGTCTGTCTGCTGTTTTGCCTTTCAAATAATTAAAAACAAGGAAGTTTAAAAATTTTTACACATAATTGCAGGTCAGTAGGTGTTAAGCATATGCTAAGAAATAAATGGAAAAGAAATTTTCTAGAAACAGAAAAACTCATAAATATGTACATCAAGTGAGATGTCAGTTTAGACATAGATGAGGAGAGAATTGGCATATTAAAAGGAGGCTTGGAAGAAAATACTAAGGATTAAATTCAAAGATATGACAGATGCAAAAACATAGTTGGGAAGTGGAAAGAAATATATGGGACAAAGTGAAAAGCTGTACATACATGTAAGTTTTCATAAAGCAACTCCAGGCAAGTTCCCATTTTCTGTTCCTCTTTAAATGCTTGCAAAGAGTAAGGCTGGACCAATGCAAAGCTGGGAGCTACAGACTCAATCCAGGTCTCCCAAAAGGAGGGCAGGGATCCAATTACTTGAGCCAAATACTTTAGCAGGAAGCTGGACTCAAGAGCCTGAACCAGGATTTGAACCTAGGTACTCCAAAATGGGATGTGAGCATCTTAGCCAGCTTTCCAACCACTGGGCCAAATGTCTTCCTCACAAATGTTATTTGAGTTGCAGAGAAGACAGAAAATAAGGCAAAAGCAGTACCTGAATTCCTAGATTAGAAATTTCCAAAAAATGGCTATGAATTTCTAGCAATAGATTAAAAAGTATGCAAAACACAGTGCATAATAACCTCAAGAACAAAAAAGAGAGCCTTTAATCCGGCGCATCATAGAAAACTACACAAAACTCAAGACAGCAAAAGTGAAAAGCCATTTGAAGGAAAAAAATGAAAGACTGTAATAAGACTGTGTCAGTAGAAACAATTAATGCCAGAATACAATGGAGTTATATTTTCAAAAAGTATTTAATCCCAAAACATAAAAAATAGAGGCTGTATGATATAAAAATATATTTCAAAGTCTGAATCACTTGAAAATATACCACAAAAAGGAATATCTTTTTTAAAAAATTAACTCACACAACTGCATATAAATTTAGTATGAACACCTTCAAGGATAAATCAACCATGAGTATTGCCTGAAGCAGATGAAATTAGAAAAAAAAGCCCAACAATTCATCAACAAAATAATGGACAAATATATCATTATAAATTGAAACAGCAGAACAGTGCATATAAAAGTGAGCTAGCTATTTCTTCAGACAAACAAGGGTGGACTTTCTAAATATGTTAATCAGAAAAAAAAATTCATTGGTATCCAAAGTAAAGATGGTATTTGGGGAAGTTTGGTTTGTAGAGAACACAATGAAATATCAGTGATAATTTATTTGTTGATTAACCACATAGTTATGCTCACTTTACATGAATTCATCCACCTGCGCACTTTTTTGTTTAATAACTTTACTAGTCTCTAGAGTTTGATGTAGACACTCTTCTTTACATATGTTTTCTCAATCCTTAAGAAAAGTTTTCATTCTTTAGCAATTTGTAGCATAATCAATTATTAAGATAGGCTTGTGGGCCAGTGCTGTGGCGTAGCAGGTAAAGCCACCGCCTGCAGTACTGGCTTCCGATATGGGCACTGGTTCTGGTAAAAATCCCAGCTACTCCACTTTTGATCCAGCTCTCTGCTACAGCCTGAGAAAGCAGTAGAAGATGGCCTAAGTCCTGGGGCCCCTGCACCTGTGTGGGAGACCAGGAGGAAGCACCTGGCCCCTGGCTTCGGATTGGCACAGCTCCGGCCATTATGGCCAACTGTGGAGTAAACCAGCGGATGGAAGATCTTTGTCCCTCCTTCTCTTTCTGTGTAATTATGACTTTCAAATAAATAACTTTTTTTAAAAAAGCAGATAGGCTCATATCTATTTGAATTATGAAACTGAAATTTCACTGACTAGCTTATATCAGATCTATGTACTACAATGAATATTTTCACACTTTATTAGCTGCCTTTATCACACTTTGTGAAAAATAGATATGTAATTTTAGGGACAACAATTAGAAATATGCTAAGCATATCAGGGAGCTAATGTTAACTTAAATTAGAATTTATCCTGTTACTAAGAATTCATTCACATCATTCTTGCATCTTGTTTAACTCCCATTCAATAGAAATCTAACACTGCTGAATATAGCTATTTTTTTTTTTTAAATAAACAACGATGCTGCACAAATACATTCTGTACCTCTCCGGGAGTTTCATTCAATCTCCAATATACTTGAAAACTAAATTAAGTCAGAGAGAAGTCAAATTGTCATTCCTCTATGGTAAAATATTGAAGAAATATTAGTTGATAAGCTGTGGTGCTGGAGATTCTCCTTAAAACTAGGAGAGACAAAAATATAAATCCCCTTTGCCTTGCCTCCCAATATCTCGAAGCACTTCCCTTTGCCTCAAATTACCCAGAGGGCAAAAGACGAGAGATCCTGAGAGATACAGTTGCCTGTATTCAATAGATGAGCAGAACAAGGCAGAGAGGAACACAGCAAAATGACTGGCATGTGTGGAAGATGCAGTATCCCTGTGTGTGATAGCTCCTGTTGCCCCCAGTGCATTGTATAATGATTCTTGCCACCTGTCAGCTACACACATGGATGAAGCTCATTATTTGGTCTGTCTTAGTTTATTTAGGGCCTGCTTATCCTACCCAGATGAAAACGGGCTTCATCTCAGCTGAATCACTACTGTGTTTTCCATCTGGGTAAAACTCATAGCCCAGAATATTTGATGGTACTGTTATTTTGGTGGGTTGTAAACAACACTTTCATTGATTTTATCCTCTCTTAACCAATGCATTTTCTCATCTCTAGGTTAACTTAGATGAGCATTTTCTTCAAAGTTGTCCTATTTCATGCTTTCTCCTGGGAGAGGAAAAGAGTAAGTTTCTTTCGCTTCATTTTCATGACATTTTTTCATGAGCATTAAGAGTCACAGACTCTACAGCCAAGGCTAAACAGCTATCTCGTCCATAGTGTGTTCCCAGAGATCTGAGCCTTACGTGTTTGATCACTGAAATTTTAAGCCAGATGGCAATTTTGAAATAAAGAAAATTATAAAATCATTTCTCTATTTAGTAGCCTGGTTTACTGGGTTGCATTTTTGTTTCTTTTGGACTCTACTTGTCCTGTTCACTATTTCCATTGTCCTGAGCTCGGGCAGATAAACAGCATTCACTAATGCCAGAAAGTACTTCAGAAGGCAATGGCTTGTCTGGGTAATAAAGAGGAAAAATAATAATTCTAATTGTGTTACACAGTGCATGCATTAGTAAGCCTTAATCCATAAATATAATATCAAAATAACTGATAATCAAGCTCTCACACAAAGCCAGAATGAGGGGTAGGCACTGAACTTATGGTTAGGATGTCTGTTCCCACATCAGAGTGTGTAAATTCAACAACCTGCTCCAGCACCTAATTCCAGTTTCACATTAATGTGCGCCCTTGGAGGCAGCAGATGATGACTCAAATATTCGGGTCCCTGCCTCCTACGTGGAAGATCTGGATTGAGTTCATGGCTTTGATCTGGCTGTTGCAGGCATTCACGGGGTGGACCAGCAGAGTGGACTTGCTTTCTCTCTCTCACTCTTGTTCTCAAATACTTTTTAAAAAGTTCCTAAAGAAAGAAATAGTACTCTCTGAAGATTTTAAAGGGTGCATAACAAAACCATTGTTCTTAATACTCCGAATCACACCCTTGGATCCAGCTGGACTTTGGTATCTTAGTTTACTGGAAAGCTGCCTTAGCTTGATTGAGTTTTAACATTGCTCTCTAAACATCCACTGACAAGCACTACATCAGAACAACTGTATCAAAATCACAAGCACTCTTGCCATAAAAAATGTTGTTAGCACAGTTCCCTACGTCCTTAAACGTGTTCTCTATAAAGTTACGGATGCCTGTCATCAGAAAATGCTAACAGAACGAATGCTGTCCTTGTGGAACTGACTTTCTGCCTCTCATTGGTTAAAAAAATTAAGCAATGCATCATCTGTCTTTTCACTTTAGCTGACAAAGAGACCAGAGAAAAATTTGAAACCGCAATATAACAATTATGTTTGACCTTTATATCTGCATTTGTGAAGTCTTCTATGCCCTGAATCTCTTTATTTTTTCTTTTTCCTGTTTTGTCATTATTTTCTCGAAAGCATTTGAGTAATATAATGGATGAAATAAGTAGTGTAGATATATCAATTTTCCTGAGGAAAAATGTAGAGATATGCTGGTTAAATGACTATTTTGGAATTTCATCAGTGTGCTGAAACTTGAAAATCAATCTTTTCCTGTTAAGTCCTTTTAAAGAACCCAGTGCTTCTCAATGGGAGGGATGAATGATGAGTGGTGCCTCTCTCCTTAGGAATATGGCAACATTTGGAGACAGTTTTGGTTGTCACGATCCAGGGGAGAATTGAGGCTGGTATTTAATGCATAAAGTCAAGGAATACTATTAAATTGCCCTATAATACACAGGATAACCCAGGTATCCTTTGAAGCACCAACTATAAAGCTCAAGTCAAAGATAATAGTTCTTAGGTTGAGAAAACCCATATTTAATTATGCCTCTTCAGTAGTATTTTATTTTTGACAGGCAGAGTGGACAGTGAGAGAGAGAGACAGAGAGAAAGGTCTTCCTTTTCCATTGGTTTACCCCTCAATGGCCACTTCTGCCGGCAAGCTGAGGCCAGTGCACTGCGCTGATCTGAAGCCAGGAGCCAGGTGCTTCTCCTGGTCTCCCATGGGGTGCAGGGCCCAAGGACTTGGGACATCCTCCACTGCACTCCTGGGCCACAGCAGAGAGCTGGACTGGAAGAGGGGCAACTGGGACAGAATCCAGCGCCCCGACCAAGACTAGAACCTGGGGTGCCGGCACCGCAGGCAGAGGATTAGCCTATTGAGCTGCAGTGCCGGCCATGCCTCTTCAGTAGTATTTTTAAGACATTTTGGATAATTTTTCGTATCTTCTTTCTTTTGTAATTTTACTTAAACATCTCTGACCCTGTTCATATATGTCATCTATATTTTTCAATGTACAAATTATTCTACTGGTTGATTTGACTGTGTTTTCATTTTTAAAATGATTTTGTACATCTTGGAGGCAGAGATGCACAGATAGGGAAAAACGTAGGGGAAACAGACAGAAAGACAGACAGAGAGGGCTCTTCCATTGTTGGTTCACTACCCAGAATGCCTGCAACAGATGGGGCTGCGTCAGCCTGAAGCCAGGAACTGGTAATTCAATCTGGGTCTCCCACATGGGTGGCAGTGCCCCAACTACCTGAATTATCACTGTTGCCTTCCATGGTGTGCATTAAATGGAAGCTTGAATTAAGCATAGAACCGAGGATTCCAATGTGAGATATTACTGTGTCCAAAATACATCTTAACCGATATGCCATATGTCCTTTCCACTTTTTTGTTAATTACACTTCTGCTTTTTGTTAGTTATATTCCTTTTAACTCTCATTGTACTCATTTAATTCAAGATTCAATTCAGATATTATTTAGCACAACTTCTAATAGAGCAAAACTTCTAATATCCTAATAGAGGGATATTGATTATTTTGGCTTTGAACTAGAGAATATCACTGGGATGGGGACTGGACTAGGCCATTCCTTTTCCGTGATGAACTAGACTAGATGTAAAGGATAATTACCAAGTTCATGGAAAACACTTATTGTGAAAAAAATGATTACTGGATCTCAATTTTTTGCATTGAAGTAAATTTGTCTTTTAATTCTATTTTCCATGAGTTATTTGAAGTCCCTTTGTGTTCTCTAATGCAGGGTTCCTTGTCACTTGATTGTGATTTTCCTGTGAAGCTCATCTCTTTCAGTGGTTAATCTCTTCCAATCTCATTTTTTCCTCTCCTAGGAAATTATTTTCTTCCAATGTATGTAAATCTTTAGGGAAAAATAGGTCTTCACTTCTCTACCTCATCTTATTATAACTACTACATGTGATCTGCTTCACTCCTTACAGAAAATATGCAGCTTTTAGAAATAGATCCTAAGAAGGAGAGAAATATCTTTTAAAGAATAAGGAGATTCAATTTTAGTGCTGGAAAGGCTTTTGACAAGCAAATTCTAAGCTGAAGGTTGAACAAAAGTTTCAGGTCCTCAGCTGAAGAGCACCAGGAAATATGTACAGACACCCACAGACAACAGTAAGGAAATGAAGACCTTGAGATCAAAAAGCACTGATTGGTGTGCCTGAAGCAGGGTGGAGAAGCAACAGGAGATGTAGGGAGCTTAGCAGCAGCCAGATCACGGGATCATTATCCCAAGTGGTTGTAAGAACATTATCAAAGAAATGGCATAATTCTTTTTAAAAGAATTCAGTGGGTAATGACTTAAAAGGAAGAAAGAATTAGGGAAATACATAGGTATTGCTGCAGTTCAGGTGAGAGCGTTGGTGGTTTGCAGGGTAGACATGATGATATGAGCCAAATCAAAACTGTGTAGTTGATCATTGGAATGGAGAAGGAAAGAGAGATGCTATGAGTAACTACCATGTGTCTAACCAACTGGTTTAGAAACAAGTGCCATATATCGAAACAGCATGAATTAGATAGAGATTTACCCAAGAAGATCGATTGGTCAGTTTGGGATGTGTTTTCTTTGGTTTCATTGCCTATCCACTTTATATTTTCTGAATTTTTCTTTCTCATTTTAGAAACTCAAATGAATATTTCAAACAGGGACTGGTAACTGGACTAAAGACTAGGTTTAGGATCCTTGACACACAGACTTCATTATAGTCAGGAGAATGAATAGGACAAAGTGGAAGAAAGCTTAAAAAATAAAAGCTTGCGTCTCCTAATGGGACCTTGAGGAATTTTAATAGTCAAAGCTCAAGTAGAAGACAAGAAGCAGAAAGAGAATTATGAATTAAAAGAAAAAACAAAAAACTATTTTATAACTGAAGACAGAAGTGTGTGATTAAATGTCTCATATTTGCATAAAACAAAGCCTCATAGTGTAGGTCTTATCCTAAAAACAAAGTGTCAAGCTTTCTGTCCCAATTGATCATTTTTAATTCTTTTAATAAACACATTTATTCAAATTAGCAGTAATAAATTGGTTAGCAGTAAGGAGATGGAAGTTTTGAATAAAAATGGCCTGCGAGGACAAGGAAAATTAAATTCCTTCTTAAACTAATAATCTGCTGAGCCACATTAGTGAGAACTACCAGACCAAAAGGAAATTATAGAAACATGCTAATTATAGATTATCACACAATTTATTCACATGATGGTTGGTAAGAGCATAGAGAAATATATATCCATGTTATTTATATGTATGGACATTACTTAAAATATACATGTAATTAAACCGACACTTTCTGTTACATGGAATTTTTAATCCACAGTAGCTCTACAATATCAAACTATCAGTTCCATATCAATCCTCGCTGACTCTTTGATGTACTTTTTGAAATATACATGGTTTGACTGGAGCTGCACTTCAAAGAAAATCGGCCTTTTAATGGTAAAGAGATTTTCCCCTTGTTTAGAGGTAAGTGTACGAGAGTTCTATACTAGTATAGATTAAAAAAAGACTTCTCGATGTGTCAGAAGATCAGACAGAGGGGGGCAAACTTCATAAGATTCAGAAGTCTAAATCTTAGTCTGCCAGGAGAATGATATTTCATTAGCCATACTGTCAGGAAATTTTCTTGGTTTGAGAACAAAATACTAAGGAAGAATTTTCCCGAGTTTGTTTTTACATTATAATTCCTGATTGCCCTAAAAAGATTTGAGATCAGAGCTGAAGCATTTGAGAGTCTTCTTTGCAATTTCACACTTGATAAGCTTCATAATCCAGGTGAAATGAGAATGGACAATGAGTTGAAACTAAGATTTTAGAAAATGTTTATCAGTTTATCACTTTCTCAAGTTCAGACACTGGTCAAATCTGTGCTTTAAATTATTTCTGGCTCTCACCCATAAGGATCATTATCTGAATACTTCAGTGAAACGAAAAATCTTTTAATGGTATTATTTCCTAGACGTCAGAGTAAAGCAAGCTATCTTACAATTTAGGCAAGGGATACCTGTGCATCCTAGAGTAGAAGGAACTCATTTCATTTCCCAAGCAAAAGCGTTATGTAAAGTAATTATCTATGCATGTATGTATGTGTGTATGTATGTATATATTTATCAAGTGAACCAAATAGTTATAAACTCAATGATGATAAATTATTTAAATTTTTAAATTTTCTTCTTTTTTTAAAAAAGATGTATTTACTTATTTGAGAAGCAGAGTTACAGACAAAATGAGGGAGAGACAGAGAGAGAGGTCTTCCATCTGCTTGTTCACTTTCCAAATGGTAACAAAGGACAGACTGGGCCAGACCGGGCCAGCCCAAAGCCAGAAGCCAGGAACTTCTTCTTGGTCTCCCATAGGGGTTCAGGGGCCCAAGCACTTGGGTCATCTTCTGCTTGTTCCCTAGGCCATTAGCAGAAAGCTAGATTGTAAGATGAGCAGCCAGGACATGAACTAATGTCAATAAGGCATGTTGGTGCCGCAAGAGATGCCAAACCTTCTATGCCACAGCTCTGGTCCCTTAATCTTCTTCATATACCCTATTATGTCAAGAATCACTTCCATCATTTAAAAAAAATTTGTTTCCTTGTGAGTAGTTGGAATAGATCACTACAAATGCACTTAGTTCCATGGTGTTTTAGTGCATTTTCATTTTAACTTCACAGCATAGCTGTGACATCAGAAGACTATTAAACCTTAAGAATTAATATTGATCTAAGCAGATACGAGATTGGCACAGGTTACTATATTGTGATGGGTTTAATCCAGCAACAATATTTGCTATCCAAAACTAAGTTTAGGATTAAATTGCCTGTAAAGAATTGGCACCGAAATTTAGTTATTTAAATGAGGAAAACAATTGAAAAACTTGAGAATGTAATTTTGGTGCAGGAATGTACATCGTTCTAATATTTTCATGGAACATTTTATGTTGGCTGTCTAATTCCTATTCCCGGGATCTGTTTTTTTTATGAAGATACACAAGGGAGTACAAACATAGCTTCCTTTTTTTTTTACTTACTGTAGAAACTAGCAAAATTCACCTTGTTGGCTATAACGAGGAGATGGAATCACTGGAACCTTCTAACAATATAAGCTGTCTCTGAATTCATTATCTGATTTCACACAAGTCTCAGATTTCCCATATAATCTGAGTGTAGACACTGCCTGTGGACCTTTGAAATCACTTGATAGGAATACAATTCCCCTTTGTCCATTTGCATGTGTGTTGGCTTTCAAGCCCATACATCCAACTCATGCAGCCACACCCCAAATCAGCAGTATATTTTCTTTTTGTATAATCATGTCTATAAAGAAGCTTTAATAAATTTGAATATAAGGTCTTTACTTTCAGAACATCTTAGGTACTTTGGAAAAGTTCTCTGAATGTATTTGGAATAAAAAACTTTATTTGAATATATGCACATTCATTACATTTTTCTCATCGGAAAATCCTGAAATTAAATATTTTTATTTTAAACCACATACTGAACCAAAATATAGGAAAACATGAAAAGTTAAATACTTTTTTATTGCATTGATTTTATGGTCAAAGCAGACACACACTGTCTCTTATATGTGGGAGCTAAAGCAAACAAGGACTCAAACAAACCAAAACATCAACTTGAACCCAGAAAGGTGATTACAAGAGGCTGGGCAAGGTGATGGGATTGAAGGATTTCGTTCTGATAAAATGATAGGGGGTGCTTAGGGTGTTTCACTTATTTAGAAAAAATGCATCATACTAATTCAAGATGCTAATATTAGAGGAATCTGTTTGTGGGATCTATGAGAACTCTTTGTACTACTTCACAACTTTTGTAAATTTAAAACTATTCTGAACCTAAAAAAAAGTTTATGGAAACAAAAACTCCACTTAGTCCACAGGAGAACAATTAGGAACTAATCGTGAGGAAGAAAAGCACTGAGTGGAAGTGCACCACAGTGACTGTTTCTGAAGAATAGAGAGCAGACGACCTGGGACCCGCCCCCCCTCCTGCTTTAAGACAAAACTAGGCCAAACAAGTGCCTCACTTCCTCCCATAAGGATTTCTTTATGGGGAAATGGTCGAAGAACTTGGATATTCAAATGGGCTTTCCCACATGGCTGCTTTATTTATTATCCAACAAAGCAGACATCTTTAATACCCTGAGTTGAACCAACAAAGGCAAATCTACAAAAAGGCAGTCTGCAGAAGACAGACCCTAAGCTAACGAGATATGATTTTTATCACTCCTTAGAAATGATAACCATATTGACACTGTGGAGAAGACAGAAAGCCAAAAGAACATTGACACAAAAATGAACTAAAAGCTGAATATGCCTCTTTTCCAGCCCCAGAGATAAGAAGTACAACATCACATTACTCACAACATCTGGCCCTGACGCTTCTGAGGCACCTGGCGTAGTAAAGACATGGTGTCGGGTTTTCGTCTTCAGTCAATTCATTAAGCTGCAAGGGGCCTGGAATTGTAGATCACATTAGTCCCATAAAGTTGCCACCGCTGTTAAACAGAACCGGCGTTTGGCTTGGAAAGAGCACTTCTTTGTTCTTCCAGAAAACAAAGCACTTTCAGAGTTGGCCTCTGTTCAGGAACATGAACTATTTTGAAAGCTGTATTTTAAGTAAGATTTAAAAATAATAATAACAAAATTATTTGCTTTATTTCCCAGTAATAACTTTGTTAAAATGAGTAAAGAGCAAGAAGATTAAAATTTACATTTAGCCAAAACAGAGGTAACATGAGAGAGTATGTTAAGAATTCCTGTTTAATAAATGAACGGGTGGTTTGCTTCTGGCTACAAAGAGAATGCTTCGTTACACCTAGACGCATGTGAGAAGACGAATGCAGATGTCTTCTTCACATGCTGATGTCATTCTCCTTGGGTTTCATTTCCAGAAGTGGGATAACTGGATAATCTGGTATATCTATTTTTAGTTTTTTGAGGAATCTCCATTTATAAATCTTGTTTTCACTGAATTATATCACTTGGTTATAATACAACCTTCATCCTCAGTTTATAATCCTTTTTATCAACTGTGCTTTCAAGAAAAATAGTATGTATGTGTGTATATATTTACACATGAAGTGAATATGGCAAAATGTTAAAAATATTAAATCTAAAAAATAAAACGGAGATTTTTTTCCAACTGGTACCTTTATGAGATAATTACCTTTATAATTCTTCTAATAAATGAGGAGAAAATCTGATGTTATCAGCATAGTATTAGGTTTTTTTATCAACAATTTTTTTTCAACAATTTGAATATGGGTTTTTACTCCACAACTCTGTGAGTATGATATGCGACTGAGTCTTGGGAAGTACAAGATTAAGCAACAGGCCTGGAATTCATTGTCACTTATTTGGTCACGCTGAAGGTAGACAATGTTGGAGGCTAACAGTGCATACTCCAGGGTGAAACTACGTGATCTCATGGATTATTCCAGATTTACCTGGTATGATGAAGACAATACAATTAGTGCAAAGGCCAGCGGAGTGCCATGTGCTATAATTGACATCACCAGCAAATGAGTACTTTTCAGTTGTGATTTAAAATCAAACTAGGACAATTTGCATTCTCAGTTAATCAGATCCAATATGCAGTCGCTGTTCTGCCACATGGATATTTTACATCAGCAGCCTACTGAGATGGGGCTTAATGATGACCGTTATGAGTTACTGTAATGAAACACGCTAACGTTATCATGGAAATCCCCTTCTCTAAGGAAGAAGGGCAAAAACATTCAGAAGATAGTCATTCACATGACAAAGGGGAATGCGCATAAAATACAAAGCTCAGTCTAGTCAGACATTCATGAGAACCCTGTAGGCTGCTACAACCCAGAGCCACCCTCAAAAACGTGAAAAACAAGTTACCATGAATACAGACCTCTGATGCTTAGAGACTTGAAGTTCATTTTCCTCATCTGCGGACCCTTATCCTTAGCCAATTGCTTATCAATTGGGTCCTAAATAATGGCAATAAAGTTCTCCTTTAAATGAGGCTCTTCTTTTTGGAAATCCCTGTGAATTTAGACTAAGAATAAAAATGTGTGTAAGCACAAAATAGGTGTAGTTGAGAGTTTAAGAAATAAGAAAGCTGTGGCAGACACCAAAGTCAGATCTCTGGAGCCTCTTAGTTGATTACATAAATTGAACAGACTTGGGGGTACACTAGTGAGCTAGCCATAGCACCTTTTTATGCTTGATGAAATAGCCACATCTAATGGCAAGAAGAAAGCAATCACTTGGAAATGGCTGTCACTCAGATTCTCCAAGGACACAAGCCAGCATAAAGTACACGTGTGGGTTGTATTTCACGTCTGCTGGGGACTCCAGGAAGCTACAGCGGGTGTTTCCTAGGATCCACACTCTTATGCTGGCTCTCAGATTCACTTATCCTGTAACAGGAGCACTCTTGAGACACACAGTGATAGGGTAGGAAAGCAAACTCTTCATCATTAAAATAGTCTGCTACTTTATTCTTGGTGAAGTTAAGCATTTTGCTGATACTAGTACACAAATGGTACACAGTTGCATAACTGTGCCTTGTTCCCCTCAAAGCGTAATGAAGCATTAAAATACTCAGTAATTGAAATATCTGGCTAACGTTTATAAAGCATAGATTTAATGTTTAAATGGCAGGTGTCCTCATATTGCTTACAGGATAATTGCACTGTAAATATTTTTAGGATCAGCAGATATCATGATATAAGGGACAATGCAAATAAGCAATTGTATATTACATCATTATTAGCATACAGTTCTTTTCCTTTCATTTTCTCTGAACTGGTGCCTAGGATGAATTGTCTATGTAAGCAAGACATGGTGGGTGCCATGTATGTCATTATATTTGACAATGAGCATTGCTATAGATACTTTGGATTAGGTAATAACTTTATGTAGCCACAAAGCTTCTAATTGGGGCTGTCACTGTGTCTCCATAGGAGTCTCGATTATCTTACCCTACTAAATCCTGTGACACCTCTCTGTCCTCACTGGCTTCTAGGTTAAGCAGTAGATCTGAGCTGGCAATCCCATGTGAGAAAAAAGGGCATGAGTCAAAATGAGCAATACACAAACATAAGACTGGGAATTACAGTGAATGGGAGAGACCCGTGTAAACCATCTGCCATCGCTGGAGACGATCACATTTTGAGAGCGCTTCAAAAAGTTTGTGGAAAGATGGAATTAAAAGATGAATATATTTTATTTTATTTTTGACAGGCGGAGTGGACAGTGAGAGAGAGAGACAGAGAGAAAGGTCTTCCTTTTGCCATTGGTTCACCCTCCAATGGCTGCCACGGCTGGCGCTGATCCGAAGGCAGGAGCCAGGTACTTATCCTGGTCTCCCTTGGGGTGCAGGGCCCAAGCACCTGGGCCATCCTCCACTGCACTCCCTGGCCACAGCAGAGAGCTGGCCTGGAAGAGGGGCAACCGGGACAGAAGCAGGTGCCCCGACCGGGACTAGAACCTGGTGTGCCGACGCCGCAAGGCGGAGGATTAGCCTAGTGAGCCACGGCGCCGGGCAACTGTAGAACATTTTGCAGTCTCTATGTAGTTTCTCCACAATACAGAGTTTTCCGGAACTTTTTGAAAACTCCTCATATGAATAGACTTCAAATAATTTTTGCACCAAAAATCAAGTTATCATTTAATTTTGCTCTTCACACTTTTTTGAAGTATCCTCGTGTTTCTGTGAGAGCACCTCAGGGAAAGAGAAGTCTACTCTGTTCCAGATCTAGTGCTAATTGGCAGTACTGTAAGAAATCTCCAGAGCTGTTTCCTGTGGAAAATGAAACTTAGACTCAGGTTGCTTTGCAGGCTCGAATGCAATAAATGAGTAGATAATTCATAGAAAGGGAGGGGCATTGCACCTACTAATGGCGCAACACACAGCAGATGATATGTAAGAGAATATAGTTCCTACTAAGTAACCATTAGATTTTCAAGTTATTTCAGAACAGAAGCTAGAAAATAGTGAAACAATATCTTCAAAAGCCTGGGGAAAAAAGTTCCCTTTAATGATAAATGCAGGAAACCTGTCTTCAAAGAATGAAAGTGACCTTAGACATTTGCAGATAAAAGCAAAGAGAGTTCATGACTAACTCACCTGTGTTGTATGAATTTTACAATATGTCCTTCAAAAAGAAGGGAAACTGTGTCAGATCTGAGATGAAACAATGAACAATGAAATCAGCAAATGTGTAGAAAAACCTGGACAAGCGATGACTCCACAATGTGAGCCTGCACAATCCTAGCATGTAAATAAAGGGTTGATCAGAGTTTATTATGCCAAGACTCCTATTATTGAGCACATTTGTGAAAAATGCTGGTTAAGCATGTAAAATGCAAATGTAACCAGTAAATAAATTAAAATGCAAGTTTATAATTTGGAGAATATTTTTAAAAAACCATGCAAAATGAACATAAACAGAGAAGTTACACCAAAATTGTTAGTGGTTATCTCTGGATGCTGTGATTAAAAATGGATGCTTATGTATTTTTCCATATTTGTATATGTTTGAATATTTGACAAAGCATGTATCTTATAATCAAAATTTACTAAAAAATTATTAAAATAGTTATCAAAATGTGTATTCCAGGTAATGAGTGAACCCTACTTCTGGAGTCTTAATATTTTAAAACAGATCATTAGGAATATTTTCAAATCACATCACAAAGAAAGTACCTAATTTCAAACACCATGAAAAACCTATAGAATATCTCAATCAACATTTTAAAAGATACATATTTTAAAATAAGAAGCCATTATTTCTATGTAAAAAATAGACCAGATACTAAATAAGCATCCTGCATGGTGTTAAAAAAGAAGGAACAGCTATTCATAATGAACATCTTTAATTCATATACAAATATAATCTGGTTTTTATTTCTATTTATACAGTAAATTATTAGCAGCATTGAATTTTTGTGTGTATGTTCTTAGATCCTTTTTGTGAACCCAATTGTTATACATGACGTATGATATGGTGAGTTTCTCACTCTGATTTTTTAATAGACTGCTAGGTGCTAGAGGATTTCAGAGGCTCTTAATTATCTTATCTTCTTTCTAAGAAGGTTACATCTTATTTTTAAAGATTTATTATTTACTTGAAAGGCAGAATTGTTAGGAGATAGGAGAAAAAAGTGAGAGAGAGAGAGAGAGAAAGAGAGAGAGACAGAGAGAGAGAGAGAGATGAATATTCCATCCACCGATTCTGGGCCAGACTTTGATTTCCCATGTGAGTGTAGGGGTCAAAGGACTTGAGCCATCTTCTGTTGCTTTCCCAGGTGCATTAGCAGGGAGCTCTATCAGAAGTGGAGCAGCTGAGACTGGAACCATGGCTTTAACACACTGCTCCACAGTGCTGCTTCTCTCTGTTTTTTGAACTTATTCTATCCTCAAGTTCTTTGTTTGGTAAAGATTACTGTGTGCATAACAATTGATGAACTACGGATTTATTTATTGTGACAAGGGTTGTGCCAAAATTAAACAGTTCTGATGAATCATTTCTGTGTCCTTAAGGCACTTCTTTCTCCAAGCCGGATTATTTATTTCTCTTGTTACTTGTAGTGTTTATTGTGATCCAGGAGATGTTAGCACTGGGAACAACCTTGCTCACAGGACACTGATCTAAGAGCATTCTCTGATTTTACTGCTTATGAGTCTTGTTTTATATTAATAAAAGGGAGATCACCCCAATGATGTTGTCTAGAAATCAAAGGGTTCTTCTGTTATAGTCTATAAACCTTGCATATCAAAATGAAGTTCTAAAATTTTGACATTGATCTTCACTTTGCTGTTATGCTGAGTATAGCACTGGTCTCAGTCATATACATTTAATAAACACTTTCTATGAATTCTGTGTGAGCATGCTAGTATTAATCACAGGTTTTTCCAAATAAAAGGAAAAGAGATAGCTTTCGAGGACATGATTCTGTCTAATGAAGTGTTAGCAATGTAAGTCAACAGTGGGAATATCATACAATTATTATTCTGAAAAAGTACGTCCTTTGCATATGTAATAAAATATTTATGTTGCACTAATCACCAAAATAAGTAAAAACAACCCAGCTGTGCTGAGGTTGCTTTACAGGAAAATAATTTTAATACCTGCCACCTTTTTCCTCTTAGTTCAGCCTTCAGTCCAACACTGAGTGAGCCATCGTCTCTTCCTGAAAGCTCCCCTTCCCTTCCAGAGGAGCTTCTACAGTGTGTTATAGTCCCCTTATTAGGGCTGCTATTTTACCCACAATTCACACATAATTTAGAACACATTCATTTTACTGAAATTGTCTTTTGCATGCTGGTGTCACCATACTAGCAGCTATTGAGGATGACTCCCTCGCTTTTCAACAAAGCAACCCAGATTGATGCCTTAGGCAGTGAAGGCTCAATGCACACTTTAAACTGAGCTGAGAAAATGCTTGAAGAGATCCTAAAGAGAATATTTGGACCTGCTAAGTAGACAGGAAAAAACAACTGGATGAAGATTTTTCCGTGGAGATCAAGGTGGGGTGAGAAAGGACATTGAGGACTAAAGAATTTTGAAGAATGAAATTAGAGAAGACGCAAATAAATGGAACAGCATCCTGTGCTAATGGGAAAATAAATGTTGTGAAAATTCCCCTACCATCCAAAGTGCACTGCAGGTTCAAACCATCCCAGCGGTAACTTGTAACAAACATAAAAAGACATTCATGATAAAAATTCATGTGGAACTACCAAACAACAATAATAGCCCAAGCAAATTTTGGTAAGAAGAACCAAGTCGGGGGCATCAGATGGCCTGATGTAAAATTTTATTAAAAACTACAGTGTGATGCTTACATAAAAATAAACAGAGAAGCCAGTGGAACAGAACACAGAGTCCAGAACCAAACCCAAGCACACATATAAAACAGATACTGAACCGAAGTGAACATACAGTATGAGAGCACAGTTTCTCTACTAAATGGTGTTGGGAAAATGGATCTTCAATGCAAAGAAGGAAATAGACCTGGATCTTATACCAAACATTAAAACACTCACAATGAGGTTTTATCTCTAAAGACTTGACATAAGACCTGAAGAATAGCATTCCAGAAGAAAGCAGAAGAGAAAATTATGACATTGGACTTGACAATGATGTCTTGACACCATAAGCACAGACAACAGAAGCAAAACTAGACTATGAGGACTACATCAAACTCAAAATCTTCCAAATGGCAAAGGAAGCTCTCAAAAGAATGAAAAGGCCTCTTACAGAGTGGGAGAAAATACATGCAGACTGTATCTGATGAGGGATAGTGTACAAAATATATAGGAAATCCCTACAATTCAGTATCAAAGAAAACATAGTGGACAAAGAACTTGAATAGAAATTTCTGCAAAGAAGGCAAACAAACGAACAACAGCTTCATGAAGTGCTCACTATCACTAATCAACGTGGGAATTCACATCAAAATCACAGTGAAAGGGCAGGCATGGTGGTGCAGTAGGTGAAGTTGCTACTTGTGGTATCCACATTCCGTTTCAAAATGCTTGGGTTCTGGTCCTGCCTCTACTTCTGATTCAGCTGCCTGATAATGCACCCAAACAGCAGCACATGTACCTGGATGGAGTTCCTTGCTGCCAGCTCCAGCCTGGACCACCCCGATTGCTGCTTGCATTTACCAAGTGAACCAGCAGATAGAAGCTCTCTCTCCCCTAGCACCCCCCTTCTCTGTGTGTGTGTGTGTGTGTGCACCACTCTAGCTTTCAAACCAATCAGTTGATTAATAAAACTTGAAAATCACAATGATATATCACTTAAAACCTACCTGTTAGAATGGCTATTGTTTAAGGAAAAACAAAGGTGAGCATTGATAAGGATGCAGATTTATCAGAACCCTAGTCCACTGTTGTGGGGATTTATAAACTATGAAAAAATTATGCCATTTTCTGGAAAAACATTTAAAACAGAGCTAATATATACTTAAAGAATTCTAAACAAGATCTCATAGAGACACATGGACTCATGTATTTATTACAGCACTGTTCATGAGGGTCATTATTTGTTAGAACATGAAGACACAGAGGACATTATGTTAAGTGAAATAAACAAGTCACAGAAGGATAACTACTACTTGATCTCACATATTGTATCTAATATCAGTGATTTCAGAGAAACAGAGAGTAGAATGCCGGTTACAAAGGGATTCAGAAATGAGGAATTGTTCTTCAGTGGGTGTGATGTTTCACTTATGCCTGATCAGTAACTTCAAGAGAGCTGTTGTGTGACATAGTACTTGTAGTTAACAATACTGTGTTGTGTGTTCACATTATTTTAAATCAGTAAATTACATATTCAGTGTTCTTACAACAACAACAAAAAGAAACAAGACAGAGTGATGAGGAAACTTTTAGATGTGATGGATGTCTATACTTTCTTTATGGTGATGATTTCATAAGTGTATGCATATGTTTAAAGATACACAACTGTATGTATTAAATAGATATATGGTTTTTAAAAATACAAATTAAGGCCAGCTCTGTGGCACAGCGGGTAAAGCCACCGCCTGCAGTGTCGGTATCCCATATGGACACCGGTTCAAGTCCTGGCTTCTCTACTTCTGATCCAGCTCTGTACTATGGCTTGGGAAAGCAGTAGAGGGTGGCCCAAGTCCTTGGGCCCTTGCACACATGTGGGAGACCTGGAAGAAGCTTATGGCTCCTGGCTTCGGATCAGCACAGCTCCGGCCATTGCAGCCATCTGGGGAGTGAACCATCAGATGGAAGACCTCTCTCACGCTTTCTCTCTGGCTTTCCTTCTCTCTGTGCAACTCTGACTTAAAAATAAATAAATAAATAAACAAACAAACAATACAAATGACTGTGCTGTGCATGTGGTTTGTCCCCCAGTATTTCATGTACCGGAAGCTTGTTCCTTGGTGTGACAAAGTTGACAAGCAGAGAGACCTTTAACAGGTTGGGCCTACTGGGAGGTGTTTGGGTCATGGTGGGCGTGTTCTAGTGCTAAGATTAGGTAATTAATTTGGATCTTGCGTATACTCTAAAAGCTCATGTGTTAAATGGGGCCTACTGGGAGGTGTTTGGGTCATGGTGGGCGTGTTCTAGTGCTAAGATTAGGTAATTAATTTGGATCTTGCGTATACTCTAAAAGCTCATGTGTTAAATGCTTGGTTCCCAGGGTGGCACCATTCAGACGTGACAGGAGCCTAGTGAGGTGGGGCTTAGGTCTTTGATGACATGCTCTTGGAAGGCAGTTCTAGCAAGTCTGCTGTTAAAATGTTAGTACGGGGACCAGCATGATGGCACAGTGGGTTAAGCTGCTGTCTGTGATCTCAGCATCCCAAATGAGCACCTGTGAGTCCTGGCTGCTTCACTTACGATCCAGCCCCCTGTTAATGTGTCTGCTTAGGCAGAAAGGATGGCTCAAGTGTGTGTGTATGTGTGTCTTCCTCTCTCTCTGAAATTTCTACCTTTCAAATACATAAATAAACCTTCAAAATAAAATTTAAAAAAACTTAATACCGGGTGATCATCAGACCATTTTTTTCTCTGTTCCCTCTCTGTTTCCTGGCTAGTTATCTGACACTTTATATTGCACTGCCATGAACTCCTTGCCAGAGTCAAGGCCTGTGTCAGTGTCTGTGGACTTTGAACCTCCAAAACTGTGAAGTAAATTAAGTCTTTCTCTTAAAAAGTTCACAACCTCAAGGGCTGGCCTTATGGCATAGTGGGTTAAGCTGCTGCCTACAATGCTGGCAAACCGTAAGGGCTTCTCCACTTCAATCCACTTTCCTACTAATGGCCTGGGAAAGCAGAACAATAAGGCTCAAATGTTGGGGCCCATGCCACCTATGTGCAAGACCCAGATGAAGTGCCTGGCTATGACCTGGCCCAGCCCTGGTCATTATCACCATCTGGGAGAGTGAGTCCGAGGATGGAAGATGTCTCTCTCTTTTTCTCTCTCTTTGTCTTTCTCATTTGATGTTCAAGTAAATAAATAAATCTTTTAAAAGATTAGCAACCTCAGATATTTCATTTAGTAACAAAAAGCTGGTTTACCCAGAAAGGAATTAAGCAGCTCTTGTGGGATTCCAGTTAGTTTTAATGAGATAATTTCTGTAACAGAACACTGTCCCTGAATTACTATGTGGTCTCCTGTGTTTTAATGCCATCTCATTCACTCTCATCCACTCCCATCATTATGATAGCATTTTCCATTAGGTATTCCCAGAACCAAGCTGATGAGTGAGTCATGACCTTGAAACTCCAGACCTATGAGCAAAAATAAACCTCATTAAAAATTTATTTATTTATTTGAAAGTCACAGTTACACAGAGAGAGAAAGAGAGGCAGAGAGAGAGAGAGAGAGGTCTTCTGCCCTCTGGTTCACTCCCCAGATGGCTGTAACAGCCAGAGCTGAGCCAATCCAAAGCAAGGAGCCAAGAGCTTCTTCCGGGTTTCCCAAGCAGGTGGAGGGGCCCAAGGACTTGGGTCATCTTCTACTGCTTTCCCAGACCATAGCAGAGAGCTGGATCTGAAGTGGAGAAGCCAGGACTCGAATTGGTACCCATATGGGATGCTGACACTGCAGGTAGTGGCGTTACCCACTATGCCACAGCGGCGGCCCCAAAAAATAAACCTCTTTTTTTTTAAAGATTTATTTATTTATTTATTTGAAAGTCAGAGTTACACGGAGAGAGGAGAGGCAAGAGAGAGAGAGAGGGCTTCCATCTGATGGTTCACTCTCCAATTGGCCACAACGGCTGGAGCTGTGCCAATCAGAAGCCAGGAGCCAGGAGCTTTTCCTGGGTCTCCCACTTAGGTGCAGGAGCCCAAGGATGTGGGCCATCTTCCACTGCTTTCCCAGGCCATAGCAGAGAGCTGGATCGGAAATGGAGCAGCCAGGACTCGAACCAGCGCCCATATGAAATGCTGGCGCTTCAGGCCAAGATGTTAACCCGCTGCACCAACAGCACCAGCCCCAATAAACCTCTTTTATTTAAAACTTATCCAAACTTTAATCTTGTGGAATGAGCCATACAATATGTGCAATACATAGTTGTATCCAAACATGGCTTTTTAAAGGGCAAATAAAAGAAACAGAGAAAAGATGAGAAGGGGCAGAGAGAAGGAGAAGAGTAGAAAAAGGAGGGGAGGGGACAGGAGGGAAGAGGAGATCAAGGATTCCCTGTAGTCAGGTAAATTATTCTCTGGGACTGGAATGTTGTTAGTTTGAAAAATGAAGATAAAATGGGATGGTGAAAGGTTTTGCTTGCTACTTTAAAAGTTTGAATTTTACTGCATATTTCCTGGGAGTCACTGAGGAACATAAGCTAAGAGATATGCTAGTTATCTATTTATTCCCTAACAATAAGATGGAGTGAGGTGTTGGTTGGTTGGTGCGAGACAGGCATTTTTTCCACAACCTCAACTACATTGTTTAGCAATATAATCTGAGCATTTACTCTAGGCTTTTTCAGAGCTCTTGACTTCTGTAAATTTATCCTTTTACATTATACACTATATAATTTCACCTTTCATATGATCAGTTTTTCCAAAATAAAGTGTTCCAGCTTCAGGAAATTCTATTTTAGAGAAAAAGTTTATAGCTGGAGTTATACATAAAATATTATTGATTAATGCAATGAATTATACAATACTTATTATTGTATAATCAGACATTCATTTTAGCTTATTATATGAGTTAATTATATTTTAGTTTATTATATGCATATAGTTTATTATATGTGTGTATATATATATATATAGTTTATTATATGAGATGCATTATGCTAAGAACACTTAAGAAAGTGATTTAGGCCAGGCATTGTGGTGCAGTGGATCAAACTGCCTCTTGGGATGCCCATGTCTCATGTTGGACTGCTGGTTCCTGTATTGGCTGCTCTGCTTCTGATTTGGCTTCCTGTTAATGCATCTTGGAGGGTAGTAGATGATGGTTTAAGTGCTTGGGGCTCTGCCACTCACATGGGAGACCCTACTGGAGTTCTGGACTCCAGAATTCAGCCTGATCCAGATGTCGTTAAGAATTTGAGGATTGAACTAGTGGATGTAAGGGTGAACCAGTGGATGGAAAACATCTCTCTCTGTCCCCTCCAATTTTCTCTCTTTCTGTGATTATGACTTCCATATATATGAAAATAAATAAACATTTTAGGAAGAAATTTATCCATAATTTTCAAATGTATAGTTCAGGGTTTCAAGAATGAGCTAAAATAACAATGATATAAATCCAAACATCTATGAATCTATAAATTTCTTTTGCCACAATAGTGTACTGATTTGTGTTTTGAAAATTTATCCTCTTCATCTTTCTTAGTATCAATGTTGCAATATATTTATTATTTCTCCCATGTAGCACCTTTTTCTGTTCCACTGGCCATTAAAATAAGTCTTTATTACCAGGAAAAGAAGAGTACTTATAAAAATGTGTGTATTTTGGCCGGCGCCGCTGCTCAGTAGGCTAATTCTCCGCCTTGCGGCGCTGACAAACCAGGTTCTAGTCCTGGTCGGGGCGCCGCATTCTGTCCCGGTTGCCCCTCTTCCAGGCCAGCTCTCTGCTGTGGCCCGGGAGTGCAGTGGAGGATGGCCCAAGTACTTGGGCCCTACACCCCATGGGAAACCTGGAGAAGCACCTGGCTCCTGCCATCGGATCAGTGCGGTGCGCCGGCCACAGCGCGCAGGCCGTGGCAGCCATTGGAGGTTGAACCAGCAGCAAAGGAAGACCTTTCTCTCTTTCTCTCTCTCTCACTGTCCACTCTGCCTGTCAAAAAAAAAAAAAAAGTGTATTTTAACCTAAGTATAATAATCCATGTATTTTGCAAAGTGACTTTGTATAACAGCAGGATGCCATCTTATTCATTTATATCTAATATTATTACTTATAAGTCTGATTATTTACCTTAAATACTAGATATTTCATAACCATGATATTTGTAAGAATTCAAATTTTATTTCATAAGATGAAGGGTATTCATGTCTGGCATTGAGCAGTAGACACATTGACCTCTAAATAAATGCTCATAATGATTTTTATCTTAAGTGACAAATTGAAATAAATTAGATAGCATTAAAATAATATTGATGAATATATATGAAATAAGGAAGTCATAACTTGTGGCTAATTTTCACTGGCATTAATTACCACACATGAAAATTAAATAGATTTGGCAGGAGAAAGTATCTGTCAATGCTCTAGAGTATATAGTGTATTCGGAATAACTTACGACGAAAAATTTGCAAAATTGACAGTACAAATTTACTCAGAAGGAAATGTCCTCCAATTTCTGAAACAGTTGGCACACCCTCAGTGAATCAGACTACCGCCGGTATAGGACTGAGAAATAAGATGAGACATGCAACAAAAGGAGGTGTTAAGTTTAAAAAATGTAGAAAGAAAGATAAGTGTTTTGAAAAGGATAATTGGGAATTATTTGGTTTTATCTCTGCCACCATGATATTAGCAAAGCATGTGATTTGCAGGTAAATTTTATAGATATGCATATATATATATATATCTATGTATGTACATAGATTAGATAGATATCACAAAATTCAGTTAGAGGGAATAGAATTATTTAAGAGCAATTTTTTAATTATCTCTTACTGGAATATGTTTAGTATATATTTTAAGTAGATTGTGTATAAGTTAAGATGTACATAGCAAACACCAGAGTACCAACAACATAAAACAGTCCCAATTCCTGATTATTAAAAATAAAAGAAATTGTGGCCGGCACTGTGGCTTAGCAGGTAAAGCTGTCTCCTGCAGTGACGGCATCCCATATGGGCTCCAGTTCAAGTCCTGGCTATTCCACTTCCAATCCAGCTCTCTGCTATGGCCTAGGAAAGCAGTAGAAGATGGCCCAAGTCCTTGGGCCCCTGCAACCACATGGGACACACAAGAAGAAGCTCCTGGTGTCTGGCTTCAGATAGGCCCAGCTCTTGCCATTGCCACCAATTGGGGAGTGAACCAGCAGATGGAAGACTTCTCTGTTTCTCTGACTCTCCTTCTCTCTCTGTGTAGATAAGACCTGGGCTTATATTGTTAGAATATAGGCAACAGAAAGTGTCAATTAAGTACACTGAATTACAGCACAAATTCATCTTCTAAGATACATAAACAGCAAAATTAACACACAGTGAATTAAAATTAAAGGTTTATAATTACAGTGAAAGAATAGCTTTAAATTCTGCACAGTTGGCTGTCACTGTTTAAATACACCATCTATTTAGGACAGAAAAGGGATAGAGACCAAGACTGGTTGTAAATTCTCCCACTGTCCAACAGGAAATTGCTCTAACTTGATCCCTCAAGGAAGTGCTAGGGTGTAACTGTGCCTCAGAAGCATTGCTTCCAACAACTTCAAGGACTGGTCTTTCTTTCTTGTACCCAGTCTATCGCCAGTCAAGAACCACCTTGTGGCCAGGATGTATACCTAGAAATTACCACTATCTAAAGCTATCTAAAGTGATTTCAAGTTCAGGCAGTTTGTTGGAAGCAAAAGTACAAAGGAAGTGGGCACAGTTCTCAGAAACACAGCAAATAAGATATGAGAAAACTGGGCAGAACTAGAAAGCATCCACTCAAACGTGCCGAGGATGTCTTGCAGGATAGATCATTCATTTTCTGACTGAGCACAGGTTTACAGACCATCTACAATCAGTTCAGCATTAGACCCAATGGTGAGGACACAGAGATGATTAATAAGCTTCTGTCACTAAGCACTTTAAAATCTGGTGAAGAAAGAGAAGAAAAATCTGCAAAGGATGACAAACTGTGCTAGAACAAGTCACTTTGCAGGTGCTCTGGAGGCAGGGATAAGGGACACAAGCTGCTTTGGAAAAGACTTTAGAAAAATGTACTTGAAGAAGTGCCTCTTGATCTGGCTTTGAAGTTCTAACAGGATTATTCTAGTAGTTATTTTTCATTCCTTTTGCTGTCAAAATTTTTCCATACTCTAACAATTTAAAGTTCTGAAATCTGTTTTCCCTGAGCAACTCTCTTAATCCCCAATGATTAATATGTGACTCAATTGTCTAGAGCCAGTTTTTTTTTTTTTTTAAATATCAGTGTCTCAATGTCTCTGCAACATTCTACATTTTAAAAGTTGCAGTTATCATGAAGCTCTCTTTTTGTTGAATGTGCTGGCTTAACCTCTATTGGGGTGTGTGTGTGTGTGTGTGTGCGCAAGGAGATGGGGTAGGGAGATAGTGTGAACACTCCCTATGTCATAGCTTCAGAAATTCTCATAATGATCATTTAGAACTTTTGTTCTTTATAAGTAGATCGGTTCGTTCTTGGAAATCTGAGTTTAGTTGTAGGCACTACACTTTAAAGAAAGACCCAGTGAACGCATTGAAAACACGTCAAATGATGTTTAACCTAGAGAATAGAAGGCTCAATGGGACATGAAGAGTGCCTTCAATTATTTGAAGGGTTGTTTTGTAAAAGAAAAATTGCATTCATTTTTTTTTCCCATGGGGAGCAGCTAGGAAAAAGCCTAGAAATCTAAGGAGGCATAGTTTTGGATCTGTAGTAGATGGGTATTTATAAAAATTTGATTGGCAAAAAAAGATTGAATTGGTTGGAATACAGAGATTGTTCCTATCATTGAAGCAATGTCAAGCACAGGTTGAATGTGTATTTTTTAGGGACACTGTTTAAGGGGATTGATGTATCAGATGAAGATAGAGCATTATACTTCCCAAAGTCCATTGCAACTTGAAGATAACATTGTGCTATGATCCCCTTGGATTTTCCATTGTTCTCTCAAGTCAAGCATATCTCAGACATAATTCATCATGTTGCTTTCTAAGCCCGCTTTCCGGATGACTTCCCAGCTGCCAGTAGAACTCTCTCTGCACAGATCATCACACACTCTGGAAACTTCAGCACCACCTCTGGCTCATTTTTCTCCATTGTTTCTCATATCTGACCAGTCTTCCAGTATAGTGAATCGTCCCTTGGCAAAGCCTCTTTCATTTTTCCTTTACTCTTTCCATGATAGGTCTTATGATTAAGGGCCCTTATTCAGAACCAACCAGCATGGATAAATTTAATTCTGTCCCAAAGCATTCAGATAATGTCACTAATATCTACTGTGTCTAATATTACAGATTAACTTTCAAAACTTCACTTTCTGTGACAATGAAGCATAAAGATAAAAACTATATAACTAAAGTTACATTTTTAAATATTGTTTTAGATCATATGGAAGTATCATCTCACCAATCCCCCCCACCCTTTAACCAATGTTCAATTATGTTAACAACATAAATCCTCCATTAACTAACGTTTGGTCATTCACTAAAATAATCTGACATTTCTATGAAAAGCCATGAGCACTCTTTTTCTTGAACGCATTTTCCAGTTCTTTCATCTATACCTTGGTTTCACTTCTTTCTCATATTTTGTATCTTTGAAAAATAAAAGTAAGTTTCTTTTCTACTCTGTAAAAGAACTTGTACTTCAAAATTACCTACATGTATAATTGACTTGAAAATTAATAGATGATTGTGTTTTATATAGTTTTTAAGTAATGTAACCTATTCTAAGAGTTCTTGAGGGACAGACTGTTGTGCTAAGCACAGTATCCAGCACTGAATAATATATATATAATATATATGTACACACACATATATAATATATAATAATATATATACACACACATATGGAGATGAGCTGTTAATTAATATTGGATGAGATCCACAAAAGAGCCCTTTCCCACCATCCATATTCTATACCAAATTGCACACATATTCTATAAATTAAGTCTAATAACCAGAGAATTTGGGATGGCAGAAAAGGACTACCAGTGAAGTATAACAAATGTGTTCTGTATTGGGTCCTGGTGGGGTATTTTTGTAGAATAAAATATCTTTCTCATCCAATATATTTCATTAATATACTGTATGAAATAATGCAGAAGACAAATAATGCTAAAATCATGTTACATATATGTAAGGGTCACTCAGAAAAGTACAGTGAATGTATGGAATCTATTATATGCTAAAACAATTTAATTTCAATCAATAAGAAATTTAATTATTTTATTTTTTGTAAAGATTTTTATTTATTTATTTGACAGGTAGAATTACAGACAGTGAGAGAGAGAGAGACAGAGAGAAAGGTCTTCCCTCCGTTGGTTCACTCCCCAAATGGCTGCAACAGCCAGAGCTGCGCCAATCTGAAGCCAGGAGCCAGATGCTTCTTCCTGGTCTCCCATGCAAGTGCAGGGGCCCAAGGACTTGGGCCATCCTCTACTTCTTTCTCTGGCCACAGCAGAGAGCTGAACTGGAAGAGGAGCAACCGGGACTAGAACCTAGAACCAGCGCCCATATGGGATGCTGGCGCCACAGGCAGAGGATTAATCTAGTGTGCCAAGGCGCCAGCCCCGAAATTTGGTTATTTTAATAACTTCGAATCTTGTTATTATGAAAGAGAAATAGGCATGGTCATAATTATCATAAAGTTAAACTGCTCAGTCTTATTTGTTGACATATTCTTAATTTTAATCATGCTTCATTGTGGGGAGCAACTCGGACTAGACTGTTACTGGAATTAAGACTTATTCTATGCATCTGCTCTCCCACAATATGGTGCTGGGAGAGGAGAAAACAGCTTCTACGCAGCTGCCTCTTGCCAACTTGAGTGATGACCTGCAGGAGCTGATCCTGCTCCTGATTGGAGGAGAGCAGCGTACTCGGCGTGTGGGTAGCAGATTTGGGATTGGTGGAAGAGGACTATAAAGGAGGAGAGAGACAACATGCACCAGGAACACCTGAGGAACATCTGAGCAGCCCCCCGAGAGAGCCGGCTGGCGGTGTGCCGCTCACTCGCGGAAGTGGGGAAAGTGGCAGGGGGAACCGCCCTTCCACAGAGGTGGAAGGGTTGGTAGCCAACCCGGGAAGAACCAGCAGCAAACCCGGGGAGGGCCGAGCAGACAAAAGAACAGCGCAGGGTCCTGTGTCGTTCCTCCATGAAGAGGGGGAGCGACACTTCATGGCTCCATCTTTACATGAAAAACTCATACATAAATGAAATTTAAAAATTCTAATATATGAGTCTATTTTCTATTTTCATTTCTGACATCATATATTTAGTTCTCTTTTGATAGTAGGGCCAATAATTATAATATCTTAACAGCTACAGGAGGAAAATCAACAGTTTTTGTCGCTCCCCCTCTTTGCGGAGGAGCAACACAGGACCCTGCGTTGTTCTTTCGTCTGCTCAGCCCTCCCCGGGTTTGCTGCTGGTTCTTCCCGGGTTGGCTGCTGTCCCTTCACCTCCGTGGAGGGGCGGGCCCCCTGCCACTTTCCCCACTTCCGCAGGGGAGCGGCACACCGCCGGCCGGCTCTCTCAGGGGCTGCACAGGTGTTCCTTCAGGTAGATGTTCCCCTCAGATGTTCCTGGTGCATGCCGTCTCTCTCCTCCTTTATAGTCCTCTTCCACCAATCCCAACTCTGCTGCCCACACGCTGAGTACGCTGCTCTCCTCCAATCAGGAGCAGGTCCTACAGTTTATTGGTTGAACTGGAGGCAGCTGTGTAGAAGCTGTTTCCTCCTCTCCCAGCGCCATATTGTGGGAGAGCAGATGCATAGAATAAGTCTTAATTCCAGTAACTTAGTCTAGTCCGAGTTGCTCCCAGTTGCTCCCCACAGATCCCCCTTTCTTTTTATTTTTGGCGTTGATACGCGCCTGTCTTCGGTGCCCCATGGCACACACTCTGCTCTGCTTGCTAGAGTTGCCCACAGGTGCTTACAAGCCCTACCAGTCAGGCAAACCGAATCTGGGTCCTCTCTTCGCCATGTTGTGAGGAAGTTTTTAGGTGCTGATGCGTGCCTGAGTTCGGTGCCCTGCAGCGCATGCTCTGCTCTGCTAGAACTGCCTGCAGGTGCTTACAAGCCCTAGCAATCAGGCAAACTGAATCCAAGCCCTCTCATTGCCGTCTTGTGGGGAGACTTATTGGTGTTGATAACGTGCCTGTCTTCAGTGACCTGCAGCGGGTAAGCTGCTAGCCGCCAGCAGGTGCTTATCGTCTTGCTAATCAGGCAGACTGAATCCAAGCTCTCTCATTGCCGTGTTGTGGGGAGGCCTTATTTTTCTCTATTTCCCTATCCCTGGGCATTCCTATTTCTCCTATTTTACTTCTATCTACCAGCATTCCTATTTTTCTCATTTTACTTCTAAACTTCTGTTTCTCTTATCCCCGCGGCTTCATCCTCCCTAACATATTTTTCTCTACCCGGTATGTTTCCTAACTTTTCTTCCAACAATATTCCCCTCTCATTTTTCCTGGCTTCTCCCCACAGTCCGTATCCAAGTTTCTTCTAGCTTTCACTTTCACTTTCAATCTCCTAGCTTCCCCGCCATAGTCCACATCCGAGTCTAAGTTTCTTCTTGCTTTCACTTTAAATCCTAACTTCTTTCCCACAGTCCGTATCCAAGTCTATGCCTAGGCTTTCAATAGCTTCTTCCGGCACCTTTTCCGTCCGGCTTTCCCCTAGGCTCTTCTAGTCTCTCTCTCCGGTATTTTCCCACTTCTTCCCGTTTCTTCCCTCCTAAGTTTCCTATCCGAGTCACGGCACCATTATGTCGCTCCCCCTCTTCGTGGAGGAACGACACTAAACCCTGCCTAGGCTTCATATCTGAGTCACGGCACCATTATGTCGCTCCCCCTCTTCGCGGAGGAGCAACACAGGACCCTGCGTTGTTCTTTCGTCTGCTCGGCCCTCCCCGGGTTTGCTGCTGGTTCTTCCCGGGTTGGCTGCTGTCCCTTCACCTCCGTGGAGGGGCGGGCCCCCTGCCACTTTCCCCACTTCCGCAGGGGAGCGGCACACCGCCGGCCGGCTCTCTCAGGGGCTGCACAGGTGTTCCTTCAGGTAGATGTTCCCCTCAGATGTTCCTGGTGCATGCCGTCTCTCTCCTCCTTTATAGTCCTCTTCCACCAATCCCAACTCTGCTGCCCACACGCCGAGTACGCTGCTCTCCTCCAATCAGGAGCAGGTCCTACAGTTTATTGGTTGAACTGGAGGCAGCTGTGTAGAAGCTGTTTCCTCCTCTCCCAGCGCCATATTGTGGGAGAGCAGATGCATAGAATAAGTCTTAATTCCAGTAACTTAGTCTAGTCCGAGTTGCTCCCAGTTGCTCCCCACAGTTTTAGATTCTGATTTTTGTAAAAGCAGCAAGAAGAATTAGCTGAAAGCAGGGAAATGTTGAGATAGAAGCGGCACTATGGGCAACCTACAGGAATCAGGTATTCTTGGCCTCATCTTGCTTGAAGTATATCTGACCAGAAATAATTACAGAACCATCCCAACAAAACCTTTGTTCAGAATTTGTATGTGACTGCTCCCATGACCAATTATTTGATTTATAGTTACTCAAATATACATTAAAAGATGAATTTATTGAATGTGAAACACTTTGAGGGATATGAATTGTTCTCATCTGGACATGATAAATTTTTCTGAGACTCAGATTCTCCATCTATAAATAGATATGATAAGGGGTCTTATTTACTGCTTCTTATGATAACATGGTGTACATTACATTGAGGATAGAATTTAATTCTTGTCTCTAGAAGATTGGTAACTGCTTTCTTCCTTCTGTCCCTCCCTCCCTTCATTTTCTGTCCTCCTTTGCTCCCTTTCTTGTTTCTCTCTGGTCTTCTCCCTTCTCTCTCTCTCTCTCTCTCTTAACTAGAAAAGTCAACCCCATTCCCAATATTTTAAATAACCTCAGATGAGAGACAGTTCTCTAAAGATGAGATCCTCTCCACATAGATATATGAAAAGAGTATTATTGTTTACTGCAATTGGTTTTTAATATTAAAGCTGAATTAGCGGCGTGTTTTTCAGCTCTCTAGAATTTCCCGTGAATAATTCATACTATCCACTATGCCTCCTCCTAATCTGGCACCACCAGGACACTTACTTTATGGAATGAATATAAAAGAGGTTTCTTCTTATCAGATGAATGAAGCACCTATGAATGTGAAACGATCTTTTAACTTCACTTTATGCTTTTTCCCCCACTTTATCACCAGAAGATGAGGAAATGACAAAGAATTTTCTTTTCTTTTAAGTCGTCATTTTCTTTCATCAGAAAAAAAAACTAATATATATTCCATGGGTGAATCATATTTTGTGAAATTTAAGAACTTCTTATCCAACTCATTTCTACATGTCTTGGTTTTATCTTCCAAGAGTTATTTTATACTAAAGAAAAATCCATGTCTGCAATCCAGGGTATTTTAATTTCTTCATTTTCACCGTGCTTCTTAAATGCCCATGATATCCAAAGAGTTCCCCTAGGATTTGTGGTTAAAAAGCTCTTTTTCTTTACTTCATAGACATTCTTCTTGCAAGTGTGAATAAAAGGAGCCTTAGGGGTTTTTCTTCTCCCTCTTAAAAAATACTCAAAGTTCTTCATTTGATTGTATAATTGTGAAGATGATTAACTTTACAGTACCCGCAGAACTTTAATCCCAGAACATGAATAGTACACTTTGATGTTATTTATGACCATAATACACCACCCATTCATTTAAATATCATAGGAAAAATCAGTTGACTCAAGGGAACATGTGAGTTTTCTTTTTGGCCTGATTATAATAGGTATGATATGAATTTAATGAGTTTTAAGCATTAAAATATCTTTTCTGTGTAAAGAATTATTCTTTTGTTCTAATTATAAAATTTAATTTCATGGAATTTTCTCATGAAATATTTTACATATTAATTTTTCTATAGCAAAACTTTATTTTCTTAGTATATTTATAGATGCATGAACATGCTAAAATATGTTAATCATTACACATATATATTATTATAATCAGTGTTCTATGAACTACTTTTTGCCTAGTAACTTAAATAGCAGTTCTTTCTATGGATAAGCTAAAGAGGTTATTATAAGACCAATATCTTTTTTCCTAAAAAGCAAAAACATAAAAAAGAAAGAAAGCCAAGAAGAAAGAAAAGTTATATTAGTAGACTTTATTTTTTTAAATTTTACACCGCAGCTCACTTGGCTAATCCTCCGCCTTGCGCCGCCGGCACCCCGGGTTCTAGTCCTGGTCGGGGCACTGGATTCTGTCCTGGTTGCCCCTCTTCCTGTCCAGCTCTCTGCTGTGGCCCAGGAGTGCAGTGGAGGATGGCCCAAGTGCTTGGGCCCTGCACCCGCATGGGAGACCAGGAGAAGCACCTGGCTCCCAGCTTCAGATCAGCATGCAGCCGCCATTGGAGGGTGAACCAACGGGTAAAGGAAGACCTTTCTCTCTCTCTTTGTCTCTCTCTCACTGTCCACTCTGCCTGTCAAAAAAAAAAAAATAACATTTTACAAAATTGTCATGCATTTTTAAATTTTATCCTACTAGTATTAACTGAACATATTTAGGGGATACAATGTGATATTCCAATACATGGATACAATGGATAGTCATCATAACAGAGCAGTTGGCATATCTGTCACTTCAAACACTTACTTTATGCCTTGTGCTAGAACATTCAAACTCCTCTCCCCTACCTATTTTGAAATATGCTGTTAAATACTGTCAATCACAGTCACCTTTCAGCAGCTCTTCAATCTCTCCAGCTGCACCCCTGCACCTGCTTAACCTTCCTGTCTCCATTTCCCCCTCCCCACGTCTTTCCAGGCTTTGTTCACCACTATTCTACTTTCTTCTTCTATGAGACCAGCTTTTAAAATTTTCCAGATGTAAATGAATTGTGTCACTTAACACGTGTACTTCAGAGGAGAGTTAGGGTCTTAGAAGAACTGAGGAAGAAGCAGATTTCCCATAAAGAATGTGCCCACAAATGTACATCTTGCCCTACGCCACAGTCAACATTTCACACTGCAGCGTTGCAGACGCTCATTGAGCAATGCTAGCGCAACATTACCTTTCAAAGCCAATGGTTGCATTTGGGTTACCTTCTGGCATAGTGCATTCTAAGCATTTTGACAAATATGTAGTAATATGCACCACCATTGTAGCATTATACAAACTAATTTCACCACCTTAAGAATTATCTGTGCTGCACTTATTAATTTCTTCATCCTCCTAAACTCTGGAAAGCACCAATCTTGTTTACTATCACCTTGATTTTGGCCTTTTCCTAATGTCATGTGGCTGGAATTCTACAGCATGGAGTTTTTTCAAGTGGATTGTTTCCACTGGGTAATAGCATTTAGTGTCCTCCAGGTATATTTGTGGCTTAACTGTTAATTTTGTTATCATGCAATAATATTCCTTTGTGTGGATGAACTAGTTTTTCTATCATCTCTTTTTAGCACCTACTGAAGGATATCTTGCTTGCTTTCTATTTTTATAATCTTGACTAAAATTGTTATAAACATTCATGTATGTGTTTTTGAATGAACACAAATTCATTTGGATAAATAGAAAGGATTTAAATTTTTTTATCATATGATAAGAGTATATTTAGTTGTAAGAAATTAGGAACCTCTCTTGTAAAGTAGCTGGATTATTTCCACACCCACCAGTGAGGACTGACCAATTGTTATGCTCTCCATTCTCCCTAGAGTCTGGTTTTATCAGTGTGGCAGATTTGAGCCATACCAATAGATATGCAGCAGTATCTATTCATTGTTTTAATTTCTTTCATTTGAATAGGTATACATTAAAGCACTATCAGATCATGTAATATGTTTGTATTAATTCCGAAAAACATAAAGAATATGAGCCTGACTTATCACAAAAATTATAATTTAGTAAATTAAGTTCTATTCTAAATTATTTGTATTTTGCTATTTCATAGAAATGCTAAGATGTGTAACCACAGAATTCATTTGATGATCTTAATAAGAATCCCCTTGGCAGGTGTTGTGGCACAGAGTGTTAAAGCCCTGGCCTGCACCACTGGCATCCCGTATGGACACCACTTTGAGTCCTGGCTGCTCCCTGTGAATGCTCCTGGGAAGGTAGCAGAGGATTATCCAAGTCTTTGGGCCCCTGTACCCACATGGGAGATACAGAAGAAGCTCCTGGCTTTGGATTGGCCCAGCTCCAACCATTGTGGCCATTTGGGGAGTGAACCAGTGGATGGGAGACCTCTCTCTCACTGTTTCTACCTCTTTCTGCAACTGTCATTCAAATAAATAAAATAAATCTTTTAAAAAAATAAAAATCCTCTTGTTATCTACATTCATTTTTAACACATTATTTGAGAGGAAAAGCTAAAGAGAGAGAGAGACAGAAAGAAAAGTCTTCCATCTGTTGGTTCACTCCCCAAAATGTCCAGCAATGGCTGGAGCCAAGTCAATCTGAAGCCAGGAGCCAGGAGCTTCTCTGAGTCTCCTGACAATTCCTACTTCACTTCTCTGAGAAAGAGACTTCTAAGGTGTTGTCAATATTAGGTAATATAATGGTATAAAAGGAACTTTAATACATTTCACATTATTTAGAAATACAGAATATTATTAATAAAAATAATGGTATGATTAAATTCTTTTTTTTTAATTTATTTATTTAATGAATATAAGTTTCCAAAGTACGAATAATGGATTACAATGGCTTCCCCCCCATACCGTCCCTCCCACCACAACCCTCCCCTTTCCCACTCCCTCTCCCCTTCCATTCACATCAAGATTCATTTTCGATTATCTTAATATACAGAAGATCAGCTTAGTATACATTAAGTAAGGATTTCAACAGTTTGCTCCCACACAGAAACATAAAGTGAAAAATAATAGATGATTTTTTTAATGATGATGAAATCAGATCAGACCTATTGTCATGTTTAATCCCAGTGAGAGTCAAGTTGGGAGTTGATAGTTTCTTTTCTTTTCTTTTTTTTTTTTTTTTTTTTTTTACAGAGGATTAGTTTAGTATGCATTAAGTAAAGATTTCAACAGTTTGCACCCCCATAGAAACACAAAGTGAAATATACTGTTTGAGTACTCGTTATAGCATTAAATTTCAATGCACAGCACATTAAGGACAGAGATCCTACATGAGGAGTAAGTGCACAGTGACTCCTGTTGTTGACTTTACCAATTGACACTCCTGTCTATGGCATCAGTAGTCTCCCTATGCTCCAGTCATGAGTTTCCAAGGCTATGGAAGCCCTCTGAGTTCTCCGATTCTTATCTTGTTTAGACAAGGTCATAGTCAAAGTGGAGGTTCTCTCCTCCCTTCAGAGAAAGGTACCTCCTTCTTTGAAGACCTGTTCTTTCCACTGGGATCTCACTCACAGAGATCTTTTTGCCAGAGTGTCTTGGCTTTCCATGCCTGTAATACTCTCATGGGCTTTTCAGCCAGATCCGAATGCCTTTAGGGCTGATTCTGAGGCCAGAGTGCTATTTAGGACATCTGCCATTCTATGAGTCTGCTGAGTATCTCACTTCCCATGTTGGATCACTCTCCCCTTTATTTATTCTATCGGTTAGTGTTAGCAGGTACTAGACTTGTTTATGTGCTCCCTTTGACTCTTAGTCCTTTCATTATGATCAATTGTGAACTGAAATTGATCACTTGGACTAGTGAGATGGCATTGGTACATGCCACCTTGATGGGATTAAATTGGAGTACCCTGGTATGTTTCTAACTCTACCATTTGGGGCAAGTCAGCTTGAGCATGTCCCAAATTATACATCTCTTCCCTCTCTTATTCCTACTCTTGTGTTTAACAGGGATCACATTTCAGTTAAATTTCAACACTTAAGAATAACTGTGTATTAATTACAGAATTAAACCAGTCATATTAAGTAGAACAGACAAAAAAACTACTAAGAGGGATAATGTATTAAGTTGTTCATTAACAGTCAGGGCTATGCTGATCAAGTCACCGTTTCCCATAGTGTCCATTCCACTTCAACAGGTTTCCTTTTTGGTGTTCAGTCAGTTGTCACCAATCAGGGAGAACATATGGTATTTGTCCCTTTGGGACTGGCTTATTTCACTCAGCATGATGTGTTCCAGATTGCTCCATTTTGTTGCAAATGACTGGATTTCGTTGTTTCTTACTGCGGTATAGTATTCTAAAGAGTACATATCCCATAATTTCTTTATCCAGTCTACCGTTGATGGGCATTTAGGTTGGTTCCAGGTCTTAGCTATTGTGAATTGAGCTGCAATAAACATTAGGCTGCAGACTGGTTTTTTGTTTGCCAATTTAAATTCCTTTGGGTAAATTCCAAGGAGTGGGATGGCTGGGTCGAACGGTAGGGTTATCTTCAGGTTCCTGAGGGATCTCCAGACTGACTTCCATAGTGGCTTGACCAGCTTGCATTCCCACCAACAGTGGGTTAGTGTCCCTTTTTCCCCACATCCTCGCCAGCATCTGTTGTTGGTGGATTTCTGAATGTGAGCCATTCTAACCGGGGTGAGGTGGAACCTCAATGTGGTTTTGATTTGCATTTCCCTGATTGCTAATGACCTTGAACATTTTTTCATGTGCCTGTTGGCCATTTGGATTTCCTCTTTTGAAAAATGTCTATTGAGGTCCTTGGCCCATCTCCTAATTGGGTTGTTGGTTTTGTTTTTGTGGAGTTTCTTGATCTCCTTGTAGATTCTGGTTATTAATCCTTTATCTGTTGCATAGTTTGCAAATATTTTTTCCCATTCTGTCGGTTGTCTCTTCACTCTCCTGACTGTTTCTTTTGCAGTACAGAAACTTCTCAATTTGATGCAATCCCAATAGTTAATTTTGGCTTTGACTGCCTGTGCCTCCCGGGTCTTTTCCAGAAACTCTTTGCCTGTGCCAATATCTTGAAGGGTTTCTCCAATGTTCTCTAGTAACTTGATGGTGTCAGGTCGTAGATTTAGGTCTTTAATCCATGTTGAGTGGATTTTTGTGTAAGGTGTAAGGTAGGGGTCTTGCTTCATGCTTCTGCACGTGGAAAACCAGTTTTCCCAGCACCATTTATTGAATAGACTGTCCTTGCTCCAGGAATTAGTTTTAGATCCTTGATCGAATATAAGTTGGCTGTAGATGTTTGGGTTGATTTCTGGTGTTTCAATTCTGTTCCATTGGTCTATCCATCTGTTTCTGTACCAGTACCATGCTGTTTTGATTACAACTGCCCTGTAGTATGTCCTGAAATCTGGTATTGTGATGCCTCCGGCTTTGTTTTTGTTGTACAAGATTGCTTTAGCTATTCGAGGTCTCTTGTGCCTCCATATAAATTTCAGCACCAATTTTTCCAGATCTGAGAAGAAGGTCTTTGGTATCTTGATTGGTATTGCATTGAATTTATAAATTACTTTTGGGAGAATGGACATTTTGATGATATTGATTCTTCCAATCCATGAGCATGGAAGATTTTTCCATTTCTTGGTATCCTCTTCTATTTCTTTCTTTAAGGTTTTGTAATTTTCATCGTAGAGATCTTTAACGTCCTTGGTTAAGTTTATTCCAAGGTATTTGATTGTTTTTGTAGCTATTGTGAATGGGATTGATCTTACAAGTTCTTCCTCAGCCATGGCATTGTCTGTGTATACAAAGGCTGTTGATTTTTGTGCATTGATTTTATACCCTGCTACTTTGCCAAACTCTTCTATGAGTTCCAATAGTCTCTTAGTAGAGTTCTTTGGGTCCCCTAAATACAGAATCATGTCATCTGCAAAGAGGGATAGTTTGAGTTCTTCCTTCCCAATTTGTATCCCTTTAATTTCTTTTTCTTGCCTAATAGCTCTGGCTAGAACCTCCAGAACTATATTGAATAGCAGTGGTGAGAGTGGACATCCCTGTCTGGTCCCAGATCTCAGTGGAAATGCTTCCAACTTTTCCCCATTCAATAGGATGTTGGCTGTGGGTTTTTCATAGATTGCTTTGATTGTATTGAGGAATGTTCCTTCCAAACCCAGTTTGCTTAGAGTTTTCATCATGAACGGGTGTTGTATTTTATCAAATGCTTTCTCGGCATCTATTGAGATAATCATATGTTTTTTCTTCTGCAGTCGGTTAATGTGGTGTATCACATTGATTGTCTTGCGCACATTAAACCATCCCTGCATACCAGGGATAAATCCCACTTGGTCTGGGTGGATGATCTTTCTGCTGTGTTGTTGCATTCTATTGGCGAGAATTTTATTGAGGATTTTTGCATCTATGTTCATCAGGGATATTGGTCTGTAATTCTCCTTCAATGCTGCATTTTTTTCTGGCTTAGGAATTAAGGTGATGCTGGCTTCATAGAAAGAATTTGGGAGGATTCCCTCTTCTTCGATTGTTCTGAATAGTTTGAGAAGAATTGGAGTTAGTTCTTCTTTAAATGTCTGGTAGAATTCAGCAGTGAATCCATCTGGTCCTGGGCTTTTCTTTGTTGGGAGGGCCTTTATTACTGTTTCAATTTCTGTCTCAGTTATGGGTCTGTTTAGGTTTTCGATGTCTTCCTGGTTCAATTTAGGTAGGTTGCATGTGTCCAGGAATATATCCATTTCTGATAGGTTTCCCTGTTTGCTGGCATACAAGTCCTTGTAGTAATTTCTGATGATTCTTTTTATTTCTGTGGTGTCTGTTGTTACATTTCCTTTTTCATCTCTGATTTTATTGATTTGGGTCTTTTCTCTTCTTTTTTTAGTTAGTTGGGCCAATGGGGTGTCAATTTTGTTTATTTTTTCAAAAAACCAGCTCCTCGTTTGGCTGATTTTTTGGAATGTTTTTCTTGATTCAATCCTGTTGATTTCTTCTCTGATTTTAATTATTTCTCTTCTCCTACTAGATTTGGGTCTGGTTTGCTGTAGGTTTTCTAGATCCTTGAGGTGAATAGAAAGCTCATCTAGTTGGTGCCTTTCCAATTTCTTGATGTAGGCACCTATTGATATAAACTTTCCTCTTAACACTGCTTTTGCTGCGTCCCATAAGTTTTGGTATGTTGTGCTGTTATCCTCATTTACTTCCAGAAAGTTTTTGATTTCTCTTTTGATTTCTTCTATGACCCATTGTTCATTCAGGAGCATGTTGTTCAATCTCCATGTGTTTGCATATGCTCTAGGGATTCCTGAGTTGTTCATTTCCAACTTCATTCCTTTATGGTCTGAGAAGCTGCATGGTATGATTCTAATGCTTTTGAATTTGCTGAGACTTGCTTTATGGCCTAGTATGTGGTCAATCCTAGAGAAGGTTCCATGTACTGCTGAGAAGAATGTAAAATCTTTAGCTGTAGGATTGAAAGTTCTGTATATATCTGTTAGATCCATTTGGGTTATAGTGTCGTTTAAATCTACTGTATCCTTGTTGATCTTCTGTCCTATTGATCTGTCTATTTCTGAGAGTGGAGTATTGAAGTCCCCCAGTACTATTGTATTGGGGTCTAAGTCTCCCTTTAAGTCCGTTAACAAATCTTTTAGATAAACCGGTGCCCTGTAGTTAGGTGCATATACATTGATAATTGTTATATCTTCCTGTTGAATTGATCCCTTAATCATTATGTAGTGTCCCTCTTTGTCTCTCTTAACGGTTTTTGTAGTAAAGTTTATGGTGTCTGATATTAAGATGGCTACGCCTGCTCTTTTTTCATTTCTGTTGGCATGGTATATCTTTTTCCAGCCTTTCACTTTCAGTCTGTATGGATCTTTGTTGGAAAGATGTGTTTCTTGTAAGCAGCAAATAGATGGGTTTTGTTCCTTAACCCAATCAGCCAAACGGTGTCTTTTAACTGGACAGTTCAGGCCATTCACGTTCAATGTGACTAATGATAAGTGGTAACTTTGCCCTGCCATTTGCCAAAGATAAGTTCTAATATATGCTTTGAATTCCCTGTGATCTTTTGCTGTGAGGTTTTCTTCCTTTACCTTCTTTCATATTGATGACCGTGTTTCTTTGTTTCTGTGTGTAACACATCTTTAAGCATCTTTTGCAGGGCTGGACGAGTGGCAACAAATTCTTTCAATTTCTGTTTGTTATGAAAAGTCTTTATTTCACCTTCATTCACAAATGATAGCTTTGCAGGATATAATATTCTGGGCTGACAGTTGTTCTCTCTTAGTACCTGGGCTATATCTCGCCATTCCCTCCTAGCTTGTAGAGTTTCTGATGAGAAGTCACCTGTGAGTCTGATTGGAGATCCTCTGAGAGTAATCTGACGTTTCTCTCTTGCACATTTTAGGATCTTTTCTTTATGTTTCACTGTGGAGAGTTTAATTACAACGTGTCGTGGTGAGGATCTCTTTTGGTCGTGTTTATTAGGGGTTCTGTGAGCTTCCTGTACTAGGATTTCTCTGTCCTTCTCCAAACCTGGGAAATTTTCTGCTAATATCTCACTAAAAAGGCCTTCTAATCCTTTCTCCCTCTCCATGCCTTCAGGAACTCCTAGAACCCGAATGTTGGGTTTTTTAATAGTATCCTGAAGATTCCCGACAATATGTTTTAGATTCCTAATTTCCTCGTCTTTTCTTTGGTCTGACTGTATCCTTTCCTGTTCTCTGTCTTCTAAGTCTGATATTCTCTCTTCTGCTTCTCCCATTCTGTTTGTAAGGCTCTCTATTGTGTTTTTCATTTGATCTATTGAATTCTTCACTTCAGTCACTATCCCAGTTTCCTGTTGTACTAGTTGTTTCGTTTCATTTTGATTCCTCCTTAATATTTCATTTTCACAAGAGAGATTTTCTATCTTGTCCATTAAGGATTTCTGTAGTTCAAGAATTTGTTTTTGAGAACTTCTTAATGTTCTTATCAATTTTTTGAGATCTGCTTCTTGCATTTCTTCTATGTCATCATCCTCATAATCTTGAATTGGGGTGTCTTTTTCATTTGAGGGCTTCATGGTGACTTCCTTGTTTTTATTACCTTGGTTTTTGCGTTTGTTATTTGTCATATTGGAGATATTTGGTTTCTTCACTGTGGTGCTTTTTCTTGTTATACTATGACTCTAGATTAAGTGGACTATCTGTTTTTGATGGAGCCTTAGGGCTTGAGATGGGTGTGGCCTGAGAGCTCTGTTTGGTGTGCCAAAGGTGACACTCCCAGGTTAGGCGTGGTAAACCTCTCTCTCTCTTTCTTTTTTTGATTCAAAAGGGAAGTTATTCTGCACAGCTGAAGGAAGTTGGAGGTAGTTAGCAGGCAAATGATATACCCACAGGAGCCAGAGATCGGAAGCTCTTTCCCAAGGACCACACAGGGAATCTGTTCGGCCCTCGGAGTGGGCTCAAATTCTCCTTCAGTCTCCCACTGGGTTGCCAAAGTTACGGAATTGTAGCGTCTCTGGAGAGTGCTCACGTGAATTCCCTGAGTTCTCTCCCCCACCGTCTCTTTTTTCACAGTCTCAGTTCAGTAGCACCACAAATTTACTAGGTCCTAATCTCCTGTTAATTCGCCCCGCCCAGAGTCAGGTTTTTCTGCTAGGCTCAGGGCCGGTGCAGACCTGAGGTCGCTCTGCTTATGACGTATGTCCAAGATGGCGCCTGCTCTTTGTCTTGCTCTCCCTCGCGTTCCAGCGCTGGTGTGTTGAGTCTGCCGCTGGTGTCCCGAACTGTGGGCTCCCACGCTCTCCACGCAGGTCTGCTCCCCTTCCAGCGCCGATGTCGGTATGATTAAATTCTTTAAGGTTTCTGTGCTGGATTTGTGGCAGGCAGTTAATGATTTTAAAGTAGATTCATTCACCATAGGAGCATGAGTGGTTGTTTACCACTATGCGTTCAAGAATTTATCAACTTTTATTTGTGGACGATTAATCAGACTCTAATTGAGACAAGTAAATAGATATTAAACTTTTCTGGCAGTGATACTTCTGGCTTGTGGAATTTATTTGTGACTTCCATTTTAAAGGAACTATTCAGTTGTATTTAAACCAAAGCAAAAAACTAGTCTCTTTATTGCAAACTGTTTTACATATAAGTCTTTGTTCAGACAATAAAATGAGTTTTGATTTCTCTGGCAGGGGTGAATACATAAAGCTCTGTTGGTGTAGCTAATTTTATTTCTGGATTACTGGGGCCATGTTTAGCTGTCTAGTCACCTGGCTGTGGAGTCGCTTATCTCCTCTTGCCACCAGTGGAGCCTTCATGCTTGCTTCCAGGCATAAACAACACATGCAGAGAGACAAAGATGTTCCATAAAATAAAAATACAGCAGTAGAGCACAATGGGCACTAAATCAAGTTCTTGAAACATCTGGCTTATAAACAAACCTCAAGATATCATGTTACCTTTGTCTCATAACAATTATAGAAATGTTATAAAAATGAGCTACTTGATTTTCGCTTGTTTTTTGAAAAGATTTTAGAAAATGTTTACCCTTGAGTTAGCTATTAAATCCTAAGCCAAGATGAATACTCAAATTTGACTCGTGAATTCTAAAATCAATTAAAAATATTTATGTGTGGCATTACTCTTGGAACTTACTGGCTCATCATTCATTTAATAAATGGTGTTATTTAATATATGTACCAGAAAGAGTAATAGATGCAAAAGTTTCAGTGGACAAGATAATGTTTCTGCTCTATGAGAGTATGTTCTCAGGGCTAAAGGGAAATAGCAAATAAAGACATGAAAACAATATCAAGGGAAGAATGAATGAGAAGAGGCAACATAACAGAGTGATGTGAACAGGAAGGATGGGGATTGGTGGGAATTTCTTCATGTGGGGAGAATTGCATGGAGTGTGCATCTGAAACATCTGCTAGAGGGAGCTCAGCTCAACAAAGCAGTGAAGACACTCCAGGGAAAATAAAAAGGCACGATCTGGAGCTGGTGTTGTGCCCAGCAGGTTACGCCACCAGGGTTGAGCACCAGAGTCCTGGATGCTTCACTTCTGATCCAGCTTTTTGTTAATGCACCTGCGAAGGCAGCACATGATGGCTGAAGTGCTTGGGCTCCTGGCAGTCATGTTGCAGACCAGAATGGAGTGTGTGGTTCCTTAGCTTCAGGCTGGCCTGCCCTGGCAGAAGCAGACATTGGGACATGAACCACTGGATGGAAATCTCTCTCTTTCATTATCTCAATATAACACTACCTTTCAAATAAGAATTTTTTAAGTGCCACGATCTGAAAAACAGCCAGTTGTCAGAATGGCTAACATAACACAGGAAGAAGGATTGGAGTAGCATATAAGACTTAAGAGATTCTTGCAGTTCAGATGAAGGATTGTGCACCCTATTTTCCATTTGATCTTAGCAAAAAGGCTGAAAAGTGATGGACTTTAATTTTTTAAAATAGCTATTTATTTATTTGAAGGTCAGAGTTACACAGAGAGAGTAGAGGCAGAGAGAGTGAGGCAGAGAGAGAGGTCTTCCATCCGATGGTTCACTCTCCAGTTGGCTGCAATGCCGGAGCTGTGCTGATCCGAAGCCAGGAGCCAGGAGCTTCTTCTGGATATCCATGTGTGTACAGGGGCCCAAGGACCTGGGCAATCTTCTACAGCTTTCCCAGGCCATAGCAGAGAGCTGGATTGGAAATGGAGCAGCTGGGTCTTGAACCTGAGCCCATATGGGATGTGGTTGCCCCAGGCCAGGGCATTAACCCGCTGCTTCACAATGCTGGCCCCTTTTACTTTAAATTTAATGAGAGACAGTTTAACATTAAGAGGATCTGCTCTCCATTTAAAATGGCCTCTCTGACTTAATGCACTGGAAGATCTTAAGGGTGGGGAATTTTTCTATAAACCATTTAGATATTTATAACATCATTCAGAAGCCCCACAAAATTACCAAATTAAAAATTAGCTTGCTATTTAATTACTGAATTTTGAGTGCTGACTGCAGTTGCCTTGGCAATGCCTGATCAAATGATTTCATGGGACTTACACCACCAGCGGGCTAAATGTACCCTATGAAAAATGTAGCAGTCAGAGATCAGTGATGGTGGTTTGAGTTTGAGTCACAGCAGCAGAAATGAGGGAAAGTATGCACTGAGTACTTCGGATACAGACATGAACTTGGCAATAGTTGGTATTTGAAAAAGAGGAAAGACAAAAGAGGAAAAAGAAAGCAAAAATGGAATGCTGGTTTCACTGGGTGAGTTAGACATGACAATTTTAAGAGCAGGTTTGGGTTTGGAAATCAGAAGTTTTGTTGTGAACACAATAATTTATATCATGTGGAGACTTCAGATTGGAAGCTGAAAATATGAATTTGGATTTCAGGGGGGAAAAGTCACAATATTATAGTTTGGATATGGATTAAAAGAATGTTTTTGTGACTATATTTTAGTATAACTTCAAAGTTTTAATACTGTTTTCCTACTCTAGTTTCAAAACAATCATGGCTATTGAAACATGACTTAAGTTCATATCCTCACCAACAAAGAAGCCATTAAGGCTTGTC
The DNA here is from genome assembly GCF_964237555.1 of Oryctolagus cuniculus. Classification (NCBI taxonomy): domain Eukaryota; kingdom Metazoa; phylum Chordata; class Mammalia; order Lagomorpha; family Leporidae; genus Oryctolagus; species Oryctolagus cuniculus. The sequence goes on along the minus strand of NC_091441.1, from coordinate 14,046,001 downwards.
TGTATCTCACAACATCATTGTAAATGTGCAGTTCAAGAAGGACAAACAACAATATGTTAGCTGATGAAAGAGAAGGAAGATAAAATTGTGGAAAGAAAAATAAAATATATATTAAGTTTAGAAATTCTTTTGATCCTCTTTGGATGGATCTCTTTTGAGCTGGCAAAAGGATTATTAAATAACATCTCAAGTTTAGAAGAAATATAAAAGGTAGGTCCTTCACATTGTCTAAAATGCTTTTAAATTTGGGTGTTATTGATTCATTGCTACTACCTAGGCAAGGTCTGCATTAAGAGAGATGTTTTCTTCAAATCCATTCATTTTCTTAGAATCTTGTCAATTTTTAAAGCTTTGAAGAGCTCAGTTTACAATATATGGATTTACATTAGAAATCTTGAAAAGAAAAAAAAAACTAGTTATCAGAGAATCAATTTCAGTGAAAGAACATTTCCACAAAAACTTACGCAGAGATTTGCAGTTTCTGTAAATGCATACTGTCTACAATTTCCAGAGTGTAAGCAGTGACCCAGCTCCATCAAAGCTACCCAAGTGTTACTATCAAATGAGTGAGGATACTCGTATGTTATTTTGATTTTTATTTTCAGGTCATAGAAAATTTCCAATCCTCTGGAAACAGTAAGTCTTGTCTTTATGACTTGCTTAACGTGCATTTGGCTTCATTCCCACTGCATGGAATTGCACTTTATTAGGCTTCTAAAAGATGCCAGGTGCAGAACAGCCAACCTAGGTTTGACATACTCAGTGTGAGCCTGCAGGGAGGTGTCACAAATTTAACAGCTTATTGGAAGTGGATACTAATCAGAATTCTTTCTAAGCAATGGAAATGTAACCTGGAGCTGCCTTGCAGGCATAGCTAGATGTAAGTTGACCAGTCCCCCCACTGAAGTAAATATTGTCCACAGAAAGAGATCTTTGATCATGCTCATATTTCAAGGAAGATTTCTACTCCTTGAATTTGTATCACATTTCTAAGAGTATGAAAAACCAAGAGAACTAATCATTCCAGGTTGATGGGTTACAGAAACAGTACAAATCGCTTTGCAACAACATTCAGTTGATGTTTTCTGAATCACTGATGCTCAAATAACAATGACTGTTCAAAAGCTTACATGTGCATATTTGAAAGCATAGTTGACCTGGATTTCTACCACAATGCATAGTAGAAATCCTCAAAAATCTTCTTTAGGAAACCCATATACTCATGCATGCCTGCATGAACTTGAGCCCTGCACAGTAAATACTGAGCTGTTCCAATTTCAGTAGCTCCCAAAGAACCTGAATTCATCCTGTGGCTCAGCAATATTAAGAGAAAGAAAAACAAACAAAAAACTCAAAGTTTAAAACAAGTTTTGAAAATTAAAGGCACATTAATCAATGTGGCTCATATTACAACCCTGAATACCTCTAACATTTGAGTTTTAGAATGATTTTCTAGATATAGCAAGAGCATACTGATTGCTAGCACAATGTACCAACTCTAAAAAAATGCAAATATTTTGGCTTCCAACAAAATAGTCCAGGAGGAAATGGATTCTGCTTAAATTTAAAAGCATTCTAAGGTTGTGTAATTAGTCTGAATTATAACTGGAGCTGTTTATACCCCATTCTTAATGACTAACAGTAAACATGTTGTGCAATTCTTACATTTATTCAAATACTGTGAAGGATATATTTTTCTGTTGTGGAATTACACAAAAACCATAAATGGCCAGCAGTGGCACCAAAATGAGATCACATCTAAGATAACTTAATCATGGATATTTGTAAATGACAAAGATTTCGGCAGTCAAGAATATTTTGCATTATTACAAGACTTTACTTGTTTGGCTGTTTATATCTTAAAGCTGATTACTAGTTTACTATTTAGGGGCAAGAGCTGTGGTGTAGCAGGTAAAACCTCTGCATGTAGCACCGGCATCCTGTATTGGTGCTGGTTCGAGTCCTTGCTGCTCCACTTCCAATCCTGCTCTGTGCTGTGGCCAGGAAAATCAGTAGAAGGTGGTTGAAGTCCTTGGGTCCCTACACCCATCTGGGAGATCTGGAAGAAGCTCAGGCTCCTGGCTTTGGATCAGCCCAGCTCTGGCCGTTGTGGCTATTTGGAGAGTGAACCAGTGGATGAAAGATCTCTCTCTGTCTCTGTCTCTCTCTCTCTCTCTGTCTCTCTCTTTACCTCTGTAACTCTGCCTTTCAATAAATAAATAAATCTTTAAAAAAAAAAGGTTTTCTATTTAATCATTTAAAAATTTTTATTTTAGTTAATTTTTAACAGATTCAATATTCATTGGTCATTTGAATTTCCTCTCTTGAAAAATGCCTGTTCAAAAAAATTCAATGATTTGTTAGATACAAATCTAAGAACATAATGATATTCAATGTCTCCCTCTCTCCTTCCCTGCCTTCAACCCTCTTTCCACCTACCTTTATTTCTGCTTTATTTTGTTGTTTTGAGATAATGCATTTTAAATTCACCTTGAATTATAAGGCTTAATACTTCACTGAATAAAAAATTAGTAAGTAAAAAGCAAAAAGACCGTAGGTTAGTGGGAATTCAGAAAATAGCTATAAATAATAATTTGATAGAACAATGACCATTTCACCCATATACAATTTTTTTTGGTCAATTAGTTGTTCATAATTTATTTCAATGAACTACAACCTATAACAATACAATATCTAAATAATTCCTGTGTGGTTACAAGATAATAATTAAGTTCATTTAGACTTTAAGCCATTCCCTCTCAAGAGTTTTGCACAGGAACAATTTTATGCAGATAGCAATACATATGATGGTACATTTTTTGTACTCTATTAATTACCAAAGATCAGGGAAAACATACGGTATTTGTCTATTTGGCTGGCTTATTTAATTAAGTATAATGTTTTCCAGTTGCATCCATTTTGTTGTGAAAGACAGGATTACATTCTTTTTTATAACTGAATAATATTCCATTACACACATACACACACACACACACACACACACACACTACATTCTTTATTTAATACAGTCATCATTTGATGGATATCTTTGATGATTCCATATCTCAAGTATTGTGAATTGAGTTGCAATAAACATGGGGTTATAAATAACTCTTTCATATGCTGATTTAATTTAATGTGTATAAATTCCTAAGAGTAGGATGGCAGGGTCATATGCTAGATGCATTTTCAGATTTCTGAGGAATTTCCAATTTTCTGCAATGGCTGCACTAGTTTACATTCTTAGCAACAGTGGATTAGTGAACGTTTTCCCCCCACATCTTAGCCAGCATTTTATTGATTTTTGCCTTCTGTATGAAAGCCATTCTAACCAGCCATTCTAGTCATTTAACCTCATTGTTTTGATTTACATCTCCCTATTGGTTAATGGTCCTAAGCATTTTTTCAATTGTCTGTTGGTCATTTGAATTTCCTCTCTTGAAAAATGCATTTTCAAGTCCTTTGCCCATTTCTTAACTGGATTGTTGGTTTTGTTGCTGTTGAGTTTCCTGAGTTATTTATAGATTCTGGATATTAATCCTTTAACAGTTGCAACGTGAGCCACTATTTTCTTCCATTCTTTCTGTTGGTTCTATGCTTTGCTGAGTGTTTCCTTTATAGTGCAGAACTTCCTTAGCTTAACGGAACCCAGTTTTTCTATTTTTTTTTTTTTTTTAGTTTGATTGCTTCTCCGGTCTTTTCTAAGAAATCTTTGTCTATGCCAGTGTCTTGCAGAGTTTCCTTAATGTTTTTCCCTAGTTGTTTGAAGATATTAGGTCATAGATTTAGATCCTTCATTCGTTTTTAGTTGATTACATCTACAGACTTCACATTCTTCTCAGCAGCGCATGGAACCTTCTCTAGGATTGATCACATACTAGGACATAAAGCAAATCTCAGCAAATTTAAAAGAATTAGAATCATACCATGCAGCTTCTCAGACCACAGCGGGATGAAGCTGGAAATTAGCAACTCAGGAAACCCCAGAAAGTATGCAAACACATGGAGACTGAACAACATGCTCCTGAATGAACACTGGGTCATTCAAGAAATCAAAAGAGAAATCAAAAACTTTCTGGAAGTAAATGAAGACAACAACACAACATATCAAAACTTATGGGATACAGCAAAAGCAGTATTGAGAGGCAAATTTATAGCAATAGGTGCCTATATCAAGAAATTGGAAAGGTACCAAATAAATGAGCTTTCAGCACATCTCAAGGACCTAGAAAAACTGCAGCAAACCAAACCCAAATCTAGTAGGAGAAGAGAAATAATTAAAACCAGAGAAGAAATTAACAGGATTGAATCCAAAAAAACATTACAAAAATTCAGCCAAGCGAGAAGCTGGTTTTTTGAAAAAATAAACAAAATTGACACCCCATTGGCCCAACTAACTAAAAAAAGAAGAGAAAAGACCCAAATCAATAAAATCAGAGATGAAAAAGGAAACGTAACAACAGACACCACAGAAATAAAAAGAATCATCAGAAATTACTACAAGGACCTGTATGCCAGCAAACAGGAAAACCTATCAGAAATGGATAGATTCCTGGACACATGCAATCTACCAAAATTGAACCATGAAGACATCGAAAACCTAAATAGACCCATAACTGAAACAGAAATTGAAACAGTAATAAAGGCCCTCCCAACAAAGAAAAGCCCAGGACCAGATGGATTCACTGCTGAATTCTACCAGACATTTAAAGAAGAACTAATCCCATTTCTTCTCAAACTATTCAGAACAATCGAAGAAGAGGGAATCCTCCCAAATTCTTTCTATGAAGCCAGCATCACCTTAATCCCTAAGCCAGAGAAAGATGCAGCACTGAAAGAAAATTACAGACCAATATCCCTGATGAACATAGATGCAAAAATCCTCAATAAAATTCTGGCCAACAGAATACAACAACACATCAGGAAAATCATCCACCCAGACCAAGTGGGATTCATCCCTGGTATGCAGGGATGGTTCAACATTCGCAAATCAATCAATGTGATTCACCACATTAACAGACTGCAGAAGAAAAACCATATGATTATCTCAATTGATGCAGAGAAAGCATTTGATAAAATTCAACACCCTTTCATGATGAAAACTCTAAGCAAATTGGGTATAGAAGGAACATTCCTCAATATAATCAAAGCAATTTATAAAAAACCCACAGCCAGCATCCTATTGAATGGGGAAAAGTTGGAAGCATTTCCACTGAAATCTGGCACCAGGCAGGGATGCCCACTCTCACCACTGCTATTTAACATAGTTCTGGAAGTTTTAGCCAGAGCCATCAGACAAGAAAAAGAAATCAAAGGAATACAAATCAAGAAGGAAGAAGTCAAACTATCCCTCTTTGCAGACGATATGATTCTGTACTTAGAGGATCCAAAGAACTCTACTAAGAGACTATTGGAACTCATAGAGGAGTTTGGCAAAGTGGCAGGATATAAAATCAATGCACAAAAATCAACAGCCTTTGTATACACAAGTAATGCCATGACTGATTTTTGTATAAGGTGTAAGGTATGGGTCTTGTTTCACACTTCTGCATGCAGAGATCAAATTTTCCCAAAACCATTCGTGGAAGACTGTCCATTATCCAGAGATTGATTTCAGTCCCTTTGTCAAATATTAGTTGGTTGTTGATGTGTGGATTGATTTCTGGAGTTTCTATTCTGTTCTGTTGGTCTATATGTCTATGTGCTGGTACCATGCTGTTTTGATTATAACTGCCCTGTAGTATGTCTTGACATCTGTTATTGTGATACCTCTGACTTTGTTTTTATTGTGTAAGATCTGCTGTAGTTATTTGAGGTCTCTTGTGTTTTCATATGAATTTTAGCATCATTTTTTCTAGATCTGAGAAAAATACTATTAGCATTTTGATGAGATTGCATTTTATCTGTAAACTGCTTGCAGTAGTATGGACATTTATGATATTAATTCTTCCAATCCATGAATATGGAAGATTTTCCATTATTTGTGTCTTCTTATATTTCTTCCTTAAATGTTTTTTTAACTTTCATTGTAGAGATCTTTCATCTTCTGGATTAAATTAATTCCAAGGTATTTAAAGTTTTTGCAGCTATTGTGAATGGGACTGATCTTGCAAGTTCTCTCTTAGTCGGCATTTTCTGGGTAGACAAAGGCTAATGATTTTCGAGTGTTGCTTTTATGTCCTGCAACTTTACCAAACTCTTAGGAGTACCAATAATCTCTTAGGAGAGTCTTTTGATTCCTCTATATATAGAAGCATGTCATGTACAAAAAGGGATAATCTTATTTCTTCCTTTCCAATTTATATCCCTTTGATTTTTCTTGCTTACTGGCTCTCTCTAAAACTTCCAAGACTATATTGAATACCAATAGTGAAAATGGACGTCCTTGCCTGGTTCCAGATCTTAGTGGAAATGCTTCCAACTTTTCTCCCATTCAATAGTATGCTGGCTGTGCATTTATCATATATTGCCTTGATTGTTTTGAGGAATGTTCCTCCTATACCCAATTTGCTTAAGGTTTATTCATGAAAGGATGTTGTATTTTGTCAAATGATTTCTCTGCATGTATTGAGATAATCATATGGTTTTTATTCTTCGATTTTTAACATATTAATGTGATGTATCACATTTATTGATTTGCAAATTTTGAACCACCCCTGCATACCAGGGATAAATCCCATTTGGTCTGGGTGAATGATCTTTCTGATTATGTTGTTAGATTTGTTAGATTTTTTTTTTTTTTTTTTGACAGGCAGAATGGACAGTGAGAGAGAGACAGAGAGAAAGGTCTTCCTTTTTCTGTGGTTCACACCCCCCTACCCAGTGCACCACGCTGATCCGAAGTCAGAAGCCAGGTGCTTCTCCTGGTCTCCCATGGGGTGCAGGGCCCAAGCACTTGGGCCATCCTCCACTGCACTCCGGGGCCACAGCAGAGAGCTGGACTGGAAGAGGAGCAACCAGGACAGAATCCGGCGCCCCGACTGGGACTAGAACCCGGTGTACCAGCACCGCAGGCGGAGGTTAGCCTAGTGAGCCGCAGCACCGGCCTTGTTAGGGTTTTTGTAGCTATGTTCATCCAAGATATTGGTCTATAGTTCTCTTTGTTGTATCTTTTTCTTGTTTGGGGATTAATGTAATGATGGAGGATTCTCTCTCTTAATTCTTTTGACTATTTTGAGAAATGGAATTAGTTCTTCCTTAACACTCTGGTAGAATTGAGCAGTGACACTTTCTAGTCCTGTGCTTTTCTTTGTTGGGAGTGTCTTTATTACGGATTCAATCTCTATCTTGCTTACTGGTCTATTGATGTTTTCCATGTCTTTGCACTTCACTTTTTATAGATTTCTCTGTCCAGGAATTTATCCATTGCTTGTAGATTTTCTAATTTGTTGGTATATAGCTGTTTGTAGTAATTCCTAAAGATTCTTTTTATTTCTGTGGTACCCGTTGTTACATTTCCTTGTTCAACTTTTATTTTATTAGTTTGTGTCTTCTCCTTCTTATTTTGTGAAGTAGTAAATGGTATTTTGTTTATTTTTACAAAAAAACAGCTCTTTATTTCACTGATTTGTATTGTTTTATGGTTTCAATTTTGATTATTTTTCATCTAATTGTAATTGTTTTTTATTTCCCTCTTACTAATTTGGGGTTTGGTTGGTGGCTGTTTTTCTAGGCCCTTAATGTATTTATAGTATATAAATAGGCCCTTATGTATATATAGTATATACCCCAGTGCCTGTGATAGACTGAGAAGTTGGGGGAACCTCACAGTTCTGCATGTGTGCCCAGTCCTCTGTCAACCGTACAAAGCATTTCAAAGTCAACGGGAACCACAGATGTTTCCCTTTGATAAAGTCCCCTGGTCACGCATGTGAGAGTTGCTGCAACCGCTTCTTATGGCTAGATGGTGCCACTTCTCCACCAGTTGCTGGGTGCCCTTGTTGTGGGATGGGTAGAAAGAAATGTGCTTTTCCCTTTTTTTGCATTAGGTGGGTACCTTGGCCCCTGCTAGACTCCAGGCCGGAGTGAAAGTTATGTGGTCGTCAACATTCTCCCTCATGCAACATCACCAACGATAAAGGCTGCTGTAGTCTGCCCTCTCCTTGCTTTCTGAACCTGGAGTCTCCTGCAGTCCTTGGATGTGGCATTTGTGTGTGTTGTCCTCACTCACTGCGGTGTGACTGCACTTTCCATGCTGCTCCATGGCTTTCCTCTTCTTTCTTCTCTCCCACTCTCCCTGGGGATACAGTTGGTCCATTTATTTCTACTACTGTCTTCCCCTGGACAGAATCAGTACATCTTTTCCTTATTCAACCATCTTGGAATTGTTTGGCTGCTTAAAAAGGGTTTTCTTAAAAATGCTATTTTAAAAATATTAGTATTATTTAAAGATTTACTCATTTGAAAGTCAGAGTTGGGGAGAGAGAGAGAGAGAATGCATCTACTGGTTCATTCCCCAAAAGTCCACAACAGCCAGGGTTGAGCCAGACTGAAGCCAAGAGCCAGGAGCTTCCCCCAGGTCTCCCAAGCACTGTGCCATCTTCCACTGATTTCCCAGGCATGTTAGCAGGGAGCTGGATTGGATGTGGATCAGCTGGAATTCAAACAGATGCCCACTGGGATGCTGGCACTGCATAAGGCATTTAACCTGCTGTGCCACAGCACTGGCCCTTAAAAGCATTATTTTATACACAATGTTAATATTTTAAAATTTAAGTTCAATATTACCCTATGGAATTTTAAAGTGTTGCTGTGAAAAATCCCACAATTAAGTACCATGCTTCCCAAGGGTAGTTTCTTAAAGGTTATAGAGGAGAGGAATATGTGTGATACAGTGATTAAATGCTGCTGGGGACATTTGTATCCCTTAGCAAAGTGCCTTGTTTGATTCCTCACTACTCTACTTGTGATCCAGCTCTCCTTTAATGTGTATTCCTGGAGACAGCAGACAATGGCACAAGTATTTGAGTCCCTGCTACCCATGTGGAAGACCCATATGGACTCCCAGGCTCCTTATATCAGTTTGGCCCATCCCTGGCTGTTGCAGATATTTGGGAACTGAATCAGCAGATGGAGGATTCTCTCTCTGTCTCTCCTCTATCTTCCTCTCTCCTCTCCCTTCCCCTCCCCTCACTTCCTTTCCCTTCCCTTCCCCTCCCTTCTCCTCCCCTCCCCTCCCCTCCTCTCCTCTCCTCTCCTCTCCTCTCCTCTCCTCTCCTCTCCTCTCCTCTCCTCTCCTCTCCTCTCCTCTTTCCACTTCATTCTTCTCTCTCTCCCTTCCTCTTCCCTCTCCCTTTTTTCTCCCTCTCTTCCGTTTCTATCACTTTACCTTTTACATAAAATGAGAATAAACCTATACGAAAAGCTTATTGAGGAAGTGGAATAGCATTGACCTCCTGCATTTGTTTTATAAGTACTACCTAATAGGACAATATGCTAAGGGACCACAGGTTCTCAAACACCAAGAATGCTGTAGAAACCTATTTCACATTTTGCGTAATTCTTTTCTCCTTTCAGGGACAATGTATTAAGTAGCTCACTTGGACCTGGACATTTTTACTCCAATCTTTTAGTCTACAGACAGGAAATGTGATGTAACTATAGCAGAATTCTATTAAACTACAAAGGTAACGAAGATTGTGAAATGTGCTTTAGTAACCGCTTTGCTTCATCTAGCATGGGCATGAACTTTCTTTCTGTAGTTTTTAACACTGTAACTTCTTTCCTGGTAATACCAGCTGCTAGCTATTGGATTTAACAAGATACATGTATGTGCTATTAAAATCATTTCATTCCCCTTTCTGGTACTTATATTCATTACATATTTAATAAGGAGGTTCTGAGTCAGACTCTCATGCTTTCATGGTGATCAAAAGCAGATATGATGTCTGATTTTTTGAGTTTTACTTCTAGTGGAAAAAGCAAATGCTAATCATTCAATCACTAAATAAATATGAAGTTGAAAGTGTGCTGTGGCAGCACAGTGCTAACTAGAACCTACATTCTATAAATGAAAAGGCTTCCTTGAGAGGGTGATGGCTTGAGTCATATTCTGAGACCAGATGAGTGTTACTATGATAAATGAAACATACATAAAAATGAAAACTGTTGAGTGCTGAATTTTATTTTGATTTTTCAGAGTTGTTTATTCTAGAATAGCTTTAGAATCACAGGAAAGCTGTTGTATAGAGAAAACACAATGTAACTTGTGGACCAACAGGTATGATCACTCAGTAGGAGAACAATAAGCTTCCTAGTTCTCTTAAGAGGTTGGAACATGTGCAAGAGGATGACCAAGATTGAAACTACTTTCTGGGCTGGCACCACGGCTCAATAGGCTAATCCTCCACCTGCGGCGCTGGCACACTGGGTTCTAGTCCCGGTCTCCCCTGTGGGTTCAGGGCCCAAGCACTTGGGCCATCCTCCACTGCACTCTCAGGCCACAACAGAGAGCTGGACTGGAAGAGGGGCAACTGGGACAGAATCCAGCGCCCCGAATGGGACTAGAAACCCGTGTGCTGGCGCCGCAGGCAGAGGATTAGCCTATTGAGCCACAATTTTAAAATATAATAGTGGAGGGAGGAGGAAGAAGGGTTAGAGTGTGGTTGAGAGGGAGGGAAGGGTGGGCAATATCACTATTTTCTTAAATCTATATATATGATATACATGAAACTTGTATAACAAATATAATTTTAAGAAAAGAATAATATGGCACATGAAAGTTTTAATAGCTTACACCTGAATATAGAGAAGTACTTTGCTATTTTAATAAGAATATGAGAGTTGTCCTAATTTCCCCATAAAGCAATATACACATTTCTACACTGCTGTTGAGAGATGCCATGGAACTTTTGAAGTGTTCTGCATCACACTCCGGGATTTTGGTGAAGCGATTTTACATTACCTATCTAAACTGGTTCTATTTAAGTAATAAAACAAAGACCTTAACTCTGTATTTCATGACTGCTTCTCCAAGCAATACTGACACTTTAGTTAGTGATTGATTTACTAAAGACCAATGGTTTTAAAGGGCTGTCTTTCAAAAGATATAGAATTGTGAAACTTCAATACGATTGTGCACACGTAAATGAAAAATGCAGAGCTATCAGGGATTTTGTGCATTGCAGAATCCTACAAATTGCAATCGCCATAAGGAACGTGTAAGTAGATTCGATTTCTTTAGTTTTAATGAATAAAGGCATTTAATGTTATCTCCAGTTTATTCTCCAAGTTTATTTCTCTCTAAGCAGAGCGTCAGAGCCACTGTTTTAAGGCTTTTAAAGACAAGTGGCTGTGGCTAGTGTTAATAATATTCTCAGTAAAATACAAGATGTTGGTTTTCCAGATAGTATATATAACTTGTGAATAAATAAATTAAATAAATAGATTTTATATAAGTAGAATGTTTTTCTACATCCAGAAGACAGAATAAGAGAGAGAATTGATGATGTTTGACAAGATATGTAGGTAAAAGGCAACCATTTGAAAGAAGATATATTTAGTGCTTTTTCATGAAATACAGTTATATCACACTGGAAAGTAAAATGATTGCAAGGATGTGAAAGTATGAAATATCTTGCGTTAATTTCACCCTTTAGTGCTCACCACACAGGACATCATAACCTGTTTTGTATACCCAGGGTCATCACTATCAAAGGCTTCCTACAGTTAGATAAGATAGGAAATACAATCTTGAAATAACCTAGGCAATCAAGTGCATAGAGATAAATGAAGTGAAAATTCATATACGTCAGACCAAATAATATACTTTGGGGATTTCATTTAGGAGAAGACATTTTGTTCATTTAATGATTTGTTGATCTCAGTCGACTTCACTGAAAAAAAAAAATTAACCTAATCATTTTCCTGAATTTTGTCTTAAGTCTTATGTGAAAAATAACTGAATAAGAAGGGAAGTTATTTTACTTCATAAGTAAGCAATGACAGACATTAGTGTGATTCTCACATTCCTGAACACTTCTCAGTCTATGTATCGAAATGAGATAAAGATACAAAATGCTTACTCCTACACTACTGCAAGGCAAATGCTCAGTGAATGTCTGCAACATCATCATTGTGAGATTTAAGTGCAGCTTTCTCTCCCTAAGAATTTGAATTCATTAACCTTTTTATTCTTCAGGTTTGAAATTCAGAGCCAATGCATTGGAGCACATATCAGTTTCAAATCTCTTTCACGCAAGCATCCCTATGTCTTCCTTTTCATCTGCCTGAAAGGTACTTATGGCTTACTAACACCCTCTGTATGCAGAATACCCTCACAACACAACCTTCTTTTCATTATCTACAATTGATAAATGTTAATTTGGTTAGAATCTAAATTTTGCAGAGATGGCTAGTTCTACGTTCTGACATAAAGTATTTTATATCCTTGTAGCTATTCAACAACATAAATTGCTTTATTCGCAGCTTTGTTTTTTGAGATCTCAGAGAACTTATAATTTCAACATGTAGTATCTAAGAGATATTTCAATTAGTTTCAACTGATGGTAAAATATAACAAAATAAAACAAAAGTCAATGACATCACCAGAAATATGTAAAAATATAATTTCAGGTATGTCAAGCATGTTACATGAGTGGAAATATGAGGCAACATATATGAATAGGAACACTAACTCTATATGTCTGTGAATGAAGTAACTGCACACAAATGCTCATGTCAAAGACAATGTTTCACCTTTGCACTGAGATTGGTTAGTGCTGTTTGCTGGTTTTTCTGCTTCACTACCTGCATTGTGACTTCTTTAGGGGCATGAATCATAAGTCACCTTTGCACATATTCTGGTGTGTGATGTTGTTTCTATAAATGTGCAGCTTCTCCAGTCCCTGTAGCTTTTATGTTTGAAATGCATTGTTGAAGGCAGCCTTTTTCCTTCCCTTGCCTAATAGGTTTGGGGATTAAAAGCATGCAATTCCAAGAAAGGGATAAGGAAATAAATGAAATATTTTTGAGCTGAGGGGTATCATTAACTGAGGCACTGCTGAGACTGCAGCAGTTCAACAACACCGTCTCCCTCTAAAAAAAAAAAAAGAAAAGGAAAAAATGAAAGAAAGAAAAAAGGTTTAGTTACTGTGAAAGGAATCAGTCTTTAAAGGAAAGATGAGCAATGTCAGAAAAAAATGTGAAAAATGATATAACTATTCTGGTTGATAGTACAAATCATGAATAAATCATATACTGCAAAGGAAGCATGAAAATAGGTTTGGTATCTAGGCCATTGGATGATGAATTCTTAGAGGAAAAAAAAGTGATACACACATTGGCCCTTGCATTTCCCACGGTAGCAAAAGGAACTGGTCTGTTGAAATTGTTGACTTCTGTTCAACTCAAATGGGAAGATTTTGTTTTCTGAAGGCTATTTTATTTATGTCTTCAGGTTTTAGAAATGGTTTCAGGATGGATTTAGTCAATGTCATGCTTTCTGTTCCCAAATTATTGTGTGATGACCTCAGGAGAGTCATCCTGAGTGTCTATGGTGCTCTTCTGCAGTTTACTCAAATCAAGACCTGTTCTGAATTAATTTTGACTTGCTCAACTTTCTAAATTATTTAAATATCCAATTCGGAGGGCCAGTCCTCATCTCCTCTGAATTATGAATTCAAAATTACTAAGTTTGAAGAAGGAGTAGAGATTCTCCTCAGGCTTGTGCTGTGCATTAACCTAAGGGCTGGTGTGTGCCTTACCCCGTAAGGACTATGGACTGGCCAAGAATCCAACTGGAGCATGAGGTGAAAAATGTGCACTACTCTCTCTCATCTACAGTTAGTAAAAGTAGTTAGAACTGCTCACTTCTATTTATACTTATATTAATTTGCATAAAGTAATCAAATATACAAAATATCTGAAAAACTCAACCCAAATGATTGTGCAATTGCCAGACTTTCTGGATAGGCATATTTCTGTGGATGTCACTTTCTGATCTTGGCTCTTGACATTCTTTTATGCTTTCCCATGACTGTTATTTATAGGGAATTTATAAATGAAAGGTATATAAATGCTAGGGCTTTTAAACCATACATTTTTCATGTTCTTGCATAGCTGTAAAAATTAAGCCTTTGCAACTTGATCTTAAAAACTTTTATTTAATTCCTCTTGGTTCGAAGCAAATAGGAGATTTCTTATTTGCAAGATTTATAGATTCTTAAGACAAAAATGTGGAGCCAAAGTAGTGATAATTTTGTTGTTTGTTTTCTTACTGAATAGCTTAATTTCTCTAAACTCTAATAAAGTTAATCCTAAAAGTTTGTTGAGATTCAAATTAAATCAATTTATCCGGAGTAGTGCTGATGATTTTGTATATTTCTCATCCTACATGTCATGTGCTACATAATCTCTAGATGAATTAACTACTATCATTTTAAATAATAGTTATGAAGAATATAATTAACATATCATATGGTGGACATTTTAAAGTTTAGTTTTTTCGTTTTTTGTAATATAGAGTTGTGCATCAATAACCAGTATCTAATCCCAGAGCATACTGATCACACAAATCAAATAGCATACACATTAGCAGTCTATTATGTTCCCTTTCCATCTAACCCCAGAAATCACTAATCTACTTTATGTCTCTATGGATTTGCCTAATCTGAAAGTTTTCATAGATGAAATCACAGAAAATGTAGTCTCTGTGTCTTCTTTTTCACATAGTTCAGTATTTTCTAAGATTCACACACATTGTAGCATGAATTGGGATTTCATTCTTTAACAGAAGAGTACCCCACTGTATAAATATTCATCATTTAAAGCATCCATTCATCATTTGATGGGCATCTGGACAGTTTACACATTTGTAGTGATTGTGAATAATGCTTTACTACATAAGCCCAGGGAAAGAACCGCAAGAAAGGACTGAGTAGAACAAATCTCACTGATAACACAGCCTGCCAGTGGTTTGTGTTTCCAAACATTCTAATTCCCATGATTTTGGGTAAAATATTTAGAAGATTGTCACCTTATTAAATAGGCTTAGTAGTGGCATCCAATGCTTAAAAGGAAGCCTTTCCCAAATTCACTTCATTTCAAATTTAAATTCCTGTCAGAAACAATTCTCCTACTATCTAAAACAGTACAAAGAAATCCAGCAACAAAAAGTGCAAAATTTACAGTGTCCGGCATCCACGAACACATTACCAGGAATGGGCAGACAGAACTTATGACACATATACACTATCAGGAAAACAAAATCACTGAATAGAAACAGAGGTGTGAATAACAGAGATGATGGGATTGGCAAACAATCGAAACACTAAACAAGCTATAAAAGTGCTCTTGTTCATATTGGAGTAGCAGAAACTAGAATCACCCTCCACCTTGAACAACGAATATCCTGACAAACCATGTAAAACAACAGGACAGGCCATGTAGGGCAATAACGTCTGACTGAAAGGAAGCAACTGAGGTATGTCCTAGGATGTGTCGGTTTAACCTCTGGACGGAAATGCGGGCTGCCGCAAAGGGGCTGAGAACCCAAAGATAGCTCCAAGGTGTCCCTGAACTTAGATGGCTAATATCTGGAGCAGCCAAGGCGATTTGAATCAACAGGGCGGAGAGGCCAAGAGCAGTTTCCAGCAGAGGAACAGCTTGTGTGGAGAGGAACACCAAGTATCTTCAGAACTAAGGTCTAATGAGGGTGGATGTAAAGATACCACCTGAAGCTGAGTTGTCAACCACTGGAAAGAAAAAGTGAAACAATCCCCAGACTGCTCGTGCGGTTTCCTGGGAAAGAACAAAAAGACCCCCATGGCCATCTTTTCCTTAAGGGAGACGAACACGTTTACATCTATTAATATTCGTGGTGTGTTTGGTCATAATTCTATCAAGCTATTATGAATTTTTTACATTCTTTCTATTTCAATTTTCTACTTGATAGCTATTTCATTTATTTTACCTTTGAAATAGTATGGAAAGCATAAATCGAAATTTTATTATTAGGTGCTATCAATGTGGATTAAAAGGGTACATTTTAAATATGCCCTATAGTCCCATCAGCTACATGCTAGAAAAACATGAGGATATTCTTTAAAATATTTTCTTTAACCTACATTAAAATATTATAATATTAGAATATTTGCATTCCCTTCACAATAACAAAGGAACTTTAACATCCAAATATCAGTCACTGTTAGTGCAACCCAGTGTTTTACATTCAGATCGTTTTAATTAGAGTATGGACTTCATGTTCGCTTTTCTTTCCTGTGTATTTCTTATGTTCAGTCATAAACCACCCTTTTCCATTTTCCCATGGTTTGTCTCAAAATCTTTAGATTAGAAGTTAGTAAACATTTTTTTAATTAACTCGTGGGAAATTGAATGAAGCAGAAATTACAGATTTTCTTCATTTTAATTAAGGAAAACAAGAGTTTATTTATAATGTTTTGTATGCAGTATAGTAAAAATTTCAATCTAGACACAAAAGGAGTTTAAGACATTAGATAGATAGATATATAGATATGTATATATGTAGATGGAGATTTATCTATATGGATATAACAAATGTATGGTAAGATTGGCAATAATTCTGGCAGTTTTGCAAGGATATGCACAATGATGTGTCAACTAGAATGATACCAAGGACACAAACTTGTCTATGGACAGTGACTTTCCCGTGATGAGAGATTGGCAAAAATCAGTTCTTAGCAATTAAAAAAATAAAAAAAGCTGTAACTGAGAAAAATAGCATGCATCTGTGAAAGCAAAGTTAACATGAAAATGTTTGATGAGAATCAGTAAAACAGAACATGAAGTATCTCCTACCTTCTGAGGAAATACAAACTAATTTTGCAACAACATGAATTTAACTAATAATAAATTTTATTAATTTGAACATAGATATATTTGGTGTTAAACTTGTGACTCATTATCCTTTTATTTAGAAAACTTTGCCTGTTGGTTATAAAATTGAAAAATATACTGATTAATGATAACAAATTTAAAAGTTAATGTTTTGAGTGTGAATAGTTGTTTTTCCCTATAGGAAAGGATAGATTACAATTTATAAAATAAATTCCCATTAACATTCTCTGCTAAAAAGATGATAGTTATACTTTGAGTTCTTATGTTCAACTAGTCATTCTATTCATGAAATTCTTATTTTTATACTGAAAATCCCTTTGCAAATGATTTTTAAAAAAACATTTGTATTAAATTTGCTGGAACACTCAGAGGCAGTGATAGATCTCACATTTTGATATTTCTTTTTCAGTCTAGGAAGAAATGTAAGCATATATTAGTAATCATATTATAAACAAAAATATTCCATTTAAATTACTGAATTTCATTAAGCTAGAAATCTAAAAATAATCACCATCAAATACCCAAACCTACAGAATCCCTAAATATTCTGAAGTTAGATATATACTAACTTCTCATCTAGAAAGATATTCATTTCCTTCACACATAATGTAAGAACAGTCAGAAATTACCCAGTAAAGCTACTTTTAGAGGTCACTGCACATGCTAAGCGGAGCACTTTATAGAATGTGCTGAAGACCCAGGAAATCATTATTTTCAAAATTTATAAGATCTGAGTAATTTGTGGTTATTTAGGAAATACTCTACCTAACCCTAGAAAACCTGCTTCCATAAACATATTTTGATTTGATTTGTTTGTTTCTTTTTTGCTTATTTAACAGCTGAATAAACTTACAAATGAGCCAAGTCTGTTAGATATTTATTTTGATTGCTAAAGCACTGCTTAAGTATTTCTAAAATCATACTAATCAAAACTCAGCCCTTAAGGTTGTTAGAGATAAATTTTCATCCTCTCAAATATAGGTTTAACTCCCTATCAACAAGGTTAGTTTATATTTGTATGAAAACATTAGTTATGAAAAAATACAGTATGTGAAATTCTAGGTCTTCACCACAAAACATATGTTGGACTTATTTTCTGATTTTGAAAATGCAGGTATATTCAACATTTTTGTTTAGGAGGTCTGCTATCCTTATCATTTTGTTCCTGTTAACAATGTAGAAGATGCAGACAAATATTTAGCTTTAGTGATAGAATAGTTTATTCTAGAGGTTATCTCTAACTAGCCTCAGGGATGCCCAAGGCCTTGAATTTTGATCCAAACTCTTTGTAATATGAATTAAACCACTTATAAGAACCACAACTATATTAGATTCAAGACGAGTGAAACTCAGGTGAGGAGCATATCCCAGGTTAAGCACTGTAGTTTGTGGAAGAGATTGTTTATTAGATACTGAGAATCAACACTTATCAGGCACAGTGCCCTGGAGCATGGATGATGCAAAAGATATGTTGTGCATACCTGTAGGGGATACATCACTAAAGTATTTTTTAAATTCATTTATTTGAAAGGCAGAGTGACAGAGAGAGGGAAAGATAGAGATAGAGATAGAGATAGAGATAGAGATAGAGATAGAGATAGAGATAGATAGAGATGGGATAGAGATAGAGAAGAAGAAGAAGAAACCCATGAAGGAGAAGGAGGAGGAAGAGGAGGAGGAGGTGGAGGAGGAGGCGAGGAGAGAGAGAGAGACCTTCCTTCACCTGGTTCACTTCCCAAATAGTCACTAGCCAGAGTTGGGTAAAGCCAAACCCATGAGCCAGGAATTCCATCCTGGTCTTGCCCTTAGGTGGCAGAGGCTCAAATACTTGGACTATCTTTTGCTGCCTTCCCAGGTGTATTGCAGGGAGCTGGAGCTGGAGTGTAGCAGCAGCTAGTTCTTGAACTGGTGCTCTGATGTTGGATGCTGTGCCACAATGCCAGCCTGTACATCACCAAAATTTTAAACACAAAGAGGAGGACAGAACCCTGAGCTAAAATTGTCCAACCACAGTCAGCCTTATAGCTCAAGACCAACCACATCCAAATGCAGCGTGACTCAGACAACAGGGGATGGCACAAGGGTCAGAGGGCTCCTGTCGGGGTGTCTCAGGGTGGGCTGAAGTTTCCATGCTCCCCTGTCTCCTAAGTACAGTAATAGAACAATGCGTGTGTCAGCGATGAACTACACACCTTCATAACTGGGGTCTCCTAATACTGTTATTGAGATGAAAAAAGCCTAGGACTCAGTGATGTTGTAGCTATTATGATATCATCACCTAAAACATTACTCTTATGTCCATGCGTGATGCTGGTGTAAAAAAAAATGTATAAAACTGTGATGCCAGTTGTATAAAAGTATATCACATGTATTTATTTAACATAAAATTTTATAATAAAAGACTGCATTTCTAATTTATATATTCAATATACTGTATTATATTTTACCATTTTTGAGTGCACTTCTACTATTTATTAAAAAACGTTTACCCTTAAACAATGTGCTGTGTTGACTGATATAGCTCTTGTTTACAGTGTTTCTTGATTGCCTTAAGGCATCACATGATTGACTTATTTCATTTAGGCTTTTATAGTACACTCTGATGTTCACAAAATGACAAAGTGAACTAACACTGTATTTCTCGGAACATATTAAGCAATGCATGACTATAAATGCATTACTGCCTAGTGTAGCCTATTGTGCTTTATCAATGTGATAAGGACCGGAATCTGGGATCAGTGCTCCTAACACAGCAAAAATAGTGCTTCAGGCAAGCTAAGATTCTTTTTATCTACAAATGAAAACAATTAACTGATTTTCTTACCTAACAATATTCTAATTCTATTTTGACTCCATTGCAGTGTCATTTGCCCTTTTCCCTAACACATTCACTTAAAAATCACACTTGGGCACCCCCATGCTCTGGAGCGCCAGTGTAACTGAATTGGCTGGACAAGAATGCATCTCGAGTCTTTATCAAGTACATTAACCATGAGTGCTATGAGAAAGAACATTGACTTCCAAAACTTAATCAAAGTATGTGTCAAAAGTTAATCTACATGGTCACACCCTCTCAGTTCTTGTTCAGTGGATTGAGGACTGGGAAGCTTTTTTTCTAATGAGCATTTCCTGTGGTTCAGATAAAAAATATCAAAATGCATGGATTTTATTTCTTATTTTTTGCTATTTGGTTTTTCACATGGACCATCTTAAAGATTGGGGAAAAACATGACATGATCTTTGCAATTATCACTATGTCCTAAGAGGTTCATTGGGATTTCTTGACATGACATAAGGATTTCTTTTATATATATGGATTTTATTACTCCTTTTTCAATTGTTGACATTTGGGGTGAAATGTGGCTGATAACAAGTATGGTGTGTAAAGGTAGATTCATTGTTTTTCAGATAATTGCATGGACTAGAAATCTACAAAACCTGAGAAAGAAATGTTCAAGCTTTCTGTCTTGTGGGAAATATTAAGTACCTTATTACCTGGTGCAATTGGTGGGAAGGGAATCAA
The DNA here is from genome assembly GCF_964237555.1 of Oryctolagus cuniculus. Taxonomy (NCBI): domain Eukaryota; kingdom Metazoa; phylum Chordata; class Mammalia; order Lagomorpha; family Leporidae; genus Oryctolagus; species Oryctolagus cuniculus. Next base: position 14,025,663 of record NC_091441.1, on the reverse strand, counting down.
AATATGTGTGCTCTGCTTGCTCTCAAAGGCAGCAGCAAATAAAATCCACGGCATTACATGAGACAGGTGGGCAGAGACCCATGGACCTTGTACACTGCTCTGTTGAGCAAAAATAGAGTTACTGTCTCTCGAAATAAATAACAGGAGGCTTGTCACTCTTGAGCATCATGACTAAAATTGTAAGCCACTCTCATCTTTTCAAATGTTATGTAAAAACTAAGAGATCTTTTCCCTAAACTATTTACACATACTAGGAAATATAATTCAGAATGTCTGAAGGAAGACGATAATTCATCAGTTTTTTTCATTAAATTTTTACACCATAGCATGTTGCTTTGATAGTTTGTTTTCATAATTTTCTGCACAATATTTTTATATTCCGTGAGTCCATCTTCCTCTCTCTCTTTCTCTCTCTCTTTCTCTCATTTGTCTGTCTTTTAATACTGAGAGATTTGAACTGAAGAGTATCAGGGGACAACAGAACAAGGAAGACAAAAACTGATTTTGTAATAGAAGGAAAAGATAATAGCTAAATACTTGTTCAAATGTATACAATATTCTCTCCTCACCTTTGTGGACAATCTGTGGTGAGGTACTAGTGTGCAGAACCTAAAGTACCCCTTTTTCACTTTTCTGTGATATAGTGGGATGACATTTTCTATAATTTCTGTTGTCCAATTGGAGGTCTCCACAGTCCTTTCTTATATTTGAGAATAATTAGGGAACAAGATGAAAGGGCAGTGCCAATAATTTGTTAAAACCTTATATTGATGTGCATTATTATAATATGTATAGAAATGTTTTTTAATCTTTTTTTAACTTTTATTTAATGAATATAAATTTCCAAAATACAGCTTATGGATTACAATGGCTTTCCCCCCCATAACTTCCCTCCCACCTGCAACCCTCCCCTTTCCTGCTCTCTCTCCCTTTTGTATTGGAATATATTGAGAAACTATATATACACACATACACATGCATACACACAACCCTCTAAACTCCTACCGATGCAGCTATTAATCTTTAAACATGTGAAATCCAGGGGTCAGAACACTTTACTACCTGCCTGTTGTTACAAGTGGGAGACCTGATTTACAGGCATGGTATGCACTGCTCTGCATCCCTTCCTCGTCACTGTGGTAGGCTCTTTCCCTGATTAAATTAGATGGTTAGCAATGGTTGTACATATTCATGGACTACTGTTGAACATTTAATTACATATATATAATGAGTAGAACCGTATTACTTTTGAGGAATCAAATGTAACCTTCTCAGACCACTTCAGGGTTTCATCATCTATTAGGTTTTCTGGGTTGCCTGATACTGAATTTAGGGATACTTGTGATATATTAATTTAAAAAAAGCTAAGGCCTTTCTCAAAATCACACTGGGGACAAATTAGTTTTTTATGATAATTTTGGGGGTTGAAATTGAGGCATATGCCTATCAAATACTCTTTTAATTAGATCCAAAGAGGAATATAACCTTGATTTCTTATGCAACTTCCTTAACTTTGAAATTAATTTTAAAACAGATTACATTTTGTTTTATAAAAATGGAAATATTTGTGAAATTATTTTGTACTGCTCCTTAGAAAAAAAGCTCACCGTTAAAATTTGTTTCATTGATTAATTTTATTTTTAACCATTTATTTATTCAAAAAGCAAAGTGAAAAACAGAGAGAAAGAGACAGAAAAAGAGATCTTCCATCCACTGGTTCACTTTACCAAATGGTAGCAACAAACAGGCATTGGCAAGGCTGAATCCAGGAGCCAGGAACTCTCTCATATGTATTCAGATATATATATATATATATATATACACACACACACACACACACATATGACGTATGGTATATATTTATATAGATTTACATAAATAAATTACATATATTCTTATATAAATAAATTATTATGGAAATTGCTCCTGTCAATGAGATTGGCAAGAGACTTCTATGCTTTCCCAACTTTCCTGTCTCAACATAAGTTGCAAAATTCTAACTAGTTGTGTAATTTGTCATATATGAAAACGACTTAATGTATAAATCATCATGAATTTGGAACATCTTTACTATGTCAATCAACAATGATGTAATCAAAATAATGTTGTAATACTATGTGCAATTCCCAAACATGGGTCAGGCCACCCAAAGTACAGCGAGTCGATCATTGACATTAAGGTGATGGAAGAGAGTAGGTTTCCATTAATGAAGTGCAGAGCAAGAGGATGAGCAGCTGTCACCAAATTCCCATATTTCCTGGAAGATTAGAGGTAAAGGCTGAATTTGAAGTGGAATGGTGCATGCTCGGCTCAGGTGAAGCCTCAGTTGGTCCACAGTCCTGTTGACTCTCCTTTGATTGCTCAGCGATATTGTGTTATTTCAGGAATTTTGATGATGACAGAGTGCACTTGTGTCAGTCAGCTGGTAGATGCTTCTTGCTCAGGGCCTTGAGTTCCTGGAAGAACCCTCAAGATAAGACCAAATACCAAGTTGTTATTTATAGAGGAGATAAATGACTTCCTAAGTCGTGTGATTTGGGACCTTTTGAGACTGGTTGCACCACATTTAATTTCTTGAGTTAATTTTAGTAAAAGGTTTTCTTGCAATTTTAAAAGCAGGACAAGGAAATTTTAAACTGGTCCTGAAAGTATCTAGCATCTGCATCAAAGGCACTGCCTACAGACTTATTTTAATAGATCTATTTGCACCACAGCCAGCCTAATTTTTTGAATACAGTAGCTATTGCCAGTGGTTCAGACTTTAAATATGGTAGTTAATTAAAATGTCACATTTGGAGATATAAAAATGCACATGTTCACCTTCTCTCTTTCCTACAAAAATATATAATAAACATACATACACTATTTATAGTATTTATAGTGAATAATGAACTAAAGGGTAATAGTGAATCAGAGATTGATACACAATAGTTGAGAGCTAGATAGGTTGACAAAATGACCAAAGTAACCCAACCCTTACAATTTTAAGCTATATTTTGGTGTTTATATCTGTTCCAGTGTTGTGGAGTGAGAAATGATCTAATCAACATGGTCTGAGGAGAGATTGATAGTGGAATAAGCTGGAAAAAAAAACAAAATTTAAGTTTATACATCATCATTTCTGTTTGACTAAAAAAAGGAACAATTTCAAAAAAGTGTTGAAAAGTGTTCACTCTTCATTATGTGTAAAAATCTCCTTTTAATTGAATTTTTAAGTTTGCATTTGTGGACTAAATTCATCTTGTTATAGCTCCCATATTTCATCATGTCTATGAAATAGTTTGCTATTAAATTATTACCTAACCACCTGTATCTCAAAGACCTTCTCTGTAAGGGAATAATTCACTTCTTTAATGGCTTAAAGTTATATAAATGCATGCAAACACTATAAAAAAGAGGCTCCAAGATAATATATCAAATTTTAATATTTCTGACACAAAATAATTTTCTAAGTATCCATTATTATGAAATTATCATTGCCAATGATTATGTTACAATGGGTATTCTTATATTAAGGTCAAATAAAGCAATCACTGCTATTTATTTTGAAACATTATATATATAAACAATTTTCTTATAAAATAGAATTGCATAAATTTCTCAATTCATTTACTGTAGCATATGTTCAGTATTTTTCTTGCACCAAAACACTTTTCTGCTCAAATGAAAAAAAAACCTTAATGTTATAATAAGTTGGATATCAAAGCTTCTCATAAATCAAAAATGGATATTTAAAAATATTTCCCATGAAACTGAAGTAAAAATGTTACTGTAGGTTGGAAGAATTGTTTACAATCATAACTAATAACATTACTGCTCATTCTAAGAAATTCCACTCAAAATTAGATACATCTGTTGGTAGTAAAGCTATGTTGACATATGCACAGAAAACATTTTAGAAGTCATTTGCATTTTTTAAAAAATATTTATTTATTTATTTGAAAGTCAGAATTACAGAGTGAGACAGAGAGATATATAGAGAAAGATCTTCCATCCGCTGGTTCACTTTTCAGATGGCCATAACGCCTGGTTTTGGATCAGTCCAAAGCCTAGAGCCAGGAGCTTCATTTGGGTCTCCCAAACAGGTGCAGAGGTCCAAGCACTTGGGCCATATTCCCAGGCCATGAGCAGGGAGCTGGATAAAAAGTTGAACATCCAAGACATGAAACAGTTCCCATACTGGATGCTGGCGTCACAGGTTGTGGCTTTACTGACTATGCCGTAATGCTGGCCCAAGTATTAATTTACTGAAGATATAAAATATTATTTTTATACTAGCCAAGTAAAATGGATATTTCACTTGAAAATAGCTTTTATGTCATAATTATGTACTTCATTCACATTTATTTTGTATTTTGAAGCAAATTTAGTTTACTGGTTTTAATACATTACAAAATTGTTAACAATATTTTACGGTTTGTGGAGCACTATGGGCTAAAATTAAGTCAAGAAATCTTAGGTATCAAGAGACATTTGAAGAATTAGGGGAACCGTCTGAAAGTTATCACAAAATTTTAAGTCTGGGATGGCACCTACTACAAATAAGTATCTAAAATACAGTCTTAAAATCGACTCTTTGAAATGGCATTAGTTAAGTATCTAATACGAATGGAATTTTGGAAGTAAACATTAGCAGGTATTTATCAAAACTTGTAGTTTAAAGATGTTTTACACAAGGTAACCATGTTGGCCAGCTTTACAGGGGCATAATGCAATTTAACACACAATGATCTAAGCCCTAACGTGACTTGTGACCGCTGACAGTGTGTGCGCAGCACAAACACAATGAGTTTCCCTGTGGATGGAGTGGTTAGCACTAATTTTGTGTGCATGCAGATCTTTAAAATCTTTTTAATAAAAGTTTCCCTCCATTATTCTCCAATTTTCTCTGCATCATATTTCAATGTTATTAACATTTGAGACATATTTTTGCTAATACACTTTCCCATGGTTGGCCCCATTTGAGACAAAAGACACATTTCCCCCCAAATCTGGACAGAGCACTTTACACTGATACTCAATTGCTCTTTTTAAAATATTTAATTTATTTATTTGGTTATTTTATTATTTTTAATCTTTTTTATTTTTTGAATAAAAAGGCAACAAATTTTATGTATTTCATGTATACAGTTTTAAGAGCATAATGATACTTGCCACCCTCCCCTCTCTCCACTTTCCTTTCTTATTTGTCATTGAAGTTTTGAATGATGTACTTTCAATTTACTTTATAATCACATGCTTAATCCACCACTAAATAAAGGATTTAACAAGCAGTAAGTAGGAAAACCAAAGTTCCTCAAGAGTAGAGCCAAGGGCTATAAAGAATCAAATCTCAAAATGTCAGATTCATACACATTACCTTTTTTTCTATATATATTAGTTATCACAAATCAGGAAAAGCAGATGTTTGTCTTTTTGGGACTCGCTTATTTCACTAAGAGTAATGAAATCTTTTCTTTAGTAAAACAATGGATGTAATTGAAGATCAATTGTTTTATATAAGAGTCTGACTGCTCTTTTTTAATTCAGAACTTTAAGAACAGAGTCTTCTTAAATATGCAGCTGTGATGAAAGCCTTCTTGTGATTTGAAACAGAGTTAGACATATATATTCATGTAATATACATATGTGAGTGTTTAGTGTTCAGCTGATAACTATACCTTATTTAATAAGCAGCTGTACACAATAAATGTTAGTATATCAATCAGGTCACCAAGGGGAATTGCATTATTAACATTCATTAACTTTGTAATAGATAACTTAATTGTACAAATAACCCAAAGCTATGTAATTAGAATGTGATTATATTCTCATTTCTTTATGACAAAATGAACTTATGGCTCAAGCAACTGGTGCAAGCAAAACAAGAAATGTGAAACAAAGTTGTAAATTAACTATTAAATACTTTTTCTGAGGGCCGCACTGTGGTGCAGCAGGTTAAAGCCCTGGCCTGTAGTGCCAGCATCCCATGTGATCGCTGGTTTGACACCTGCCCGCTCCACCCCTGATCCAGCTCTCTGCTATGGCCTGGGAAAGCAGTATAAGATGGCCCAAGTGCTTGGGCCCCTGTACCCATGTGGGAGACCCTGAGGAAGCTCCTGGATCCTGGTTTTGGATTCAAGCAGCTCCGACCATTGCAGCCAACTGGGGAGTGAACTAGCAGATGGAAGACCTCTCTCTCTGTCTCTACCTCTCTCTGTAGCACTGTCTTTCAAATAAATAAAATAAATCTTAATAAATAAATAAGTAAATGTTTTTTCTCCTTTGCCTGTGACTAAGTAAAAAGGGATAACTTAATTCTCTGTGCTTTATAACAATTTCTTCTTAAATGGCTTTGTGTAACTGAGCCTAAGAACCAACACTTTTCTCATTACTTTGAAAATGCTTGACATTATTTGGGGATTATGAAACTATTTTACATTGCTTTAGTTGTACTTACATTCATAAACATATTACTTTTTATGTTCATAGGCTAGAAGAAATAAACTCAGTGTTAAATATTTTCTAGTATTTAGATTTGCTGTTTATAAACACACATTTCTGGGAGAAAGGGTAAGTTACCACTAATGATGGACAAATTGGTCCTAAATCTTGTTTTGCCCAAAAAAGATTTGAGGATGCCAAAATCTGATAAAGAGTAATGAAAACTTAACTCTGGATTTCAGATAAAGTACTTTTGCTCATTTAAGTGATTATAATTTCACACAGTAATGATCAAAGATTACTGAGAACCTAATACTTATTTTTAGTACATCACTTTTTCTCTTTCTTTTTTTTTCTTAGAGTGGCAGATAATTATCTTTGCACTAAAAGTTTACATAAGTTAGAATGTTTTCATTGAATCAAATGGTTTGACAAAAATATTGAAGTCAGATAAATCTATCTTAACGCTGGTTTATGGAGCATAATACAACAGGAATTAATAAGTAAAAATTCCTAATTCCTAAATCATGTGAGTTACAGCAGCACACATCACTGGTATTAGGACATTCATCCTTACCGATAACTGTGTTGTGTTCTGTTACTACTGTTTTTGTAGTCTACCATGTTGCTTAACGTAAAGGAACTCACTGTATTTTTCCTATACTCGTTTGAGTATACTTTGTATTTCAGATCTTTGTGTAGAGTCAACCCTAGGCCAGCTACCATGCTAATTTCCTTTTGTTGTCTGAAAGTTAATATTTTCCCCAAATTCAACTGTCAAAATCTTAATTCTCAAGGTGGTAGTATTAAGACACGAGGCCTTTGAGAAGTAAATGGATAGTGCCCTTACGTAAGGGATCACAGAGAGGTGACCCTTGCCCTGCCCTCTGGTTAGAACCCAGGAAGAAGACACCATCTGTGGATAAGCAAGCAGGACTTCACCTGAGTCGGAACATCTTGATGTTGAACGTCAAGCTCAAGAATTGTGAAGAAAATAATCATAATGGTGGTGGTGGTGGTGATGATGATGATGATGATGATGTATATGACTAATGAGTGAAACTGACATGTTGAGATTTGATTAGTTATAACCTTTGTCTATGCTCATGTGGAATGATGGTTTTTCTACTTTTTATGTGTTGAACTTTTTATTTAGTTTAGGAATAAATCTGTGATTATAAAGTAAATTAAAAATATGTTATCACAAAATTAAAATAAAAAAAAGAAGGAAGGAGAAGAAGGGTAGGCAAGGATATAGGAAGGGAAGTATAGTTTATGAATTACATGAAATCTGTTCTCTTTTTATCAGCTTAAAAATGATTGCGACAAATGCATTTCTAATATTTATTTGTGATATTTTTCAAAATTTTATAAAGTGTATATTATGAAAAAACCATGCATGGATTTGAAAAGAATTTCACCAAAATAAATTAATAAATTATCATTTAATTTTCATTTTCCAATGAACTTATATAAGGTGCCTAATCTGTGGTATTTTGTTATACAGACTGAATAGATTAAGACCTATACAGAGAAACCCTCTGGAGCCACCTTACTGTGAAGAAATATTCTGATCCATGTCCCCAGTATGCCTGACCTATCCCAGTATGCCTGACCTATGTTATCATTATGACCAGCCCTTTGAAACTGTAACTCATTCTCTTTAAAAGCAATTTGTTGTCCCCTTTTCTTTTAAACATCTGGTTTATTAATTTTCAACATGGAAATGAATTGTTGGAATAGTCATCAAGATATATTTGTTCTAATTCGCTGGTAATTCCAAGAAAAAAAAAAACAAAATTTATGTAAATCTAAGTTTTTTGGCAAAAAAATAGATTTATTTGAAAGAAATGAGAGAAAGAGAGAGAGAGAGAGAAAAAGACAGCCAGAGACCTGCTGGTTTACTCCCCAAAGGGCTGCAATGGCCAGAACAGGGCCAGGCAGAAACCAAGAGCAACCTGCCGTGCCACAATAGCAGCTCCTTAAATCTAAGGTTGGGTGTTCAAGCAGTCTTTCAGGGTTTTTTTTTTTTTTTTTTTTTTTTTTTTACAATTTGAGCACCCCTAAAATGCTTTTTAAATATTTCAACACTTTGATAGAAATAGCCATCATATAGAAGTATACAAGCTTTAAATACACAAAGTGAGTTTTTTCAAACTGAACACATCAAGCAGTAAAATCAGATGAAAAGCATTATTTGAAACACTATAAGCATCCCAGATTCTTCCATGCTGACATCTAATTTTTCTTTATGTAAATCAAATTATATACAATTGTGATTGAGTGCTTTTACTTTATACCATATGAGGCTCATCTATATTTGTGAATACAATTGCAATCTTTAGTTCTCATTGATAAATAGCATGTTATTATGCAGATGGATCAAATTTATTTGTCTGTTATACTGTTGATAAATATTAGAGTTATTTCCAGTTTTCAGATATTATGGATTAGACATCTTTGTTGTTGCCTTGCTTTGATGAGAGTATGCATTGCTCTTGGGTACAGATCTAAAAGAAACTGATGTGTAGCACTGTAGTATTTGCCTACTTAGTAGTTTTTTTTTTTCTAAAAAAAAGTATGGTATTCCATAATGTATGTGACCAGTATATGACCAGGTATACGTTTTCTGTATATTTCATTTTACATTTTTCTTAGAGTGACTCAAACAAATCAGTAGCCTTTGCAAATGCAAACAATGTCATGGCTGAGAAGGAGCTTCTATGATCAATCCCATTCACAATAGCTACAAAAAAATCAAATACCTTGAAATAAATTTAACCAAAGATGTCAAAGATCTCTATGATGAGAACTACAAAACATTAAAGGAAGAAATAGCAGAAAACACACAAAAAAGCAAAAATCTTCCATGTTCATGGATTGGAAGAGTCAATATCATCAAAATGTCCTTACTACCAAAAGCAATTTACAGATTCAATGTGATAACAATAAAAATACCAAAGACATTCTTCTCAGATACAGAAAAAATGATGTTGAAATTCATATGGAAACACAGGAGACCACAAATAGGTAAAGCAATCTTATACAACAAATACAAAGCTGGAGGAATCACAATACCAGATTTCAAGACATATTACAGGGCAGTTATATTCAAAGCAGCCTAGTACTGGTACAAAAACAGATGATAGACCAGTGTAACAGAATAGAAACACCTGAAATCAATCCAAGCATCTACCACTAACATTGATGAAGGAGCTAAAATCAAATCCTGGTCAAGGACAGTCTCTTCAATAAATGATGCTGGGAAAACTGGATCGTCACATGTAAGGGTATGAAGTAAGACCCCTACATGACACCTTTCACATAAATCCACTCAAAATGGACAAAAAGCTAAATCTGTGACTCAACACCATCAAATTATTACAGAATATTGGGGAAATCCTACAAGACATCACACATAAAGACTTCTTGGAAAAGACCCCAAAGGCACAGGCAATAAAGGCTTAATGCCAAAATTGGCAAATGGGGTATCATCATATTGAGAAGTTTCTGCACTGCAAAAGAAGCAATTAGCAAAGTGAAGAGACAACAGACAGAATGGGAGAAAATATTTGCAAACTATACAACCAATAAAGGATTAATAGCCAGAATATATAAAGAGATCAAGAAACTCAACAAAAACAAAACAATCTGGTTAAGAAAGGGGCAAAGGACATAAACAGATATTTTTCAAAAAGGAAATCCAAATGGTCAACAAACACATGAAAAAATGCTCAAGATCACTAGCCATCAGAGAAATGCAGGTGAAAACCACGATGAAGTTTCACATAACCCCAGTTACAATGGCTTTCATACAGAAATCAGCAAAAAACAAATGCTGCCAAGGATATGTTGAAAATGTACAGTATTCCACTGTTTGTGAAAATGTAAACTGGTAAAACCACTAGGGAAGACAGTGTGCAGACACCTCAGAGGAATGAATATAGATCTACCATATGACCCAGCCATCCCACTCCTGGGAATCAACCCAAGGGAAATGAAATCAGTATATGAAAGAACTATCTGTACCTCCATGTTTATCACCATTCAATTCACAATATCAAACACATGGAATCAATCCAAATGCTTGTCAACTGAAGAAATTATTGGATATTTACTCATAGAATATTACACAGCAGTAAAAAAAAAAATGAAGTCCAGTCATTTGCAAGAAAATGGATAAAAATGGAAAACATCATATTGTGAAATAAGCCAGTACCAAAGGGATAAATTCTATATGTCCTCCCTGATCTGTGATAACTAATAGAACACCTAAAAGACGACATGTAGAAGTAAAATTGACACTTTGAGAAACCATGATTTTGAGCAGCCCTTCACTTGACTATTGAGGAACAGCTGTTTCTTCTATATTTTTGTTTATGTTTTCTTTTATAATATTTTCCCTATATTTTTTTCTTTCATATGACTCATTATACTCTTTACTAAACATAGAGTTAACTGTATATGTATAAAGCTAATTGAAAATAGAGTTTAGTAAAGCAAAAGAGTGAGAATAAGAAAGGGAAGAGGAGGGGTTGGGAGTGTGGGTGGGAGAGTGGCCACAGTGGGAAGAATTACCAAGATCCTAAAGGTGTAATTCTGAAGTATATACAGTTCGTAACTGTAAAACAGTAACGTCCTGCATACATTCCTTACTTCTAAGGGTACAGCTTAACATCTTGCCATAGGACCAATATTCCCTTAAGCTGGATGTTAAAAATAGTAGCTTAATAGTTATAGAGATAAACTGGATAGGATTAAGTGGTAAACTGACCATATAAATAGGAAGAACTGTTTGGAAATGATAATCAAATTAAAAAGGAGAGAAGGCACCAGCATGTGAAGCAGTCCACATGGCAGACTCACAGAATTGACAATCACTTTAAGTAGCACTCTGACCTCAGAATCAGCCCTTAAGGGCATTCTAGTCTGGCTGAAAAGCCAAGGGGTAGCATTTCAGGCTTGGAAAGCCAAGATTGGAAAAAAAAGGTCTTACATAAAAGACCATGTGGGTGAGACCCCACTGGAAAGAAGTGGCCACCAAAGAATGATGTACTTTTCTCTGAAAGGAAGAGAGAACTTTCACTTTGCTTAGGGCCTTGCTGAGCTAGTGGATCCAAAAGACTTCCAAATCTGAGTCAACTATATCAAAGAACCTTGAGTGATCACTGATGTCATACATGAGTGTTATTTGTGAAACAAACAAGTGTCACTGTGCGCTAAATTCCCATGCAGGACCTCTGTTCCCAGATAGTTGTATCGTGAGACTTAATAGTAAAACTTGTTCTCAAGAATCACTTCCTTTTAGCGTTTTAAATGGGGGATATTATTATGTCTCATAGTTACAGTTATGTCTAAGAGATTGCAAAAGATATATCATCCTTGGATTCTTCTTTAAAGACAAGTAAATTTCCAAAAGTAAAGAAGGGGGAGGAAGGAAGTTGAAGAGGAAGGGGGAAAAATAAAATCACCTTCAAGAATCAATAACATAGAATAGCCCTTGTCTAGGTCGTTGAGGAAAACTTCTTTTCTTTTTTATATACCATTCTTTTTTTTCTGATTCTTTTTGTTTCTCAGGCTAAACACGAGATGGAGAAGGAAGAATGGGTAGTAGGTAGGAGAGTGGGTACCTTGGGAAGAATTACTATGTTCCTAATGAAAAAAATCATAACCTATTCATGTGGGCTGTATCAATATCCAAATATTTTTTTGCAAGATTTAGTGTTTGTAGGCATTTATGTACACATATATACATGTATATATATATATATATATATATATATATAAATCTGTTGCATTATAGCACTTTGATGACATGAATGCATGAACTGTTTTGTAAAGCAGATTTCATAAAGCTTTCAATGGGGTACTCAGATTATGCTCTTGTGACTGTGCTAATAGATATTCGGTCTGGATTCTTAGGTGAGGGCTCTCATAATATCTTAAAACTCATGGAAAACTGTATGGCTATAGAAATGGGGAATTTAAGAAACAAATGTATTACAGATTCAAAATGATATTTCAAAGGTTTGCTTTCAGTGGGTAAAAATTGGTAGTGTTTCAATGTCAAGCATGGCTTGACATATTCTTTTTTATGTCTAGTACCCTTCAATAAATGAATTACCATGTGACCCCAAGATCAACCAAATGGATTTTCAATGGATGTACAGTTATAATCGACCTTATAAAGTGAAATCAAATCTCTCTATACTCATTGGCAATAAAAGAATAATTCCTACTTTAAATGGATATTTTGCACTTGAATGGCAGTTAAAGACTCCAACTTGGCAGGTGAGAGGTAGAAATCTATTGGTCTTTATGGAGCACACAACCATTACTTTCTCTGCTGAACTCCATAATGTTTTAATGCATTTAGAGAGAAAGAAATGTACATTTGTTCCTGATCAGTTAAATAAAATTTTAGTTTTTTGAAAGTTTCAGAATGGTGAAATTGTTTGAGGGATTTGCTAACTCCATAGTAATGCATTTGTTTTAATTTAGGTGTTTTCTGCTTCTAGTTTATTTGCTAATGACAACAAATACTTGACAGTTTTTCATTATACAAGTCCACAAGAGATGGGAATCTCCATCACATCACTTAGTTGCTTATTTTTCCAATTATCAATTTTCAATTATATTTTAATTGCATTCCTGGGAATATTATAAATTATATATTATATACTTTATGTATATATATGAATAAATACACTTATGTGTAACTGTATCATTATATAATAATTTTGATAATATTATTGATCAATCCCAAGCCAAGGAATGTAAACTAAGTAAAGGAAAATATCACAGTATCCCTTGAACTAAATAAATGAATCCCCCAAGACTTGGAAGATCACATAACCAGTTCAGGTGCTATAGAGGATTATTAATTCATGGCAAATTTGAATTTTAAAAAGTATTTCCTTTACTAATGATTCATAAACAATGATATATAAACGATGGCTTATTAGAGTCAATTTTGATGGTAGATATGACAACTGAGTGAGTATAAAGATCAAGGAATAGATGATAAAATCTCATCTGGATACTATGATCCTAAAGTTACATTTATAATGCTGCAAATTATCAGTTCAGACATGATTCTCAGAATCAAGATTCTCAGAATCTGATTCTCAGATTAGTCCGGGTGTAATGGCATCTAGTCTGTTCAGTGTTATACATATTCTTGTGCTTGTACATGAGATAGGATTATGAATGCATTTAGTCTGTAACTGAGATTTGCTGATACTTTCTGATATTAAAATGAACCAGCTTTCTCCTTAGCATGAATAGTTATGAGTCAAGATGTTCTGTTACAAAACATACTTATTGTGTAGTGCACAAAACATAGAGAATATAACCATCTAATATATGCAAAATATTACTTTTATAAGTTTATCACAATTCAAGCTGAAGCAATTTAAGTGAAGAAATGAATGACATGCAATAAAATTAATAAACTGATTTATTTTAAGTATTTGGCAATCACTGGGTCTAATGGATCATTTTAATGATGGAAACAATGATATTTTCCTATAAACTTTCAGCCCAACTAGGATCTTCTTGTTTTTCCACATTTGTTTGCATTTTAGAAACACTAGATTCCCAACTTCTTTCCTCCTTGTTTAATGCTGATATCAATTTCTCTCTGAATTTAGCATTAATTCCAAACATGTAGGGAACACAACAGCTCAAGTATTGCTTTACAGATGTCGCCACAACTGAAGTTATTTTAGATGTCACTCTTATGGTAACCTCCTGATGATCCAGTAAAATTTAGTTTAGTGGCTTTAAAAAAAATCCCCAAAGAGAAATTTTCAGTAAAATAAGCAAAGGAGCAGTAAAATTTCTCTGCATTTGAAAATAAGAGAAATTTCAGATAGAAGAGAACACCAGGAAGGAGAAAAGAGGGAATTCCAGAACACTGATGGCTGTCATTATGATGTTTTAAAAGCAGAAGTGTCTGATGTGAAGTTAGTTATACTTTTCAGATTGTCTACCCCATAACTATTCTCTCTTCCATCCCTAAACTCCAGGTTTCACCCCTCATTGAATTCACATTCTGCTCCCACAGATCTGTGGTAAACACTGTTACCGAGAATTATTTGTGAGAAAGCTCTGTGTATAGCAAGGGAGGGTTATTGCTAGGTTTCATAATGAGCCTGTGAAATAGGACACACATGAAATAAAGAACATACAAGACAGCAGAGAAATCTGCCACCTAACATGATTCTGAAGGAGCAGGAGGAAAGCTCCAGAGATGACAGAGACAATGTAAGCCCCAAGGGAGTTGCAGAGGCCTTAGGATGAGCATTGACCTTCTCCTTGATGTTGAACCCCAAGGGTTCAAAATGGTTGACGTTAAGAGATTGGAACTCAGCTTTTTCAGGGCTTAAAGGTCAGGTAATCTCAAAATACACCTTTAGTATTATATTTGTATGATAAGCACAAGAATTTGGACTCAACTGTCACAGCTAGACCATTGGTTTGCCCTTGTTCATGTCAATCACCATTAGAGATTATCCATATAGGTATCAATGAAGCCAATTGTATAAATTGACCAAAAATTTCATGATTTTTCAATAAACTTAAGGAAAAAACTGGTATTTGGATGAAAGCCAAAGAGTAATATGGGGAAGAGATCAAAAATTATGATCCTTTCTCTATGTCTCAAAATTTTCATCAAAGATCTCTCCCTCGATTTTAGATGATTTTGATGGTACTTGATTTAGAATATAAAGCACACAGTTTTCATATTACATGATCTGTGGCAAATACATCCAACCAGTCCACAGCTTTATTCATATGTACTATTTTTGTTTTGAATTCCATCCCCTTATGCTTTGCTTTAAACTTCAAATATTTAATGAATAAACTTTAATTTTATTTCATAATCTTTCCATGGTTTGGAATTTTAGGCAAAGAGAGGAGAAACATTTTTAAAAATTTTTTTTTTGACAGGCAGAGTGGGCAGTGAGAGAGAGAGAGACAGAGAGAAAGGTCTTCCTTTTCCATTGGTTAACCCCCGCAGTGGCCGCTCCAGCGGTGCACTGTGGCCGGCGCACCATGCTGATCCAAAGCCAGGAGCCAGGTGCTTCTCCTGGTCTCCCATGTGGGTGCAGGGCCCAAGCACTTGGACCATCCTCCACTGCACTCCTGGGCCACAGCAGAGAGCTGCACTGGAAGAGGAGCAACCGGGACAGAATCCGGCCCCCCGACTGGGACTAGAACCTCGGGTGCCGGCGCCGCAAGTGGAGGATTAGCCTAGTGAGCCGCGGCACCAGCCGAGGAGAAATATTTTTAAGTGGCCTTTATTAAATGTGTGTCAGCATAAATGTATTTTTAGGATGCAGAGAAAAATATCTGATGAGATTGACATATTAAAATGAATGGGTTCTCTCTGTGGAGGCAGTTTATTCAGAATATCTTAATTGATTTAAGATTGACAGGATGAGGAGCTTCTTCCTACTAGTGACTCTCAAGTTAATTTTAGACTTCCATTCTTCATGTAATATCTGAGAATCATCATGTAGCTTTGTCGTAATTCTTATGTTTGACTTCATATGTGAAATTAGTGTCCTTGTTGGTAGGGATACACAGATAGTAAATTTTCCATTTTCCCCATAGGCCTTTGACTAATTTAGACTAAGGATGAAGTAATTTATTTTCTAGTTGTTGAAAGCTAAATTAATTGAGTGGTTGGCCTTTCTCGGAATCTGGTGCTATTTTAAGTAACCATTACTGATTTTTAACACCACATTCTTATTTAAATTTAAAGAAGACACATTATTTAAAGGAAGCTATTAATATTATTTGTACTGAAACTTAATGTTATAAGCTTCATTAAAGAACCAATTTACATATTTAGTTTTTTTTTTTAAATTCTACAGGGTCAAACTTAAATGTGTGGGCGTACTTCTTTCTCCAAATAATGCCTGACATCTATAAAGTGGCCATGAGTTAACCTGTTATCATTAATTCCTTTGTGTTTATTGCATAAATTCTCTATTGTAGCCTACATTGCACTTTTATCCCTATGAACATATGGAGCATCTATGTGTTTTCTTTCTTCCATAGGTAGGCTATAATAATTGCAGCAAAATCAAGGTGGGAATCATTTAAGAACTAGCCATACACTGAGTAAAACGCATAATTAAGCTCTGTGTTGGCATCTTTCATTAAGTCAGATCTTGAACTGTGCGCTTACTCTCAGAAAACTAAATAGTATAAAATTGTTTTTCACCATTTGGAAGACATAGCAGGTGATTACCTAAATTAGCAGCATATGTAGTATTTTAATGGCTCTTATATATCTTCTTCATATCTTATCAGCATGCTGTTGCAATTTAGGCTTGAAAAATAAATAGGAATTAAAATCATGAGTGGAAAAAGATAACAGATTATTAATAAGATTTTTTGAGGCTTCTATAATTATAACCAGGTAACATTATTAAACTGGAAATATAAAAATAAAAAAAAATTGGAAACTAAATATTTTGAAAATGAACTCTAGGTTACCATATTGATTTAGAAGGTGATAGTGAAACAGGTTTCTTGGATACACTGGAAGAAAACTAGAATATAAAAACATGCAATGTTTAGAAATAGTACATTTTAGTGTAGTAGCTAAGACATTTGAGATGCCTTCAACTCATATCGAGTGTGCCTGAGTTCAAGTCCCTGACCCTGGTTTCTTCTAATTTAAAAAAAAAATATTAAAAATTAGCTCATTTTCCAACTGGATGGCCACATTTCTTATATCCATGTAGTATGTTTCTTTTGAAATCCATGTGATATAATTGTATGTACTTCAATCTGTAGGCATGATCAGTATACAATATTTCAAAAACTAGTTAAGTGGTAAATTAATTTTATACTAAAATTAATTAGGTTTACTATAAGTGAAAAATTTTGTTTCATATAATAATTTCTGAAAATCCTATTATTTATGAATAGCGAATTTAAGTTAATTTGTGAAATAAAGTGAATTTAATTCAATTCTTTAATTCATATTATCGTTGAATGTTTACTGAAGTTATACAACATGTTTACTTGTTTAACAAATATTTATTTAATTTATGTCACAATAATTGTTCTAGGATGAGATTTAGGTCTCTGTACAAAGTAACAGTTTCCTAAAAACTACATTCCAGCATATGGAGACATATGTATCAGTAAGTTAGTAATTACATAGTCAGCTCACATGATCCTGCACATGACCAGAGATAAAAAGTTCAGGGAAGTATTGAGGAATTTGGGATGCATAGCTACAATTTCACTTTGGAATTTTCAGGAAAGGACACACTGAAAAGATGACTTTTCATTTAAGAAAGAGACTTGTAGTAACTGGAGGAACCAGCTACAGGACTCTGCAGAAAAAGGGTAAAGGAGAGAGTCATTGCCAAAGCCATGAATTAAGAGTAGACATTGATGATTAATAAATGGTTATGCCAAGATTTATCAATAAGTCATAAGCATTTGTATCTTTTGAACAGGCCATGACTGTTGAAGGTTTGTTAAATACCTATCGGCAAAAAGAAGAATCAAATATATGGATGAATTCCAATACATTATTCTAGACAAAAGAAATTGGTCACTTAACAGGTTAAACAGTTCCTGGAAGTGAAATGACTTCTTCTTTGAGAAACCAGACTGTAATTCTGCTTCATTTGTGTTGTATTCACTACATTTCACTATTCTGAAGAACAACTCCTGGTATCCATCCTAGACAGAGAGAAGTTCATAATCTTTCTAGATAAAATACATCAGTTTGTCATGGTGTGATGATTATGAGCAAACTTAGGGTATGATGTTGATATCTTGCATCTCCTCTTGAATACATTCATTAAATTTTTAAATCAAATGAATGAATAATAGAAATTAAATTTCAAACAATTCTTGGGTCCTATTATGTATAACATTATTTATCTTAGTACATTAGTACAACTTTAAATAAACAAATATCTTTGAGTAAGTAAATGAACGAAGTAAAATTGAAACAAAAATCATATGTACTTCTTTTGAATGTATTGTCCTATTTTGAATCATAAAAATATGAAACAACCAAATATAAAAACTCTATATCAATGACAAATACTTTAGCAAAAAATCTATATGTCCTTACATTTTTATTTATTTTTATTCATACTCTCTTTCATCCCCTTTTTAAAATTCCAGAATATTAACTTTAGATAGCTTGGACCTACCTTCAAAATGATGTTATTAGGGGAATTAAGAGATAGGATTTTTAAAAAGTCACTTCTTTCTTACCTCGGTCTGACATACAGCCTCCAGCCCTTCCTCTATAAATATAATAAATTAGATATGTTTTATTAGTAAATATTAATTCTTTGGGACTTTTCTGAATTCTTTTTTATCTTTTAATTTTATTTCTTAGTTGATAAAATTTCAAAGGATTTTTTTTCACTGTGCATAAAATGTTGTAAGGAAAGGTTATTACTTTTTTTTTTTTTTTTTGACAGGCAGAGTGGATAGTGAGAGACAGAGAGAAAGGTCTTCCTTTTTGCCGTTGGTTCACCCTCCAATGGCCACCACGGCTGGCGTGCTGTGGCCGGCGCACTGCGCTGATCCGAAGCCAGGAGCCAGGTGCTTCTCCTGGTCTCCCATGGGGTACAGGGCCCTAGCACTTGGGCCATCCTCCACTGCACTCCCTGGCCATAGCAGAGAGCTGGCCTGGAAGAGGGGCAACCGGGACAGAATCCGACGCCCCGACTGGGACTAGAACCTGGTGTGCCGGCGCCGGTAGGTGGAGGATTAGCCTATTGAGCCGCAGCGCCGGCCAGGAAAGGTTATTGAACTCACAAGAAAAAAATAGCAGAGTTTTAGACAGAAAAAAATATAAATACAAAAAAAAAAAAAAAACCTTTGGCAAAACATGTATCAAATACCTAAAAATGCCACTGTTCTCTCATTCCTGATATGGCTCTCATGGTGAAAAATAATGTGACTATTGCAATATAACAAGGAATTACAATTCCAGAGAGTAATGATGAGACAGAGACTTCAGTTCTAATAGTCCTGGTACTAACACTTCCTCTTCCATTAGGCCACTGTAGAATTTTTGATACAGATTTTAACCTCCTGAACATCAAACCACAAAATAGAGAAAACTTTGAGTTCCAGTTAAAGCTAGAACTCTGAGCTGGAGGTACTCCAATGTCATTTTCAGCTACAAAACTTCAATATCATGAATTTCCCCCAAGCATTAAGTTTCTGTTTCTAAGCAACAGAAACGGACAGCAGGAGTCAACCTATTTCTTCCTTTTGCAAAAATAATTGCCAGATATAAAAGTCGAAAGAGGAAGCAGAGAGTGAAGAAAAAATATCCCAACTGTTAAGATTATGCTGCACCTACCTTGTATGAAAAGACAAAGACTTTGAAACTTATTAGGGTTAAGTATTGGGTAAATACAAAACAAGATACATTACTGACCAAGGAAGGGTGAATGAAGTCCAAGAAACTGCCTGCCATTGGAATTACCAGCTAAAGACTTGCGCACAGAGATTTCATTAGATGTGAACAGAGTCATCAGAACATTTAAAAGTCAACAGAATAAGACAAGAATTTGCCCAACAAGTACATACATTTGATGCATATATCTTTTTTCCTTTTTTGACGTCAACATGTTCATTGTTAAAATATAACTGGAACAATTAAGCTCAAAGCTTTTGTTTATTAAAAATTGGAAGTGTGTGTGTGTGTGTGTGTGTGTGTGTGTGTGTGTGTAATGTGTGTATGTGTCTGGTTTGGTCTCCAGGTTGGCAATTATATCTATATTTCTTCAATTTTCAATGACTTTAATAAGTTTGATTTATATTTATTCACATGGAATAATGTCCATGCCTTATTTTATGTAATTCATATATTACATATGAAATGAAACAAAACAGTAAGTATATTATGAGCTCATTTTGTCTTGTTAAATTTTATTGAGGTGTAATTTAACATTTAAAACTGTACATACTTAAGATATATAACCTCATGATTTGATTTACACATATATCACACTGCATTAGATAACGTTACCCTGCTTTCTTTGTTTGTTGTAAGGACACTGAAGATATACTCTCTTAGAAAGTTTCAAGTATACCATAAAATATTAATTACAGTGTTGCAATTTCAAACCGCAGAAAAATTCATGTTTCATTTATCGTGATAAATGAATACAATGCTGTAAATATATGTAGCATTCATCACATTTCAATCTCTGATTAGTAAAAAAGAAAGCAATTGTAGATACTTTAAAAATCACATGTATTTATATTTTGAAGGACAAAGAGGAGAGAGAGAGAGAAAAACGTGTGTTCCAATTTTCTGGTTCACTCCTCAAACTCCCGCAATTGCTTCCAGCTGGGGCAGACACCAGTGGCTATGAATTCAGTCCAGGACATCCATGTGAGTGGCAGAATCCCAAAGTTGAGCAATCACTGCTGCCTCCCGAGGTCTGCATTAGCAAGCAGCTGCAGTTAGGAGCAGAGCCAGGCATTAAAGCTAGGCACCAACATGGGAAGCCAATGTCTTAGCATCTCAAACTCTAGGCCAAGTGTCCCCTTCTCACCGAAAATTACATTTAATGACAGCACTTTAATTGCAAGTGCTTATCTGCTGGCATTCTGGTGTGGCAGGTAAAGCCACTTCCTGCTGTGGCCTGTCTGCTTCATTTCCAACCCAGCTCCCTAATAATGGCCTGGGAAAATTAGCAGAAAATGGCTCACGTGTTTGGGCCCCCGCATCCATATGGGAGACATGGGTACAGCTCCTGGCTCCTGGTTTCACCCTGGCCCAGTGCTGGCTGATTACACATTGCTGTTCAGATAAGCCCTGGAAGGCAGCAGATGATGCCTCAATTAATTGGGTCCCTATGACCCACATAGGAGGCTGGATTGGGTTCCTGGCACCCAGCTGGCTCAGCCCCAGCCCTTGTGGTCATTTGGGAAGAGAAATAAAGGATGGGAATGCTCTCTTTCTCTCTCTCTTTCTATCCCAAATAAATAAAAATTTTAAAAGGAAAGTGATACTGTATAAATATGAAACAAAAACTTAAAATATTTCTTGCCCTTTTATCCTCATCTTATTTATTTGTATGGACAAATAAATTATTGATGACAGTGGGTTGTAGATGAAAATTAACTCTGATATTGGAAACATAGCTCCAATACTGTCTCATCTATTTACCACAAGCATGACTGGGTCTCATGGTTTGTTCATGCATACAATTAGGAGATTGATAATATATGAGAATCACTTGGAGAGATTTAAAATTTACCAGGAACTGCCACTGTACCCCTCAATCAAATAAAAATCAGGGATGGGAATGAGAACTAACTGCTGAATCTTCCAAGATGATCCTGCTATGCAACAGGTAGTCAGAACCGGCCACTCTCAATGGTCTAGTGGAGCCACAATGTGTTAGTTAAAAATAGGACATTGGGGCTGGTGTTTGGTGCAGTAGGGTAAGCAGCAGCTTCTGATACAGGCATTTCTTATCAGAGTACCAGTTCAAGTCCTGGCTGCTCTGCCCCTTATCCAGTTTCCTGACAATGTGTCTGGGGAACTACAGAGGAATCTGGCCCAAGTGCTTGGACACCTGACATCCGTGTGGGATATCATGATGGAGTTCTTGGCTCCTGGTGTCAGCCCGGCCTAGCCCCAAGTGTTGTGACAATTTAGGGAGTGAATCAGTGGATAGAAGAGTGTTCTCTCTCTCTCTCTGCCTTTAGTATAAATAAATAAATCTTTAAAACAGAAAAAAGAGAACATAATCAGCCTTATGTCTGTTTATTTAAATATGCACATATTTGTAAAACATTTTTTGAGATACATTGTATATGCCAATAAGAAACACAGCTTTTAAATGTAGAGATCAGTAGGCTTTGAGAAGTGTATACCAGGTGTGATCGTCTCTTGAGTCAAGATACAGAATTTTCCAACACCTCAAACAGAACTCTGATATGCCAAGCAATTAGCATCTTCAACCTGAATTCCAAATCAAACCTGCTTGATATCTATCACCCTAAATTAGTTTGCCTCGGGAAGAGTTTTGCATGAGGATATTATGTAGTATTTGATATTCTCTGTCTGACTTCATATTTCCAGGATTTTGTTTGTTTGTTTTTGGTTCAGGCTGTATAACAGTAGCCAGTTTCTTTCCATTACATAGTAGTAGTTCATGTGTGAACATACTGACTTTTGTGTATATATAAATATTGTAAAAGTTTGTATTGTTCACTTTGAAGATTTATAAACAATATTGCAATAAACATTACTATACAGTATGTACATCTTTATATGGAATATTTTCTCTTTTTATCAAATATTTGAGATTTGAAATTCCAAGCCATCAGAAAAGTGGTATATATCTAAATATTAATTTTATTTATTTGAAATGCATAGTTACAGAGACGTGGGGGGAAAAGACAAAGAAAGAGAGATCTTCTTTCTACTGCTTCACTCTCCAAATGGCCTCAATGGCCGGGACTGGGCCAGATGGAAACTAGGAGCCTAGAGCTCTATCTGGTCTATCACGTGGGTGGCAGGAACTCATACACTCGGAGCATCTTCTGCTGCTTTTCTCAGACTATTAACAGGGAGCTGTGTTGAAAGTGGAGCAGCTGGAACAAGAACCAGTATCCACATGGGATGCCCACATTGCAGGTAGCGGTAGCTTAACCTGCTAAGCCACAATACAAGTCCCAGGAAATGCATATTTTTAACTTTAGAACAAGGCGCTGAAGACTAACCCAGGAGAGATGAAATAAAGTAGTTTCTCTCTGCTAACTGTAACTATAATCCATGAAATAGCACAAGAAGCAACCCAAGGAGGAAAAGAAAATACAGGCTCTATGGGACAAGAAGAACGTGGCAGTGGTGGGACAAGAAGAACGTGGCAGTGGTGGGGCATCTCGTAACATTTGCAAGCCACCCACCAGGCAGCCAGCAGCCCTCTCCCTCCATTTCTTCCATTCTTTCATTCATATGTTAGCCATTTGCATTTTTTCTATTTTTGTAAAAAATGGTGTGATGATAGTGATTTTTGGGGTGGTATGAGCATATTCACAATATTAATTTTCTACTCCATGAATATAGGTTATTTCTTTATATATTTTAAGCAATATTTTATAGTTTTCAGTGTGCAGGTCTTTTATATCCCTGGTTAAATATATTTCTAAGTGTTTTACCCTTTTTTGCAATTATTATAATTAGGATTGTTTTTCTTTTTATTGGACAGTTCATTGTTAGTGTATGGAAATATTGCTAACTTTTACTTATTCATTTTTAACCTACAAATTTGCTGCATTGTTTTATTCTTATAGTATTTTTGATGGAGTCTTTAGGATTTTTTATATATATATAAGGCTATGCCATCTGCCAGCAGGGTCAATTTAACTTCTTCCTTTCTGATTTAGATATTGATTTGTTATTTCTCTTGCCGTATCACTCTATCTCTTCTTACTCTCATTCTCCATATCCAAGTATTCATTTGTTAGACTATCTTACACATTTTATGGTTTACTGTAATTATACTTATTTATTTTCAAATTTGTATGTTTTGCTTTAATCTTTGTGCTTTATTTTTGAATTTTGTAAAATTTAACACGGAGAATGAGAGAGAGAGAGAGAGAGAGAGAGAGAGAGAGATGGAGAGAGATAGTCTATCCATCCTGTAATAGCCAGGGTTGGGCTAGGCTTAAACCAGGATTGAGTTATCACTTTCTGCCTCCCAAGGTAAGCACTAGCAGGAAACTGGGCTGGAAGCAAAGTTTGCTGGTACTCAAATCAGGACTCCCATGTGAGATACAGCTGCTCCAAGTGTTGACTTAACCACTGCGCTAAATGCTTATTTATTTATTTTCACTGTATACGAAATGCAGAGGACAGAGAGAGGTGCTTGACTTTTATTGAGTGCTCTCCGTTTGTCTTGACGTTTATTGATCCTTCATTCTGTATTGACTAATAAATGAACTCATTTCCACACCATGCATTTTCAATTACAGGTATATTTATTAGTTAGGTTTAATATTTTCAACTGTTTCTATTTTCCATAGTTCCCCTGCAATTTCCTTTTTATTCATTATGTTTATCTTTTTTCTATAGCTACTGTAATATATTATTCATATTTATTTCAAGTCTTTGCCTCATAAATGTAAACCAGGAAATATCCATGGATCTGAATCTCCATTTTTTCACATAGATTATAACTTTTTATTAAGTATAGGGAGTTATAAACAGAGCCTGGAGACTTTTTATCATTCTTTGAAGTGTTGATTTTTTTTTCTTGGCAGGAATTACCTTACTGACAGGTCACTGTCACACTGGGAAATCTTAGCTTTAGGCATGATTCAATTGGACATATTTCAATTTTTCCCAATCTGTTAGTATTGTGGTATGACGTGATCTTTAATCCAATGGAATTGTTATTTGTTGGCTTCTATGGAAATCCCTAGATATTTATCCATACCTTAAGATGTTATATTTAAACTTCAAAATATAATTTTCCTATAACTGAAAAGCTGATGAAAACTCTACTCTGTACTTCCAGCCTACTCTGGATTTCTTGGATTCATGTACTTTGTAGCTCTGCTAATGAGACAATCTAAATATTTCAGTGAATCTTATGTATTGAACTTTGGGCTTCCTTTCCTACATGGTATTTTCGATTATGGAAGAATTTTCTTGCTGAGATTTGATGCATTCCACTGGATCAGACTCTCAACTTCTAGCCTTCAGTCTAATAATATTCTTGCTTCCTGAATGAACTTTACTTAAAATTCATCCATACCCATGAGCATCTCCAGAGAGAAACTTGGTAAAAATTGGTCACAGACTGAGAATTCCATCCTTTAAGGGCCATATACCCTTCCATTAAAAATTGTTACTATATGCTTGCCAATATTTTCAGACAGTTAATTTTTTAAGATTTATTTTTAGGGATAGAGGGTTAATCTGCCGCTTGTGAAGCCAGCATCCCATATGATTGGGACATCTCTCTCACCATCTCTTTCTCTGTAATTCTGCCTTTCAAATAAATAAAAATAAATCTTAAAACAGAGATTAATTTTATTTATTTGAAAGGTACTTTTGCAGAGAGAGTGAGAGACACAGAGTTAGGTAGCTAGCCAAATAGATATTGCATCAGCTAATTCACTCCCCAAATGGTTGCAACTGCCAGGGCTGGTCTCACATGAGGGTGACTGTGGTTGAAACACTGGGACCATCTTCTAGTGCTCTCCCAGGCACATTATCAGGGAGCTAAATTGAAAGTGGAGCAGCCAGAACTATAACCGGCACCCAAATGGGATGCCAGCACTACAGACAGCAGTTTTACCCACCATGCCACAATACTGGGTACATATAGTTGATTTTTACATGTTCTTTTCAGAATTTTTAATTATTGATGAAAGGAGTGATAGTATGATACAAACTATTCAATCATTATCTGAAGTAGAAATATGATGTCTATGCTTCAACAATGGGGATAGATGATGCACGTCTAAGCTTCTACTGTACACTTTAAATTATCAGTCATTTATTATTTGATTGATTGATGGATTGTTTTAGAAGTGGGAGTGTTGGAAAAGAAATTTTATTTTAATCTGTCTTTTCTAAATTTTGAAATGCTGCATGTAGAAAAGACAAGATAATGATTTTTGCATTATCCAATCACAATTTCATTTTCTTGTAATGGTTTAAAGAGGCCTTATAGAAATCATAAAAGTTATACAAACATTTAGGGCTATTGCAAATAAACTTTTAAGTGAATCCACTTGGAAAGTATCATGATTATAATGAACAATGTAGTTGAGGATTCCAGTGGTATCCTTGAATGGGGAAAATCTTATTGAAAGTAGATGATTATAACCCAATTTAAAGATCTGTGTTCATTTAAAGTTTTAATTATCAGAGATTGGAAAAAATTCCATTTTATCTTTTACTACTCTTTTTCAGTCTGATAGCAGCAGCAGGGAGGTTTATAACTCCCAAAATATAATGTAATTTTGGGAGCTGGTTAAAATACAAATATGTGTGGAGTCTAGTACTCAAGTTCTTGTTAAGTCCTTCAGCTGATTCTTATATAGAAAATTGGAAGACTACTGACTTAAAAGTAAATTATTTTTAGGCATAGCCTCAAAATAATCAAAGAATTCCTTTCATGTTATACTGTTATATACTGTATAGCCTCTGTACCTGAGTGATAAATTTGGCCTGAATCAGACACATAGCAAAATGCACATAGCAAAATGTGTCCTTGATGTGTAAGGAAATCAACCACCTTTGAACCAAGAAACTGAGGCTCAGCCATTCAGAAAAGTCAAGAATCAGCCAATCAGGCTGGCGCCGTGGCTCAATAGGCTAATCCCCCGCCTGCGGCGCTGCCGGCACACCGGGTTCTATCCCGGTTGGGGTGCCGGCTCCAGTCCCAGTTGCTCCTCTTCCAGTCCAGTTCTCTGCTGTGGCCCAGGGAGTGCAGTGGAGGATGGCCCAAGTGCTTGGGCCCTGCACCCACATGGGAGACCAGGAGAAGCACCTGGCTCCTGGCTTCGGATCAGCGCGGTGCGCTGCGGCCGTTGGGGGGTGAACCAACGGAAAAGAAAGGCCTTTCTCTCTGTCTCTCTCACTGTCCACTCTGCCTGTCAAAAAATAATCAGCCAATCAAATGTTGCCAACTGGTCAGATCATCTTCCTATAATGTAAATGGTGACTATAATCAATCAGGTTTTGTCTGCATGTCACATTTTTTTTTCTCCCGCTGTAAGCAATTGGGATGGAGTATTCTAAATTACCTTAATTTTGGAATACCATCAAGTTCTGAAACCAATTTTTGCTCAGGTAAATTTGTAAAATCTAGTTCTTTTAATTTTTATTCCAGTAGTGTCAAAATGCTTGGAGACAAAAGCACACCAACTAAACATATCAAGAGGGATTGACAATAGTTGGCTGATACAGAGCTCAAATAATAGCTCAGAAAGAATGTCAAAGAGAGGATAATGTTTTATAGAAACTTCAGTTCTTCTTTTATATTGAACAATTTTATTTATAATTATAATGCATTAAACTACATTGTCTAAGATTAGCAGGATAGCTCACAATATTATAGATGGTTGCCCAAACATACAGCAATGAAAGAAAGCAACCATATAATGTAGTACTAAATAATAGAGAAATCTGAGCAAACTTTGGATGGCTAAGAGAATCTGAGGTGTGGCAAGAGATTAAAAGGAGGCTACATAAGACTGTTATCACTGGCTTGGCTTTTGGTAACATTAGGGTGAAAATAGCTTTTAGTCATATGTATTGATTACTTTACCTCAACAGAGAAAGAGAGAGAAGATGGGAGTTTGGCCTTCTAACAATGGCTAGGAATACAGAGCATACTCCAACCTTATGCCCTAGAAGTTTGTCATTTGATCACTTCATGTAGTACTCACTATCTGGACACAGACTCATGATGCCTGAGTCTGGAGACTGAAATTCAAGAAAATAGAAGTAAATATCAATGTTTTGCATGGAGTTAACTTGTTGAGCCTTTATGAAATTTAGAATAAAATTCATAGAGTAACATTATTAAGGTTGTATTTAGGAAAATTAAGAAGGTATAACTTTTTTGGATAGAAGTTTTTCTCCCTCTATGTTTAAAGATATCTATGTTTGCTATAGATTTGATATCTTTATAATATATGTAAGTAAAATGCACGAATGTCTTGCTTATGTGGTAAAAGTATCATTTTACTAGGATGTGGTAAAAATGGTAACTTGAGTTCACTATTCCGTTATGCCACCTGCTGTCTCCTCAAGCATTTGTATATTTTTTGAGGTGTGTTTCTGTGTCTTTCCTGCCTGTTGAATAGAGACAGAAAAGGAGCATTAATATACAAATTGTTAAATCAAGTAAAATTTTCATTTTAGCTAACAGTATTGAAGAAAACTCAGTTTCTGAATTTTTTCAAATTTACCATGGTCATGTAAGGTGTTAATATTAGGAGAGTTACGGCTCAATAGGCTAATCCTCCACCTGCAGCACCGGCACACCGGGTTCTAGTCCTGGTCAGGGCGCTGGATTCTGTCCCGGTTGCCTCTCTTCCAGTCCAGTTCTCTGCTGTGGCCCAGGGAGTACAGTGGAGGATGGCCCAAGTGCTTGGGCCCTGCACCCACAAGGGAGACCAGGAGAAGCACCTGGCTCCTGGCTTCGGATCAGTGCGGTGCGCCAGCTGCAGGGGTCATTGGGGGGGAACCAATGGAAAAGGAAGACCTTTCTCTGTCTCTCTCACTGTCCATTCTGTCAAAAAGAAAAGAAAAAGGTGTATGCGAACTCTGTCCTAGATTACAAACTCTCTGTAATTCCAAATTATTTCAAAATATAAAAAAGCTTCAAAAAGTACCACATAGCATAAAGAAAAGTTAGTTGGTGAATTTTCTGACAATTTTATTCAGTAGAGAAGAACATATTTTCACTGCTGTCCTTCATTCCATACCATTTTTCCCTTTTAGGTTCCTTTAAATCAATGGTTTTCCCTTAGTTGCATTGATCCTCATGGAATAGGCACAGGATAAATGCTTATTGAATGAACATGCCCCTTAGATGTATTTAAAGAAACTTTTGTTATTGGGATTTGTATTGCCTTGAATGCTGTTCCTAAAATTTTCTTTTGACTCACTTAAGTTTGAATTGCCCCTGACCTGCCACATTGTGTGCTTTTGGGTTCTCTTCATGAAAGATACTCATGATGATTTGAAAGGATACTTACCTTTCTCTCCTTCAGCTATCATAATAGGTTATTTTACCATTGCCAGTTATTTATCCCTTCATGGTTTTCACTTTACAATACTATCTTTGATAAATTTTGAAAAGTTAAGATAATGATTCTTTAACTTATTACCTGTCTTTGAGTTGATACACTCATATATAGTTGAAAAGGGGATAACTAGGGCATTAGCCAGAGAGGATTGAGTAGCCTATCAAGTAAAATAACCCTGATCTTCAGTTTCCTTTTGAAGTGATCCCAGTGTTTTTCCAGAGTTTCTTTTTTAATCAGATGAGTGTGATTTTGCAAGTTTGATTGGCATGTGTATATATGCTGATACTCTCCTTGTCTAACTTAAGTGTTTGTTCTTCTAAGTCTAAAATTGTCTTTTTTGACCCATGAACTCTATTACATATTTTCTTTTAAACTCAAATTCTGCAAGTATTTTCTTTTTTCATTATTTTCTCTTGCTTGCATTAAATGAAAATTCTCCCTTTTCTATCTTTCCATTCAGCTATTAAAACCGGTCAAATATCACTGCTACTGAAAAATGTGCCTTATTTTGAACCACAAATACAAGAAAAGCTGAAAGCAGTGTACATTTACTATCCTGTGTTCTCAGTAGCTACCCCTTCTTTTATCCACAAGTATATATGTTGCCATCATTAGTTTAAGATTCATCTTCAAAAAGACACTAACTAGCAGCCAACTTCCAAAGTGCACCTGCCCACTTATATCTCTGCACTATTGGACATGACCAAAATCCTCTTACAAGAAATCCTTCTCCATTGACTCCTGTAATATTGTGATCTCCTAGAACTGCTCTGACCTCATCTGTTGCACCCTTGCCTCCTTTGGTTCCATTGTTTCAGGCAGCCTTCCATCTTTGTATTCTGAGCCTGACCTTGTTCCTCCCTTTCCCAGTGGTTTCTTTGTCTATACAACTGTACACTGACCCTGTGATCTATCTCTGTCCTTGACATTACCCCTGAGCAATGGTCTTCCTTTATTGAGCAAAGTTTGTTATACATTTCTGTTGGGAATTTCTACAAGCATTTCAAATCCATGTTATTCAAAATTGAACTTTCTGTTCCATAAAATGATCCCTTCTATATATTTATCAACATCAACAATGCAAGCATGCTTATTTTCCACAGATGGTCAATGCTTTACCCTAATCTATTATTTTGTTATTTAAGATTATTTATTTATTGGAGAAGCACAGTAAGAGAGAGAGAAAGAGAGAGTGAGAGAGAGGTCTTCCATGCACTGGTTCACTCCTCAAATGGCTTAAATAGCTAGGGCTAGGCCAGGCAGAAGCAATGAGCCAGGAACCAGGGACTCCATCTAGGTCTCCCACATGTGTGACAGGGCCACAAGGACTTGGACCACCTTCTTATGCTTTCTCATGCACGTTAGGAGAAAGCTGGATCAGAAGGGGCACAGCTGGGACTTGAACTGGTGCCCTGATAGAGAATGCCAGCATCACAAGTTGCTGCACATCCCACCACAACGCCGTCCTCCAGCTATTGCTTTAAATCCAAGACTCGTTAAATTTACTTTATTATTTATGTTTGCCTCATCACTTCCTCTTCCACTGATATTTTCTAGGCATTCCTTGCTTCTCCCTGGTAATCATCTGATTATAAAGTACTCTCTTTGGTAGATTCATTTATTCCTAAGCATATCAAAAACTTAGATTTTAGTATTTATCTGCAGTCCTTCCCCACATAAACTCTTGCTGCTGTTATTCTGATATTGGTTTGAATTTACAAAGTACAGAATCTTTGTTGGAATGCACATGTAGAAATTTATATTGCTACTCTTGTTTGAAATTCAAAGAAATGCACGAGAAGCACAGAATGCCTATGGGTGATGATCTTGTAAACAAGCTCATTAGATTCTAATTCTCTAAGTTATTTTAGCTTCCATGCTCACATTTCTTCACCTACACTTCTTAATTCACCACCACATCTCTGTATTTGGAATCAGACAGGACTTGAAATGAATCCACAGTCCACACCATCATAGTGCCTGATTTTGTGTGGAATAGCTCCAATGAACAAGGTCTGAGATACAAGGACATGACATTATGGAGAAGAGGAACTGAAGTAAGTACTGGAAGGACAATTTCAGACATCAGATTCCAGGATACAGTACAAATCCATTGAAAAATGGAGAAGAAAGAGAAGAAAGGAGGGGTAGATAAAGAAAAGAATGAAGAATAAGGAGAAGGAGGAAGAGGAGGAAGGGGAAGAGAAGGACGGGGACAAGAACTAGGAGAAAGCAAGAAGAAAAGAGACCAGAATTTTAAGGAATTTCAAGCAGTTTCAAAAATAAGAGGGTATCTCCACGAAGTTAACATATTTAGAAATTAAGCTAAAAAATGCTTGTGTAGAATGAGAAATCGGACAGTAATTTGAATGACAATGGATCAGGGCAAGGAACATAAAAAGTGGTCCTGTGTTTGTATAGAATCCAGTAGGTTAATGTAGTAAGTCAATTTTAACTTTCTTAGGTTCAAATTTGGGAGTATTATCAGTGAAATGGTGAGCCCAATTTGAACCATGCAGTCCTTAGAACTCCCTAAATTAACTAAGGAAGCAAAATGTCTAAGACTCTGAATTCTAGTGTACATCATTTAGTTTTAAAATCCCTTTCAATTAATTCTTCCTGTAAGGACTACTCTTTGCTGGTGCCGCAGCTCACTAGGCTAATCCTCCACCTGTGGTGCCAGTACTCCGGGTTCTAGTCCCAGTTGGGGCGCCGGTTCTGTCCCGGTTGCTCCTCTTCCAATCCAGCTCTCTGCTGTGGCCCAGGAAGGCAGTGGAGGATGGCCCAAGTGCTTGGGCCCTGTACCTGCATGGGAGACCAAGAGGAAGCGCCTGGCTCCTGGCTTCAGGCTTCAGATCTGTGCAGCACACTGGCCGTAGCAGCCATCGGGGGGGGGGGGGGTGAACCAATGGAAGGAAGACCTTTCTCTCTGTTTCTCTCTCTCACTAACTCTGCCCGTCAAAAAAAAAAAAAAAAAAAAAAAAAGGACTACTCTTCTGTGTTAAGGATTCTGACCTTTAGCTTTATACTCCAAATACATTTTTCTGTGGTGTAGGAGTTTTAACACGAAGATCCTTGCCATTAGGAGCCTTATGAAATCTGATGTTGCATGTATTGCTGGTGTATGTTCAAGTGTTCACATTTCTAGATTTCTGTTGAAATATTTTAAAAGATCCTTAAATACTCAAGAGATCTAAAAATGCTGTTGTCTCTGAAGTTTTTTCAAGTGAATAGAATGTTAAAAATCTGTAAAACCATAAATCTTGTCATGTTATCGCTCTACGTTGGCAACTGTGTGGTTCCCCTTCTGTCTCGAAATGAAGACCAAGCATACTGCGACCTATGGTATCTGAGTAATAAGCTCTTGAAATCTCTTCTTGGAGCTGGCATCAATTTCCCTCTGTGTCTGTCCCTTGTGATCCAATTGTTTTGTTTCAATTTCTTTAATAAGCTGTGCTTCTGTTCATGCCAATGGTTTGCATATTCTTCTTTCATTTGATGAATGAATTTCCTGCCATGTCCTTATCTTCCCCTTCTCCTGATTGCTTTCTACCTTGTTTCATATCTCAGGGAAGTAACTGGCTTCCTTTAAGGTTTTTTTTTCCTTGTCTTTTTTTTTTTTTTTTTTTTTTTTTGTTACAGGTCAGGAAAAAATCAGTTTCTATTCTTTCTTGTTTTCATAACTTCATCCTGATACCACAATATTCATCGAATTTTATAATTATAAATTTAATTCATGACTATCATTGCATATTTCTCATCCTGCTTTCTCATGTGGTCAGGGTTGTTTGTTCTCACTGTGTGATTTGTAGCACCTTGGACAGAGCCTAGCTTTGGTGCATATGCAGTGGATATTGATACATGATGCATGCTTGCTTTAATATCTTTGGGCTCCTAATTTGAACATGTAATTACACTGATACATCATACGGCATCCTCCATAGGATTTTAGTACATTTTAAACCATAATTCAATGATTGTCATTTGAATGATGAAGTATTTTGTAACAGAGAAATATGGCTTTTTTTTTTTTTTTGGAAGAAAGAAAATCACCATCCTCATTTGTTCTTCCTCTAAATTCTCATGTAAAATGCTAAGTTTTCTAATTTGTAGATTAGCAGTTTAAAGAAAGTTATTTCTGAAACACAAATGTTAATGACAATGCTTAAGTCTCTAGGAATGCTGCATGTTTTCTGTCTGTGAGGTTTAATTGTATGTGTCCATTTGACTTGGCTAAGGGATACTGGATAGCTGGTAAAACATTACTCCCAGGTGTATCTGTGTCGGTGCCTCCTGAAGAGACTAGAATTGAATTAGTAGACTGGATAAATAAGATCTGTCCTCACTGATGTGCACAGACATCATTCAATCAGCTTAGGGCATGAACAGAGCAAACAGGCAGAGGAAGGACTAACGTTCTTTTTCTGCTTGAACTGAGATTTCCATCTTCTGCCCTCACACATCAATATTGGTAGTTCTGAGGTCTTCAGACGAGGACTTGCATCGCTGCCACTGCATTGTCCCCTATCCTGGGCCTTTGGACTCAGATGAATTACGCCATTGGCTCTCCAGTTCATAGATGACAGATTGTGAAACTTCTGAGCCTTCATAACCCTGTGAACCAATCTGTGTCTGTATTTTCTCTGTTGGACACTTTCCTCATTGGTTCTGTTTCTCCAGACAACCCTGCCTATGTGCACTTCTTAAAATGTTTATACAGAAAAACTACTGGGATAGTTTATCACTATTTTCCATATCCCTTAGTCAATGTGAGTTGATATACATGAACTATAATGAGACTATATGCCTTTCTGCACATTTTAAAGAATTATATGCATGTGCCTCATTGTATGTTAACTGAAATATGGAGGCAGTAAATACTGACAGCGAGAACTTGATGGCTTAAACCGTCGTGCTGGCACAGCGGGCCTTTCATCATTCTTGATAATATGTTTCTGATTATTTGTTGCCTGAGTGCCATATTGTGAGAGCCAATGCGAATGTAAGCGTCTGTCTGGACTTATGGTCATTTGGCATTTTATGAAAGTGAGCTGTAAACCAGTAGGACTACACTGTGATTAAGTAATAAAATATGATACATAGAGAGAAAAAAATGGATGTTTTCTTAGTTATGTGTCTCCAACATGCTGAGGTACACTCATTTTTAGTCAGTAGATACTTTTACTGGTAGAATGGGCTCACCCAGAAATTTCTGTTACCTGTAACATTTGACCATTTTTTCTTAAATTGAAGAAATGATTGGCCAGCGCCGCGGCTCAATAGGCTAATCCTCCACCTGCAGCGCCGGCACTCCAGGTTCTAGTCCTGGTTGGGGCTCCAGATTCTGTCCTGGTTGCCCCTCTTCCAGGACAGCTCTCTGCTGTGGCCCGGGAGTACAGTGGAGGATGGCCCAAGTGCTTGGGCCCTGCACCCGCATGGAAGACCAGGAGAAGCACCTGGCTCCTGGCTTCAGATCAGCACGGTGTGCCGGCCGCTGCGTGCTGGCCGTGGTGGCCACTGGAGGGCGAACCAATGGCAAAGGAAGACCTTTCTCTCTCTCTCTCTCTCTCTCTCTCTCTCACTGTCCACTCTGCCTGTCAAAAAAAAAAAAAAATGAAATGATTTTGAGAATAGTTGTTATTGGATAGATAATGCGATATGTTTATAAATTACATATATATATATGCACACACACGTATATATGAAGTTAAAACACAAGATTTTAGCTCATAAATATATTTTAATAACTTTCCAATTAGATGATGATTAATGGGTAATCTCATTACTTTTTGATTCTGTTGAAATAAATAAAAAACAAAATTTTAGCAGTGAGACCATAAAAAAAGACAATGGTCAGAATGCTGACATCTCATTTTGATTGAAGTTTAATGAAAGTTACCCATGGAGACTTGTGGCTTTATTGTAGAGCCTACATGCTTCTTACCACTTAACTGTGCGACAGTGGAACTGAACACCCACCCCATGAAGGCCACATCAATGATAATTCAAAGCAATTTGTAGATATTTTTCCCATAATAAAGTATTAGCTTAAGTGTATTGAGAGTTTCTCAGGAGTAGCAAATTCTGTAGGTTTTACATGCATTTTCTTAAACATTTCTCATAACAAACCAGTGGAATGGGCACTATGAATGTCATTTGATAGAATGAGGCTCAGAAGAAAGATAAACAACTGGCTTAAGCATCACAGTTTACATGCTAAAACTTGGACTAGAATTGATCTTAGAATTAAAAGGCCAGGTGCCCCTAACCACAACACTAGATGAGATAAAACCAAGATGGCTGTTTACTAGGATGGCTAGCACAGACTATATTGGAAAATTATTCTTGAAACTATGGCTTAAGCTGCTCCAGTTTTTCTTCCCCCCTTCAATAAGTAGTAGACCCAGAGCTATTGAAGTTGGAGTTTGGAGAATTAAGATAGAATAAGAACCAGTAAATCTTCTTAGCATTCTTATCCTTCTTTCATTCTCATTCTCTTGCTTACTTTTCTACACATACCAAAATGAATGAACCAAGCCCGTAAATCCCATAAAAGCTATCCTTAATCTGTCCCTCTTTTAGTGTGCTTATATAAAAAAGACCAATAGCTTTCAGTGAAATATGATATGAACTAAAGCAGAGAGCTCTGCACAATTTTCAGGATTTGACTCGGCAAATATATTCATTTTTCTCAGAAGCAGGAAATACACAGAATAAAGTACATTCATCCAGTACATAAAGAATCCGAAGTATGAAAGTTTATCTAGAAATTGGGCTGGAATTCATATATCACCAATGTGCTTTTATATAACAGTTGTCAAATCATTACCTTTATTTCTAGTTTCCATGATCATACATTGAAGGGTCTCTGCAGGTTTTGATACCATATATTTGGCAATATTCAAGTATATAACTACTTTCACTTTATTAAACGTAAAAACAGTGTCAAAATTACCCTTGTTTGTTTTAAATCTATTAGATTAAGTATGATAGATTAATATAAAATGATTTTAATATAAAGATATAGGGTAGTTCCAAGAATTATTGTGTACAGAGAGGGCTGATGTCTAGCATACAAGGTCTAAACAATCCTGGAACAATTCATCAAAACTAGCTTGATGAGGAAACAGCACCTGCTGCTGTTGTTCCTGAACACTAGAGGAAAATTATGCCCTGACTCTCCCAAATTTGTGGATGCCTCTATAGCCAACAATGCCAATATCAGGGACACTTTACCCTCCACACACACACACACACATGATGTGTCCTCAGATTATTTATTGCTAAATCAAAGACTAAGCAGCATGTGACAAACTGACAATATTTAGTCCAAACGCTTGCGTTCTAGCTGCAAGGGTGTCTGCAGATTTGCATTTTGCATTTCCTAGATTCTGCCCTCCTAAAGCCAGATCAATGGTTTGCAATTTTCTGAAATTTAGTTTCTTCAATAGATGCTGGGTGGCTTGAAACCATGACACTTATGCATAAGACAAAATGTATTAAAGGAAGACAAATGGAAGTCTGGCCACAGCTCAGGAAAATCATATCATTTGATTGGCGCCAAAAAGCAACAGGAGAGACAGAAAATGGAGTACTCATATCTGCCTCCAGGCTAAGATATTCAATTTCATTACAACTTACGTAGGTCAAGAAAGTTTCACCGAGGTAGCATGCTGTACAACAGTTAAGGTAGCTCTTGGGTCACCTTCATCCCACATTGAAGTGCTTGATTGAGTCTTGGCTCTGTTTCTGATCCAGCTTCCTGCAAATGCACATCCTGGGAAGCAGTGGTGATGGCTTAAGTACTTGGGTCCTTACCACCCCAATGAGTGACACAGATTTAGTTTAGGTCTCCTGGCATAGGGCTGGTGCAGCCCTGGCTGTGGAAGGCATTTTCAGAGTGAACCAGTGAATGGAAGATCTCACTCTCTTTTTCTCTCCCTCTCTCTCTTTCTCTGCCTTTCACATCAAAGGAAACCAAATATATTTCAAAGGAGGAAAAGAAGAAAGAAAAGTCCCCTGCCCCAGCATATCAGCACTAATTTTTTAAGCTTCATTTTCATTCCAAGTTTGTCTCTTGTTAAAAAAAAATGCCCTAGCAGGCATAATACGGAGATAGAGAAAATATTACCAAAACAGCTTAAATAGCATAGAGTTAATCTTGTGAGTATAAAAAAACTGAAAGTAGATAATTGTGAAAATTAAGAGAAAGAATAAGACAGGAAGGGGGAGGGAGAGTGGAGCATACGGAGGAAGCATCACTATGCTCCTAAATATGTATATATGAAATACATGAGATTTGTTCACTTTAAAAATTAATATAAATTAAATTAATTTTTTAAAAAAGCAAAAACAAAGCAAGCAAACAAAAAATCTTAACTCTGCAGTCATTACTCTTCAGTCTGGGAATGGAAGTTGCCCTACTCAGCAGTTCATATTTCTTGACTAAGCCTGTGATCCTCGGATATAGGATTAGGATGATGATGATGATGATGGTGGTGGTGGTGGTGGTGGTGATACCAACAGAACCAAGGCCTTACTGGGTGCCAGGTTCTCTTTTAAACATATTTTGGTTTTAATTTTTTAGAAAGATATGTTTATTTATTTGGATCTGGATTTCCCACTTGGGTGGCAGAGACCCAAGTACTTGGGCCATTTTCCACTACGTTCCCAGAACACTAGCATGGAGCTGGATCTGAAGAACAGCTGGGCCTTGAACTTGTGCCCTGGTATGGGGTGTCGGAGTCACAATGGCAGCTCAACCTGCTGCACCACAGTGCCCGATGCTTTTGTTTATTTTTTAAAAAGATATATTTATTAAAAGGGGAAGAGAGAGATTAACTTTCAAATGAATCCTATGAACTAAGCAATATTATTAAGCATTATTTTAAATATTTTATTTATTTGGAAGTTAGAACCACAGATAGAGGGAGAGACAGAGAGAAAGAGAGGTGAGCCAATCTGAAGCCAGGAGACGGGAGCCTCTTCCACGTCTCTCAGCCAGGTGCAGGGACCCAAGCACTTGGGCAATTTCCACTTGCTTTCCCAGATCATAAACAGAGAGCTGGATTGGAGGAAGAGCAGCTGGGACAACCAGAGCCCACATGGAACACTAGAGCTCTAGGTAGGGGCTTAGCCTACTATGCCACAGCACCAGCTCCGTCAATCAATTTTTAAGATAAGAAAACTGAGCCGCAAACTGTTAATAAGTGGTGGTATTGAAATTACAATCTAAAGGCCAGCGCCGTGGCTCACTAGGCTAATCCTCCGCCTTGCGGCGCCGGCACACCGGGTTCTAGTCCCAGTCGGGGCGCTGGATTCTGTCCCGGTTGCCCCTCTTCCAGGACAGCTCTCTGCTGTGGCCAGGGAGTACAGTGGAGGATGGCCCAAGTCCTTGGGCCCAGCACCCCATGGGAGACCAGGAGAAGCACCTGGCTCCTGCCATCGGATCAGCGCGGTGCACTGGCCGCATTGCGCTGGCCGTGGCGGCCATTGGAGGGTGAACCAACGGCAAAGGAAGACCTTTCTCTCTGTCTCTCTCTCTCATTGTCCATTCTGCCTGTCAGAAAAAAAAAAAAAAAAGAAATTACAATCTAAAAGCTCAAACTCCCTAATATGTAAGAGTTGTTACAATATTGGCTCTAAGTGTCTAGCTACTTTCTGGGTGAATGTGGTTATGTTAAACACTTAGAAGTACATGAAATATTGAAATAGGCTTATATCACATTCATGTAACATCATCCTTTGTTCATAAAAGACATCACAGGCTTTCTTCTTGCCCCTGAACATGGCCTTACCATCATTCTAAATGCACATTTCAGGCAGATACGAAATAATTATTGGCAATAGCAGAGGATTCATTTTTTCAGTCCACCCATCCCATGATTTAACTGGTGTCCCAAAGATTAGCTCTGTCGCTAAAATATAAAATAATTAAAAGGAATAAAAATTCTTAAATATTGATAGGTCAGTAGGAAACCAATCCAAAATTCACTATAAATATGAGCACTTCTTTTTCTTTTCTTTTTTTTTAAGGGAAAGGATTTATTGGGGAAAACCCAGCAGACTGGAGGGAAGGGACAAAGAGGGAAAAGGAGAGTAGGAGAGAGGAGAGGAGAGAGGAGAGGAGAGAGGGGAGTGAGACAGGAGAATAGGAGGCTAACTTTGCCGGAGGGTAGGCAGGGAAGCAGGAGCTAGGAATCCCATTAGGATGGGGATGGAGCTTGACATTGGAGGTTAGGCCATGTGGCTTCCATTTAGTGAAGTTTAGAGAAAGTAATATAGTTCATGGGGTAAACTCTGAAGCAGAAAGATAATTGAGGGGCCAGAGCCGTGGCTCACTTGGCTAATCCTCTGCCTGTGGCACTGGCATCCCATATGGGCACCGGGTTCCACTCCCGGTTGCTCCTCTTCCAGTCCAGCTCTCTGCTGTGGCCTGGGAGGGCAGTGGAGGATGGCCAAAGTGCTTGGGCGCCTGCACTTGCATTGGAGACCAGGAGGAAGCATCTGGCTCCTGGCTTCAGATCAGCATAGCTCCGGCTGTAGCGGCCATTTGGGGGGTGAACCAATGGAAAAAGGAAGACCTTTCTCTCTGTCTCTCTCTCTCACTAGCTCTGTCAAAAAAATTTTTTTTAAAAAAAAGAAAGATAATTGAATGAATTGCAATCAAATGACTGATTGTGTGAGTCCAATATAAGCTAAGTAATACACCCCAGATGAGAAATCTTCCATTTAAAATGAAAAACCTTATGATTATGTGGTTATATGCTAACTGCAAATGCATTTAGCATTCACAAAAATCTTTCATGTGTTTTGTACATTTAAAAAATAAAGTTCAGGGAACTCAAAATTTCAAGCTTGAATGAAGGAAATTAGTGCAAATCAATACTTACCAACATTCAGTGGATTTGTAATTTGATTAGTAATTCTCCTAAACTAAGCTAATATGTTATTCTATTGATAACAAATATGTTTATCTGCAGGAAATACAGGTACATGAAAACAATACATTATATGAGTAATCACATTGTAATTGACAGTGTAGCTAGTATTCAACACCTACAATGTGTATGAGAGCAATCAACACTGGAAGAACTGGCTGCAATGTCTCAGATGCTAACCTCTTTAATACAATGGGACATTACATACAAAACCAAAGTGCTAATGTTAATGTTAGCCAGGCATGTGTGAATCGTATTAAGTTTTGGTAAAATATTATTATCATCAAAAATGATACCACTGAGTAAAGAATATCTATTATTTCAGATGTTGAAAACTGCATTCAGAAATGCAACATGCAATTCATTCTATTTAAAATGATTCAACATTATACACATTGTTTCCTTACAGTTTTGTTGAGTGCCCATGAATACAAATAAAATATATATTGATTTATTTGAAGAAATTTATGGAGTACATTTCAGTTGTTTTAAATAATGATTAGACATTGGGTATCATAGAATTTGTGAAAGTGTCATGCTGGCTTACTACAAATCCTCTGTGTGTCAAGAAGCATAGTCTGGGCTGGCGCTGAGACTCACTAGGCTAATCCCCCACCTGCAGCGCCGGCACTCCAGGTTCTAGTTCCAGTTGGGGCACCGGTTCTGTCCCGGTTGCTCCTCTTTCAGTCCAGCTCTCTGCTGTGGCCTGGAAAGGCAGTAGAGCATGGCCCAAGTGCTTGGGCCCTAAACACGCATGGGAGACCAGGAGGAAGCACCTGGCTCCTGGCTTCCGATCAGCGCAGTGCACTGGCTGTAGCAGGGTGAACCAACGGAAGGAAGACCTTTGTCTGTCTCTCTCTCTCTCTCACTGTCTAACTCTGCCTGTCAAAAAAGGAAAAAAAAAAAAAGCAACTCATATTGCTTTTCATTTTGTTTTTGAGTTGTTCTTGCTTTAAGAAAAGAACAAATTAAGCAAAATTTATTACCTTCTGCCCAACCATTTTAGCCAAACTTAACCTGTATAGTTTGTCTATTTTGTGTCGGAATTGCACAACACTTTTGTGAAAATAGTCACAGCCTCTTCATTATGAATCATGCTCATTTTCCCAGTCTTGCGCTTTGTTGTGGCCATGAGTATAATGCGAATCTGTTTGAGCTTTGGTCATTTGTAAAATGAATGTCGTGAGTGGTTTAGGAGGATGTGGATCCACAGTAGCAGGCATGTTGTCTCTGTAACTTTTCTATATGTTCTCATAACTGTTTCAGTTTTCCTAAAAGGACTGTGCATTCCCAAAAGTGATGCTGTTTGAACATCAAATTTTTGTCTGATACTTTTTATCATATCTGAGACATATCATAATCAGGACATTAGATACTTTATTTTCTTTCTTTAAATAAGTATCTGCAGGTAGAAAACATATGAGCTGATTTTATCCAGTAACTGAAAACGTTTTCTCAAATATTCTCTTCTGATGCTCTACGACCTTGGCAAATATGTGAGTTGGGTATCTTTTTCCTCTGTGCTCTGTTCATGTTTGGAAGCAGCTGAATGGGAGGTAACTGTTGTACATAATTCAGAAGCTGCCTAAAAGGATCGTGCATCTGAAGTATTTTGTTTCACCTAATTTCTAAGTAGCTCACACCCACAACAGATAGTTAATAAAAATTACTAACAGATGGAACCACTGAAGTTTATGCAGAATTTTAATCCACCTGGGTAAGATGTCTTGAAGATTAATAAAGTCTCAA
This sequence comes from Oryctolagus cuniculus, assembly GCF_964237555.1. Lineage (NCBI taxonomy): Eukaryota > Metazoa > Chordata > Mammalia > Lagomorpha > Leporidae > Oryctolagus > Oryctolagus cuniculus. The sequence continues at coordinate 13,983,742 of NC_091441.1, read as the reverse complement.
ATCTAAGGGGATCCCGATCCTTATAATCATTTCCAAATTAAAATTCCTTATAATTGATTGCAAAAGAATTAGCAAGCACTGTCTACACAGCAAGCCCGGATAATTGCCATGTATATTTTCCTATGTTGTTCCTGTAATTAGCCTATTATATTTTAAACTTTAAAGAATTATGTGGGTGATGTTGTGGCATAATGTGTAATGCTACAGCAGGAGATGCTGACATCCCATATGGGCTCGCAGCTGCTCCACTTCCAATCCAGCTCCCTGCTTATGGCCTGGGAAAAGCAGCAGAAGATGCCCAAGTGTTTGTGCCCCTCCCACCCATATGGGAGATATAGATGAAGCTCCTGGCTCCCAGCTTCCGCCTGGTTCGTCTCTGGCCATTGTGGCCATCTGTGAAGTGAACCAAAGGATGGAAGAACTCTCTCTGTCTCTCTCTCTCTCTCTCAACTCTATATTTCAAATAAATAAATAAATAAATCTTAAAAAATAAAGAAAAGGTGGATTAGTATGATTTATAGTTTCTTTTTTTAATACAATGATGTTCAAACTAGGAATATATACATATCAATTTGCTTCAATTTTTAAAAGTACTTTTTATTTATTCAGCAGCAAAGAGTGGGAGGGAGCGAGGGGTGACTGCCTGGTTCACTCTGCAAGTGCCAGCAAAAAAACTGATCTTGCGTTTTCGAAGGACTTAACTCCTTAAGAGCATCTAGATCTTAACACAGTTTAAAGAGTACATACTCACAGAGTCCTTCCAGAATCAGTCATCCCATAAGAGTGCATGCTGGGAACAACTGATGAGCAGTGTGTGGGGTTAAAATAAGTTGAAACTGGCAGTGAAAGGAAGGTGGAATGATGTGCAGCAAAACTGCAGCATAGCAAGGAGATATTCTACCTGATGTTGGAAATCAAGACTGTATGCAAAACACATTAGGGTGTGGCCGGCGCCTCAGCTCAATAGGCTAATCCTCCGCCTGCTGCGCCTGCACACTGGGTTCTAGTCCCGGTTGGGGCGCTGGATTCTGTCCCAATTGCTCCTCTTCCAGTCCAGCTCTCTGCTGTGGCCCGGGAAGGCAGTGGAGGATGGCCCAAGTGCTTGGGCCCTGCACCCGCATGGGAGACCAGGAGAAGTACCTGGCTCCTGGCTTCAGATCAGCACGGTGCGCTGGCCGCAGCACGCTGGCTGCAGTGGCCATTGGGGAGGTGAACCAACAGAAGAGGAAGACCTTTCTCTCTGTCTCTCTCTCTCTCACTGTCCACTCTGCCTGTCAAAAAAAAAAAAAAAAAAAGAAAGAAAGAAAGAAAGAAAAAAAAAAGAATAAATGTGTTTCTTTTTATAATGATACTATCACATTATACATATCTACAGCAGTTTATTGATCCATTCATCTATTTGTTGGACACCTTGGTTGCTTCCACATCTTTTCAAAAAAAAGATTTATTTATGATTTAAAGGTTTATAATAGCCAAGATATGGAGGGGCCACACTGTGGCTTAGTAGGTAAAGCTGCCATATGCAATGCCAACATCCCTTATGGGCACTGGTTCGAGTCCTGGCTGCTCTATTTTCAATCCATCTCTCTTTTGTGGCCTGGGAAAGTAGTAGAAGATGACTCAAGTCCTTAGGCCTCTGCACCCATGTGGAAGACCTAGAAGAAGCTCCTGGCTCCTGGCTTCAGATTGGTCCAGCTCCTGCAATTGCGGCCATTTGGGGAATGAGCCAGCAGAATGGAAGACTTCTCTTTCTCTCTCTCTCTCTCTGCTTCTGCTTCCCTGTAACTCTGCCTTTCAAATAAAATAAATAAATCTTTAAAAAATGATAAAATTGCCAGCACCGTGGCTCACTAGGCTAATCCTCCGCCTGCGGCACCGGTGCTCCGGGTCCTAGTCCCAGTTGTGGCGCCGGATTCTGTCCCGGTTGCTCCTCTTCCAGGCCAGCTCTCTGCTATGGCCAGGGAGTGCAGTGGAGGATGGCATAAGTGCTTGGGCCCTGTACCTGCATGGGAGACCAGGAGGAAGCGACTGGCTCCTGGCTTGAGATTTGCGCAGCGTGCTGGCTGTTGTGGCCATTTTGGGGGGTGAACCAACAGAAGGAAGACCTTTCTCTCTGTCTCTCTCTCTCACTGTCCACTCTGCCTGTCAAAAAGAAAATGATAAATTTGAGTCTTGTGGAAAAGATTGAATGGATGGTCTAGATTCAGTCAGAACTCTTCCAACACTAATGTGGGGAATTAAAGGTTAAGCATTTATTGAGCATCCTCTATGCTAAATTTCCCTCCATGGAGTTTTTCATACTACATCATTGGATAATCCTAACTACAATTGTGACAATATTTCCATGCTTTGAGGAGGAATAATTGAGATTGAGACTGAAAAGTAACTATCTTTGAGACATAAAATAAGTTACCAAATCTAGGATCATTTCATATTTGGCTAATGAACCAACTGTCATTTAATTTTAATATATTTAGCTAATTTCATATATTGATTTCTTAATCACAAAGGGAAATCAATTTCCTTTTACTCTTTGTTATTTATATAGTTTTCAGATAAAATGTTTATTGCACCGTTTCTCTATAAATGACCTAGAATTTCTGAAACCTAAATAATAATAAGATGAGTCTTTCAGAGTGATTGTCAGAAAGATTACAGATAAAAGTAAATTTGAATATAAAAATGCATGAATAGAAATGGCGATGAGACCTGTGAAAAGTAATCTGTTTTAGAAAAATGTAAGCTCAGTAATCTGTGCTTGCTAGTGGCTCCTGCAGAAGTGTGCAGAGCATGGGGTACTGACTATGGGATTCCCTTGTTACTTCTGCTTTTCCTGACACAAATCTGTGAACATGGATGCTTTTGTCAGGTTGTATCAACTGTTAAAAGCATCTGCCTTGCTTGAACTGGCCAAATGCAAAGAAATCTGACTTTTGAGGGAGATAATGAAAGTAGAGAGATCGTATCAAACATTGCACAAGAGTGCAAAAACCACGGCTTTATAAAAGTTTCTTTATTCAAGAAAATATGAATATACAATACTTCCACAGCAGTACAGAAAAATCACAGCAAAGTGATAAAAGGAAATCCTGTCATTAGGGAGACTGATTAAGTGTGCTAAACATGCAGCGTGCGCTCCCCAGCAAGGGACGGTGTCAGCCAGGCCCCTGGAGCAGGCTCTTCTCCCGTATTTTAGGTTCCTGTACCACTTTTCAGGTGGTTGTGAAATTTTAGTTGTTGATGACAGTTATTGCTCACCTTCCTAAAATTGGTCTTTAAAATGACTTTGAGCTTTAATGCAGACGGAAAAATCCTTCATTCTGGTGATCCGTTCCAAAGCCTCAGGAGCAGCGCAATCAATCACTTGTAGTGCCTGATGGATGTGTCAGGCAATAAGCATAGCTATGGCTGTTTCAAGGCCACTGACTTGGAATCTGAAATTTGACTCCATTCTCTGAAAGCCATAGGCTTTGAGGTAAACCAAGGGTCAGCAGTGTCCTCTTCTGCACTGATCTTTCAAGCACCGGATAAACGTGTAAAATGAATGCTGATATGGAAAGCACAAGCAAATTATTGATACTTCAATGATTTCAATATTGAATTAATTTCAATAATTAATTAAATTTCATTTAATTAATCATTGTTGAGAGTTTATTAAAAGTCTTTCTGAGAAGGACACTGTATTTGATTCTCAATAAGTGGCTTATTATACTGAATGTTTAATATAGTTATGAATAATGACAGAAAAATTATATATGGTCATCAGTTTAGAGAGGAGTTGGGCCAAGATGAAAGAACATATAAAATTGAAAGTGTAGTGATAAGAAAAAGAAGCATCAGTTAAAAATAACAAAAAAAAAATCCTGTGAAAATAACAATATGAGTTTCAGAAATCCAAGTCATGCCTACCCTTACTATGTGAATTGCCTATCAGTTGCTTTTGTTTTTATAAGCACTTCTGACATTTTATACCAGATATTATCATACATAGAATGATTAGTTTATTTCTTTAATTTGACTTTTTTCACTTTAACTTCATTTTCATCATTTTATTGGAAAATATTTATATTATGCCTGGTATGTGTCAGACAATTTGAAAAATTGCATTTTTAGCTTCTGAGCTCAAATGACCAAATATTTGTGCTTATTTTGTACCTATAAATGTTGCTGTAAAAAATCAGGATTTAGTAATATAGACATATTTTAGTAAGAAAATAATCTAGTTATTTAGCACAGAAAAACCCTCACTCTTATTTTAAATCCAGGTGAATTATAAGTAGTCTCACATTCGGCTTAGAGAATAAGCAATAACCTTTAAATTAGTGCTCGACATGAGGAAGTAATTAGGTGCTCACTTGTGGAGAGGTCAAACTATCATTAAATGTACAAATGCCTGCTTCTGAGGCCATATTCATTACAGTAGTAATGAGCTGTTGAAACAGCAGCGCTGGGCAATCTGCAGTGCGGCGAAACGGCCTGTCTTGTGGATCCCTCCAGTCTCCTGCCTGTAGACACAAACTCCTTTCTCTATGATGGACATTTCGAATCGCATTACTGGAGAAGCATGATGCTCTGTTCTCAGGCCTCAGACTCATGGATTTCCAAAAACCTTGAGTTTTAGATATATCGATACTTTTCAGCGAGATGTACTATGAAAATTTCTTAGTATTTTCTAAGCAGATAATTTGCTTAAAAGCAAGAAAAGGTCTTTTTGAGTCTTATTTAAGAGGACTCTACCAACAGAATGCTATCTTCAGTTTTGTCCTCAGCTGCGAAAAGTCTGTTAACAATTCTCCCTCAGTTAGTTTTGTTTCTTTGCATGGCACTAGGTCATACCAACAACCTGACAAGTCATCTAGTACTTGTAGGTCATCTACCAGGAGTTCAAAGAGAAAGTCAATGACCTTTCTACATCGTTTGTGGAGAAAAGAAGATGTTTTATGCACACACCTCTCTGATAGCTGAATCTCAAGCACTTTACATTATTGTGACATGCATTGATGATAAATGACAGTGGCTTTTTTGCTATCTTGAAGTACTTCGCTTGGTCACTTAGATATAAATCCTGGTGGGTGTGTGATTTTCAGTAAAAATTTATTTTCTGCTGTTCGACATCTAGAAACCAGCATGCAAGGGGCTAGGTCCTTACATGTATGAACCATGTTTCTCCTTTGTCCTTAGAAGTATAAACAATATTTCTTCACCTAAATTATTAATAACAAATGTATATGCATTTATAATATAGACTGTAAAAGAGGGATGACCATCTCAAGAAAGAATTTTAAAGGTAGATTTATATAAAAAATGGAGGCAAAGTTAACATCCCGGCAAAAGAACAAAGCTAAAATGGCATGGAATGCATTAAGAAACAACTCTGCTTCCTGACTTCACATGGTTAACAATTTGCCCAATTTCCACAGAAAACTATTGTCATCTGCTTAGTTTCTTTGCTCATAGGATGGCATGATTTTAAGTATTTTTATACTATGATATTTTATCAGTATAAAGTATGAGATGATCAATATTGCTTACTTTGTTGACTTCCTGGAAACCCATTGAAAATTTCACTGTAAAAGTTACCCAAATCTACAACTCTAAAAACCTATAAAATCTGTAAATTACCTTGAGAGATGAACTGAGTGTATTGAGTAATCAATGATTTCATGATTTTAAGTGGGTATCGAGGTTGAAGCTTTATATTCTGATTTTAAAAAAAAACATTTTCAGTAATGTTTGTTTCCTTTTAAAGATAATCCGCTTGCTTTACTTCCTGTGTTCTCTCCTTTTCTTGCTTTGTTGTATCTGACTGAGTGCCTGTTTTCAGACTCCTTGCTCACTTGTTACACGTTGTCCAGCTACAAGAAATTGTTTTGTTCATAAAGTTATTAGAGATCAAATCTGAGAAACCTGGCCAGCACCAGACTCAGGACACATTTGTTTCCATTCTATAGCCAGGCTATAATATTGTCTCTGAAGTCTATTACAATAATTAAATGAAACAAGGTACAGGAAAGTATTTTATAAACTTTAGAAGCCCTGGGATATGCTATTGATATCCAGTATTGATTAATATGCTTTGTAATTTTCCACTGGCAGCCACAAGCAACTGCATTTCATGAGATAAATCTGTTTACAAAACTCTAAATAGTTATTAGTAACTTTGCCCATTAAATAAGACAATGTAAAAAGCATTTTACACAGTATTTTGTAGACCTAGTATTTCCTTTTCCTACCTTTTTCATCCTCTTCTTTTTCTCTTTTTGAGAATTATTTTGTAGCAGGAGAAAGCAAAAACTCTGAATGTTTTCTCTTTTGCAATATGTGTTTAAAATGGGAACTAATGAATTCATTTATCCTTAAACTTACACAAGTTTACCTGGTTCACTCAACCACATAAACAACTATAAATCTATTGGCTTTATTTAGAATTCCATTTTCTCCTCTAAAATAATTTCATCTTGTGACTTTGAATCCTCATAATAAAATAGTAACAATCAGCCACCATTTATAATCTCTACAACTACTTGACCACATATCTACAATGTTTTCTGTTGCAGACAGACTCAGCATAACAAATGCTATATAATTTCCTCACATTAAGTTTTACACATTTATTTTACTACTTTAATAAGTCATGCCTACCACCAATGACAGTAGTACTACATCAAATACAGATTTTTTGGTGTACTGTGATATTTTACTTTAACATTTTATAAGTAAACAGACTTTGAAATTTAACTACATTTTCCATTGCTGTGAAAAACTGATTATTTTATTCTTTTACCACCATCTCAAGTACCCTATTTGCAAATGTCATTTCAAATAAAAATTAGCAAACAACTCCTATTGCATGAGAACAAATAGACCAAATGAAAGGGCATATACATAACTCAACTGCCATAAAAGCACAATAAAATGAATCAGATGAGAAGACAGTGTATGAAAATTCTTTTTAAGTCTAGAGACGAAGATTCTTTCGATACTTTGTAATGGATAGTATGTGTTGAAATGCCCATTTAACACGCAGAAATGATAGAGTATTATTAAAAGGATAAATTTTGCATGAAACAGTTTGGTTTTGAATCCTAACTCTGGCATTATTAGCTTATTTACACCACTTTCTTTAACCTCAGTTTCTTCATCTGTCAAAGAGCAAGAATAGTGCTAACTTTCTTAACATACATATAAATACATGTACACAAAGTTTTATATTTTATGCCAATTTTACAATTCAAGTATAAATGCAATTCATCATCCTAAAACTATTAAGAAATGGAGATTTCTAAAGAAAATTATATTTTACCTAGTGTATTTTAGAAAGCACTATTGAATTAAAAATGGTTTGGTGGTTAAATCAGTAGTAATAAAAAGAAAGGGAAATGACTATGATAATTGTGTTCATATAAATGATTGTCATCATGAATAAAAGTAAAAAACAAATAGAATTGAAAAATGTAAGTACATGCACATAATATGCAAATGCAACTTTAATTTATTGTAACAAAACACAATTGAACACAATATATTTTCAATGTCTGAGTTAGTCACTTCAACGATATTATAAAGCCAATTAATTTATATTTTATTGAATATTATGATTTTTAAAAAGTCATTTTTTGGGAATCAGAGGGAAATACACCCACACAGGGAAAGAGGAAAATAGGAGAGAGGGAGAGAGAGAGAGAGAGAGATCAAAGGGAGCTAAAGTCAGGAACTGGAACTGGGACTCGAACCCAGTCATTCTCATATGCAACATGGGCTTCTTAATTCAAATGCCCACCCCTTATATTTTGACTTTGATAATTATATAATGAACTTAATGGATTTCACTGGTTTTATAGTTTCACTTATATTTACTTTAAAATTATCTTGGTTTTATAATCATATAAGAGCTGAAACCAGGAGCATCTTATACTGACATTCATATTTTAACATCTTAAGTAATGTCATAATTTTAAATATTCAAGTCTACACTAAAGTTTCACATAAAATGTTATTCTTTTAAGAGAATATAGAGGGGCCGGTGTAATGGCATAGCAGGTAAAGCTGCCACCTGCAGTGTCCACATCCTATATGGGCGCCAGTTCAAGTCCCGGCTGCTCCACTTCTGATCCAACTCTTTGCTATGGTCTGGAAAAGCAGTAGAAGATGGCTTGAGTCCTTGGTGTCGCTCCCCCTCTTCGCGGAGGAACGACACAGGACCCTGCGCTGTTCTTTTGTCTGCTCGGCCCTTCCCGGGTTTGCTGCTGGTTCTTCCTGGGTTGGCTGCCATCCCTCCACCTCCGTGGAGGGGCGGGCCCCCCTGCCACTTTCCCCAGTTCCACGGGGGAGTGGCACACCGCCGGCTGGCTCTCTCGGGGGCTGCTCAGATGTTACCCGGATGTTCCCCTTAGATGTTCCTGGTGCATGTTGTCTCTCTCCTCGTTTATAGTCCTCTTCCACCAATCCCAACTCTGCTACCCACACGCCGAGTATGCTGCTCTCCTCCAATCAGGAGCAGGATCAGCTCCTGCAGGTTACTGGTCGAACTGGAGGCAGCTGTGTAGAAGTTGTTTACTCCTCTCCCAGCGCCATATTGTGGGAGAGCAGATGCATAGAATAAGTCTTAATTCCAGTAACTTAGTCTAGTCCGAGTTGCTCCCCACACTTGGACCCCTGCACCCTTGTGGGAAGACACGGAGGAAACTCCTAGCTCCTGGCTTTGGATTGGCATAGCTCCACCTGTTGTGGCCATTGGGGAGTGAACCAGTGGATGAAAGACCTCTCTCTCTCTCTCCCTCTGCCTCTTCTTCTCTCTCTGTGTAACTCTAATGTTGAAATAAATAAATAAATAATAACTGTTTAAAAAAGGGAAAATATAGATTATCACAGTAGTATTGCCAAGCTTTTATCTGTATGAAAGTTGTCCTTAATTCATCCTAGGTGTCAAGACAAAGCTGTTGTTTCCTGTTGTTAGTATTTACTCTGCCTGCATACATAACTTGATAAATATCCGTGAGTTCATTTATTCTTTCTACAGGCAAGCATCTACTATGTAGATATTGTTGAATCAAAGAAGACAGAAATTCCTCTCTTAAACAATTTTTTTCTAGTTGGTGACAGAGAAGCGTAAGCAACAATAGGATCTTGTGGGAACCCTGATTCTACACGGGAAGTCCTAGGGATTTAATTTCTTCTCTTCACTTGGATGTGACAGCTGAGATCTAACATAATTGCCTCCAGACCACCACCGTGCAGCTGCATAATCATTTGTTTCAATCCCTCTGGCTTTAGCAAAATTAGAATATCTACTATGGAAATAGTCTAAAGTGTGCTTTGGGTTTGTGTGTTTCTGTATCTCTATATATTTTTAAAATTAGGAAAGTATTTCCTGGTGTTAATAGTTTCCTTCTAATATCAACTCACTGGACTCCTGTATATTTTTCTTCTAAATTATGGTCTGCACAGAAGATAAAGGAGATAAGAAACAGGGGATAGCAGGGGATTTCCTACAACGGAGTTGGTGTTCCATACAATGTTGATCTCGTTGTACGATCTACTAAGAGTTGTGCTAACGTTGCCTTGATATTTATGCAGCTAAACAGGGGGAAAGAATCAACCAGACCTTGAGATGATGTGCCCTTTGGGTTGCAATGACTTTGGCTCTCCTAGTGATTGTAAAGTTCTCGGTAACCTAACTAACATACTCTTCAGTTAAAGGAGCTGACATATCTTTACAAAGGCTATGACAGGGGTGAGATATAGCATAGATAAAACAGTCATTTTTCTTATCCAAAAGGAAAGAAAATGTTCAGTTTCTAATGAAAATGACCTTCATGAATGGGTGAAACTTAGAATGAACCTCAGCTTAATTGATCCACTGAATCAATGTGTCTGCTCCATATCTTCCATGAAGCATATGGAATTATTCCATTGCCAGACTGTTTTCACTGCTTTCAGGCCATGCCTTTGACCTCTGTTTTCTGCTGTTGATCTGTATGTTTGTACTCAAAATGGTTGAAACCCACTGTTCTTGTTACTGTAATCACATCATTAAATCTTACATGGAAAAAAAACCATCGTTTTCTATTGAAAAGGACTAGTCCATTGGGAATTCTCTGTAAGCCATGGCACTGAATTTAACATTATTAAACTAATTATGCAAACTAACTATTGAAAGGTAAAATGCATTATCTTACCCAACACTAAAGAAATCTGAATTTAAAATGTGGATGAAGATTTATGCTGCAAAGATGTGTCAGAATCCCAATCAGCAATAATATTGAAAAAATGCCAGAGTGTTGTTGAATAAATATAAATATAATTTTTTTAGTTAAAATAAAGTATTTGAGGTGTCTGTATTATTTTCATGATTCCTATGTCTAAATGGGTAGAGGTAAAATGAACTAAACAAATCTGAAACATTTTTGGTCATGGCCCCTATTGTGACCAAGGAAGTAGAAACATGCTAGCAAAAACATACTATTCAGAAAAATTACAGCTGTGTTAAATGAACCATGTTTTAAAAAATAAAACTATAGCGTTAAAATGACTTCACCAACATTAAGTGTATGTGATATTCTGAGATTATTTACCTCATCCTTCCAAATTCCTGCAAAGCAAATTATTTGAGCACCAAGAGCTTTCTAGAGTTGAATCACAAAAATCATATCTTTGACGATACCATAACTGATGTTTTATTTCTTCTGTGATTGATGTAAATTTTTATATTTAATATGATATATGTATACATCACATTTATATGTATAATATATGCACATATAGATATCCTCTTTATATTTCCTTCATTCTACTACAATAGAGGAATTAGCCAATGTTTTTATTAAACTCAATATTTAAATGTAAAATAAACCTATTTAAAAGTCTATTAGAAGAATTATTTCAAGTTAGATTTATAAGTGAGATTACTTGTAAAATTTTAAGTATGCTCAATAATATATCTGTTCTTTAGATTATAATTTATAAAAGTGCTCCTCTGTAAAACAGTAAAATATACATCACAACATGAAAAAGGTCAATGAAGTTATGAGAGGAATTAATTAGAAATCATGTATAAATTCATATAATATTAAAATTAATGCACCATAAAGTATTTGTTTTCTAATTAAAATGAGGTCAATCTACTATCCGAGAACTCAATTGAGTGGAACGTGAGAAGGCATATCTCTGCAGCTCAAGAGATTTATATGAGGACAAACAATTTTCTCTTATTCAGAATCAACAAAACAAAAGACTAAAAGACGTTACTAATTTTTAACTATTTGGTTCAGTGTGTTATACCTTATCCCAAAAACAAAGGACAATTTTTCTTTTCTACATAATAGTGTCAGTTAGGATTACTTTTCTCAGTGTTGCTCTCTTCATTTATTTTTAACAACCATGTATTTTCCAAAAGACAAGAGATTAATGATTGAATAAATATATATCTCTTAATTTGCTGCCTTATTTTCTGTTTCTTATTAATTTAATAAAAATATCTAATGATGGGGCTGTCGCTGTGGCAGAACTGGTAAAGCTGCCAGTTTGAGTCCTGGCTGCTCCACTTTTGATCCAGCTCTCTGCTGCCATCTGGGAAAGCAGTAGAACATGGCCCAAGTCCTTGGGCCCCTATACCCATGTGAGAGACCTGGAGGAAACTCCTAGCTCCTGGCTTCAGATTGACCAAGCTCCTGCTGTTGTGGCAATCTGGGGAGTGAATCAGAGGATGGAAGACCTCTCTCTCTTTCTCCCTCTCTCTCTCTCTGCCTCTGCCTCTCTGTAACTCTACCTTTCAAATAAGTAGATAAATCTTTAAAAAATAAAAAAAAATCTAATGCTTCCATTTAACGCTAGCTATATGGATTGTTACAGCTTAAAATAAAGCATATATGCAGAGCAGTGCAATGATAAAAGTATACCATTCTATAAATTTTCCTGAAGTGAACACAATCATGTAAGTATTAAATATAACATCAAAGAAAAATCATATTTTAACAACTTCCAATGCCTTTTGCTTTGCTAAACATACGTCCCTCGAAAAGCAAAACACTATGCTTATTTCTAATGATCAAGATTGTTTTTGGCTTTTTAAAAATTATATATATGTATATGTGGAATCATGCAAGTTTTGACCAATGTGCAAAGACTCTCCAGCTTATTGTTGGAGATGGGTACAAATTTAGTGGTAAATCACTAATTCTTATTACTCATCTGTGTTACTTGGTCTCTTGTGTTTACTGGTTGATCACATTCACATTACTCTGCAGTATGCTGCTGTACTGTTCAGAGACCTTTTGTTGATTCCACTCTTTATCTATATAAACATTTTCAACATTTTAGTGGAATTTTAAAGACAATTTGCATGATGTATAAAGACAAAGTGAGTGTTACAGCTGGCATGCTAATTTTCTCAGTGAATGAATATAAAGTATTCGATTTGTAAGAATTGATTTTCTAATGCATCTGTGTATTATCCATGGCAATATGTGAATGATACAGTGTGTGCATTAAGTTTGAAAATATTTGTTGTATTGAATTCTGCACCAAATCTCCAATATTATTATTCTAAGTCATAATTTTATTAGCATGGGAAGCATTGTCTAAAAAAAAATCAGAGCACATGCCACGACTTATTTATACTAATTAGGGAAGTCTCAGATTTATCTAAAGCTCTTGACAATGACAGCCCACTTAGGTTGTTACATCTTTGCCAAATGTTCCTTGTCTTACATGAAATATTGATTAGGAAAGATGTTTCACTTCTTGAGTAAGTGAATTACTACGATACTTCTGTGGACTTCCATTATTTTATGGTAGTTTTGAGCATCTATATTAATTAAGCACAAAACTCATCTGAAACTGACCACCATGGGAAATTATGCTTTCATTATTTCATGTTGTGGAGCAGAAATAAGGCATCAAATTAATATTAATGATTTACTCTACTTTAATGCTCACTTTGGTTGAAATTTAAGAAATTAAGTTTCATAATAAGCACTGTGTATTTTGAGGAAAGGGGAATTGAGGAGTGCATATGTACACAGAAACAACAAAGGAACACAACTATGACAATTTAGTGCATAGGCACGAATACGGTGGTATCAAACATACTGTAATATGTTCCTAGAACATCCTACTTCATAGGAGGATTGGACATAATTAAAGAAGCTACACTAAGAGGTGTATGTTTTATTACACAATTCTTAGAGGTTCCATTATTGAAGGAGTCCCTTTTTCATTTCTCCCTTGTAAGTTAGGTAACAATTTTTAAGATTTATTTATTTGAAAGAGTTACAGAGAGAGAGAGGGAAGGCAAAGATAGAGAGAGAGAGGTCTTCCAACCACTGGTTCACTCCCCAGATGGCCACAACAGCTGGAGATGTGCTGATTTGAAGCCAGGAGCCAGGAGCTTTCTCTGGGTCTTTCCACGAGGGTGCAGAGGTCCAACGACTTGGGCCATCTTCTACTGCTTTTCCAGGCCATAGCAGAGAACTGGATCAGAAGTGGAGCAGCCAGGAATTGAACTGGCGCCCATATGGGATATTGGCACCTCAGGTGGCAGTTTTACCTGCTACGCCACAGCACTGGCCCTAACATTTTAGCATTGTCAAGATTATGAAAATGTTATTATTTAGATTGGATGCAGTAGGTAAAAAATAAAAATTGTTTGATTAGCCTTCCTATTTTAAAAAAACTTATTTTTTCAGGAAATTATCCCTAGAAAAGATAGAAGGTGATTATGCACTGTGCACCTCTATTGGAAACTGAGTGGTAATTGATTTTACAAATTTTACAAATGTAATAAATGCAAACTAGTGAAAAATAAGTATTATTTTCTCTAATATCCAACAATTCATAATAAACTTGAAAAGAAAAACACTTTATTACAGAAAGATACAATGTTACGAAATTCAAGTCATGTGCATGTGCGCATACACACACACACACACACATCTTAGTAAACATCAATTATCCTAAAGGCTGATTTCTGATAACTTCATCACTTTATCCAACCATTAATCCATTCATTCACTTAAAAAACATATAGACTTCATGAAAATTGCTTTGCTATTTGAGAGGAGTGCAAAGAAATAAAAGGTATTGTTCTTAGTCATAAGACTCCAAAGTGTGATTGACAAGGACAGTCAATAATCAGATAATTATAGTTCAGTTTCTTATAATGTAGACTAATAATATGCCATGGGAAAATTTTTAGAAATCAGGAAGACAAATACATTAGAAAGTTTTTCTCAAGATATGAATCCCAAAACTGAATGTTAGCTGGAGTGATAATAGCAAATAGGAAGGCACAAGTTTTGAAATAAGACAGATTTGAGTTCATAAAGCAGCTCAACCACTTACTTCTTATAACATCAAATCTACTGCAATTTATTAAACTCCACTATTTCGTATACAAAGAAATAAATTGCAAGCTTATAATGAGAATCAAATGAAATAAAGCAAACGAAGGACTGAGAAAAACATTAGTAGCCACTTACTGTGTGCCAAATACTCCTGTTTTTTAATCAACTCACTGTGGTGCCTGTCACATATTAATGTACAATAAATGTTGAGAATGATGATGGTGATGATATAGAATAAGGAGAATAGTAGTGAAGTGTATTCTAACCAAAATGGGGACAGGAAGAGAAACAGGAACACAAGAAACAATGGGATGTGTCTAGGTCCCAAGGATATCGCTTCCTGGCTAGGTAGACAGTGACCACCAGGCTCACCCCATCATCTGTTGATAGTCTCAGAGGACCTAAGAAGAAACAAGGCTCAAACTTCTGTGAAAGATTTCTGTGATTGGAGACAACATTCATCCAACTAGCCAATCCAAACTGACACTTCTCAATACCTCTCCTGGACCAGTCATGAGAATTTTCCCCTTCACCTACTATAAAAACCCCTAGACAATCAGCTCTCAATGGCTACCTCCTTCCAGGACCCCTCCTGCCTGCTAAGACCTATCTGCTTTTTTAATAAACACCCTTCACTTTGAAATCAGGTAGGGCGTGAGGTCACACAGGGGCGTGGTGAAGGCATGGTCTTCCAGCTCACAAACTTAATCAGTCTTAACCTATATGCCTGCTTACTTCATTCCCCACTCAGAGACTCCATCCCTTTAATCCTAAGGGGAGTTGATGGATGCCGAATCACCTCTTCTGTAATTGCTTCCTGCTTATGAGGGGTATAGTGCAGGCCCTGCCTATCCAGGGTCTGGAAGTCTCTGTCTATTCTAAGAAATTCGCTTTGTGAGCTGGGGCAGTCTTGGTCATTGCCAATGTCTGTGTCCCTTGCATGGTCAGTCACTCCCAGAAGTTAAGTTCCGAAACATGTAAGTAAGTTGTTAATAAGTATAAGCAAAACTGGAGCAAAGCCAAATGTAGATGGGGTGCCTCCTTAGATGAAAACAACATATCTTACAGATTCCCAGATAATGGGTAGTGATAGGCTACCCTATGTAGATTATAAACCCATTTAGTTTAAGTATAAAGAATTGTAATAGAAGAAATCATTAGGTAGCTTTATCATCAACAACAATTACCAGAAATAATCAAGAAAGGCAGGTAAAGCATGTTTGCCTCAAGGAGACAAAGGCAAAAGTTTTAATTATCCTTTTTGCTTTGAAGTACTTACAGTTTCTGATTGGCTTATAGGAACAGTCAGTCATGTCATTCATATTCACCTGTGAAGACTTAAGAGGTAGAAGTTTAATCCTAATTTCACGGAGGTAGTCGTGCTCAATAGCACCTGGTAAGGTCCCTTTCATTTAGGCTGAAACTGATCTGAAGAGGATCTTCTTATGAATGGCTTGCTCAGGATTTTTTTTTTTTATTATTTTTTTGACAGGCTGAGTGGACAGTGAGAGAGAGAGACAGAGAGAAAGGTCTTCCTTTGCCGTTGGTTCACCCTCCAATGGCCGCCGCGGCCGGTGCACTGCGGCCGGCGCACTGCGCTGATCCGAAGGCAGGAGCCAGGTGCTTCTCCTGGTCCCCCATGGGGTGCAGGACCCAAGTACTTGGGCCATCCTCCACTGCACCCCCTTGCTCAAGAATTTCTAATGTTGGAGTTTTTGTTAAAAACTCCTTGATTCCTTGGAACACCTTTGCAGCTCCCCTGTCCAGAACAGTGTCTGGTTCAGAGGCTTTTAAGCAAACACAAGGCTCAGAATCCAAATCCTGGAATCCGTAACAACTTTTGTAGCTACTCTTTTCACTACAGAGCCTGCATCAGGGCCTCTTTAAAGCTCTACACAAAAGTTTGGAATCCAAATCTTGAAATCCAAGTTCCATAGAATCCTGTCATCAGCAATTCCCAATACCGGAGCTTTTATTTAGAAGCTCCTTAGTTCTCTAGAACAACTTTTGCAGCTACCCTTTTCAGTACAGACACTGTATCGGGGTGTCTTTAAAGCTATACACAAGGCCGGCGCCGCGGCTCACTAGGCTAATCCTCTGCCTTGCGGCGCCAGCACACCAGGTTCTAGTCCTGGTCGGGTGCCGGATTCTTTCCCGGTTGCCCCTCTTCCAGGCCAGCTCTCTGCTGTGGCCCGGGAGTGCAGTGGAGGATGGCCCAAGTGCTTGGCCCTGCACCCCATGGGAGACCAGGATAAGTACCTGGCTCCTGCCATTGGATCAGAGCAGTGCGCCGGCCGCAGCGCGGCAGCCATCGGAGGGTGAACCAATGGCAAAGGAAGATCTTTCTCTCTGTCTGTCACTCTCTCTCTCTCTCTCATTGTCCACTTTGCCTGTCAAAAAAAAAAAAAAAAAAAAAAAAAAGGCTATACACAAAAGCTTGGAATCCAAAGTCCACATAATTTTGCCATTCTCCGAAATCTCCTTGGCTGCCTTTAAATATTTGACCCTATGTTAAAACATATGAGATAGGAATTTCACAGAGAGACATATACTTAAAATTTTATGTTTGAGGCACCTAATAAACTTTGAAGAAATACCTAAGAATACAGGCAATGGAACTTGACAGACATAACTAGAACATATGATGCATAATATCACACAATAGAACAAAGCAAATCTTTAGGATCAAGTTTTACCATTAATGTTAATACTGTAGTTCTTTCAAGAACACAGATCCTACATGGGAAGTTAGTACACAGTGACTCCTGCTGTTAATTTAACAATTAACACTTTTACGTGTGACATCAGATACCACCCGAGGCTCTTGACATGAGCTGCCTAGGCCATGGAAGCCTTCTGAGTTCTGCAAACTCCATCAGTATTCAGACAGGGCCATACACAAAGTGGAAGTTCTCTCCTCCCTCGGGAGAAAAGCACATCCTTCTTTGATGGCCACTCTTTTCCACTGGGGTCTCACCCAGGGAGGTTCTCCGTGTTGGGACACTTTCTGCACAAGTGTCCTTGCTTTCCATGCCTGAAATGCTCTTGTGGGCTTTCTAGCCAGACCGGAGTGCTTTTATGGCTGATTTTGAGGTCACCGAGTGTTAAGGATATTGCCACTCTATGAGTCTGCTGTACAGACTCCTTCCCATGTTGGAGCATTTACTCCTCTTTAACTTTATTATTATTAGTAGTAAACACTTAATCCTATTGACATAATCACTTTAACACTTAATCCCACCTATATGATCACTTTAAAACTGAAAGTTTTAGCTCAAGGGGGTTTGTGATCCCATAGCAAGTTTTAAACTGTACCCTTAGAACTAAGTACGTAGGAATGCATGCAAAGCTATACAGTTTACAGTCTCTCTGTAGGACCCGAGAAAATAAAGACACAGCTCTTCACGAGCTTAATTATCCTTAAGCATTTTACATGGATACATTGTATTAGCCGTAATTCCTTAATCCCATCGAGTTGAAGGTCTCCCAATTATTAAGTGTAGATCTTTCAGGGAGTCTCCAAAGGAGCAGATGTAGCACTACCCATAGTTAAATCACTTTGTAACCTGGGGAGACAAGAGGTAAATAGGGCTAAGCGTTCGGCCCAGCTATATTTCTGATCTTCTACCTTAACCAACAATCTGACATCTCAGTGCTACTATGTCTATTATAGAGCTTAATGCATATATATCATACCAAGGGAATATAAACCACCCAGTCTGAGAAACGCCATTTCAGACTGTTAGAATCCTGCTCCAGAGGTGAAAAAAACAAACTGAAAGGAGGGGTATCTGTTCTAGAGACAAAAATTAAAAAAAAAAAAGATTTAATGCTGCTCTAGAGATGGAAAAAATAATAAATGGGATCTGCTCTGGAGGTGGAAATAATAAATTAAAAAAACATGATTTAATATACATTGCTCTATTAATCAGGCATGTAGCATGTGGTGGGCCATGGGGGCTACCATCTTGGGGTGGAAGTCCCACCCTCCATGACAGGAGGTAAAATGTCCTCCATGTTTGAAGAGCCTCCTCCCTGAAGCTAACATGTTTCTAAGCAACCAGAACAGATCTCCAACTCGAAATTAGCAATTGAAAGCTTGTATGATAACACCCAGGGACAAGGAGAAATGTTTTAGAAATTTATTGCTGTCCAGTGGCCCGGCTCTATAGGTTAATCCTCTGCCTGCAGCGCTGGCATCCCAGGTTCTAGTCCCCCGGTCGGGGCGCCGGATTCTGTCCCGGTTGCCCCTCTTCCAGGCCAGCTCTCTGCTGTGGCCCTGGAGTGCAGTGGAGGATGGCCCAAGTCCTTGGGCCCTGCACCCTCATGGGAGACCAGGAGAAGCACCTGGTTCCTGGCTTTGGATCAGTGCAGTACGCTGGCCACAACAGCCTTTGGGGGTGAACCAACGGCAAAGGAAGACCTTTCTCTCTGTCTCTCTCTCTCTCACTGTCCACTCTGCCTGTCAAAAAAAAAAAAAAAAAGAAAAATTTAAAAAAAGAACTTTTTTGCTGCTGATACTAGTTAAAAGCTTAACCTTAGAAAAGCACATAAATTGTCTTTGAAACACACTACAACCAATTTAGAATCCTTAGGAGTTTTTCCTCCGTGTAATCTTTTATCTCTCATATTACATTGCACTAGCAACACCACCAAAGTCCTTAAAGCCAAAAACCGTGAAAAAAAAAAAAAAAAAAAAAATCCATGCCTTCCTTTTTGAAAGCTACCAGCAAAACAAAAGAGAAAGAATGAAAAAATTCTTGCTTTATTTTGCATGAGCGAGCTGCTCTTCTCCCCCAGGGTGGGGTGGCTCTGGCCACGTGGTCGACTACGGCACTAGGCTCCTCTCCCCGCACCCATCTCAGCTTGCTTTGAGCGTGTTATGGCTGCCACCTTTACACTCCAGCAGTGGGGCTAGCTCAAGATGCCAGTGGAAGTGCAGCTCCCTGTGGGTCGCCCTCCAGCGGACTTGAAACTGGGAGGCCAGATCCAGGGTGCCCATGGTGCCCATGGTGCCCAGATCCGAGGCCACTTTGTACTGCAAGTCTGGCCAACCTACCCTGCCTGGCAGCCAGCACCAGGGCCGAAGAAAAAGTCCATGAGCTCAACCCAACAAGGCAGTCACTTTGGAGCCCTGCGTTCCCATGGCTGGGTGCGCAGGGAAAGCACCGACCCACCCGCAGGAGGGAAAAGGTACAGGCAGAGAGATAGGGTCAGAAGCCACAGGATAGGGTTGGAAGCCACACAATGCTGCCTCGGTTTAGAGTTTCTTAACAATCAGTCCCTTCTTAAAAATTACAAATCCCTTCTTAAAAACTTCACATTTTATGTCCCTTTGAAATAGGCAGGCATACAGGCTAAAATTGATTAGATTTGTGAACTGGAAGACCATGCCTTCACCATGCCCCTTTGTGACTTCATGCCCCTACCTGATGCCTTCGCCGTGCCCCTGTGTGGCCTCATTCCCCTACCTGGCCACACCTGGGTGCCCACCAGCCAATCAGGTTAATTAACCACTCCCCTTTGGAAGTGGGCTAAAAGCCGGGACATGGGACATGGTGTAGCCCAGCTCTGTCTTCTTCTCTGGGCTCTTGCCAGGAGGGGCCTGGCTGTAGCCCTATGCCCCCAGGGCACATAGCCTTGGGGCCATGTGCTCTAGGCTTCCTGGCCTAGATGCTCCTCCACGTGGCTGGTTCCTGGTGCTTGGTATGAATCCCTATTCACCTCTCTCTCTTAAATAAAGCTCTTACTCTCCTATGCATCTTTCTCAGTAAATAAAAGCTTAAAATGTACCATGCTGTCTCGTTTATCTGTGCCGATATTTAGAATTCTTCTCTAAATGTTAGGCAAGAACCCTCTTGGGCTTATTAATATTGGGGATTTAGTAATAAGCCTGTGGTGAAATCATAAGGCACCCCAAGTCCTGGTAGCACATGTGGCACCCCAGAAAGCACTTCTGGGGAACTTTAAATGGCCACATTTTCAGTGTAGATTTTAGGGGGTCTTCTCCAATTTCACCTTCATGGTTGCCATGTGAAATTGGACATGAACCCTAAAATTTATACAAAAGTGTGGCCCCTGAAAGTTCCTGGGGTGCCACATATGCTACCAGAATTTGGGGTGCCTTATGATTTCACCACGGGCTTATTACTAAATCCCCAATATTAATAAGCCCAAGACGGTTCTTGCCTAATATTTAGAGAAGAATTCTAAGTACCGGCACAGATAAACGAGGCAGCATCGTACATTTTAAGCCTTTATTTAGTGCAAAAGGTGCATAGGAGAGTGAGAGCTTTATTAAGGGAGAGAGGTAAACCTGGGTTCATACTGAGCACCAGGAACCAGCCACATGGAGGAGCATCTAGGTCAGGAAGCCTAGGGCAGGTGGCCTTCGGGGCCTCCCTGCCCTGGAGGCGCAGGACTGCAGCCAGCCCCCTCCTAGCAAGAGTTCAGGGAAGAAGAGAAGGGCATCATGTCCCAGGCTTTTAACCCACTTCCAAAGGGGAGTGGTTAATTAACCTGATTGGCTGGTCGGCACCCAGGTGTGGCCAGGTAGGGGTATGAGGTCACACAGGGGCATGGCAAAGGCGTGGTCTTCCAGCTCACAAACCTAATCAATTGTAACCTATATGCCTGCCTACTTCAACTTTGCTCCTTCTTTGTTGTCCACATTTCTCATTCCTCATGGATGCAAGACAAAGAACCAAGGAAATGGAAAGAATTATAATCTTTAAAAGAACTACAACATTTCAAAAATTCAGCAGACAAAAAAATCTGCAACATTTCTTGGGGAAGAGACACAAATCCAAGTGATTAGAAATGAAGACTTGTAGCCAGCGCCGTGGCTCAATAGGCTAATCCTCCACCTAGTGGCGGCAGTGCTCTGGGTTCTAGTCCCGGTCGGGGCACCTGATTCTGTCCTGGTTGCCCCTCTTCCAGACCAGCTCTCTGCTGTGGCCAGGGAGTGCAGTGGAGGATGGCCCAGGTGCTTGGGCCCTGCACCCCATGGGAGACCAGGAGAAGCACCTGGCTCCTGTCTTCAGATCAGCGTGGTGCACCAGCCGCAGCACGCCGGCCGCAGCGCCCATTGGAGGGTGAACCAACAGCAAAAGGAAGACCTTTCTCTCTGTCTCTCTCTCTCTCTCACTGTCCACTCTGCCTGTCAAAAAAAAAAAAAAATGAATACTTGTTCCAACATTTTGGAGGGCTTGTGCAGGGTCATTGGAAGGGTCCTTAAAGACTGCCTCTGTTTCATTTTTCAGAGATCTTTGTTCTCCATTATCAGTTAAAAACACCCATGTTCTGGGGTCAGCACCATGGCACAGTAGGTTAATCCTCTGCCTGTGGCACCGGCATCCCATGTGGACACCGGTTCTAGTCCTGGTTGCTCCTCTTCTAATCCAGCTCTCTGCTATGGCCTGGGAGAGCAGTGGAGGATGGCCCAAGTCCTTGGGCTCCTGTACCCATGTGGGAGACTGGGAGGAAGCACCTGGCTCCTGGCTTCGGATCGGCACAGTTCCTGCCGTTGCGGCCATTTGGAGAGTGAACCAATGAAGGAAGACCTTTCTCTCTGTCTCTCCCTCTCACTGTCTGTAACTCTACCTCTCAAACAAAATCTTAAAACAACAACAACAACAACAACAACAACAAACCATGTTCTGTAAGCCAGGAAAAAGCAGTTAGTGCAGCTGCCAATCTTAACAACTCAGAGGGCAGCACTGCTGGGGCATATCGATTGATGAATCCCCCTCCGCCAATAGGTGCTAGGAATGGTTGTCTTGTTCTGGCTCAGTTTCCTTTCATGGAAATTTATCTAGTGCATGAGACTGGGGTAAGGCCTTGGAGTAATTGAAGGTTTCTAGCTGTGACAGGTCCCCAGCTTTTCCTCAAGGCACCCTGTTTGGATCCAAACTCTTATTGTCCATTAGGGTATTGGATTAAAATCTGTATTTCTGTCTCTCTCTCTCTCTCTCTGTTTCTGTCTCTTTCACTCTCTACCCTTCCTGTAAATATTCTTCCTCACTCAGTCTCAAATGTCAGCTGCCTAGATAGGTTTCCCCACAAAAGCTAGCACAAGAGATTCTTTGATCCATTAATTCTTTTCAACCTGATAAGTTTTGTCCTCTGTTCTCAGCAGTTTTCATGTTTTTGATAATTTTTTTTCATCACTTGACATCATTATTATCTGATTTTTTTTCCATTTCTTTGTTTCATGATGTATTTGACTGCCCTAACTAATGGGATCATGTTAATGTCTTGTGCTGGTCCTTTAATCAATGTTTTTCTGGCAGTTATGTGTCTTGGGGGATGGGTCATGCATTTCTGTTGTCTTTTTTTTTTTTTTTTGAATCTTGATTGCTTAGGACAACTGACTCTTAAAGGAACCAACATTATCTGCCAATTTTTAGGTGTTGATTGATTACTGTAACTGATTAGTTCTGGCTCCTAGCTTTGGTTAACACGCTCAGGTTAAATGGATTTTTGCTAACTTTTACGTTAACCAAATGGCTTAATCCTCTGATAATTCTTCAGATTTAAAGCTATAAACTGAGTCGTTTGACCTTGAGACTTCCAACTTTATCACTGGAACTCCACTCCATTTCTTGCTTACAACACCCCTCTGCCTATCACATTCTTGAAAAAAATGCTAAAAACCCCCAGGGGGACATGCTGCTGTTTACATAGGGGTCAGATAGATGCAGCCATGGGGATTTTACCCCTAGCTGGGGCACCCACGTCAGAGACAGTGTAATAGGCATGCCTGCACGTCATTCTGGTTATGCAGCTTTGGTTAACTGAAAAGAAAAATAAAATGCAAATGGTGCTTTTTTTTTCCCCCTGATCAACCCCAGACAGAAGGGAGCATCAAAATTAGGCACAGTTAAGGGTAACTACTCCGGCTGGCTTTAGCTTTCTTAGATTGTCTCAGGTCACACAGACACTCATGAGCTACATGACCAAAGGCCCCAGGGACACATCGGAAAGAGTGGAAACAGTGGAAAAAGTGTCAACTTATGTTCTCCAAGCTGTCCATGCTGCGTGCTCCAGGACACTGTGCTCCCAAAGTCTGGGAACTTAAGGGATGTTTTAAGTGGTCAGAGCCAAAAAATTAGGGACCTTTTGTTTCTTGTCCTCTAATTTTTGATGGGTAACAAGCCATCTTACACATGCATCCCTTCAGATTGTACCACTGGGCACTAGGATTCCTTTGACCCCAAAATCTTGACCCCAATATCTTGACCCCCCAATATCTTGAAAATCTGATCTTTTTCTGCACTATGGAGTGGCCATGGCAAAAGCTAGAGGATACAGAGGATTGAACCCCAGAGAGCAGTATTGACTATAACAGTATCCTCCAACTAAAATTCTTCTGTTGCTGAATGGGGACATGATTTGTGATTCCTTATGTCCAAACAATTTTTTGTCTTGCATGATAGTCCAGATGTTTGTCAATTCTGTAGGATGGACTCAAGGCAGTTAACAGCACTGACCCTCAAGACCCCAGCTGCCGCTCTGCCTTTGCCCACTGAGGAGCCTGACACACAGTCTATACTGGTCCCTCCATCTACTGTCCTGTTCCCATATAGAAATGCCTGTCAACATCCAGAACATCTGATTTATAGTTTATCCTTCAGGAACCTTCTGGAGGGGTCAGTGGCCCCACGTGGGTCAAGATCACCTTTTTTATGCATGACCTTGGACAGATAAAGAGAAAGATGGAAAGATTTTCAGATAATTTGTGTAGATATATTGAGTACTCCCAGAATTTTTCCCATGTCTATGATTTCACCAGAAAAATGTAATGTTACTCCTAAATCAGATCCTATCAGGGACTGAAAAACAAACTTCTTTTCATGTTGCAGAAATCTTCAGAAGCAGATTTTATATGATATTTTCATCTTCAGCTGATCAGGAAATATATCATGCCAGAAAAACAGGCTGTTCCTAGGGAAAGTCTTACTCCAAGTGGACACTGGATGGCCATGTAGAGGAGCAGAAATGAGAGCATGTATTGCTTGTGTCCTGAAGGGATTGAGGGAACCAGAACAGCAAGCTGTCCATGATAGAACAAGGTGCAAACAGCCATTCTGGTTTCCTACAGAGACTGAGGGAGCCATTACTCGAGCACATTTCTATATCAATCCGATAGAAAGATGGGCACTCTTAGAGGGTAAGTTTCTTACTCATTCAGCCTCATATATTAGAAAAATTCTTAAAAACAGATTATTGGACATGAGGGTATGTTTTAAAAAACTCCAAAATGTGCCGGCGCCATGGCACAGTGGGTTACCGCCCTGGCCTGAAGCGCCGGCATCCCATATGGCCTCCGGTTTGACACCAAGCTGCTCCATTTCCAATCCAGCTCTCTGCTACGGCCTGGGAAAGCAGTAGAAGATGGCCCAAGTCCTCGGGCCCCTGCACCCACATGGGAGACCCAGAAGAAGCTCCTGGCTCCTGGCTTCAGATCGGCACAGCTCCAGAAGTTGCAGCCAACTGGGGAGTGAACCATCGGATGGGAGACCTCTCTCTCTGTCTCTCTCTGCCCCTCCTCTCTCTGTGTTACTCTGACTTTCAAATAAATAAATAAATCTTTTTAAAAAAATCACAAAACAGTAAAAAAATAAAAAAAAACTCCAAAATATCACCACCCTGATCATTTACAATTGGTTGCAGCAGACCCAACAATGAAAGAGAAGGGAGAATATAAAGTTCACGGCCCTGGTGGCGTCCTTACAGCCACACCAACTTGAGGGCCTCTAAGGGTCTCCAAACTACTATGGCTGTGGTCAAGAAATGCACATGAAGAAGGAATGACCACATTCCCATTCTTAGAGGAATTCCCTACAGCCCTGTCCTATTTGCAGTGGGGATCATTGGAGGGTTGACTGCCTTTGGAAACAAAGGCTTTGGGATCTGGTCCTTTTTCGTGGATGATCCAACAGAAACAAAGTGGCTCAGGGATTCTCCTACAGGCTTCCAACTACCTAGACTACCAGTGCTCAGAAGTCCTGGGTGATCCTAAACTTTGAAGTGAAAGAAGTGGATTCCCTCCCAGATACTGGAGCTGCCTTTTCTGTCTTTCTCCCAACACTGTGACTCCCCTCTTCCCTTAGTATGACCATGAAAGGTGTTTCAGGAAAGCCTTAGTTAGATATTGTACCCAGCCGCTAAGCTGTAGCTGCAATAACTTGTTTTTTACACCAGTCTTCCTGATCATCCTGGATATTCCAACACCCCTAGGAGGGGGAGATCACTTAGGTTGAATGGAAACTACCATCCTCATTGATTCAGGTCAATCCTTATGCCTTCTCCTAATTGAGGCAGGTATTAATTCTGAGGATTTGGCAACACAGGGAAATGTCTGATGAGCATTATCTGTTCAACCAAAATGGCATTCACCTTAAGGAACCACCACTTTTGTCCCCATCAGAAACAACTCCCCTTAAAACTGGAGAGCAAGCAGGGGTTAAAACTGTAACAGAAAACCTAAGGTCACAGAGACTTACAAAGCCATGCAGTTGTCTATATAACACCCCAATCCTTATTGTTCAACCAAATAGTGAATGGGGGCTAGTAAAGGATCTCAGTCTTGTTAATGAGGTCATGATCCCTATTCACTTGGTGATCCATAACCCTTATACTTTGATGTTGCAAATTTCAGAAAGCACTAAATATTTCATAGATTTAGAATTAAAGAATGCCTTTTTCTGTATATCCATGCACCTTGACTCCCAATGTTTGCTTGCTTTTAGAGATCCCTCTGCTCTCTCTTTTATTTTAAAGTCTTATTGTATTGTATATACTTGAAAGGTACTGTAACAGAGGGAGACAGAGAGAGAGAGACAGAAATCTTTTATTTGCAGGTTTTTTTTTTTTTTTTTTTTTTTTTTTTTTTTTTTGACAGGCAGAGTGGATAGTGAGAGAGAGAGACAGAGAGAAAGGTCTTCCTTTTGCCGTTGGTTCACCCTCCAATGGCCGCCACGGCTGGTGCACTGCGGCCAGCACAATGCGCTGATCCGAAGGCAGGAGCCAGGTACTTCTCCTGGTCTCCAATGGGGTGCAGTGCACTAGCACTTGGGCCATCCTCCACTGCACTCCCGGGCCACAGCAGAGAGCTGGCCTGGAAGAGGGGCATCCGGGAAAGAATCCGGCGCCCCGACCGGGACTAGAACCTGGTGTGCCGGTGCTGCAAGGAGGAGGATTAGCCTAGTGAGCTGTGGCGCCGGCTATTCATAGTTTTACTCCCCAAATAGCTACAACACTTGGAGCTGTGCAGTCTGAAGTCAGGATCCAGGAGCTTCTTCAGGTTTCCTACATGAGTTCAGGGGCCCAATGACTTTGCCCATTTTATGCTGCCTTTCCAGGAACAGGGAGTGGGATTTGAAGTGGAGCAGCAGAAATTTGAACTGGTGCCCACATGGAATGTTAGTGCTGCCGGCAGCAGCTTTACCTGCTGTGCCACAAAGCCAGCCCCATACTCAGTCTTATCAGTTAACATCAGCTGTATTCTCACAAGGATTTTAAGATAGTTCCCACTTGTTTGGACAGGCTTTATCCAAAAGACCTGCCTGGGATAGAATGAAGCCCACAACCAACTCTCCGCTTCCTACAATGCTTCAACACCTGCCTGGCAGTCATAGGATTCTGTTGACTCTGGATTCCCACGATGTGGGGAAATAGACTGCCTGTCTTTTGAACTGACTGCTAAAACACCCAGATGGCAGGGAACTGTATTTTGACACGAGTCACAGGGGCCCAACAGGCCTTTTTCCAACTTAAACTGGCTTTACTCAAGTGCCCAGATTTAAGTATCCAAAGAGCAAAGTCTTAAATCTGTGTGCAAAAGAGAAAAAGCAAGGCCTTTGGGGTGTTGTCTGAGTTTAAGGAACCAGCTCAGCAGCAGCAATGCTATTCTGAAAAGACTCAATGGGCTATTTCTAGAATGCATGGCTTCAATCTGAAGAAGAAAGGATCCATCTACCTTCATTCTGCCTGTGGAAGTGTTGCTGTGGATTCGTTTCTGGGAGGAGGAGCGTGGTGGGTGCAAGAGGCTTAGAGTCACCACACAGGTCCCGGGAGTCCGGTGAAAGCAGGCCTGAGGCAAGCAGCCTGGAGACTCATTTATTTCAGTTGCTACAACAGCTTATATAGCCAAGGCAGCCAATCCGGTCAAGGGGCAGTCTATGCCCTAACCAATCACACCCTGTTGCCAGGCAGTTTCTGAAGCCATCCAATCACAGCCTGTTGCCAGGCAGACTCTATTGCCAGTGGCCATCTTGGCACGGCCTTCTCATTCCACCACATGGAAAGTACTTAAAACTCTACATGAAGTTTTCACTTGGGTAGGTATAGGACTTTTATGTTACCCAGATGCTATTTATGGGAAAAGAACTTCTCGGGACTATAAAATATGTTTTGGGAGCCTGTGAGCTTTCTCTTAAGGCAGGTCCTTCAGTGAAAGACTTATTCTCCCCAGAGTATGAAGAAAAGGAAGCTATCAAGATGAGGACTGGCAACTAGATTTTACTCACATGCCTAGAACAAGAAATATCCAGTACCTCCTAGTATTGAAAGACATCATTACTAATGTGGTTGATGCCTTCCCCTATAGAACTGAGAAGACTACTGAAGTAGTAAGGTGCTGATCTCTGAGATAGTCCCTTGATTTGAACTGCCTAAGAGTCTACAAAGTGAAAATGCCTCCTTCTACAAGATGACCATCACTCATGGAATCTCTAAGGCCCTAGGTGTACAATATCATCTCCATTGTTCCTGGACTGCCAAATCATCAGGGAAGTCAGAAAAGACTAATGCCATCCTCAACAGAAGCTACATCAGGAAACTTACCTTCACTGTGTCTCTCTCCTGCATATAGCCTTTGTTAATATCAGAAATACCCTCTCAAATTTAGATTTGAGCCCCTTTGAAATACTATATATGGTCTTTTCCTTATTCATGATCTCCTAATGGACACTGAGTCCTATTTATATGATCAGATCCATTACATCACTTGCCAAACTGCAATAGGCCATTCAAGATCTCCCAGAGATACAACCTTGGGGATTGGGAAGCCCTAAGTATACCTCAGGAGACTCAGTGTTACTCAAAACCCTTCCAACTCATTCTCCATTGGTAGAGGAGGGTTTGGAGGTTCCTGTATTGTGATTCTTTCTATGCCCTCCATAGTAGATGACTAGATTAGACTCCTAAATCCACAATTCCTCAGTAAGAGCCCGAGTTTCAGAAATTACTTCAAATTCCATCCTGGAGGATGCTTGCTATCTCCAAGTAACATGAAAATTCTTGCTAAGCCAAACTCCTTTTTTGAAAAAGCTAACTATATCAGTAATGCCCACTCTCCCCCAGCCTATCATACCTCAATCCCATCAAGCTTCACTTATTTTGGGAAAAAACTTGTTGCTTGTGGTACTAATTTTTTGCATCTTATTGTTCACCTGCTTACCTCCACTAATGATCTAGTGCAGTGACTTCAATACTGTTAACTGAATGCAACCCATTGAGGGCTTACAAACATCCCCTTTATTTCTGGGGACATGCCAATCACAAACTCCATTTAGAAAGAACCACTGTGGGGTACTCCATTTAGAGAGGCCTCTTTTGGTTTGCCAATATGCCCACCTTGGAGAGATACATCATCTTTTTTTTTAATGTTTTTTTTTAAAGAATTATTTTACTTGTTTGAAAGACAGAGTTACAGAGAGGTAGAGACAGAGAGAGAGGTCTTCCATCCATGGGTTCACTCTCCAGATGGCCGCAACAGCCGGAGCTGCACTGATCTGAAGCCAGGAGCCAGGAGCTTCTTCTGGATCTCCCACTCGGGTGCAGGGGCCCAAGGACTTGGGCCATCTTCTACTGCTATCCCAGGCCATAGCAGAGGGCTGGATCAGAAGAAGGGCAGCTGGGACTAGATCCAGAGGCCATATGGGATGCCGGCACTTTAGGCCAGGGCTTTAAACCACTGCGCCACAGCGCCAGCCCCGAGATACATCATCTTAAAGCTCACTCTTTTTTTAAACAAGGGTGGAGGCCATGATAACAACCATCAAGGTTCTACAAACTTCTATAATCTTCTATAATCTATAGTCTTGGTAGACATCCTTACAGCACAATAAGCAGAATAAATCAAACATGATGCTTTTGGATTCATACTTCCCAGCAGGTGAAAGAAAATCTGTTGGTTCTAAAATACAATTTTAGGTTCATGGAAAACCTAAGAGAAGAAACAATCTCAAGTCCCAGCTGGCTGAATTCTCTCTTATCCACTTTAGCACCCTGACAGATGGGTATGGGATTTTTCCTTTGTAACTCCTCTTTGCTTTATGTAATACTGCTTATGTTTGAGCCCTGAATACTCAGCTTTCTTGAAAACCTTGCCTCTTCTCATCTGGAGGCTATCAGATTCTCTATGGTTCTACAAATGGAATCACACATGGAGGTTTTCTGTGAGAGATACCTGAATAGATCTCTGGGGGAAGAGCTCTGACTGCTGTCTCTAAAGTTTCCCCTGTTGGGCTTGAAGTAACCAGAGTGGTTGTCATCCTTCCTCCCTAGTGGTAATTAGGATTACCTCTTCAGAGAGGAATTGATAGATAGATTCTTGGCTGATACACCCCATCATCTGGAAATCAGACTTGGAGAACCTGAGAAGAGTTAAGCAACAAGCTTCTGAGAGGGACTTCTGTGTGTGGAATCTTAAATTTTATTCAATTAGCCAATCAGAACTGCCACTTCTCAATGCCTCTCTTCAACCAATAATGGTAACATCCTCATTTAGAGCCTCTGTCAGGGACTGTTTGTGACTGCTAGGAGCTTTCTCTTCTCTTTTTCAGCTTTTTCACTCATTCTTATCTGTGCTCCATATTCTTCCTGTATGCAAGAAAAAGAATCCAGCTTAGATGAATACCTGTATTCTGAAAGAGCTGTATAATTGCAAATGTTTGATGCAAAGGAAAATCTGCAAAATTTCTTGGGGACCAGACATAAACCAAAATGATTAGAACTGCGGACTCCTGCAACATCTCGAAAAACTTACAGATCTCAAAACCTTTCGCCAAAGTATATACCAAATTATATTATTGCCAAACAACAGTTTGTTTATTTAATTTGGTATTTCTCCATTCAATTTAATAAAATTCAATAGCATCATTAATCATATATTAAAAGTATTAAGTTTTTGTGACAAATTATTTTAACAGAATCACTTTTTTAAATAACAGATAATAAAGATATATTTTGGGGCTGAAACATTTTCTAATAATGCTCTTCGCTGAGCAAAAATCGACTTAAATTATCTTGTGAAGTTTGAACCAACAGATTGTAGAATTTATTCTACACAGAGCAACAGGAACATATTATTAGGCTATGATTTTCTGTACCCATGGGCCTTTAAAGTTTCTTTGCAGGAACTAAGAGAACACATACAAATCAACTTGACTTTTATGACATACAAGGTGTCAGTGTTTCTCTTCTGAAGTTTTAAAAGGTGTTTGCCATTTGAAAAAGTTGACAACAAACATATTACAATGTAAAACACCTCTGAGTCTCCTTTTTCTCATGCTGTCTGATCCTCAGAGCATTCAAGAGCTGCTAAAACTCTGCATCAGCCTTAACAACAGATGCACTGACAGACGAAGTAGAAGCCCGAGATGTTGCAGCTTGGCATTTCCTGGAGCTATTGCATTGGAGATTTTCTGGTCTCCAGGATTCTTAAATGTGTTAACCCACATTTTTAAGTTTTGTTAAATTTATTTATTTAAATGTAAAGTGACAGAGAAAGACAGAGTGAGAAGATAGAGAGAGAGATCTTCCATTTTTTTTATTCACTCCCCAAATACTCCCAATAGTAAGCACTGGGCCAGGCCAAATAAGGGACTCCATCTGAGTCCTGCATTTGGGTGGCATGGACCCAAGTACTTGAGTTATCATCTTCTACATCCCAAAGTGTACACTAGCAAGAGTCTGGATATGAGATGGAGGCAGGACCTGATTGCCAGCACTCTGGATATGGGATGTAGCTTAAAATCATGACTTAACACACACACACACACACACACACATATACATATATATATATAGTGAGAGAGAGAGAGAGAGAGAGAGAGATATTTATATATATGCACATACTTATTTGAGGGAGAGAAAGAGGAGAGAGAGACTTGCTATCTGCTGGTTCACTTCCCCCCCTTACTCCTAAAATGTCCACATTAGCCAGGGCTAAGCTATCTGAGGGCAGGCAGCCAGGAATGCAATGAAATCTCAGACATGTAGAGCAGGAACCCAATGATTTCAGGCATAATGACTGCCTCCAAGGTTCTGCATTAGTAGGAAGCTGAAGTCAGGAGCAAGAGCTGAGAATCAAATCCAGGTACTCTGATATGCAACTCGGGTTTCTTAACTGGCATTTTAACTGCTGTGTTAAATGTCCAACCCAGATGTTTATTTTAAGAAAAAAAAAGGAAATAATTATTCAAAAGACCATGTGTCTTTCTTTCTGAAAATATTTTTACTGCTTTATTTACAAAACAGGGTAGTATTGTTGCCAGACTAATTAACATCCAAACACTTGGGTTCTGGTCCCAGCATTACCAAATATGTGTGTGAATTTTGAAAGCCATGGAGTCATGGGATTTGTCACAATTTTTTTGCATATAGAAAAATGGATGATGCCTAATATACTTCAGTCATCCATTGGTCTAAGAGCTGAATTATAGTGACTGATGTTCACTAATTCAAAGTTTACTTACAAACCACTATCCTAAAGCTGTTTTGTTTCTCAGAGTAAGACATAACCAAATATACTTAAAAATATCCCACCCTATGTTTAATGAAGTTCCCTACTTCCTGTTGTGTGATACAATGTGTGTTAAGTAGTGAAAGTGCAATTCAGTGGGGGCTTTACTGCTTACTAGTCTCAAAAACTAGTAGAAGATACATTTTTCCTGTTCATACTAATTTACTTATTTACTTGTTTCCATTTATTTTTATCAAAAAGTACTAATTTTTATACAAATACACACACACACAAATGTCTTCCACTCAGATGAAAAAGAGAGGTGAACTTGAAAGGCGGTTCTGTGTATCGGGGTTTTAAGAGCTAAATGCATACACATTTATTCTAATAGTTTAATTCTTTAACATGTGTTATTGATATTCCCAGAAGAATCACTGAAGAAGGCAATTATATAAAGGATAAGTAGATTCTGAAATTAATGGTTTCTTCCCATTTTCTGCATCAATATATCATAGAGGAGAGTAGCCAAGTGTAAAGGCCAGTGTTTAGAATTACTGCCTGGACAAATGAGCTGATTGTTATAGTCCATGTGAAAGAGAAGATGAAAGTTTGTAATTGTTCACTGGTGATTATAATTTACATGGTTTTATCTAATGTCTTTTCTCTTATGGGGAGACTATATTTCAGTTATAAAAAGAGTAATGCACAATATCTAGAATGCATATTCTGTGTTTTTTCTGTTGTTCAAATTTAATCTAAATAAAAAGAAATATTGATTATTTGCTTGGAATACAGTTCTAAATATATGTAAAATATCATTAGCACTCCTCTGTCCCAGCTAATAGAACTTAAATATATTTGGGGGACAACTAGGTTTCTATAAAGAATAAGTATCCTACAATTTGTACACTGTGAAGGTACGAAATAAGGAAATTTGTGAGCTGACAGGCATATATGTGTTGATGGGTTTGTGCCCTTTTGAATGCATTTATACATTCCAGTTTTCTCATGATCTCATTTTGTTGTTGCTTTCTTAATGTTATAATGTTCACACAATTTTCATTGTGTAACCTACACATTTCATTCGATGTCAAAAACTCTGAAGAGTAAAATCAACTGGTAAGGTTCGGGAAATGGGCTTAACTACTTTAATTCCTACTGACTTTTTCATAAAGCACAGGTATATGTATCCTGTTTCTGTAAATACTACCCTTTTGTAGAATGTGTTCTTGTAAAGCCAACATTATTGTTATATCACTTTTGTTACTTTGCCAATATTAAATCACCATTATTTCATTCATTATAATGTTATGGGGAATGCTCAGATGGTTTGGTGTGAAAGTATAGCTACTTGAGTTCAAATACAAGCTCTTGCATTTTTTTTAGCCATGTTATTTGGCAAATTGTATTGGGAGATGGCACGAGGGTGGAAAATGATTTCATAAAGCAATATAGCTTTTCAAAACCAAATTGCTTAAGCTTCAGAGATACATCCAACACTAAACTGCATGAAGTGTACGACTGCTGCATGTGATTGGGAAGTAAAAAGGATGCCACTTTTATTGTCATATTTTATTATGTATATATTATATGAATATTTATTTATTCTACAATTGCTTGTGGTTGCTCTAAGGGTTTCTTCTTTTAACAAGACAGGAATATGTAGCAGACAGAATGACATGCTGAAAGGTGTTTATGCACTAAGCCATACTTCCTTTTATATATATATACATATATATATATTTGACAGGCAGAGTGGACAGTGAGAGAGAGAGAGAGAAAGGTCTTCCTTTGCCGTTGGTTCACCCTCCAGTGACTGCTGCGGCCGGCGCATAGTGCTGATCCGAAGCCAGGGGCCAGGTGCTTCTCCTGGTCTCCCATGTGAGTGCAGGGCCCAAGTACTTGGGCCATCCTCCACTGCACTACCAGGCCACAGCAGAGAGCTGGACTGGAAGAGGGGCAACCGGGACAGAATCTGGTGCCCCGACCGGGACTAGAACCCAGTGTGCCAGCGTCGCAGGTGGAGGATTAGCCTATTGAGCCATGGCGCCAGCAACTTCCTTATATTTTATGTAAAACATTAGCTTTGCAGAAGTATTCAGGATTTAGAAAGCTTAATGCAGTGGCATTTCATGGATTATGAGGTGACATCAGTGTAATCACAAGAAATTAAGTGCAGAAAATCTTCTCTGGCTCTGGTCAGAGTTATGTGTTGTAAGACACGGGCATGTAAGCTACAGCAGAAAGCAAAACCATACTCCACTGTACGGATTAATGTACAAGGCCTGAAGAGGATTCCCTAGGAGGCCAGGGCAGAACTGTGATGGCCACAAAATCTGGAACTGGGAACCTGAGTCCTACAATCATGAGAAGCTTCACTCTTCTAGCAACTGTATGAGCTTGGAAGTAAATTTCTTTTGGGCCCCCCAGACAAGAGCTATGCTAGATGACCCTCGATCTCAGCTGTGTGGCATCCAAAGCACAGAAGTCATCCATACTACTCTGCACACACTTGGAAATGACAATGTATGAAATAGTACATCTCTGCTGTGTTAAGATGCTAAGTTTGTGATAATTTGTTTTAGCAGCCATAGGATATGAATGAAATGCATTATATCAGTTTCTCATCAAGCAAATGTAGTTATCTTAAAAATTTTGGGAGATCTTAAAGATTTCTCCATGTATTTTATTTTTAATTGTTACATACCTGTAGATATTTATGGAACACAGTGTGATGTTTCCATACATGGACCTATTACATAATAAATAAATCATTGTATTTAGTATATCTATTCCAATAAACATTTATTATTTCTTTCTTATGCAAATATTCAGAAATATGGAAACTTGTCTTGAGCTATTTTGAATTATACTCTACAATATGATTAACTAGAGCTATCCTACTGTGCTGGACAATACCAGAATTATTCCTCCTGTTTCTGCAATTTTCTACCAGCAGAGCAATTTTCCCCAGTCATCTCTTATTCTCTAACCTCCCCAGTGTCTGGAAATGACTAGAGTACTTCAAACTTTATTATATCAGCATTTAAAAGATTTCATATAGAGACAAATCATAAGGTATTTGTTTCTCTGTACCTAGCTTCTCTTATTTGACATAAATCCTCCATCTTTATCCATGTTGCTGCAAGCAATTGGATAAATAGTGCTTTGAAAACAAGTTATCTTCATGGAGAAAAATGGAACTGTACCCCTAACTCTCACCATATAAAAATTAACTCAAAATGGATTGAATTTTTAAATGTCTCTACTTCTCTCTGTAACTGTCTTTCAAATAAATAATTTAAATCTTTAAAAAAAAGAATTTCCATGTGAACTGAGAATCCCACTACTGGATATACATCCCACATATCCAAGGGAAAGACCATTATTTTGAAATGACATTAACAAAAATAAGGAATCAACCTAAGTATCCATTAATAGATCAATGGATAGAGAAAATCTCACACACAGGTTAGAGGCAGAATATTTGGATATTTTATTTTATTTCCAATCATGCATAATGGAATAACATTGTTTCCCACTTTTTATTACTTATATCATGAGAGTCTATGGGACAGAAATAGCCCATTTTTTCCCTTTTTGTCTCTTCTTTTTTGCTGAATCCTGGGCTAGAACCCCATTTGTACCAAGCAACATGGAAGTAACTATGCTGCTGGTCCAGCAAGCTCACATGGAGTAACAAGGGTACAGAGAATTCATTACAGGACAGTGATGCTGAGACAAGGAGGTACTTCAGATACTGCTTGCACGTGTCTAGGACAGAATGCTTAGTGCAAACTAAAGCAGAGGGATTCAGAAGAGAGAAGAGAACCAAGGCTTGTAGAGCAGACATATAATTCAGCAAGTGATGACTAGTCAATCTTCTTCCATCCTCTCAGTAGAACCAAATACCTGGTCATTTACTTCTGGTCCTGTGTGCCTTCTCAGATAGAGACATCTGCGATATTAGAGATTGCCACTCACTGTTTCCATAATGAGCCCCTCTCAGCAGTGGTTCCCAAATGAGGATAAGATTCTCACTTAGACACTAATATGTCTTTAATTTATCCCTTTTAACACTTACTAATATTTTAACTAGCAGACCTGCCTCAGATTTGAGTTGTCTGTAGTAGCAGCAGCTATAGTTAGAAACCCTTGTCATGTGTGAATATTTGACAAAGAGAATTTCAGATACAAAATCTATAATACTCAAGACATATTACTTACATGGGTATATTTAAACAGATTATCTGTTTGTAGTCCTGTGTTGGGAAATGTGATTGGGGCAGACCTAGGAGGGTAGAAAGGTGTGTGGAGATATTTTACCAGGGTCCCAAAGGGCTACACTCTCAAATATGAGCACTCTACCTTCTTTCCTGAAACCTTCATTCTATACATTTTTTGAAAAAACAAACTATTTTTAGTGTTTTAATTCCATTTTCCAATGAACTTCTCTTTCTTTAATATTTATTTATTTAATACTTATTTATTTTAAGGCAGGGTTATAGAGAGAGAAAGAGAGAGAGAGAGAGATCTTCCAATTGCTGGTTTACTACCCAAATAGCTGTAATGGCTAGATCCGAAGCCAGGAGCAAGGAACTTCTTCCTGGTCGCCTATGTGGGTGCAGAGACCCAAGCACTTCAGCCATCCTCTGCTGCTTTCCCAGGACACTAGCAGGGTGCTGGACTGGAAGTGGAGCAACTAGGACTTGAACTGGGATGCCGGTGCTGCAGGCAGGGGCTTTCCACATCACGCCACGGAGCTGGCCCCTCAGCACACATTCTACTCAATTCCTGGTCCCCTTCTGGAGTTCTTGTAGGGATCTCATTTAAAACAACTAGTCTATGATTTTGATAGCTTTCAGAACTAAAACCCTGTAGGTTGAGTTAACTGAAAATTTCAACCTTGTTTCAACTAAATGAACAAAAAGTATTACCGATCTGTAGAGATGGAAATAAAACAATTCAGGGGTAAGAAAGGTGCATTTACTATCAGAAATTTAAGAAATGTCTATTTCACTTGCTAATTAGATGAGATCTACAAGATCATTCATATTTTAGAATAGTTCAGATATCCATGCCAATAATCTCTAGTCCAAAATCAAGAGAGATAAAGCACAGAGAAGCTTCAGACTCACTGGATTTTTCTTCCATTTAGCAAGCTACCTAAAATAATGTCTGTTTTCATTTATCAATATTTGCATTTGGATTGCATGGTATTTGAGCGAGGCATTGCGTTTTGACTCATTACCATTTCCTGCAGGTCCTGTGCAACCCTTTAAAACACATGTTTCATTTTTAGGTGCATCACCTTTCCAAATTATCTTATTATTAGAAGTTGAGTGAGTCAGGAAAGAGATTTGAAGATGCTGCCAAACTCAGGTTAATTAGCATCTCTCTTTTTCCCTTTATTTGTTCCCTCCTTTCCTCCAGCCCTCACTTGTATCTCTCTCTCTCTCCATCTCTCTCT
This sequence comes from Oryctolagus cuniculus, assembly GCF_964237555.1. Taxonomy (NCBI): domain Eukaryota; kingdom Metazoa; phylum Chordata; class Mammalia; order Lagomorpha; family Leporidae; genus Oryctolagus; species Oryctolagus cuniculus. The sequence continues at coordinate 13,946,178 of NC_091441.1, read as the reverse complement.
GTCTCTCCCTCTATCTCTCTACCCTCCTCCCCTTTTCTAGTACTGTCTCTCAGTGTCTTTAGATTGTCTCTCATCCTTTTGCTCATCTGCTTCTCAAAGAGACAAAAAAAAAGGACAAGGATTCCAAGATAGACACTAAGTCACTAGGATTTAAGGATATAAACCTTATATTCTCTGTATTTTGTTTCTGCAAATGGAGCTGGAAAGTAGACAATACAATTGCACATACACATTCATACACACATATATACATATTAGAAAACTGTTGATATTTAGAGAACTGACTGACTTTCTTTAGTTAAAATACCTTGGTGTGCAGAAAAGTTAAGCTTAGCTTTTAAATTTCCAAAAACTTTTTCTGGTGCCCTTCAACCACTTTGCATATTAAGAACTGGGATATATCAAAAACTGCATGCCATCTTTAAGTAGAATATAAGATGGCTATTAGAAACTCAGGTCTTAGTCCATTTAAGGATTTAATGATGTGTCAGAAACTTAAATTGACTTAAATTTCTAGGAGAAAATACATCGCAGGTAAAATCTGTGAGTAGGTCAGGGCTTTAGTTCGCTCTCTGCTTCTTTGTTACATGAGTAGGAGCCTTGGCCAAGCTCCCTTCTGGTCCCCTCATCTTTCTTCTCAACCTTGCTTTACTCTGTGTTGAGCCTGCTAAACTCTCTCCTTGCTTAGCTGATTTTCTCACTTAAATATGTTCAGTGGTTTCCCATCTCCAAAGCATGTCTTGTAGTTCCGTTGAGTGACAAATTGATGGCTAATCCATCTTCTATTTACAAGTACAACTTTAGGGAAAGGATCGAACTCTTGAAGCCTCTGTTTTTCTGGGTGATTTTGCCTATAGAAAAAGTCACTGGCAAACTAGTTCCACTCCATGCTTCCCTTCCTCAAAAACTGCAGGTATATATAAGTAACTGTTGCTACTCTATGTTCTTCGATACTCCCTTTATCATGCACATATGTGTGAATGCATATACATCATAAGTACATTATATGTAACATGTACATAAAAATAATGTATGTACATTCTTCTACACTCCTTTATTTTCTATCATTGAGATTTGCATACCTTTCAAATGTTGGGGTATTCCTCCCTTTTCACAAGCCCTCTGAACATCTCTTCTAACATTATTTGAAGCACATTCTATATTGCTTTGTTCCAGAACATGAATAATCTTTAAAAAATAAAATCTTCTTAAAAATAATAAAGAATCCTAGAATAGCTAAATGTAACCATTTTGTAATAATTATCACTAGGTTACTATAAAAATAATAACATTCTTGAGAATATATTTATTTGTGATTTGTATATTTTATTAGTTACATTTAACAAGGGGATATTTGGAAAGTCAAAAATAATCTGTATTGTGAAAAATTTAAGTTTTTTAAACTCAACAATCTATTCTTTGGCCAGATCAATGTGTCCCAAATCAGTAAATTACTTTGGCAAATCCATGAGCAACATGAAAGACCTGCCTGCAGAAGCATTAAGATAGTAACACGTTGTCACTTTGTGATAGTTATTAAAGAAAAGCAGTCAACTCAAGTATGTGGTGGCAGATTTCATGTTCCCAGCACTTAAAAATAAAATGAGAATGGGATTTGAATAATAGAATAGAGGCTCTCAAATAAGAAAACTCCCATTGGTCTCTATTCCTCAATATTATACAGAGTAAAAGTAGGGATTTGGGAGTTGTAGCAGCACAAATCTTACCTAATTCCCTGTGAAGCTGGGAACCTTGGTCTCAGAGATTAGATAAAGCTGAATAGATCATCTCAGTACAGAGCTATGGCATGCATATTGCTAAGTTCCTGTCTTTTTAACTTATTAATTATAAAAAGAACATACTTCATGTATTGCAGAGAAAAAATTCTAATTAATATAACTATACTTTAGTACTTTTCCTCTTTTAGTGAATTCTAGTGCATTACTTTCCTTATAATTGACATGAATGGAGCAAATTTTGTAAGTACTTACACTGAACTCTCCTCTCTACATGTACAAGTTTTTGCTTGAAAAGACCATATAACTTTGTGAGTACATGAAGAAAATCAGGATTTCGAATCAATAAGGTTCACGAAGATTTTAAGCAAATTGAAACCAGGAGTTTTTACTTGTGCACTATTTCTATTCTATTAATTGACCTATCACCAAAACAGTTATCTGTTGATTTGAATAGGAATGAATTTAATTATATAGTTCACATTTTCAATTAAAAAATAACAAAATATCTAGATACTAAACCCAGCCGAACATTTTTCAAGAGTAAAAGATTTTTAAAAGACTTGGAAATAGGGCTATTTCTTAGCAAATTATTAAGATGAGCAGACATGATAGTAAAGTGAGAAGAATAATTTATTTTAATTCATGTATTTCATGAATCTTAGATACCCACCAAATGGAGACATATACTGACATGTCATAAATGACTTGAAGTGATAAGATATTTTTCCTCATAAGCAAAGATGCACATACACATATGCATACACATATGGATATATGTGCAAATTTACATACATGGCACACATGTATGTGCTGCTTCCTCAGCATTCAAATTCCTAAGAACATTAAGTTCCTAAAAGTCAATCAGCTGGCTAGTGCTCCAAAGATAGATCATCATCTTTACTTTTAAAGTAATGCTAAAACATTCATAGAAATATTATAAAGCAATAATTGTATTAAAAGCTTTATTGTACAAAATTTCAAGTTCATAAATAGATATGTTAATTTTATGATGCGTCTTCATTGTGGAGGCATTAAGCTATTCATTGGAAGATGCCCATTGACTATCATTTGTTTTGTCCTTGAAAACTTTTGCGACTTTCGGTAGATTTTATTAATAGTTTGGGGGAAATACTGATCACAAGTAATAACGATGGCTCCAAATCAATTTACAAAAAAACTATGATTGTTTAAAGAACAGTAATATCCATACAAAAAAGTGTGCAGCATAATGCACTTCAATATTTTTGCTTAATTATTAAACCCATAGTTTTCTTTATTTTAGAGGGATAGAGGAAGAGATTTAAAATCTGTTTTGATATTTTCTATCACTTTCATTCAATAAAGAACTTAGAATAGTGAACATTATTCACCTATAGAAACATCTAAAAGTCATTTATTTCAAATTAAATTAAAATACATAGGGAATTGATCTACTTCCTTTCACCTAATTTTTTTTTTTTTTTTGACAGGCAGAGTGGATAGTGAGAGAGAGAGACGGAGAGAAAGGTCTCCCTTTGCCATTGGTTCACCCTCCAATGGCTGCCGCGGCCGGCGCACCGCGCTGATAAAATGGCAGGAGCCAGGTACTTCTCCTGGTCTCCCATGGGGTGCAGGGCCCAAGCACTTGGGCCATCTTCCACTGCACTCCCTGGCCACAGCAGAGAGCTGGCCTGGAAGGGGGCAACCGGGACAGAATCTGGCACCCCGACTGGGACTAGAACTCTGTGTGCCGGCACCGCAAGGTGGAGGATTAGCCTAGTGAGCCACGGCGCCGGCCTTCAGCTAATTTTTAAGGTGAGACTTTGGTCTCACAACCATCTCTGTATTTGAAAGTCATTCAAAGTACTTTGGGAAAACCCACATCGTTCATAAGTAACTATTAGTGAATTTATGTCTTTGTGATGAATGATTAATTTACATCAAGAATATTCTGACCTTTAGCTACTGATACTCCCAGAAAATGGCTGATATTTCAGTTGCTTTAAAATGATGTCCAACATGATACCTGTTACTTCTATATATGTCTCTTAATCTTCTGATAGATATCCTGTCCATAAAATTGATTGTTTCCATGAGTTATACTACATATAAACCTGAAAATTCAGGTATCTGTCAAAAGCATCAGCTTGGGATTACTCCCCTTTGATGCTGGACAAAATAATAATTCTTTATCTGATAAATCTTCTTTTCTTTCCTTTTCTTTTCTTTTTCTTTTTCTTTTCTTTTTCTTTTTCTTTTTCTTTTTCTTTCTTTCTTTTTTTTTTTTTTTTGACAGGCAGAGTGGACAGTGAGAGAGAGAGACAGAGAGAAAGGTCTTCCTTTTGCCGTTGGTTCACCCTCCAATGGCTGCCACGGCCTGCGCGCTGCGGCCGGCGCACCGCGCTGATCCGAAGGCAGGAGCCAGGTGCTTCCCCTGGTCTCCCATGGGGTGCAGGGCCCAAGCACTTGGGCCATCCTCCACTGCACTCCCTGGCCACAGCAGAGAGCTGGCCTGGAAGAGGGGCAACCGGGACAGAATCTGGCATGCCGATCGGGACTAGAACCCGGTGTGCTGGTGCCGCTAGGTGGAGGATTAGCCTAGTGAGCCGCGGCGCAGGCCATAATCTGCTTTTCTAAGAGTTACACTTTTTATGATATAATGAAGCCATACAATGAACGCTTCTTTTGAAACTTTAACACAGGGCTTGCTTTTGTGGCACAGTGGGTTAAACTGCTGCACTCAGTCTTACAGTGCCAGTTCAAGTCATGGGCCAGCTCTGTTTCCCTTCTCAACTGCCTGCTATTGTGTCTGGGAAAGCAGCAGAGGTTTCCCAGGATGCTGACTCAGCCTGGCCCAGCCCCAGCCACTGCAGCCATCTGGAGAGTGAACGGGAGGATCAAGATCTCTGTCTTTGCCCCGCTTTTTGTCACTCCTTTAAATACTGTTTTTTTTTTTTTATCTTAAAATAATTTAACACACGATAGAATTTAACATACTTACTTATTGGAAATATTCTAAGGTGGCATTATTTTGCTCTCCGGGTTCTAGTCCCAGTCGGGGCGCCAGATTCTGTCCCGGTTGCCCCCTTCCAGGCCAGCTCTCTGCTGTGGCCAGGGAGTGCAGTGGAGGATGGCCCAGGTGCTTGGGCCCTGCACCCCATAGGAGACCAGGAAAAGCACCTGGCTCCTGGCTCCTGCCATCGGATCAGCGCGGTGCGCCGGTCGCAGCGTGCTGGCCGCGGCGGCCATTGGAGGGTGAACCAACCGCAAAGGAAGACCTTTCTCTCTGTCTCTCTCTCTCACTGTCCACTCTGCCGTAAAAAAAAAAAAAAAAAAACAAAAAAACAAAAAAAAAAAAAAAAAAAAAAAAAAAAAACTGAACCCTGCTTGGTAAGAGAAAAACAGAAAATAGAGAAATGTGTGCCACAATAATCACTATGGTATATTATACATTGTATTAATCTCACTGATTTTATTATTTATTATTACAAATTATAGTGCAAACTGCTGTGTCACTGTAAATTAAATGGAACAAAATTGGGAAAATATGGAATCCCTGAGGTCAGATTTATCAGATAAGAATTATTTTCTACTAAATTTCAATGGCAAATTGGTCAACTGTCTTAGTTCCTTCAGTTTTGTCTAAATGAAAAGATGTAAAAGTGTCTTCCAGCATTTACAGATAGACAGCTCCCCCACAGGGCTCACTCACAGGTGCCCACACAGAGTTGGCCAATCATCACCACCACTAGTTGCTCCTCAACCTCTGACCCAGGTTCAATGGGACTCAGGTAATGCAGTGTTAACAGAGAAGTTTCACTGTTCCATAAAATATAGAGATAGAAAGAAAAACCTAAAGAAGGAAACACAAAATTAGCAATTTTTCTAAAGAATGACATACTTCCTCCCTGACAGAGTAGTCATTGTGCTTAAATAAATACAGTCCCACTTAAAGGTAGCTTCTGAAAAAATATGAAGTGGAAATATTCTTCAGCCAGTGTTCTGAGTTTTAGACTATTAGTGTTGCATGCTTACTCTCTCTGGGACTGCAGAGACTGTTTCAGGGACATGTGTCCCTCAACATGGGGAGGAACCTCTGGATAGATGTCTGCAAGGACTTCTGATCTGGGATTTGTTTTTAAAGATTTATTTATTTATTTGAAAGTCAGAGTTACACAGACAGAGAAGGAGAGGAAGAGAGAGAGAGAGAGAGAGAGAGAGAGGCCTTCCCTCTGATGGTTCACTTCCCAATTGGCCGCAATGGCCGGAGCTATGCTGACCCGAAGCCAGGAGCCAGGAGCTTCTTCCAGTTCTCCCATGTGCGTTCAGGGGCCCAAGGAGTTGGGCCATCTTCCACTGCTTTCCCAGGCCATAGCAGTGAGCTAGATCGGAAGCGGAGCAGCCGGAACCCGAACTGGCACCCATATGGGATGCTGGCACTGCAGGCAGTGGCTTTACCTGCTATGCCACAGCACAGGCCACTAGATCTGGGATTTTTAAAACTAGAGAACATATTGGAAGCTTTGAGCTAAAAAGGTATCAAGATATTCTAGAAAAATGTGTTAAAAAGTAAGGAAAACACTTAGGGTGTCTCTTTGTTTTGCAGAGGAAAATAGAGCTGATGTTCATGGGTCCAATGGAAGGAACAGAGAGATCAAATAAGCTCGGATTAGGCATGGACGGATTGAAATTTCTATGTGGTTAATGTGAAAGCACATCAATGTACAGCACGGAAAAATGTAAGAAGAATGTTCCTCTTCCACTGAAAAAAACAATAAAATTGGGAGTGTACTGATGTTTAGTATCATTCTGCGAATTCCCATTATACCGCCAATATGAAAGAGATATGTGCTACCAGAAGAATAAATGGAACTAGAACAAAGCAGAAGAGAATACCTTCTCACACAGAAGTTATCATCTAATATCTTTTCTTTTCTTTTTTTTTTAACTTTTATTTAGTAAATATAAATTTCCAAAGTACAGCTTATGGATTACAATGGCTTTTTCTCTCCCATAATTTCCCTCCCACCCGCACCCCTCCCATCTCCTGCTCCCTCTCCCATTCAAGATTCATTTTCAATTATCTTTATATACAAAGATTTCATCAGTTTGCACCTACACAGAACATAAAGTGTAAAATACTGTTTCAGTACTAGTTATAGCATTAATTCACACTGAACAACACATTAAGGTCAGAGATCTTAAATGAGGAGTGAGTGCACAGTGACTCCTGTTGTTGACTTAACAAATTGACACTCTTGTTCATGGTGTCAGTAATCTCCCTAGGCTTTAGTCAAGGCTATGGAAGCCTTTTGAGTTTGCAGACTTCGATCTTATTTTGACAAGGTCATAGACAAAGTGGAAGCTCTCTTCTCCCTTCAGAGAAAGGTACCTCCTTCTTTGACGGCCCGTTCTTTCTATTGGGATCTCACTCACAGAGATCTTTCATTTAGGTTTTTTTTTGTTTGTTTGTTTTTTTTTTTTTTTTTTGCCAGAGTGTCTTGGTTTTCCATGCCTAAATTACTCTCATGGGCTCTTCAGCCAGATCTGAATGCCTTAAGGGCTGTTTCTGAGGCCAGAGTGCTGTTTATGACATCTGCCATTCTATGAGTCTGCTGTGTATCCCACTTCCCATCTAATATCTTTTCTTTCAAAACCAGAAATCAGAATCCCGAAGAGAGAAAAAAGTGGTGTCATGGGAACCTTTACGTAATAATAAAAGGATCCAAGTATCTGTACAATGGAGCAACAGGATCCACCAGCAGAGTCTAACAGGAAGAAACTCCATCAGGGGCCAGCACTGTGGAGGAGCAGGTAATGCTGCCATCTGCAGTGCACATTACATGTGGGCACCAGTTTGAGTCCCAGTTGCTCTACTTCCTATCCAGCTCTCTGCTGTGGCTTGGAAAGTAGTTAGAAGATGGCCCAAGTCCTTGGGCCCCTGACCCACATGGAAGACCTGGAAGAAGCCCCTGGCTCCTGGCTTCAGATCCGCCTAGTTTCGGCTGTTGCTGCCAATTGGGGAGTGAACCAGTGAATGGAAGATTCTCTCTCTCTCTCTCTCTCTCTCTGCCTCTCCTTCTTTCTCTGTGTAACTCTTTCAAATAAATAAATAAATCTTTAAAAATAAAATAAAGAAACTCCAACTAACAACACTAGAACACACATTTTGTTTTCAAGCAGTCACAGAATGTGCAAAATAATATCATGAATCAAAAACAAAAACAACCTCAATACTTTGAATTAATCAAAATAATACAGATTCCATTCTGTGGCAATAATGCAATTAAACTAGAAAAAGAGGAGAAAGGCAAGACCACAATGTTCAAATATTTGGAGATTTATCCACATACTTAAATAACCTACAAGTAAATTGGAAGCCTTTAGGAAAATAAAAGAGCAAACATCAAAGTGTGTATGATGCTGTTAAAGTAGTGCTGAGAGAAAAAAATTATACTGTAACACCACACACTTATATTAACAAGGGAAAGACTAAAGTTCTCATTTTAAGAAATCAGAAAAATAACAGGAACACCCCAAAAACAGAAGGAATGAAGCTACATATATAAGAGCAGAAATCAATGATATTGAAAACAGAAAATGGACAAAAATCTATTAAACAAAATGCATGTTCGTTAAACTAATAAATAAAAATGATATAATCAAGACTGCAAGAGACAAAAGAGAAAAAGACCCACATTATCAATGTGAAGGATGTAATAAGGATATCCATAAGATCTTGTAATAATAATTAAAAGTACACTAGGGGTTACTATGAACGAATTTTTATTCATAAATTTAACATTTTGGAACAAATAGATCAATTTTATAAATTTCACATGCTACAAAAGCTAAACTACAATGTCGTTATCTTAATAGTCCTTTGACAAAGGTGGACTAACAACTTAAAGTCTCTCAACAAGAAATCTCTATACTCGGATGCTTTCACTTCCAAATCCATTTAAGACTTAAGATTAAAAATGCCCATTCCTCACAACCTCTTACAGAAAGCAGAAGGGGAAGGAAGGCTCTTCAATTCTGTTTTTACACCTAGTGCAGCCCTAGTTAGATGAAAGACCTGCATGAAAAAGCAGACTGTACACGACTACTTCTAATGATCTTAGTGGCAAAAAGTCTTTAAAAAACCAGCAAATTAAATGATTGCATAGAAAAATTAATATTATTATACAGCATGACCAAATGAGATGTATTCCAGATGTACCAGACAGATACAATATTTTAAAGTCACTTTATTAATCCCTATAGCAACAGAATAAAGGAAAAATGTTATAATTACTGAAGCAGAAAAATCATTTGACAAAATGTGAGGGATGTTTAAAAAGCTGTTGAACAATACTTCCGAGAAAGAACTGTGTGTAGAGCTCAAACCTTTTTTGCACCAAAATAAAACTCTGTTTCTTTCAATTATTCACAACGCTTTGTAAATATCCTTATAGAGCACACATTCCTTAAAAAATCTCTCAAAATGTTTTGAATTAAAGTGAAGTACTTTCACTTCTTAAAGTGCATCAAAAAACTTCTACAGTTCACAGCATAGTTAATGTAGAAAGTGTGGCGATTTTCCTCACCAAGATCATTGACAAGGAAAGGATGTGTGCCTTCAGAACTCTAGTCATTCTTACTCAACCCAGTAAGAAATCTCAATACAGCAATAAGGGGGAAAAAAGCATAAAACTGGAAAGAAAAAAAAATTTGAATCTCCGTCTTAAGACTAGGTAAATATCTGAATAGAAAACCCCAAGAAATCTATAGAAATATACCCATAAAATATTCCCAGGATGTCAGAGTAAAATGCAAACAGCAACCATATTTTTCATACTTTTAAAAAGGTTCGTGGAAACATGGAAATAAAAGATGTTTATTAAAATGTAAAAATTTTTTGAAGTCCAAGCATAGTTTTTTCATAATGGATATTTTCTATGAGTTTTATGATTTCTAATATTTTGAAAATGGGCTTAAATATAGCATTAAAAACACAAAACTATGTAAAATTCCCCCCAAAACAATTACTTACAAACTTAATAGACTATCTAGTCTATATGTCTTAAAATTATCATATTTTGATAAAAATAACCACACATTAGCATTAAATCAGGAAAGAAATACTATACTCATGGATTGGAAAAACTCAATATAGAAAGCTTATCCATCTCCCCAGCTAATCTATAAACTTAATGCAATCTCGATCAGAATATGAAAAAATTTTTAAAGATTTAGTTATTTGAAAGTCAAAGTGTCGCTCCCCCTCTCGCGGAGGAACGACACTAAAACCTGCGCTGTTCTCCTTGCCCGGCCCTTCCCGGGTTAGCTGCCGTTCTCCCACTCGTGGAGGAATGACGCCCCCCCATCCCGCCTCCGCAGAGGGGCGGCACCCCCACCACTTTCCCCGCTTCCGCGGAGGAGCGGCACACTGCCGGCCGGCTCTCTCAGGGGCTGCTCAGGTGTTCCTCAGATGTTCCTGGTGCATGTTGTCTCTCTCTTCCTTTATAGTCCCCTTCCACCAATCCATGCTCTGCTGCCCACATGCCGAACACGCTGCTCTCCTCCATTCAGGAGCAGGATCAGCTCCTGCTACTTGTTAGTTAAATTGGAGAGGCAGCTGCGTAAAAGTTGTTTGCTCTCTCTCAGCGCCATATTGTGGGAGATCAGATGCATAGTGTTAGTCTTAGTTCCAGTAATTTAGTCTAGTCTCAGTTGCTCCCCACATCAAAGATATATAGAGAGAGATGGAAAGACACACAGAGAGATTTTTCATTCTCTGGTTACACTCCCTAAATGGCAAGAATGACCAGTGCTGGGGCCATGTTGAAGCCAAGAGCCAAGAACTTCTTCTAGGTCCCTGGTGTGAGTGAGAGCAGCCCAAACACTTGGGCCATTTTCTGCTGATTCCCCAAGCCATTAGTAGGGAGCTGGATCAGAAATAGAGCACTGGGTACACAAACTGGTGCCCATACGGGATGCCAACATCACAGACAGTTGCTTTACTCACTACCCACAAAGCCAGCCCCCAAATATACTTGAAGAGTTATCCAAACTATTATAAAGTATATATGGAAAAACAGAGAGAACTCATATAGTGAAAACAATTTGGGAATGTAAAAGATGGAATCGGAGGAATCACTCTATAAATATGAAGGCTTAATTTTTAACCATAATTACTAACGTAGAGTGGTGTTAGGAAGGGATTGGCACAAACATCAATAGAACAGAATGGAGAACTCAGAAACAGAACCACAAAATTATGTCCCTTGACTTTTGACAAAAGTGTGTAAGTAACTATATGAAGGAAGGATAGACATCTTCAAATGGTGCTAAGTGAAATGAACATCCAAAGGCAAAATTATGAATTTTCTTATCTTATCCATAAATTCTCCTATCTTATGCGTAAATGAACAAAAATATGTCATCAACTTTAATATAAAACTATAGAACTTCAAGTAATTAAGACTCATCAAAGATATTATAGACTTGATAACAAAGTCAGAATCTATAAATAAACAATTAATATATTTGACCTCAACAAAATTAAAAGATTTTGGTCTGCAAAAGACCCCATTAATGATACGCAAGCCAAAACTGGATAAAACAATTGCAAACCACACGTCTTATAGAGGACTAGTAACTAGTATAATTATATTAAAGTACTCTCAAAATCCAATAGTCAAAAAAGACATAATCAGGGATATTTGGCACAGCAGTACAGACACCAGATGGGATGCCTTCATCCCATATTGGTACATGGCTTCAAGTCCTGGATCCACTTCCAGTGGTTATCCTGGGACTCAGCTGGTGATGGCTCATATACTTGGGACCTACCACCCAGGTGGGAGATCTGGCTATTGTGGAAATCTGAAGAGTGAAGCAGTACTTCTCTTCCTCTCTCTCTCTGTCTCTCTCTCTCTCTCTCTCTCAGCTCTTCAAGTAAATAAACAAATGAAATTTTAAGAAATAATAAATATGTACTGAAATTTAAAGATAGACAATTATATGGAGAAACATTTTGCCTAAGGTAATATAGAAATAGCAAATAAGTACAGGAAAAGATCCATAATAATTTTTAATTAAGGGAAATGCAAATTAATATGGATTTTATACATTACTACACACCTACAGCAATGGGTAAAATACAATTTATAATTTAATAATGACAATACTAAATGCTTGTAAGGTGTCGCTCCCCCTCTTCACGGAGGAACAACACAGGACCCTGCGCTGTTCTTTCGTCTGCTCGGCCCTCCCCGGGTTTGCTGCTGGTTCTTCCCGGGTTGGCTACCGTCCCTTCCACCTCCGTGGAAGGGCGGTTCCCCCTGCCACATTCCCCACTTCCGCGGGGGAGCGGCACACCGCCGGCCGGCTCTCTCGGGGGCTGCACAGGTGTTCCTTCAGATGTTCCCCTTAGATGTTCCTGGTGCATGTTGTCTCTCTCCTCCTTTATAGTCCTCTTCCACCAATCCCAACTCTGCTACCCACACACTGAGTACGCTGCTCTCCTCCAATCAGGAGCAGGATCAGCTCCTGCAGGTCATCACTCAAGTTGGTGAGAGGCAGCTGTGTAGAAGCTATTTTCTCCTCTCCCAGCGCCATATTGTGGGAGAGCAGATGCATAGAATAAGTCTTAATTCCAGTAACTTAGTCTAGTCCGAGTTGCTCCCCACAGTAAGGATGCAATGTTACTGAATCAGCTATACATTACTAATGTGAAAAGAAAACAGTACAGCCACTCAAAACTGCTTAACAGTATCTTATGGAGCTAGATATGCAGTTACAATTGCAACTCAGTGACTGAACTGGACATTAATCTCTCAGAGAAAATAAAACATACAAGAATATTTCAAGATGTCCACACAAATGCGCATGATCTCTTTATCCCATTTTTCCATGAATTCTCTGAAGTGACCTCGTATGCGCACATTTTCACAAATGCTCAGGAGAGCTTCATCTGTGTCTGCAAATTCTAGAGGGGTCCCAATGTCCTTCAACTGTTGACCAACTTTTTTTTTTGATTCCAAATAGGAATAAAAAGAGACAATAAATTTCACAGTATCCAAATAATTACTTTGCAAGAAATAAAACGGAAAAAAATGATTGATGTACTAAGTGACTTGGATGGATCTAAAGCAAACTATGCTAATGAATAAAAACAAGCATCAGGGAGTTACGAACTGTGTGACACAGTTGATCAAATATGGGGGTTGATGTAGGCAGGCAGGGAGGATATCTGTATTTATAAAATGGTACCTCAGAGAATTTGTGAAAATATGGAATCAAAAGGTAAGGTTTTTGGCACAAAACTTTTTGAAATTCATGAACTGTTTTTTTCATATTATGTATTTTCTATAAATTTTTGAAGACTTACTGTATAATACAGAGTGGGAAATAAAAGCAAATTGTATATATATATAAATATAATTGATACAACCACATAAAATTATAAAACAGTTAAGTAAAAATATGTTGTTTTTGGATGTGTACATATGTGGTAAATGTAGTTAAATTAAATAGGGAGCAGTTAGATAAAATGGTAAATGCAACTTTACTTTTGTCCAGAGAAAATCTAGGGAATAAGGATCAGCAGACCCAGACTGAGGAGAATCCTATGAAATTGGCTTTGTGTTATGATTTCATTTACTTATTTATCTAAAAATTTAAAAACCTTACAAAATTAGGCATATTTATCAAGATGATCTGAAGTTTTGCTACATGTGGATTTAATATAATGTCCAATTAAGGTAAACATCTTGATGTTTTTGAATCTTGTGGTATTTCTTTAAACTGAAGACATTAAAAGTTGACTTTCTAGGTTTTTTGAAAGAAACATATAGCAAATTAACATTATCTTCAGGCTACTGTCAATAGAATAAAGAACTCCTTATTTTTAGCTAGCTATCAATCACTATCCCAGTCCCTCCTGCCCCACTTCCCTCCCAAGCTTCTGATAATCATCATTATATTTTAACTTATATCAGTTCACCATTTTTTCAGACTCCCATAAGAATTAGATCACATATTTTTCTTCATATTCTTGGCCTTTTTCACTTAACATAAGTATCCCCATTGCTAGTCATGTCGTTGCAAATGACTTCAGTATGCTTCAGTAGTAGTCCATTCTGTGTATGTACCACATTTTCTTTATCTGTCCACGACTTGATGGACAGTTAGATGGTTTATACTGCCAGATTATTGTGAGTAATGCCACAATAGGCATGAGTGTGCAGATGTCTCTGACAGAGGGATGTCATTTCCCTGCGTATATACCCAGGAATAGGGTTGCAGCGTCATCTGGTAGTTCTATTTTTAGCTTTTGAGGATGCTCCAAACTGTTTTTCACAGTGGTTGTTTTATGCTTTTAAGTTATTTCATGAGTACCAGAGTATTTGTACATGTTCATATATTCATATATATTCTTTATATGAATTCATGAAAAAGTCAAATGTTTTTGATAAAAGAGTGTTAGATAAAATGAAATAAATGGAGAAGGAGAAAAGTAAGATTAAGTAATAAATACTGAAATAAGAGTGTAATACTAAACGAAGATAACAGATAAATTATAAAAACTGTCAAGTTCTCAGTAGGTAGATCTCAAATCAAAGGGAAAAGGTAATTATCAGGAGTACATTCCAAAAAATGACAGAAATGTTTTTTCATTTTTACATTTCAAAGAAGTGTCAAGTCTTACTAAGACAATTGCACTCCTATTACTAGAATCTCTTGTAAAAGGCTTGTCACCGTCCAAATCACAAAGAATCCTCCTCTGCGTTATAGTACCCACCCTTCCCTGTTTATTGCTTTCTCAGAGCAGTTGCTATGCTCTCTCATAAACTGTGCATATTTCTCTGCCACTGACTTGTGTGTCCGTTAACATCAAGTAGATCGTTCTGTAACACAGAAACATAATAAGTATTTATTAAGTGAACAAATAAATGCATAAATAAATAACAAGCAAAATTATAACTTTTTTTCAGAAAATTAAGACAATACATTAATTGAAATAATTAGGCTATAATTTAAAATATTTAATATGCTATTTTTCTATTTTCCTCAGGACAAAAACAATGATTAGGCCTCAAAGATATGTCTCCAATTATTCAGTGACCAAGTAAAATAAAATTGTGTATTTTTATATATATATGTGGACTGTATCTGAATAGTTTTTGAAATATTTTGTGAAAGCTTTTATGCCACTGGAGGTCTCTTCATAATCTATGCAGTTTCAAAATATACTATCTTGCTTAAGGCACAATAGTATGCCCTGATATGCACTTGCTTTGAATCAACTGGATGCCCCTAAATATTTAATTTGCAAGGCTGTCAGGAGGCATTACAGTTGTATGAAAGACTAAAGCTTTCATTCATTTTTATATAAAGCAAGATTATAGAAAGAAAAATGATGTGAAAGGTCCCAATAGGCTTTTGACAGACTGGAAGCAACAGGCTTCATTTGCAGCTAATGTGTGAGTAGATGTGAAACCAAAGTAAGGATGCAAGCAACGATACAGAAACTGCACAGATGGGGCAAACAGGTGGCGCGGCCACAGCCGGAGCTGATGATGGATGGAATGCTGATGAGAGCAAAGCGTAACCAGATTCCATAAAATCAGATGTGCTTTAGCACATGCTGCTAAATTTTAAAAGACAAAATCAAAACCCATCTGGGGCACTTAAGTATTGCCATAGGAAAGTCATCAGTGTTTGAAAACAATGCAATGTCTCTGTCTTATTCAACAAGAAATTTCATAATAGCCACCCAGGTTGGACTCATTATTTCTAAAAAAATTATTGTGGATTTTGAATGGAAAATGAATTGTATTTGGTACTATTTACCTGTTTTGAACTAGAGAAATTAAATTTTACAGAGCAAAATACTTCCAAATGTAAAATAAAGGGAAAAATATTAGGAAGTATGGCCACGTTTAACTAAATTGGTAATACCAATTGGTATGTCACCAAAATCGATTAAATCTTCTAGTCAGAATTTAACACCTCAATATGGAAATGTGTCAAAGACACAATACACAAAACAATTAAGCTTCCATATACTGTTTCTTGAGATACAAAGAGAAAATTAAACACAATTGTCCTTTTTATCTTACCTTGAAATACTTTTTTCTACAAAAGAATTTAAATTGAGCTATCTTAACTAGTTTGCATATCAAAACATTTCTCAAACCCCAGATGAAAACATCAGTTTTAAAACTTGATTTTAGCTCATATAATTTAATTTTAGCTTAGGCACTCCTTAATATTAGTATACCATACGTATCAGTTCTGGAAATCACTAAGGATCTTGTTCAAGGATTTAATGGGCAGTAATTAGTATGACACTTACTTAGACAAGGATTTTACTTATTTTACCCTGTGGTGTTCTCAGTGAAACAAACTATTATGTATTTATAACGTTCTAGTTCAATTTAGTGTGCTACATAATATGAATCTGGCCTACAATTAAAATAGTGGTATCAATAAACTATAAATGCTTTGTATTCCGGAATGCTAGAGCCATAAAATACCATTCAGAACATTTATTTATTAACATGATATAAAGCACAGTCTTCCTTCAGGTTTAGTGCTCAGACTACATGTTGACTTATATGTCAGAAGATTAAAAAAAAACTAAAGTGGATATAAGAAAATCATTCTTTAGGAAATGTATAGGCGGTTTAAATACTTTACAAACTCAGTGTAAAGATTAATAGCATATGTACTATGAAAAGTAAGGTGGCTGGGTGATTGTAAAATGTGAATCAGGTGGTGGGGACAAAATAGGAAAGAATATGAAAGGCTCAGAGATAAAGGAATGTTGGAGAATTTACTTCCACCTCCCCCAGACAGGACTTGTATCAAGTTAGGTATTCTTTCATGTAGTGTTTGAATACATGATTGGATTGAGTGCACGGTTGAAATCTAACACAATAAAAATACACTAAATATTTCCCAGTGAATGGCTGAAGTACTGCTTGCACATATAATGTTTTCTTTGAATAACAAAAGTAATGACCAATTCTTGTTGACTATATCAGGCAGTTCCACAATACTTGGCTAAGACATGAAACAAAACGAACAAGTTCTTGTCCTGATAGAGAACACACCTAGAAGGGATGCAACAGCAACAAACCAAACAAATACAAACTGTAATACATAAAGCAGGCTGGTGCCGCAGCTCAATAGGCTAATCCTCCGCCTGTGGCGCCAGCACCCCGGGGTTCTAGTCCTGGTCGGGGCGCCGGCTCCTGTCCTGGTTGCCCCACTTTCAGGCCAGCTCTCTGCTGTGGCCCGGGAACGCAGTGGAGGATGGCCCAAGTGCTTGGGCCCTGCACCAGCATGGGGGACCAGGAGAAGCACCTGGCTCCTGGCTTCGGATCAGCGCAGTGCGCCGGCTGTAGTGGCCTTTAAAGGGTGAACCAATAGCAAAGGAAGACCTTTCTCTCTGTCTCTCTCTGTCTCACTATCCACTCTGCCTGTCAAAAAAAAAAAAAAAAAAAGACATAAAGCAGTGACAGGAGTACTATTTTAAGTGGAACGTTCAAATCCAGACTCTTTTAGAATGCAAGAGTTGTTTAGCAGACTGAATGGACTGAGGAGTAAGCCAAGCGGACAACTAGGAAAGAACTGAAAGGGCCAAGCAGGTATTACGTGGTGTGGTCGAGGAAGGTTAGGATGGAGTGTGTAGATATGCAGAGTAAACAGAAAAATGAAGGATAATAAATAAAATCAGATTCTTGATTACACAGCAACTGGCATATTTAAAAGCTAAACTTTTTCCAAGAGAACCTCACTCATTCCAGGAAATCTCTGTATTTCCAGGCTTTTTCCTCTCAGCAGGTACATGGTTGGGGCTGAGAGCACCTGTGTCCATATGAAGAAAAGAGATACTCACAGTATCACTTGTGTAACTTTTGAAATGACCCAGCTGTCAGTCCCGTGCATCTCCGTGTGAGATTCTTCTCCCTTCATCTATGGCAAATGGCAAGCTTCAAGGTGACAGAGTGTCTTCCTGACTCCTTCCTCAAAACACCAATACAATTAACTAAAATTTGAACTGTGTAAGCTTCTTGATTTGAGAAAAATCAAACAACTAGCTTCAAAGTTAGTATGTGTATGATTTTATGAGTAGAATATCACAGAATGAAGTCTGTAAATCATAGAAGTAACAGAACTACTTGTTGTTTACTGATTTTTCATGTTTAAATAACTGTAATCATCATATGATTCTCTGTGTTTCTGACTTGCTCAATGTAGTACTTGATAGCTATTAGAATTCAGTGTTTTAAAAAGCACTCTTTAAAGCATTGTAGCTATGTGCACGCTTTGTGTTTTTGAAAATAAATTTGTAACAAAACATTTAGTTGGTGTCTATGTACAGCCCTACTTTGAGGTCCGAAGTTGCCTATACTCTGCTGCTATCATCTGTTGTCTGTTGACTCAAGTCTAAACCTGCTGCTATGCTCAGCATGTCCCTTCAACCTGATGTAAT
Source organism: Oryctolagus cuniculus (assembly GCF_964237555.1). Lineage (NCBI taxonomy): Eukaryota > Metazoa > Chordata > Mammalia > Lagomorpha > Leporidae > Oryctolagus > Oryctolagus cuniculus. The sequence continues at coordinate 13,927,968 of NC_091441.1, read as the reverse complement.
GCTATTTAGCATTAGTCTTTGATGTTATATCTCTAGCTTTGTATTCTCTTCATGTAACTGGGCATAGGACACATCTATCTATCTATCTATCTATCTATCTATCTATTTATCACCTATGCATTTATCTGTGTATATGTATGTACAAATATATGTATTAAGCAGATGATGTGTCTTCTGATTCTATCATAATTAGTTTTTTTCAAGGAAAGATTATTTACTTAATGTTTCGATTAGAACAAAGGGAATGAGCATACATGGTTTATATTCTACTTCAATTTCTGATAACATTAGATCTTGTGACCCTAAAATAAATGATCCAGTGTCATTACTTTTCAAAACTTGCTTTTATCTTTCTAGATCTTGGCCTCCTAAGTGGCATCTTAACCACTGCCCCAAAAACTTGCCTCCTTTTGAATCTGTTTACCTTATTTAAAAGATGAAGCATGAGATTACCTAAGTGTTGTTGGAAAAATAAAGCATAATACAGAGACTCAACTTTCCAGTAATTTCCCTGTGGAATTATGAAAAATGCCCCAAGTTCCTAATGGAGATTATGTATAGTTATTATAAAGAGGATAAACACAACTACAAAATTATATATATATATATATATGTATATACATTTTAATACTTACCTAACTTGAGGACAACAAGAGTTTGTCACATAAATATGTGCTCCTTCCTTACGTGTGGTAGTTTTTAATTTTTTGTCAAAATTTTTCTTACTCTTTCTCAGTTGTTCTTCTCAGAATGCAATATTGCCAAAATCTTGAAGTCTTCAAGACTCCATACAGCTATTCTCATTTTAATCTGCTTCATTCTTCCTAGTGCCTTTAGTGGTCAAATTAATTTCTCTGTTCTGATAACTCTGTTGAGAAGACCAGCAACAGTGCATGGGCTCTACTTATTCTGTGTTAGGCACTGCTTTCATTGCTTTATGACCACTAAATCATAACTGTCAAGACAATTTGAGGGGAATATCGACATTTCCATGTTGATAATGATGATTCTGAGCCAAAGAGAGACGAAATAGCTTGCACAATGGATTTTTGGTGCTAGGATATGGTACCAAGATCAAATCAATGATCTTGATGAAATTATCATACTGCCCTTCGATGCATATTACTTTCTGGAGCTCTAAACCTATGAGTTCAATTGCTTACTAGAAAACTACTTTCAAGTGTGTATTATATGTCTACACTAAAATGGGTATGATATATATTCTCTCTCTTTCCAGCAAAAAATCATAAGCTACAAAATCCTCTTCTTTCTTCATTGCTAATTACCACAAATCATGAGTCATAGATTTCTTCTCAACGTTTTTGTATTTCTCCCTTTGAGCTAGATTTCAAGATAAACACCCAAGATTTCATAAATCTGTCATGTTTATTCTATTTTAATAAATTGTCAGAACTACCTCCATAACAATGAAAAGTGTTTCTCTGTGGTATGTATAGATTTTTCTTCTTTTTTATTTTGCATTTTATTTATTTGACAAAGCTTTCTTATGAATATTTTACTTTCTTTTCAGTTTTCATGCTGGTGATTTTATCAATCTTTTGTGGCATTTGGATTGTGCATACTACATATTTCTGTCCACAGATAATAAAAAATCATTTTTGAAAAGTCCCAGATTGATTTCAGAACTTTTATGGTATAATTACTTTATGTTTCGTTTAAAGATGCTTAAATATTACATCCAGAAAATTCAGGGCATATATTTTCCTCAACACACTATTTAATACAGGTTCCTGGCCCCATACTCTGTTCTCTTCATCCTTATATTGTTGCAGGTAGTTTCCCCATAAAAGCAAACTTTTAAATGAAAACTTGTGTGAAAGGGAAGGAAAGGAGGTAAGGATGAGAAAACAGAAGTCAAACCATGATACAGTCTTCAAAGAAATCACAGTGAATTCAGAGCAGACTTTGAAGTAGAGATAACTTTTTGGAGATCTTATGGTGTCTGGTAAGAGGTCTGGGCTCTCACAGCTCCATCAGTTTTAACTTGAAAACTAAGTTGTCTTCCTGTGCACTTCCAATATCTGGATGAACACAACTACCCTTAGTTTTATTTCTGAGATAGAATTTGAACAGCCTATGAGAGCATCAATCATTCCCTCTACTATCGATTCTACACTTTCTCCAAGCACAAATCTACTCCTACTGTTCCGGGTTGCATACCTGTAGATGTGACCAAGATTCATGTCCTGAGCATCTTGAGTCCTTGTCTACCAGGTGAGTCACAGGTCAGAGAGACTGTCCATATAGTACCAAATTTGGACAAAGAATTTGTCTCGGCTTGTACTCAACTAAAATGCTTTGTTCCAAATGTGTTCACTGCAGTACTCACTTTTTAACAGCATCTATGCTTCCTCCCAAAAAGTTCTGCCAACAACATGACTCTTTTCCTTGCCTGGTGATCTCTTGACACCAAGACTCTGAAGTGCTCATGGGAGCTTCAGAGGACTTATTTTAATGGTAGTTTTTCTGTGTTTTCTACTGGAAGATTCCCGTTTGTAAATGAGCATCTTTACCAACAACACACAGAGTTGGGTGACAGGAAACTCAAAATTCCTAAATACACTGCTGAAAATTATGGTAAACTGAGTACTTTTTTCCTTCATTCCTAGACCCTTGTAGTGTACATTTTATAGAACTGCACGATACAGAAATATACAACATCCATGAGGTACCCTCAAGGATAACACTTTATTTGCACCCAGCATTATTTCTCAGCTGATACTCTGCATGTGATATCTTCAGAATTACAGTTGGTAATATTGCTGGTGGTTACCACGTGTTGTGGGTCTATGTTCAAATTTAATCTACTGTACAAAAACCCATGCTGTATTATAGTGGATGTTACAGTGGGAGGTATTAGAGACAGAGAGAGAGAGAAACTATACCATCTGCTGGTTCACTCCCTAAATGACTGCAACAGCCAGAGCTGGGCCAGGCTGAAGCCAGGAGCCAGGAGCTTCTTCTGGGTCTGCTACTTTGTACAGGGGACCAAGTACTTGGGCCCTCTTTCCTCTGCCCTCCTAGGCACATTAGCAGGGAGCTGGGTTGGAAGTGGAGCAGCTGGGACTTGAACTGGTGCCCATATGACATGCTGACACTGCAGGCGAAGGCTCAGCCTTCCAGGCCACAGCTCAGGCCCTGAACACATTCTTTAGAGGTTACCTGTGAGTGGTTCTGTTGTGCTGATGGCATCTTTTTTTTTTTTTTTTTAACTTCCTCCAATAATCCAGTATGACCTATTCATGCACCAAGTAGTTATTTCTCCTCTATCATCTGGTCATAGGGATCCATTTGCTATGTTAGTTGTTATTTGGCTAATTAAAATAAGTACTGACTCTACAGTGGTACATGGCTTGTTTTCCAGAGCTGTGTCCCTTGGAGGGTTTTTTGCTGTTTGGTCCTAATTATTGCCAATCATAGATATACCATTTCCATCTTACGGGTTTTTTGTTTGGTTGGTTGCTTTTTTCGGTTCAGCAGACCTTATGATCAATAAGTCAGATAGATCCTAGCACACGCTGGGAAGTTCTGGTTTTGGAGTTTCTTTCTGTCTCATGATCAGAAACTCCTCTTCCCAAGCCTAGTAACTTTCAGGAGCTGTTTTTCAAATGAAAATAATTCTCTGCTACAGATTACATGTACTCATTTTTTTTAAAAAATGATTTATTTATTTATTTGAAAGGCAGAGTCACAGAGAGGCAGAGGCAGAAGGAGAGAGAGAAAGAGGTCTTCCTACGGGTTTCCCAGGCAGGTGCAACAGCCCAAACACTTGGGCTATCTTCCACTGCTTTCCCAAGCCATAGCAGAGACCTTGATCGGAAGTAGAGCAGCAGGGACCTGAACTAGTGCCCATATGGGATGCTGGCACTGTAGGCGGCAGCCTTACCTTACACACCGTTGTACCTGCCAGACATGTACTCTTTAAATCTAAGTTACACACACACACACACACACACACACACCTATTATATATACTTTCCATTTCCTCTTAGAATATGACATTGTTTTTGATTTTCTATATGGAGGGATTGAATTCCATATCTACAACTTGGTCTTCTCTATCATAAAGGCTTTTATTCAGGACAAGGACAGACCATGATATGGAAACTCTGAGAAGCATGCATGCAACTTTTCAAGTCTGGGTACTAGGAAATGACCATTGGGAAGCAGAATTGAAACATATGTTTCCTTCTTTCTCTCCTTCCTTCCTTCTTTATTCCTTCCTCCTTTTCTTCTTGTTTAAAAGTCCAAATATGGCATAATGAAAAGAAGGCAATACTGTCTAGATACCAATTTTTAAAATTTCCTTTTCTCAGAACTCTAAATCAATTTTTTAATTCTATAATAATTTTCCTGATAATAATCAGTATCCAGTGCATATGTCATACCAAGCTATCTTAGATAAATGAATCCTCACACACTCAGAGATGCCAAACTGAATAATAATAATTTAACAGAGAAGAGAAGGGAATAAACACGGATACTACTAGCACCTGGGTACAAGAGACTGCCTAGTTCTTAAGCTATGTAGGTTTGTGTGCCTAAGTATTCTAATTGTCCCCTAATGTTTTCTCCAGTGATTCCATTACTTACTCTGCTCGGAACCCTAATGAACCGAGTGCCCCCACAATTAACACTCAATTTTTTGGAAGCACCCAACATATTCTGTGTTGCACAGCTGCTGATCTGTATGCAAACTACTGAGTTAGATTAACGTTTTTTGTCTTCAATCCAGCACATAATTGAGGCCCACCTCAAAACCTCAAGGAAAAGTAATAATTACAGAAAAGAAGCAGTAGAATGTTTTGGATCCAACATGCAGTTCAAACTCAGTAGTAGATTATAACAGCAATAAATTGTGACCTTTAGGTAGCACCTGCAAAGTGGCACTTAAAGATTGTTCTCTAATTGCTTCACTTATTGGCAATTGGGCGAGAAACAGTCCAATACAGAGCAGATAAAGTAATTGAATGGCTTTTTTGGCCTCTTGAGTAGTTGTTTTTTTTTTTTTTTTTGTGCTGCACTTGACTCCACCTACAGGTATCTGTCTATATTTCCACAAACATAGGAGATGGGATCCTTTGGGAACCTGCAGAAAGTCCTTGCAGACACCATAAGTCACATAATAGAGTGAACTCATTACCTATCTTGCACCCCCACTGAAGCAAGGTGCAAATTCAATTTTAAGGAAAGCTAACACTTTTATTCTATTTTAAAGCAATTTCTTACCTGGCAGATGGGTAACTCTCTCTTCACTTATATTTCTTGAGGTGCAAATTAAATTTTGGTTCCGATAGTAACTCATCCTTGTGTAAGGAAATTGTAACTGTAAGGGCTGATCTCTTCTTCTCAGGAAGCAATTGAGTTGAACATAAATATACTGGATTCTAAAAATGTTTGCATTGTTTAAAAATTTACTTCTTTTGCTAGATTATTCCCTAACAGAAGATCATATTTTATTTTCCCACCATATGTTGCAACCCATATACTTATTTATTTTTAGATAGAAACAGAACAAAAATATATAGATATTTTATACACTACCCTAATTGCAAAATCAATGAACTGCAATTTTGAATCAACCAAAATAACAAGTATTTTCCCTACATATTTTTCAGGTGTTTTAAGGTATTGACAAAGCATTTGATGGCTGTATTTCATTTTTAAAAAATTTAATTGATATAGTTTTGGTTATAATTTCTTAAAGGATAGTTTCAGCATAATTTCCAGTGAAACATCCACTTTTTTACTTTTATGGCAAGAAGATTTTGCTTTGTGGAGGAAAGAACCTTTCTAGAAATGAGGTTTTGCAAGTAGATGATGTAAAATAATTTTAAGTTTCAAAATAATATTTCATTTATTTCAAAATGAGAGATATGTTATATCTAGTTTTGTTGATATTAGAAGTGTCAAAAGTAAGGAATCAAATTATTTAAAAATTTTAAAAAGGAAAAAGAATTATGATTAACAATGGAGTTAACCTTGTATTAGAATTTTGTACCTCCTTACAATTTGAACCCTTCTTGGGAAAAATCGCTGGTTTTATAAAGAAAATCTTTAAAAATGCACATTGGCTCACAGAAGGCCTGTATTTCGAGTGGGATGTAGTGCATCTTGCCCATATAATATGAGGAATATAGCGGTTATGGGTAAATTTGTAATTGATAAATGTTGTACCCATAATTAAAATATTTAATTTTCTTCATTACCACTAATTTTTTTCCCATTACCACTACCAGAATGAAAACTTAGCTTTTAGACACCTCTTGCATGATCTAATCTCACATCCATCTTCACACTTCACACACTGATCGCTTGCTCCAGCCACCTTGCTTCTGGTGGTCGCTAGTGGAACTGTGCTTCCTGGTGATCTGTTCCTTAGCTTCTCTCCTGGGCATCATTCCTCTGATCTTCCTAAATATCACTTCCTTGGAAACATTTTCTGTCATCACACTACTCTCAATTATTTTCTCTCGCTCTATCTTTTTTTTTTTTTGACAGGCAGAGTTCGACAGTGAGAGAGAGAGAGACAGAGAGAAAGGTCTTCCTTTCATTGGTTCACCCCCGAAATGGCCACTATGGCTGGAACTATGCTGATCCGAAGCCAGGATCCAGGTGCTTCCTCCAGGTCTCCCATGCGGGTGCAGGGCCCAAGCACTTGGGCCATCCTCCATTGCCTTCCCAGGCCACAGCAGAGAGCTGGACTGGAAGAGGGGCAACAGGGATAGAATCCAGCGCCCCAACCGGGACTAGAACTCAGGGTTCTAGTGCCACAGGTGGAGGATTAGCCTAATGAGCCACGGCACTGGCCTATTTTCTCTCTTTTTGCCTCTAAAATCAATATCTTATCCTTCACAAAATTTACTATAACTTGCATTGATATTTAATGAATTTGTTGGTGTAATATTTGTCTCCTCAATTTATATTCTTCTCCATGACATAAAGGATTATAATCACTGTTTTTCATGGTCTACAAAAAATTCACACACACAATGATTGCTCCTTAAATATTTATTGAATAAAAGGTAAATTAATTACCAGTGTTGATAATATGATAAATACACATAAAAAATAGAAACTTTATTTACTTCCTTACTTTGTAGTTCCTGATTTTGGGACGGTGCTGTGGCATAGTGCGTAAAGCCCCCACCTGCGGTGCTGGCATTCCGTATGGGCACCGGTTCAAGACTCGGCTGCTCCACTTCCGATGCAGCTCTCTGCTATGGCCTGGGAAAATAGTGGAAGATGGCCCAAGTGCATGGGACCCTGCAACTGCGTGGGAGACCCAGAAGAGGCTCCTAGCACCTGACTTTGGATCAGCTCAGCTCTGGCCAATGCGGTCATCTGGGGAGTGAACCAGCATATGGAAGACCTCTCTTCTCTCTCATTCTCTCTCTCTCAAAAATAAATAAATAATAAAACAATAAAAAATGTAGTTCACACAGAAGGCAATGCACACTCTCCAAAGTATTCACTGAAATTTCACTGCTATGTAAAACTTAGCTGTGTCACAGTGCAGTACAAATTTTATTAGTACAGCATCTTCAAACAAACATAACCTGTAATAATATAATGCTTTCTGTAAATATGATTCCTCTAAGAAGAAACACCATCACCAGAACACAGAAGAATTTTGTGTTGTCAATCTACATGATTATAATCAAGGAGATAAATTGATTTCCTTTATGCTTGCAAATAAAAGTTGGTAGCAATCAAGAATGCCTTTATAGATAAGGCAATATTTTAGTTGTGATTATGTTGTGACTGCTTGTATTTTTAATTTTTTTAATATTTAGAACTGTGTTATATAGTAATCCAGTATTTTAAATGTGGTCTAAAAATAGAATAGAGAAATCATTATCTAATATGATATGGTGACTTCATTATATAAGTATTCTGGGCTTCATTGGTTTAATAAATATTATGAGTATGTAATTTATTTTAGTTTACAACAATCCATAGTTATTCATCAAAATAAAGATATTCCTCTTTAGAAATGAAATTACATATAGGTAGGACAATATACCACTTTTTTTCCCCTAGATTGAAGAATGAAAAATAATACTTATTTAGTTTCTACTAAGAACCAAATTACTCTATTAGGTAATTTCTGAAACCTTATGTAATCCTTGCAAGAATGATGAGGTATCAGTAGCTTCTTTTTCAGATAGCAAAGTTAAACAAAGATTTAAAACACTTTCAAAAACACACAAAAGGGTTTATCTAGAAAAACCTGTATTGAATGTCTTGACTGTCTAAATGTGAGCTCAGAAGTTTTTCTTCATCCTTTGCTTCTTCCAAATGGTTATTTACATAAGACAGGTGATTTTTATAAAGACAAGTTGTATAAGGCAATTTAAATAAATTACTCTTTTAATCATGTTAATAGCATACATAATGTTCTTCAAACTAAATGATCATGGCTTTTGTATGTGTTTCTTAAGCATTACTAAACTGTTGAGTGACTATACAAAATAATCACTTTTAACCAGTTGGGAAAATAGCACACACACACACAAGCAAAATTTTGTTTTGAAAATGTCAAAAATCATTATCATTGTAGATCATTTATTGTTTTCTAAATGATTCAAACAAAAACCTTATGACAATTGGGTCATTAATGCTCATTGTGATAATAAGGAATGTGAGACTTGGAATAAATAAATACAGGAAGGAGGTAGAACAAAAATGAGCTGAAATGCATATATTTCTGGCACTAGAGCTGAAGATTTACATTATCTTATTTCATAATTCAAAATAGCCCTTTTAGCAAAATGAACCTCCCTCAATAACTGATGGGATTAATCTACTATATGTATTTTATCTTGCTCTCATAATGACGAAAGGAAAGTTTCTAAAATAAATAACTTTATATAAATATATGTGCATTATTTTATTAGTAAAGTAGGAAGATCTGTGAGGAGGAATTTTGACTTACACAAAAATCACTGCAATGATACTTTGTATTTTCTGGGATGATGCTGATAGGAATCCCATACTACTGCTATATTCTTTCTATATGGGATGGAAATATCAAAAGGACAGAAAAGAGTAATGGCAGGATAAGCATTGTGGGCAGGTGATTGCAATCTGGTGTATCTCTCAATAGTACCGTGTGTTTGGAACAACGATATTTTAGTCATTCACCCAGTTTGATTAAATTAAAAACCGCTATGGGTTGGTGTTTAATTATATTCCAGAAACAAAGAAACATCTCTTTTTCAGTTAGGTTACAGACACACATGTGGGAGACCTGGATAAAGTTCCCAGCTAAAGCCCTAGTCCAAAATATCTCTAAATCTTCAGGTGTGTATTCTACTTACAAGGACTCATTAACACATTAACTATTGCAATCAGGGTTTTGGTTTTTTTTTTAAATCATACAAGATGTTTCATTATAGACTATAACTTCAGGAAAAAGGAATCAATTCTTTCATGTGTTATTGGAGCACAACTTCATGAAAGTTGAAAGATCCAAGAAGCTTTTTGACCTCAAAAAGTATTAATCTCACTTTTTTCATTGTGAACAGTAACTGTCAACATTTTCAACTTAAATTAGTAAAAACAATGAAAATATTCAATACAGTAAAATTGCATTATATGATCTTCCTAAAATAATTGTATTTTCATTATAATATCAGGAACTCTGGATAATTCAATTTAAATTAAGATATTATGGCCAATATTATGTATAGTATTACAAGTTACCCATTTGGGGAAGATTTTTAATGGGACCAAAAGATTGGAATATACAGATTAAGGCAGCTTAAGTTCAATGAAACGAAGTTGCTCACATGGAACAGTCATAGATAGAGTTATTTCACTTTTTTTACTAATGGTGCTTGCATTGTTGTGCATCAGGTAAAGCCATCTCCATGACACTGGCATCCCATATGGGTGCCAGCTCATGTATGGCTTTTCCAGTGCGGATCCAGATCCCAGCTAATGGCCTGGGAAAAGCAGCAGAAGATGGTCCAAGTGTTTGGGCCCCCGCACCCACATGGGAGACCCAGAAGAAGCTTCTGGCCCGTAACTTCTACTTGGCCAAACACTGGTCACTGTGGTCATTTAGGAAACAAACCAGTGGATGGAAAGTCTCTCTTTTTCTATCTCTCCCTCTTTCTCTGTAACTCTGACTTTCAAATAAATAAATCAGTCTCCAAAAATCACTATTAAAGATGTTAACTCACACATGAAATTCTATGTTTCATGGACATAGCGCATGATATTTTGGTAGGTTTATACATGGTGTTACGGTCAATCAATGTAAATATATTTACCTGTGCAAACATTTAACACTTCTTTATACTTAAAACATTCAAAATGCACAGTGAATCAACATGATTTGTAGCCAGACTATTGTGCAATAGATGCCCAGAACTACTGACTTCTATCTAGTTATAACTTACCACCATTAATTGACATTTCTCCATACTCTCTCTCCCCTTCCCTTCCTGGTCTCTGGTGACAGCCATTATTTAAAAATATTATTTTTTAAAAGATATTTATTTATTTGAAAGTCAGAGTTACACAGAGAGAGAGGCAGAGAGAGAGAGAAAGAGAGGTCTTCCATCTGATGGTTCACTCCCCAGTTGGCCGCAATGGCTGAAGCTGCACCAATCCGAAGCCAGGATCCAGGAGCCTCCTCTAGGTCTCCAACGTGGGTGCAGGGGCCCAAGGACCTGGGCCATCTTCCACTGCTTTCCCAGGCCATAGCAGAGCTGGATCAGAAGAGGAGCAGCCAGATTAGAACCATGCCCATATGGGATGTCGGCGCTTCAGGCCAGGGCGTTAACCCACTGTGCCACAGCGTCAGCCCCTAAATATATTATTTGTTTATTTAACTTATTTAAAAGGTATAGAGATGGACACACAGAGGCAGAAAGAGCTCCCATCTGTTAGTTCAATTCCCAAACACCAGCAACAGCCAGCAATGGGCCAAGCCAAAGCCAGTAGTGGGGAACTCAATCTGAGACTCCCAGCTGGATGGAAGGACACCCAACTGACTTAAGCCATTCCCTGCTGTCTGCCCCAGTGCACATTAGCAGGAAGCTGGAAACAGGAGCAGAGCCGAGACTTGAACCAAGGCATTCTGATATGGGATGCAGGCATCACAAGCAGCATCCTAACCCTGTGGAGACATACATTCCACACTATCACACTTTTAAATTTTATGACTCTCCTTCTACTCTGTAAGTGATTAAGATTATGTGATATGCATCCTTCTGTGCTTGGTTTATTTCACTCAAGATAATGACCTATAGTTCCATCTATATGTTGCAATTTCTTTTTTATCCAATTTACAAATTCACACATACACAACTACAAATGCAAGCATACACATATACACATTTCCATGCAAAAGAGAATAAATTTGATATAGACAATACTCAGAATCATTTAAAAATGCATTGACATCGACAACATTTAGAAATTTCTGTAAGTTTATATACAAATATTAGGAGAATCTATGTAAATGACTAGTTCACTGTATTGGATCAGAAATTCACAGATAAATCACTAATGTATAAACTGTGATAGAGACTAAAATATTTTCCTGAATTATTGGATTCCTCCTTTTTAAAAAAGAATAAATATTCACATCAAAAAGTGATTAAAATTAAATCAATGTGCTTATATACAGTGTTCAAATTGTAAGAAAAAGTGTGCAGAACAGAGACAGGAGTGAAATTATTCACAGAGGTGAGTGACCCACTGCCCGTGTGCACACAGAGCAAACACATGGCAGAAGGCCCAGTCCTTCAAGCCACCGGGCCAGTAGGCGGAAGTGTTTCTCCATCAGGTCTTACACGTTTTCCATGAGCTTTCAAACCTGGAAAAGAATCCAGTGGGTGGGGTGGGGAACAACGCAGGGTGTGAGACTGAACTTGAGTCTTGAAAGAAGACAGGGGTAAGGGGCAGAATGGCATTTTATCTACTTTCAGGCAAGAACCTAAAACGGCTGCGGTCTATGTCCTTGTTTCATCAAGCCAGCCTCCGTAGAGTCCTATCAGCTCTGCCAGGAGCTGGGTCACTGGAAACAGAACTTCCCTGGGATCAAAGAACTCCCAGGTCACAGCTGAAGACCCTGTTGGCTCTCTTTAAGGTGAAAAAGGCCTTCACTCTGCACAGCTTCCAAAGTAACCACTGCTATCTAAGGGACAGCCTAGGATCAGTAACATTGCAGGCAGAACTGCAAATTTCCCTTTAGAGATGTCACCTATTCAATACTAACCTCTTATTCCGGCCAGCCCTCCTCCCAGGCCAGCTAGGTCATGGAAGTCAACAGGGTGCCTTCCCTAAGGTGGTTCACCTCTCTCTTATAATGCTCTTCCAGGACTCCATGTGAAGAGATAGGCCTGAGCCTCATGCGTAACTGACCAGGCCTCATTGCCCAGTGATTATTATCAAGCCCCTCCTGTCAGTTTCTATTTACCTCTCATTGTGAAAACTCCCCCCTGGTTTGGATAGTACATTTTCTTGGTCATCTAATAATGAGTCTGCCCCTTTCTTTAGATCTTTGTATGTAATATGCTTGTTAGGTGTCCAGACTTGAAGCAGTGGAGTTCTAGATGGCCATGCACACGGAATCTCTAATGGAGACAGTTCTTGTGAGCTGGTGCTGCTGTCCCCTCAAGAGGCCCCCTCCTACTGAAACTCTGTCTTAACCGCAGTCCCTACTTCCCCCATAATCAGCTTAAAGAAGTCAGAGCAGCCCTGACCTAACCCCTGACAGAGCCAGGGTTTCCATAAGCAGAGGGAGGAGCCAGGGAGCCCAGGACTAGAAGCAGGCCAGACTAACTCCATCCCACAGCTCCTTGCCAGCACGTACACCCTAAACAAAACAGGAGTGCTCTTCCTCTGTGGCCAGCAGCCATACATCTGTCTTCCCACTGACTACAGGGACTTGTGCATTTACTTTCCTATTTCCTGCTCTGTCCTCATCCCAGCCATCTTTCTCACCATGGACAACACCTCTAACACCTCCTTTTATCCTCATAATCATAGCACTCCTGTTCCTATCATGTATAGTAAACACAATTCAAAAGTTCTTACAGGAAGAAATGACTACTATATCCAGAGCCACAATGCAGAAACAACACAAGACTGCTCTTCTTCAATTAATCTGATACAGAATACAGACACCCCATCCCGTATCAATGCTCTATATCCACTGGAAGTAGCCAAAAAGAAATTGGCACCACATCTCCTTATCTATACTTGGAGTCAGAATATACTCTGCCTTCTGCCTCCCTTCATACTGACCCTTAGCCCATCCTACGATATGTAAGACCCAACTGCATGGAGGACTGGGCCTTCTGCTATGTACTGGGGTCTGTGTGCATGCTGGCAGTTGGTCACCCCCCTCTGCAAATGAATTTCATTTTGCTGTAAGTTCATTTCCTATCTCTGCTCTATTCTGTACTTTTCCTTACATGGATGATGGGAATGTAGAGGTCTATAACTACTGTACTATTAAAATGACCCCAGAAGCATAGGCAATCAGCTCCAAGATAGATAAGTGGGATTACAGCAAGTTGAGAATCTTCTTTACTGTGAAAGAAACACTCAGCAAAGGGACAAGGCAACTGACAGAATAGGGGAAAATATTTACAAACTAAGAAACTGATAAAGTATTAATATCCAGCTTCTGTAAAGATCTCAATAAAATCAACAACAAAACAAACAATTCATAAGAAATGGAGAAAGGACTTAAACATATATTTTTTAAAAGAAGAAACTCAAACGGACAACAGATACATAAAAAAATGCTCAGGATCACTAGCCATCAGGGAAATGCAAGTAAAACCACAATGAGGTTTCATTTCACCCCGGTTAGAATGGTTGTCATACAGCAATCAGCAAACAATAAATGCTGGTAAGGACATGGGAAAAAAAGTACCCTAATCCACTGTTGGTAGGAATGTAAACTAGTACAGCCATTTTGGATGACATTATGGAGATACCTTAAAGATCTGATAATAGATATACCATATGACCCAGTAATTCCACTCCTGGGAATTTGCCCAAGGGAAATGAGATCAGTGTACAAAAGAATTATCTGTACTCCCATGTTTATTGCAGCTCATTACACAATAACTAAGATATGGAATCAACCCAAATGCCATCAACCAATAATTGGATAAAGAAATTATGGTATATGTACTCTATGGGACACTAAAAAAAAAGTCCCCAATTGACAAATACCTTGTGTTTTCCCTGATCTATTGTAACTAATGGAATACTAAAAACGTAATGTATATGAGTGAAATTGACATTTTGAGCTTCAACAATTGTTTACAGCCCTGAACAGTGTTTTTTTTTCTTCTTCTTCTGTTTCTTGAACTCTTTTCTTAGTGTAGGGTTAATCTTATAAGCAGAAAGTAAGCTGCAAGTAAATATTATAAATATTAAGAGATATTAGCAGAGGGAGGAAGAAAAAGGATGGGAACTTGGGCAGGAGGGATGGTAGGGAGCAAAGTAACACTATGTTCCTAAATCTGTATATGTGAAATTTGTATACCTTTCATAAAATTAAAAAAAAATGGTTAATTAAATGTTAAAAAGTCATCCCCCCAAAAAACATATTCCTGGGGCTGATGTTGTAACATGGGTTAAGCTTGTAACAGCAGTCTCCCATATCAGAGTACCAAACTGAGTGCCGCCTGCTCTGCTTCTAATCCAGCTTCTGATCCTGCTACTGCACCTGCAAAGGTAATGGAACATGGCCTGGGTTCTTGGAGAGCTGACACCTATTTGGAATACCAGGGTAGAGCTGCTGGATTTTTCATACCAGTCTCTTGCAGCTATTTGGGGCATATACCAGCAGATGGAAGATCTGTCTCTCTGTCTCTCACTCACTCTCTCTGTGGGTCAGTGGGTTTCTAAATAAATAAACAATATTTTTAAAAAGAGAGAGAAATTATTTCTTTTTGTAAGCCGAGGTGGAGACTTTTTTTTTTAATCAATTGACCTTAAGTTGTTACACTGTGTTAGAATTTGTCCAGTCCATCATAGACATGTCCGCGTGTCTTGGTTTTCTTCTCTGTTGTACAATTTAGCAGAAGGCACAGGACTAGCCATAACCAATTCAGCATGCTAACTTCCAGTAGTGATGGTACATGGTACAATTGTACCCAAGACATGTTCTTCAGTTACACAATCTGATAATCATATGCTGAAGTCTGTGCAGATAAAATGATGCAAAGCTACATCCACATGCGCCTTCACACTGAACAAGTAGACTTATGTTTGGGTTCTCCCCTGTGGGACTGCTGGGGTACTGGTTCCAGATGTAGATGTGCTTTCTTATCATCATAATCCTATAGATATCTAGAATCTAATCCATACTTTAAAATCAGTTCATCTCTTTGACCTTCATTTTCATGATCTATTTCCATTTCTGTCTTGTGCTCTGCTACTGTATTTTGCTACTTTCCACTCTTCAGTCATAAAGTATGCATATTTTTCTGTGTGTATCTGCATACATGCATTCATGTTTGCTGACTTACAAATAAAATTGCCCTTCTCCTGGTCTGAGCACCTTTCTAATGAGGTCTTCTTTTTTAACAGTCCCAGTCTAGCTTTATTATTAGTGGTTGGTGGCTAGAAGATTGCTCTGCTTTTTCTGATGACCTGTTTGTGTGTGGTTTTGATGGATGGAAGATGTGTTGTCACCCATCCTGTTCTGGCATGTGCACTCTACTGGCATCTTTGAAGCTTTACCAGATCCTGGCCAAATCACGTCTGTAGGTGGCCAGAGTCTATTGGTCAACTTGTGGAGAATTGAGGTCTTTATTGTTAGACTTCCAATTCACCAGTATGATTGGCCCCTCCATTTTTTTTTAGATTTCTGTTGCTTTACTACATTGGCATTTTGTAGGCTTAGGACATGTACATTTTTATGTAATTGATGTTCTAATTTTTATTGTTCATATTTTTCTATTAATTTGAAACCCTGACGATTTTAAATGGAAAAATTAAGGCAGTGGAGGATGGCCCAAGTGTTTGGGCCCTGCACCCGCTTGGGAGACCAGGCGGGGGCAGCTGGCTCCTGGCTTCAGATCAGCGCAGTGCAACGGCTGCAGTGTGCTGGCCGTAGCGGCCATTTTGGGGGTGAACCAATGAAAAAGGAAGATCTTTTTCTCTGTCTCTCTCTCTCTCTCTGTCTAACTCTGCCTGTCAAAAAAAAAAAAAAAAAAAAAAAAAGAAAGAAAAATTAACAAAGCAAACTTTTTATTGAAGTGCTGGATATTTTTTCCATTTAATATATTTGACTTAAGTTATGATAGGCACCTTTATATTATTTAAAACAATTTCAGTCTTTTGAGGTTTACCTTTGATTTGCATAAGATAAAAATAGCTTCTAGTTCTGGATTTCTTTTGTTCCATAATCAGGTAATATTATTTTGAGTATCCTGCTCATTTTTAAAGATGTATTTATTTAATGCCTTTGAAAAGAAGGGGGAGGGGGAGAGAAGGGGAGGGAGGGAGAGAGAGAGAGAGAACTTTCATCCTCTTACTCAGTCCGTATGTTCACAACACCAGCTAAGAGTTCAATCCAGGTCTCCCATGAGATCCCATGTGAGTAGCTGGGACTACTTGAGCCATCACATGCTGCCTCCAAGGGAGGATCTTGCTTTCTTATCCACATTTTGAAGCTTTTGCGCTCTCACTGATGGTAAAATTAACTATTACTGGCACCATGTGATAGCGGGGAATTAGCAGTGCTTTCTTATTTCTTAGAAGATATCTCATACATGTAATAATAATTATTCAGCAGAATATTTAAGGAGAACCCTCTGTGCATCACTGGGACTGTGCAGTTCCCTCATGTCTGATACTGTCTCATATGACACTTCTAGTTAGAGAGACAACCACAGACCAGGAGTAAATTTTTGCAAAAGACATATCTGATGAAACACTGCTATTCAAAATATACAAAGGAGTCTCAAAATAAATCTCAATAATAAGAAAGCCAACAATCCATTTAAAATAAGCAAAATATCAGAATAGACATGCAATGTGTTTAGTCTTTGCGCCCTCCCCTCAACATCAAATTTACATTTCAATCCTAGTCACAATGTACGTGGAAGTAGCAGTTTTGAGAGGTAAGTAGGACATGATGGTGGAGGTCTCCTGGAAAGAATTAGGATTCTCACAGCCGGTGCTGTAGCATAGCTGGTAAAGCTACTGTCTGCAGTGCCAGCATCACATATTCAAGTCCCGGCTGCTCCACTTCTGATCCAGATCACTGCTGTGGCCTGGGAAAGCAGTAGAAGATGGCCCAAGTCCTTGGGCCCCTGTACTGTGTGGGAGATCTGGAAGAAGCTCCTGGCTCCTGGCTTTGGATTGCCTCAGCTCCTGCTGTTGTGGCCATCTGGGGAGTGAAACAGCAGATGGAAGACCTCTCTCACTCTCTTTCTCTCTCTTTCTGCCTCTCTGTAGCTTTGCCTTTCAAATAAACAAATAATTTTTTTAAAAGAAAGAATTAGCATTATTGTTAGTAGAGGTTAGAGAGATAATTAGCTTTCTTTGCTGAGTCATGAGGATACAGCAAGAAATCAACAAACTGCAATTTGGAAGGGCATCCTCACAAGAGCTCAACTATGCTACTATCCAAGCCTCAAACTGTCACTCTCAAAATCTGTGAAAAAAATTTCTGTTGGTTGTATACTACCTAGCACTTTGTACTTTGTTATGGCAGCCTGAACTAACTAAAAACAAGATACTTTATCTAATATTCCAGGGATTTGAAAAGATTCTAAACATCTCATGTCATTATGGAGTTACAAATTTAAAACACAATGAAATGTCACATGTGTATTAGAGTGGCCACATTCCAAAACATTCACAATATCAAATGTTGGTAAGTTCATGGGCAAGGAACTCTCCTTAATTGTTATTGGCACAATCACTATGAAGCCAGTATGACAGCCTCTTACCAAACCAAACACACTCATAACAATAAGATCTATCATAAGCAATAGATAATCTATCATAAGCATAGATAGATCTATCTATCTATAAGATCTGTCTTTCTTGAAATCTTGCAAAATGGACTGAAAAAATGTCTCCAGGAAAACCTCATCCTGCACATAGATGGCAATTTTATTCATAATTGCCAAAATTCAGAAGTAATCAAATGTCCTACAGTGAATGGATAGATGAACTACATGCATAAAAAGGAATATTGTTCAGTGCTTAAGAACAACAAAGAGCTATCAGTCCACCAAAACACATATGGAAAGTTCAGATGTATATGACTAAGAAGTGAGGGAGAGATTCATTGGTAGAGCACAGGAGAATGTTGGGGCTATGCAATGCAAATGCCATTCATCATGTTTACATCCACAGAACATTTGTCCAGTGTGAGATGTGACCTGATAGGTTTATTGATGGTGACACTGCACAGCTGGCAAGGGATTTCCATCATAGGGAAGAGTGTTCATGAGCAAGACATGTGGATTACGGGAATTCTGCACTTTTCACCTATCATACAAATAAATTTTATTAATTATTAAAAATGGCCGGCGCCGCAGCTCGCTAGGCTAATCCTCTGACTGAGGCACCAGTACTCGGATTCTAGTCCTGGCTGGGGCACTGGTCCTGTCCTGGTTACTCCTCTTCCAGTCCACTCTCTGCTGTGGCCAGGGAGTGCAGCGGAGGATGGCCCAAGAGCTTGGGCCCTGCACCCGCATGGGAGACCAGGAGGAAGCACCTGGCTCCTGGCTTCAGATTGGCTCAGTGCGCCCTCAATAGCGGCCATTTGAGGGGTGAACCAACGGAAGGAAGACCTTTCTCTCTCTCTTTCCTACTGTCTAACTCTGTCTGTCAAAAAAAATTATTACTATAAAGAAAACAGGGTTTATGATTCCCTAGGTACAGTTCCTAAAAGACAGCCACATTTTCCTCACACCTCTGCTTTCTCTCCATATCCCTCCCTGCCTCCCCTCTCTTCATCAGTTTTTGCAGACTTAATTCTAGCCCACTTTATATTCACAGGCTTAATTCACCAGTAATCATAATATTCAACAAGTAAAATGTAGGAAGACCACAGTCCACAGGAGTATAAGCAAAGCCTAAACTGACAAACATCCCAATGTGACCATTTCATTCCTATACTTTCTTTTTGTATTATATATTAAATGACACATATCAAAGAAAACCTATGGTATTTGTCTCTTTGACACAGGCTTTTTCACTTAGCGTGTGAATCTTAAATGCGCTAGAACCCTTTCAGAACTGTTTCAGATCATTTAGAGCTTGCTTTTGAATGTCCACCACTGAAGCCAGCTTTCACATTTCAGGGGTGAGTTTATTTGTTTTTTACAGCTAAAACATTCCAGATGCAAGTCTGGTAAATGAAGTGGACTATCACATTGAGAAAATCCATTTGGAGTTGAAAATTAGGTATGAATTTAAAGTAATTGAGATTGATTTTCTTAATTCATCAGTAAAATATCTCTGAAACAGTTTCCAAAAGAAAAACTCATGGGATTTCAGCAACTGCAGCAAAATCAGATGAAGTGTTGTCTCCAGTCAATATTTTTCAGGACAAGTGGCATAAATGTGTATTGTGTTGTGTTGTTTGTAAGAATTTTTCGAAATTCAGCATTTATTATAAAATTATAAACTATTAATACAAAACACTAAGTTTTATTTTTCATGACTCCAGAGTAATTGTTTCATAGATATAATCAAAGTGATGTAGCTGTGTGTGTACTTGTATACATATACATATGCAGTCATGTGTTGAACTCCCATATATCCAATGTGTGCATGTTAGGGGTATAAGAATATTGACAGAGAATTAATAATTATCTATTTATCATTTTATTTGGGTTTAACATGTGATACTCTTCCACTTTTGTCTGATAAAATTAAATATTTCAACACATGTATGTAGCATGTAGCATGTACTAATCAAATCAGGTATCAGAATTTTTGCTTCCTTACTATTTCTTTTTTTTTTTTAAGATTTATTTTATTTATTTGAAAGATAGAGTTACAGAGAGGGGTAGAGACAGAGAGAGAGGTCTTCCATCCGCTGGTTCACTCCCCAGATGGCCGCAATGGCTGGAGCTGAGCCAATCCTAAGCCAGGAGCCAAGGGCTTCTTCTGGGTCTTCCACATGGGTACAGGGGCCCAAGGACTTGGACCATCTTCCACTGCTTTCCCAGGCCATAGCAGAGAGCTGGGTCGAAAGAGAAGCATCCGGGACTAGAACCGGTGCCCATATGGGATGCCGGCACTGTTGGCCAGGGCTTTAACTCGATGTGCCACAGCACCGGCCCTTCCTTGCAATTTCTTAATGTTTGAAACCTTCTAGGTCCTTTATCCTAGGTCTTCTTAAAATATGTGATATGTTCTTGTGAACCATATTTGTTCCATTTGCTGTGGCACACTACAACTTTTATTTTACTGAACTGATGGAAATATCACTATTGCAGTAGAAAATTTAGAACCCTTCAAATACCACATTTGTGTTTCATTCTGCTGTTTGCTACTCTAAGCTGGAAATTTTAAAATGCTTATTTTGCCAGTTATTGTACTCATGAATTTCCTAAGCACATTTCTTTAGTCATTGCAAATTTTGCTTAAAATCTTTCCTTGAAAGATATGTATTACTCATTAGTGAAAAAACACAAAAGTACTTACACATCATTTAATCTATTTATTGAAAAATCCACTATTGAACCCTGTATGAAACCTCTTATAAAAGTAAGGCTATGAAATGTAATTCAAGATATATTTTCACTAACTTCACATTTTGTTGGAGAGTTACAGGGAAAGACTCTCTCTTATTGGAATTAATCATTGTTTAAATCCTGCAATATTCTAAGCCTTCCTATCAGACTTGATCTAGGAAGAAAAATATCAAACACTCTAGGAGACTATGAAGCCTAACTTTATTAAAGATAACTTCTCTGGCTCACCTTTCATCTTTTTCTCTATTTCATTTTGTAACTCCATCTAGAAAATGATATCCTCAGATAATCTCATGTCACATCGTAGAGTAAGAACTTTAAAACTGCACCCTCCCTGTAACACTCTTCCTATTTCTGCACAGCTTGCTTCCACCAACATGTCCAGCTTCTTTTGATAGACTCTAAACTATTTTATTTGCAGTTATAATCTTCTGTGAATTTTAAGTCTTCATTTGCAATATAGAATTCACAACCCCTGAGCTTGTATGTGTATACGAACACTTATATGAAAGAAGGAGAACTTTCTATTTGCTGTTTTGTTTGCAATTAGCTGGGATGTGCTTGCTCTCTCTTGCAATGATACTATGTAGAGGACTAAATTCAAAACAGTAAAAACAGTTTTACAGACCTTTCCTCAAAATGCCTATCTTGCTGATTCTATCTGTTTTCCAGCGTTCCATTCCCACGTTATCTCCCACATTTAGTTTTCCAAATTCTCCTCATTTTTACTTCTCCAATACATTTCAAATCATTCCCTTGACTCACGTTTCATTGTTACTAGGTTCATTTGATATCTCACGTTCAGGTCAAGAATTTAAAGCTTTTCTAGTCTTCTCCTTCTAGTTGGTTCACAATATTGTGAGGATGGTTATTTTTCTGAAGCTCAAATTTAAGCTTAATTACTCTAATTAAAATACTGTTGAGTATTCATGCAGATAGAAAATTCAAACCCGAATTATTATGCCTCAGGCATTTTGTTCACTTGTCACAAAATAATATGTTATGCTTAAGTCTGTTAATATTTTTTTCCAAATAAAAGTCACATGAGATTTGGGAAACTTCAGTAAACACACAGTAAATAATCAGTGACTTCTAATATTCTATTATAGAATGATGGTTTAGATTTTTATACATATTTCTCTCAAGCACTTTGTACAGTCAGTCACCACTGATTTGCAAGTAGGTTTACTCTTCTAGATACCTCTTTCTTTCTAATACAGAGTGGAGACTTGGATTCATAAGAACATTTAAAAAGTGTTAATAACTTAAATTTATGCAAATTTCAGATATTAATTTCACATTTTCCTGGATTTTTCAACCTATCTTTGCAAATGTTTAATATTCCACTGACAGCTCAACTTACACATAATTTGAGCTCAAGCTAAGTGGATAATATAAACTCTCCCCTCTGGATAAGTGTTCAATAACCTAAGGTTTAATTTCTGTGTACTTTCAAGAAAGACAGTGTATTCAGTTTCAACAGCAAACATATACGAAAAATCTCATGTGTTGTGTACAAAAAATATGATTTAGTTGAACTAGCCCGAACATTTAGATTTATTGTAGTTTAAATTGGCAAGACATCTGGGACATTTAATTCTACTTGCATATTCATCTACCAAATTCAAATATGAAAAGTGAATTTCACCTCTGTATATATAATTCAGTGTCTGCAGTGTCTCATTCATGAACGTCCAAAAAGACAAATTGTTCTCATCTATCAAACAGGATTTTGGCAAGAAACTGGCAGTAAAACCAAGATACCTGCCAAAGTTTGGACTTTACAGAACTTTATGCCTCCTTCAGACTCAATTGTAATCTGTCACCATGTGTCATTTCAAATGTGCTTCCTCTAGGACTGGCATGGATTCATTTTGGCCAGTAACATATAACATTTATTACTGCTATACTTTGTACTTTATTCAAATGAGTAAAAAATTAAAAAATATGTATCAGTGCCCAGAATATATTTTCAAAGGCAAAACTTATTAGGAGAATTCTTCTGGGTAAGAGGTCCATTAGTGTGCAACAAAACAAAATGTTAGTACGCATGTGACTTAGAGCATTCTCAACAAGCACTTGACTAACTACTCAGCTAGCACTCACAAGCGCTGAATATTTTATTTCTCCAAGATAGCAAATCAATATCATATACCTTATCTCATTTATATTCAAAACATTCTAGAGCGTATACAATGTTTTTAAAATCTCACTGTTTGTGCCAAAAAATTAAAACATTTACTTAATTGCCTATACCACAAATCAAATCATTGGGACCAAATACAAATAATGGTGGAGTATTTCTTCCTTAACATCAGAATCCGTTCATAGAATTCTGTAACCTTCAATAGCATTGCTTCTAACTCCTCGGTGAGGGCAGAGTATCAACACAGCATATGTGTGTGTCGCTGTGTGCCTGTATGCGTCTGTATGAGTGTATATGTGTGTGTGTCTGTGTTTGCCTGTGTGTGTGTGTTTGTGTCTGTGTCTGTGAACTCATCCATATAGCCATGCCTGTCATAGTTATTTCTACAATCTTTCGTAGGCATATTAATAAAAAGAGTAATTCATACATATGTGTACTGAATTAAACAGATCATCAATAATCAAAAAAGGAGATGCAAACACAAATAAGAGGCTTTGATAATTTCGAACAAGTTTTAATGAATTGTAAGCACTAAGACCTTGAGTGCAAATATCATAATATGGATGTTTGGATAACTCCCCTCCAAGCTTTGCTCATGGAAACATACAGTACACAATGACAGCAAAAGCAGCCAGGAGTATACTTAATGTTACACTGCCTTACTCCATGTTCTCCTTTAAAGTTATGTTTCCCCTCACCCTCACACAAGCACTTTCTTGTAAGGAAATCGGCCTTCACAGTACTGCATTAAGGGTGTATTCTTCCGAATTCTTTTGCCTGAGAAGCTGTTCACTTCTCTTTTGCTTCTTTAAATATTTATGTCTGTATGAAGTCAAATATTTATTTTACATTTCAGGCTTTATGAGTTCTGTTAAATTAATTTTGTTCATATTCCTCCATCTCTGACCACCAGACACACTTTCAGTTAGCTCATACACTTCATTGCTGCATGCATTTCTCAGTGATGTCTTTTTTTAGCTCTTACCTGTGCAATGACATTTCTTTGTTTTAATTTACAATTATCTAATAAAAATCAACACACATCACAACTCTCTGTCTCTCTCTTGCTCCCTCCCTTTGTCTC
Source organism: Oryctolagus cuniculus (assembly GCF_964237555.1). NCBI lineage: Eukaryota > Metazoa > Chordata > Mammalia > Lagomorpha > Leporidae > Oryctolagus > Oryctolagus cuniculus. The sequence goes on along the minus strand of NC_091441.1, from coordinate 13,904,006 downwards.
TTCCTCCATCCCTCCCTCTTCACCTTCTTCACAATCTTCACAGGCGGTATTGAGGTCCGAGACATTAATTTAAAGTTGAAATGCGTGCGCGTGTGTGTGTATGTGTGCGTATGGTTTTGGAGATACGTGAGACTTCTTTATGCCATGGAAACCTAAAAATATATGAATTTCTATTTGTATTTAACATTATTTTATCTTAGCATAAATACAAGCAACAATAAAAATATGGAAATTCCATGTTTGGCACTACCACACAGGTTAATGTACATTCTGAACATTTTTTTACACTTCTGTTTTAAATAAAAACTTGGTTTACATTTATTACTAACTAGAGTTAGGTTCTTATTGAATAACATGGGAGAATTTTGGGTTATTGGCTTAATTTAATTCTTTATAAATTCACTGCTCTTTTTTATTTCAACTTTTATTTAATAAATATAAATTTCCAAAGTACAGCTTTTGGATTACAATGGCTTTTTCCCTCCCATAACTTCCCTCCCACCCACAACCCTCCCATCTCCTGCTCCCTCCCCCATTCCATTCACATCAAGATTCATTTTCAATTATCTTTATATACAGAATTAGTAAAAAAATTTTAAAATATATCTGAATCCATCTAGGTTTAAATGAAACAATAATTCCTACATTATTTATCTGCGCCCTTGATTAATAAGAATGCTAGAAAATGGCAGCACAACAGTTATTATTATATATCCAGATAACATTCTGAAGAAAGATTGTGTAAAGCATCTAGTGTTGCAGTGACTCATTTTTCTTATTTAATTATAATAATAAATATTTAATTAGCTTAATAAAATAAGCATGACATTAGAGAATCTCTAAGTTAAAAAATGAACTTTAACATTCATAGAACTTTATTTTATCAGGTTGAACCTCAAAGATAATAACAGTGATAATAATGGCAATAATGAAAGCTAGTTTTCAATAAATAGTCTTGCTAGGCAAGTTCAAAGTGCTTGCTTGTTCTCTATCTATCTGACAGAATCCTTGTGAAAATCCTAAAACACGAATGCAACTCAGTTTCCAGGTTACAAGTAAATATCTAGGGCTTGAGAACATTCACTGTGTCTCAGACTGTCTCACAGTCAACTCTATAGAGAACCAGGGTTCTGACACAAGTTCAGGTGAATTTAGTCTTAGTGTGCCAAGCTCCATATTGAAACAATAACTATTTTCTGATAGACAATAGACCCACTTTAGTTGTCTTTTAAAATTATTTTAGGTAATGTTGGGGGTTTTTGTCATTCAAATTTCATCTGCTTATGTAGAAAAAAAAAAAAACACCCTAGGATTTGGTGTGGAACGGGATTGTTTTAGTGAATTAGTTGTTCTTATATTATTCAAGTCTAGTATACCACGAGAGTTCTTTTCAACAAGCAAAAAAATGTGTACTCTGATACCTATCCAACTTAGTCATTACCCAATTAAAGTTAATGCATTCATTTAATAAAGTCACAAACATACTAATTGAGATAAATTAGCCCCTAGATAAACTATTTATGAAAGATAGCAGATCATAATTTATAATTCAGTTGGAGACAAATAATGGCTCCTTCAAGTTCAGGAGACATATTTTTTACCTTGCCATTAGGCTCAGGATCATTAAATTAATAAAAAAAACTGATTACACCTTTTCATAAGTTTATTTTTACATATTTTACATGTTGGATAATGAATTGATCATAATTTGCCCTAAATCCATAATAAATTTGAAAATCCTCTCACCACTGCCAGAAAATATGTGTTGATGAAGAAAATACTAACTTATTTTTAAGTCAAGGTTTTTTGTTTGTTTGCTTGTTTGTTTTTTGGTTATTGTATTGTATGTGGTTATGACAGCTTAATTCTTGGAAATGAGGGGAAAACGTGGGCACTGGATAGCTGGGTCCTCTAATGCTTTCAAAGTAAATTACAACCTTAATGAAAGAAAAACTTCTGTATGGATTCAGCTTAGCTTTATATAAAAGCCATACATTGAGTTGGGCGTTTGGCAGAGTGTCAAGACATTGCTTGGACACGTGCACTCCCACACGGTAGTGTCTGGATTTCAATCCTGCTCCACTCTAGATCCCAGCTTCTAGCTGACGTGCCCTGGAAAGGCAGCAGACGATGGCTCACATTTTGGGGTCCTTGAAACACAAATGTGACAACAAGGTTGAGTTCTATACTTCCAAATTGGGCCTGGTTCAGCCTTGGCTGTGGCAGGCATGTAGATACTAAATCAATGGATGGGTGAGTTCTTCCTGTTTGTCACTCTCCATCTCTTTGCCTTTCAAATAAATAAGTCATATATAGAAGAGCAATACCTGAGTACACTTTTTCAAAGAAATTGCCAGAAGGGATATGTGAATGGATGTGTTCTATTCCTCATCTTTCAAACAATGCCAAGCACTTGTCCATGTTCTTTTATTATCATTGAAAAATTCATTCTTTCTATCTTCTGAAATTTAAACACTAATATCTGAAGCTTAATATATTTTTTTGTAATTAGCAAAGTTGAATGTTTTCCCATCACTCAAGGTGAAAATTCATACTCTCAAATGTGGCTTAAAACTAACTCAAAGTTAACAAGTGCAAAGAGCTCTTTTGTTCCCATGACTCCTAGTAGAATATTGTTAAAATTATCATTGCCAAATTATCTTTCCCTTTGACTACGAAAAACAAAGGAAGTACAATCTACCATCTGAGATTGTTCTCAGGGACAATGGCAATATCAAGTGTGGCTCTTCATGATGAAAAAAACTGAAAGATGTTCAGTAGACACAGAAAGGTGCTAATCTGTATGGAGGAGAATTTAACTTGAAGTGGTTTCCAAAGTCAGGAACATTGGACAATGCCTCTCCTTATCTTTATGGAAAGGTTAAGCTAATGTGCAGAAATATTTCTCATCTTATCCTGAAACTATTAATATGTGTACTAGTAGTATAGAAATGTTATATAAGAGAAACTTTTCATGCAACTTGCTTTTAGCTATAAAAATGTTTCATAGTGGGGCTGGCACTGTGGTGTAACTGGTTAAACTTCCATCTGCAGTGCCGGCAGGCTATGTGAGTGCTGACTTGAGTCCCAGCTGCTCCATTTCCAATCCAGCTCCCTGCTAATGCATCTGGGATAGCAGCAGAGGATGGCCCCTTCACCCATGTGAGAGATCCAAATGAAGCTCCTGGCTCCTGGCTTCAGCCTGTCCCAGACCTGGCCATTGTGCAGACATATTGAACCAGTGGCCATATGTGCAGACATATTGAACCAGTGGATGGAAAATTTCTCTGTCTCTGTCTCTGTCTCTCCCTCTATCTCTATAATTCTTTCACATAAATAAATATTTTTAAAAAAGTTCAAACTGTTGAAATCTTTACTTAATATTTGCTAAACTGATCTTCTGTATATAAAGAGAATTGAAAATGAATCTTGATGTGAATGGAAGGGGGGAGGGAGAGGGAAAGGGGAGGGTTGCGGGTGGGAGGGAAGTTATGGGGGGGGAAGCTATTATAATCCATAAGCTGTACTTTGGAAATTTATATTCATTAAATAAAAGTTAAAAAAATAAAAATAAAAAAAGTTTCATAGTGACAACCTACACTGGGATATTTAAGTTACACTACCAGAATTCAATTGTTGCCATCTTAGATAATAGCAATCTTGAGTTACTATCTACCTCATCATTTTCATGATAGTTTTGGCTTAATCATAGAAAGAGTAGTTTGTCCTCATTTTCACCATCATGCTAAATAGCAGTTACAGACTACAGTAAAAGAAGCATTTACCAGCAAAGTAAATGTTACTTCCTCAATCACAGAACAAATATTTTGCTGTTCTTCATCAGTTCAATAAATATGTGTAACTTCATTCTTTTATGTTTTCTACCTTGCCTTTCAATAGATGAGATCAAGAGTGGGTTTGAGGGGTGGTTTTGTGGTAATACAATTTATGTTGCTGGTTGCAACTCCCACCTCCTGTATTTGAGTGCATGTGATGAAGTCCCCACTTCTGCTTCCCATCCAACGTTCTGTTAATGCACACCTTGGGAAGCTACAGATGATGGTTCAAGGACTTGGATTTTTGCCAAGCACATGGTAGACTCATGAAAATCTTGGCTCCTGGCTTTGGCCTGGCTGTTGGAGAATTTGAAGTGTGAACTAGCTAACAGAAGCTCTAGTTCCCACTTTTTCTCTCTGAGTGTTCTACCTTTCAAAAAAAAAAAAAAAATAGAAGAGGGCTTCAAAGAGCACACCAATGTGCAGGTCAATATTTCATGAATATATTTATATATATATAATTATTCACTAGGAAAAATAGACACTCTTAACCTTACCAGTTGCTTCATTAACGTTACTATCTCCATTATTATATAGATTACCAATTAATTATAGTTACTTTTATCTGTTCCTTTATCTAAGTGATTTAATGTTAAGTGCTTTATATAGATTTAGTCATTTAATCCTCTAAACATCCCTGTGTAAAATTTTCTAATAATAACATTTATACATGAAAGTGTAAAGAAATTAAATAGTTTCAAATACTAATATAGCTAAAAAAATCAGTAGAAGGAGGTTTTGAATTCAAGGCTCACTCGAGAGACCACCCAGGTATTAAGAAAGTTTAGGAAGCTGTGTTCCCCAGGAAGCAGACTCTGGACTGAGACATGTGTGTGGGTCCACCAGAAAGAGCCCTTAGGAACAACACCTGTGACAAATTGAAGGAGCTAAGGCAGGGTGGAAGTGGATGAGTCAGATCCATTCACAGTGCACTACTGATGGGACACTCTAAGTATAAAATAGGTATACATGCCCTAGAGTGAGATAAATGGGGATGTCTTCACAACATCTTAGAGATTCTACCCACTCTGATGAAAACATTTCCTGGAGGAGGATCCCATGGTGATTCTGGTGCAATCATCATTCCCATCACATCAAGGAAGAAAAGTCTCAGTGCTAGAGGGAACATCTGGGCTGTGCACCAGGGTCCACAATGGCCAACTTGAAAACGTTTTTATTAAAACTGTAAGCTGTCTGGGACCAATTCTTCCAAGTTCCTTTTTTTTTTTTTTTTTGGACAGGCAGAGTGGACAGTGAGAGAGAGAGAGACAGAGAGAAAGGTCTTCCTTTACCGTTGGTTCACCCTCCAATGGCTGCTGCAGCTGGCGCGCTGTGGCCGGCACACCATGCTGATCCGAAGCCAGGAGCCAGGTGCTTCTCCTGGTCTCCCATGTGGGTGCAGGGCCTAAGGATTTGGGCCATCCTCCACTGCCCTCCTGGGTCACAGCAGAGAGCTGGACTGGAAGGGGGCAACCGGGACAGAATCCGGCGCCCCGACCGGGGCTAGAACCCACTATGCTGGCACCACAGGCGGAGAATTAGCCTACTGAGCTGCGGCGCCAGCCCCCAAGTTCCTTCAGAAAGTGATGTGATATAATTACAATGTTAAACATTATATTCTAACAGATTGTTTCCATATTAATATGTATTTTATGCTTCTTTATTGTTAGGATTCAATTATATAGTTACTCTACAAGCGTCTTTCAATGCACATTGGCTGTATTTTGTCACTTCATTGATATTTAGTTATTTTTCTTCACTAGCTGACCCAAGTCATGTTATATTGTGATTTTATCCTAATTTTTGATTGAATAGTCAGATATAGAATTGGTATTAGATTTGGAAAGAGTCTTATGTTGCCCTTAAAGGGGAGATTTCTGAATTGTCTTCTCTAACAAAAGGGCATTATCATATTTTACATATGCCAAGTCTGTTCCAATGAATCTAGAGTTTTAATATTCTTAAAGCAATCAACCCTACTTTCCCCATCCAAGTGCCAGAGTCTGCCCACTCCTTGATTATATTTGACAACAATTATTGGGACTGGGAATCGAAACTTCTCTGAATCCTCACCATTTTCTGCTCTCTGGTAGCAGATGAGAATTTGTTATGTTCACCAATGAGACTCAGTGACTGCCATGTTAATCTAATATGTAGCCTTACTCAATATTTCAATGTCTTTCTTCATGACTTCCAGCAGTAGTCATCCACATATATTGCTTTTATATTACTACTGCTCACACTCATGAAATGTTTGAGATATTGTGCCATAAATGCCATCTTTATTAGCATCCTATCACAGACAACATCCATGAAAATTTATGAATTCTGTGGCTATAATCATCCAAAGATTACTCAGTATTCCACCTGCCCTTGGATTGGTTCATTGTTATTAACTATATAGCAGATACTCCACTGCAAAAATTATATTTACTATTCTGTTTATTAAAAATTACATATATTCTCATAAGCTGAGCTACCTGAGAAGCAGACATTGATGAAAATTTGTTTTAAGTAAGTTAATTATAGACAGTTTTTGGGAAAAAAAACCCATGTTATGGTGCTAAGAAAGATCATAGAGCAGATGAAGAAACTCAGTTGTACTGGGATGACACTTCAGAGTGAGCCCGAATTCAGATTCAGGAGGTGGGCTTTTATGCACTTACGGAGGTAGAGGGCTCCCCAAGGAAAGTGTGAGTATTTAGATAAAGCAACTCCTTCAGTCAAAGGCAGTACCTGGGAAAATACTCAATCATGAGTTATCACTGGCAGCTACCAATTTTGCCATACGACAAGGACTGAGGCAATGCATCATCATGGCAAACTGATGGCTTTGCAACTGTAATATTTCATTTAAGTCATTAAAAAGGAGATAGTACATTAAAAATAAATAAAACAAAAAGTTGAATAATGCTTGCAATAAAAAATTTTAGTAGGAAAAATCACCCGAAGCAATGACTTTCAGGTACTTTTAAGCAGTAAGATATGTTTTCCACGTATTTCCACATTAGGTCTTCTCTGAAAACATATAACATGAAAGGACTGCTCATGAAATTAGTGTGCTTCTCTTAAGCTGCTCCTTGGGCAGTATTTCAGACTTACCATTTGCCACACTGTAGGAAAATACCATGACAGCTCTCAGTAATTTCAGAAAACTTTGTACCAAACCTGAAAACCAATTTGATTATTGTAAGAAGATAACAGCATACCAAAGGTTCAATTGATAATAGACTTATTTTTTGCAAAGCATATGGAGGTTTTAATCTTATAAATGTAGCATATATTAGGGTGTCATGGCTTGTGCTGATCTTAAACAAACATCGGGAACCAGAATGCTTATGCCCATGTTATTGATTGACAGAGAGGTGCACTTAGACCTAAATTGTGTGATCATTGTATCTAGCACTTATATTGCTCATACAGTGAAGCAAATAGCTTCTTATATTGTTAGAAAACACTTAGCAGCAGAGTTGAAAGTGCTCACTCATTGCTTAGATAATTCAGTCATTAATAAAAAGTTCACAGCCACATTTGTAAATACACATCTTGTCCATTTCACTTTTGGTAGCTCTATCTCTAATAAAAATATTTAATTATGACTTTACAGCATTTATTTCCATGAGACTTTGCCCTTTAATGTCAGCTTTATATCTTGGGCTAACAAAGATTTATTTATTTATTTATTTATTTATTTATTTATTTATTTATTACCAGGAGCCTCTTCCTGGTTTCCCATGTGGGTGCAGGGGCCCAAGCACTTGGGCCATCCTCCACTGCACTCCCGGGCCACAGCAGAGAGCTGGACTGGAAGAAGGGCAACCGGGACAGAATCTGGCGCCCTGACCAGGACTAGAACCTGGCGCCCATATGGGATGCCAGCGCCACATGTGTAGGATTAACTAAGTGAGCCACGGCGCCGACCTCCTGGGCTAACAGATTAAACGCCTTTCCACATGATGCTTCTTCAGATGGTAGACCTTCTAGGAGTTGTGAGATTTCAGGTTTTGCATTTAGAACTTCTATTCATTCCAGTATGAGACCTCCAACTTTTGTTTTGCTTTCTCAGGATTACTTCAGATAGCTGAGGCTTGCTGTTCTTCCGTATAAAAATTAGGACTTCAATCCATCAAACTCCTAGAAGAGACTGGCAATCCTGATTGATTGATTGATTGCAGAAAATTTTATATTGGATAATTGATAAAAAATAGAAATTGAATTCCTTACAGTTTTGGAGGCCAAAATCTAAGATCAAAGCACCAGGTCTATTTGCTATAACACAATGGTGAAAGATAAAAGAATAAGGGATTGACTTTGCTTTAACAATCCCTTTATCTAACAGCTTTAATCCATTCAGAATACTTTTCTGGGAATATACTTGGTTAAAATGGAGAGGTCACCTTGTAAAGATCATTAAACACCATTTTTCTTTCAGAATTCCTCATAATTTTCAAGATAAATAAATAATCTGTGTTCACTGTGGAAATATGGATAACAGAACTGTGAGGAATTGGGGCCAGCGTTGTATCTTAGTGGGTTAAGCAGTTGCCTGAAGCACTGGCATCCTCTATGGGTGCAGTTTCAAGTCCTGGCTGCCCCACTGTCAACCCAGCTCTATGTTAATGCACCTGGGAATGCAGTGGAGGTTGGCTCAAGTGCTCGGGTCCCTGTACCCATGTAGGAGACCAGGATGAAGCTCCATGGCTGCTATACCATATCACCATGTTGATCAGTGGTACTGGACAATGGTTGTCCAACTGGGAAGACATCACACACATACTAATGTACAGTCAGTACATGTGTGTAAATCTTCTGTCCAAGATGTCAAAATAGGCTTCAGATACATGATGATATTTCTACATCTTTTATAGATAGACATGCAATTCTGTAGATGGAGACATAGTAATTAACTGTATCAAAAGAAGTTATGTTTCATTTTATATGTATATTATCTACATATGTAGAAAAATACATACATATGTAATATACATGCATACACTTTATATACATACATACATATATATATAGAGAGAGAATGCGTGTCTTACCTCCAAACACATGTATTTCTTCCACAGAGGTCCAGAGATCTTGGCAACAAGATCAAATTGCTAAATTCATCCACAAAGATAGCTCAAAGGTAATGTTTCTAAGCTCAGATTCTCAAGGAAAACCAAATTTGATTTCTATGAATGGATTGATTTACCTTAGTTCACTGACCTGTAACTTGACCTGTACAAGAGGCAAGAATTCATATAGCTGGGACTGACATTGTGGGGTAGCGAGTAAAGCTGATGCCTGAGATGCCAGTATCCCACATGGGTGCAGGTGCCTGTCCAGGCTGCTCCACTTCTGGTGCACCTCTCTGCTAATATGCCTGGGAATGCAGTGGAAGACGTTCCACGTGCTTAGACCTCTACACTCATGTGGGAGACTCTAAAGAAGCTCCTAGCACCAGGCTTCAGTCTAGATCAGCCTCAGCCATTGCCACCATTCGGGGAGTGAACCAGCAGGTGAAAGATCTTTCTTTCTATATCTCCCTCTCTCTTTATAACTGTCTTTCAAATAAATAAATAAATAACTTTCTAATACATTAACACAACAAAAGTGGTACCTGTAGGAGAGAAACAGGGTAATATTTCCTTCTCAGGAGTTAGAAGATGGAAGATGAGCGTCTCTAGCAAACAAATTTCATCAAGGGATTTGGTATTCATTATTTTGATGTCAATAACCCATAAAATTATTAACAATTTGATTGCCTTTTCAATGCAATTTAACTTTGGGCTGATTGCAGCTGCTACAGAAGCATAATCTCAAGGTTGGCATGTTTTCCTGACACAGGTAACATTTCTTTCTGTGTGGCAATTTTAAGCTGTAATAACTAGAAAATTTGATGGGCCAAATGTTTTCATTATTTATAGGAAGGTATGGAAAGTGGAATACTGCGAGCAACATGATTAGTGAGCTTAGTGTGACTAACAGTTCATGATATATTCTTATTCAGGGTGTTAACATGAAGAATTACTCAGCTGGCAGGAACAGGGATTTTTGTCCCATATTTACAGCTGAAAGCAGGTGCTGTGAAAGCTACAACTTCCAGGCACTTTTCAGAGTGGGTTGATGGGCTCCAGTTGTATACTTCCACTCCCTTAAACCATAGGTTGAAGCCAGATTACAGAAAAACAGGATTAATGCCAGTCTTCACCTTTTACTTTGATGAGATAGATAGAGTACAGGACTGAGGGATGCAGGCTAGAAACATTAAAAGGCCCTGGAACAGAGGATGACTTGAGATTGAAGTCTCAGGACTGGTGTTGTGGCATAGTTGGTAAAGCCGCAACCTGTAATGCCTGCATCCCATATGGGTACTGATTCATGTCCTTGGTTGTTCTACTTATGATTCAGCTCCCTGTTAATGTGCCTGGGAAGGCAGTAGAGGATGACACAAATGCTTGTGCCCCTGCACCCATGTGGGAGATTAGGAAGAAGCTCGTGGCCCAGCCCTGGCCATTATGGGTATTTGGGGAGTGAACCAGCAGATGAAAGCTCTCTCTCTCTTTCTCTGTAACTCTGTCTTTAAAATAAATAAATAAATATTTTTGAAACAGAGCGAGAGAAATTACTCTATTATTAAAGATATCAGGAATCTGAGAAATAGATCTTTATTAATACAAATCAATAGAAAGCCTTTATACATATATGTATGTATATAAAGTGTATGCATGTACATTACATATGTATGCATTTTTCTACATACATAGATAATATATTATACATATAAAATGAAACATAACTCATTTTGATACAGTTAATTACTATATCTCCATCTACAGAACTGCATGTCTATAAAAGATGTAGAAATATCATCATGTATCTGAAGCCTATTTTGACGTCTTGGACAGAAGATTTACACACATGTACTGACTGTACATTAGTATGTGTGTGATGTCTGCCCAGCTGGACAACCATTGTCCAGTACCGCTGACCAACATGGTGATATGGTGTAGCAGCCATGGTGATCATGGTGGAGCATGATCTCAAAAACACAGTGCTCAAAGGCCCTGAGCTTTGACCAAACTTAGACAAATATATTATTAATAATTTGAATCAAAAACTTATCACTTTTTTACAAAATCAGGAAATAGTAAAAACAGGAAAAGAAGATTATAAGTCAAAAGTGAGATTCAATAAAAATATTGACAAGATTAAACCTCATTTGAAAACCCACAAATAAAAGATTGAATTTATTGACAGAGGGAAAACTGCAATGATCTATTAGGGACTTGAGATTATCAATTAATAAAAGTTCACAAATTTTACTAAAAAGAACAATGTTAATTTATAAAGTATGAGATTAAGTTCACTATCAGATTATGTTTGTTTGAATTCCCTCTTCCCAAAAGATACACTGTAATTTTTTTTAAAAAAATTTATTTAGTAAATATAATTTCCAAAGTACAGTTTATGGATTACAATGGCTTCCCCCCCCATAACTTCCCTCCCACCCGCACCCCTCCATCTGTTGCTCCCTCTCCCATTCCATTCACATCAAGATTCATTTTCAATTATCTTTATATACAGAAGATCAATTTAGTATATATTAAGTAAAGATTTCATCAGTTTGCACCCACACAGAACATAAAGTGTAAAATACTTTTTGAGTACTAGTTATAGCATTAATTCACATTGGACAACACATTAAGGACAGAGATCCCACATGAGGAGTAAGTACACAGTGACTCCTGTTGTTGACTTAACAATTTGACACTCTTGTTTAAGGCATCAGAAATCTCCCTAGGCTCTAGTCATGAGTTTCCAAGGTTATGGAAGCCTCTTGAGTTCACTGACTTTGATCTTATTTAGACAAGGTCATAGTCAAAGTGGAAGTTCTCTCCTCCCTTTAGAGAAAGTACCTCCTTCTTTGATGGCCCGTTCTTTCTACTGGGATCTCACTCCCAGAGATCTTTCATTTAGGGTTTTTTTTTTTTTTTTTTCCAGAGTGTCTTGGCTTTCCATGCCTGTAATACTCTCATGGGCTCTTCAGCCAGATCCGAATGCCTTAAGGGCTGATTCTGAGGCCAGAGGATACACTATAATTCTAATTCCCAATTTCTGTGATATTTTTCTTGGAATCTACATACACACACAGACAATATCACAGTAAGGTAAGGTCAGCAGAGTGGGCCAAAATCCGAAATGACTGGTGTCTTTTAATGATATAATGACAGAAGATTATTTGATGACATAAGAAGACCTTGGAGGGATGCAGTGTATAAAGATGGCATACATAATTATTTATTTTATTTTTTAACTCTGAGTTGGATGATAACAGTGAGTTTCTGAGTGGTAAAATAACATTCAGTCAATACCAGATTGGGGAAAGTTAAATACCCAGTAAGTTTGGTCCAATTTCCAGGTTCTTATTTAAAGTTGGATATTGGCTTCACAAAACGAAATAGAAAAGTGATTCTTTTTTTTTTTTTTTTTTTTTTGACAGGCAGAGTTAGACAGTGAGAGAGAGAGAGGCAGAGAGAAAGGTCTTCCTTCTGCTGGTTCACCCCCCCAAAAGGCCACTACAGCCGGCGTGCTGCACCAATCCGAAGCCAGGAGCCAGGTGCTTCCTCCTGGTCCCCAATGCGGGTGCAGAGGGCCCAAGGGCTTGGGCCATCCTCCACTGCCTTCCCAGGCCACAGCAGAGAGCTGGAGTGGAATAGGAGCAACCGGGACAGAATCTGGTGCCCCAACCAGGACTAGAACCCCGGGGTTCTGGTGCCACAGGCGGAGGATTAGCCTAGTGAGATGCAGCACCTGCCTGAAAAGCTATTCTAAGATGATGGGTTAGGGAACAACATACTGCACCCGACTAGGAATAAATAGGAGAAAAAAAATAAATGTGTAGGAAGTGTACTCTCAGGAGAATTAGAGATAAAACTGCACTGGAAATTCTACAAAAGATATAGGAATTTGGTGGACTTGTGAGAAAGGTTTTTTTCTTTTTTAAAAAATTATTTTTTATTTTTTTGAAAGGCAGTGTTAGAGAGAGAGAGAGAGAGAGAGAGAGAGAGGTATTCTGTCCACTGGTTCACTTCTCAAATAACCGCAATGGCCAGAACTGGGCCAGTCTAAAGCCAAAAGCCAGGATCTTCTGGTCTCCCTCATGGGTGCAGGAGTCCAAGGCCTTGAGCCATCTTCCACTGCTTTTCCAGGTGTACCAGCAGGGAGCTGGACTGGAAGTGGAACAGCTGGGGCTTAAACTGGGGCCTATATGTGATGCTGATATTGGAGACAGAGGCTTAACCCACAACACCACAGCGCCAGCCCCTAAAACAATGTTTTATAAAATATATTTAGAGAGAGAAAGAATTTACATCCATGAAGTTAGTCTCCAAATGCCCACAATATCCACTTATTAATTTATAACCTATAGTCATAAATAGTTATTTTTGTTTCTTTTTCTTGTTTTCCAATAAGCCCCATCATATACTTCTGTGTATGTATATAATTATAATTACAGGTATATAATTATAAATATATATATATATATATATAATTATGCCTGACATTTTGTTTGCTGGTTTGTTTTTGTGGAAATATTTTGTGCTAATCATATATATATATATATATATTTTGGACAGGCAGAGTGGACAGTGAGAGAGAGAGACAGAGAGAGTGAAAGGTCTTCCTTTTCCGTTGGTTCACCCCCCAGTGGCTGCTGTGGCCAGCGCGCTGCAGCCTGAGCACCACGCTGATCCGAAGCCAGGAGCCAAGTGCCTCACCTGGTCTCCCATGGGGTGCAGGGTCCAAGGACTTGGGCCATCCTCCACTGCACTCCCTGGCCACAGCAGAGAGCTGGCCTGGAAGAGGAGTGACTAGGACAGAATCCGGCGCCCCAACCGGGACTAGAACCCGGTGTGCCGGCGCTGCAGGAGAAGGATTAGCCTAGTGAGTCACTGCGCTGGCCATAAAGCCTTTTCTTAACTACACCTTGTGTTGCTGTCTCAAAACTGAACACGAGAGCACAAGGAGCTGGACATAAATACTGAGCTCCAATAGTGTAATCTAAGGTTAGGTGTGTTTATTAAGTAGCGACAAATTTGTACATCGTAGATGAAGTGTGCTTACAGAATTTATTTGCTTTCCACTTAATGGTGATAACTTACAATTGCATTCAACCATGTTGCAAAAAAAGTGCTCATATTATGTTAACAGAGTAAATCACAACAGAAATTTTATTTGTGTTTGAAATTATCCAAAATTTGGCAGCTTTTGTTTTTCTCTTATTTCCTCCAACTGATACGAGAAAGTGAATTATACTGAGAATATTTTCAAAATATTCCTAGATATTTTAAAAATAAAAAAGGACTTTCTAAAACCAACAGGAGAGTTATAAATACGCACATAATTTCTTCACAATATAACATCTTTATTGGTTTAGAACATTGACAAACTATCATTGATACATAAATTATCTAAACAAAATCTTAATTGGCTGTTTAGACAATCTCTCATATTGTTTGTTCTCCTAAATGTTTTCTAACATTCTAAGTAAAAGGGATTATCAGTTTATTTTTAGACTCTTCTATTGCTCTGACTTGAAAAAGTGATACAACCACAATCATGCAAAAGCCTAGTATTATGCAGCCCGTGTTTATTATAATGTTAAAGTCAGAATTCCAAGTGTTTTGACTGTATATTTTGCTGCCTCTCTGCTTGCTGCACTCTACTTCAGCCATAAAACAAAAAGATAATGTATTCTGTCAGCAGAATGAAATAATGCTAGTAGGTAATAGAGTCTGAAATGTTTACAAACCTATAAATGAAGACTGCACCATTAATATGAATGAATATAATCAAATGCTTTCATGATAATTGCTACATACATAGCATAGCATAACCTAGCAATTTTTAGTACATTCGTTGTGGGTTTTATAATCTTAGAAAAACAATTAGTGCTTACAAGTACCAATTTTCATGTTAAGAGAAGGTTCTTTTAAAATCTTTGCATGTCAACATTAAGGCAGTTAATACATGGTTCCTATGGTTCTTTGTGAATTCTAGACAGACTTGGTATCACAACATATTTAACTTAGCCATTCTGAAAGCCAGGCTAATCAATTGAGAAAAACTCCCAAATCAAGATTTCAAGACACATTGGTAGACTCTTTGTGTTCTATAATCCTACTATATGATCTTGGGCAAATTGCACAGTATTTCATGAAAAATTTGAAATAATAGGGTTTACTTGGTTGAGTGGAATCTTAGAAGCCCTGGCAAAGAAAGAAGAGAAACAAAGCTATAGTTCTAAACTAGTTGTAAGGGTGGAAACATCTATGGGTTCACTCCCAAATGGCTGCAATGGCTGGGGCTAGGCAAAGCTAAAATCAGGAGTCTGGAATCCAATCTGGTCTCCCACATGGGTGGCTGAGCGCCAAGTACATAAACTCATCTTCCATGTTTTCCCAGGTGTATAAACAGGGAGCGAGATCAGAAACAGAGAACTGGGACTCAGATGGAACAGGCACTACAGTAAAGGATGCTTGGCCAGTGCCGCGGCTCACTAGGCTAATCCTCCGCCTGCAGCGCCGGCACACTGGGTTCTAGTCCCAGTCGGGGTGCCAGATTCTGTCCGGGTTGCTCCTTTTCCAGTACAGCTCTCTGCTGTGGCCTGGGAAGGCAGTGGAGGATGGCCCAAGTGCTTGGGCCCTGCACCTGCATAGGGGACCAGGAGGAAGCACCAGGCTCCTGGCTTCAGATTGGCGCAGCCGGCCGGCCTTAGTGGCCATTTGTGGAGTGAACCAACGGAAGGAAGACCTTTCTCTCTCTCTCTCTCACTGTCCACTCTGCCTGTCAAAAAAAAAAAAAAAAAAAAAAAAAAAGGAGGCTAGCATTGCAAGCAGCCACATAACCTACTGCACCACAACACTAAGTCTCAGCATCAAGTATTAATAATATCTTATGGAACTGAAAAGTGATCGCTGTTAAATATAAGAGTGGGAATAAGAGAGGGAAGAGATGTGCAATTCGGGACATGCTCAAGCTGACTTACCTCAAATGGTAGAGTTAGAAACATACCAGGGGATTCCAATTCAAACCCATCAAGGTGGCATGTCCCAATGCCATCTCACTAGCCCCAGTGATCAATTTCTGTTCACAATTGATCATAATGATAGGACTAAGAACCAAAGGGATAACATAAACAAGACTAGTGTCTGCAAATACTAGCTGATAGAATCAAAAAGGGAGAGAACGATCCAACATGGGAAGTGAGATACACAGCAAACCCATAGAATGCCAGATGTCCTAAATAGCACTCTGGCCTCAGAATCAGCCCTTAAGGCATGCGGATCCGGCTGAAAAGCCCATGAGAGTATTTCAGGCATGGAAAGCCAAGATACTCTGGGGGAAAAAAAAAAAAAACCTAAATGAAAGATCTCCGCAAGTGAGATCCCAGTGGAAAGAACGGGTCATCAGAGAAGGAGGTACCTTTCTCTGAAGGGAGGAGAGAACTTCCACTCTGACTACGACCTTGTCTAAATATGATCAGAGTCGGTGAATTCAGGGGGCTTCCATAGCCTTGGCAACTCATGACAAGAGCCTAGGGTGATTACTGATGCCATAAACAAGAGTGTCCATTTGTTAAGCCAACAACAGGAGTCACTGTGCATTTACTCCTCATGTAGGATCTCTGTCCTTAGTGTGCTGTACATTGAGATTTAATACTATAACTAGTACTCAAACAGTATTTTTCACTTTATGTTTCTGTGTGGGAGCAAACTGTTGAAATCTTTACTTAATGTATGCTAAACTTATCTTCTGTATATAAAGAGAATCGAAAATGAATCTTGATGTGAATGGATGGGGAGAGGGAGTGAATAAGGGGAGGGTTGCAGGTGGGAGGGACGTTATGGGGGGGAAGCCATTGTAATCCATAAGCTGTACTTTGGAAATTTATATTCATTAAATAAAAGTTTAAAAAAAGGAATTTTCTAAGATATCTAAGAACATACATGATATATTTTCTTGAAAATGAAATATTGTACTAAGGCTTTCAGTATATTATATCTTCTCTGATATGTATAAGCTACTAGTCAATAAAAGTTGCAAGTCTACAAACCTTAGTAACATCTGTCAGCACTGACTTGGTTTCTATCCTTCTCAACAATGGTCAAAGACCATTCCTGCATGCCCAAATACTTGCCTAGAGACTTGGTGGGCACTATTCCAAGAATCTAATAGTAGCCACACTTCTTTGCACGTCTTATAATAGGTCTTGAAGTGAATCCTTGTTTTATTTTCAACTCTACTGACCAAGGTCCTGGAAACAATCTTGTTCATTCAGGGACAAGGCCAGATCCACATCTTCCTGTGCCCCTTGTAAAAGACCTATTCATCATAGACATCACTGTGAACCCAGCAATAGTCATGGGACCTGGCTCAAACACTACTAAATTGCAATTCTGGAAGCAATCTACCACCTCATGGACCTGATGGAAGAAGACATTTACTTGCTAGAAACAGTCTGCGGAGACTGAAAGAGGTGCTCTCTCCCTCAAATTCACAGACACCAACATAATTCTACATGCAGCCAGAAGAATCAGGTCAATGTGACCTGTCAAAAGGCAATTAGCAAATCAGCAGTAAATGATTCCGAAGAAGAAGTAGACACTTATGAATTACCCAAAAAATAAATGAAAATAGTCATCTTAAAGAGATTCAGTGATGGGGTTTGCACTGTGGTATAGTAGGTCAAGCACCCACCTATGACACCAGCATTCCATGTGGGTGTCAGTTCAAATCATGGCTGCTTTACCTTCAATTCAGTTCCCTGCTGATGGCCTGGAAAAGCAGTGGAGGATGTTCCAATTTCTTGGGCCCCTGCACCCATGTGAGAGACCTGGAAGAAGTTCCTGGCTGCTGGCTGCAGGTTGGCCCAGCTCTGGCCTTTGCAGCCATTTAGGGAGTGAACCAGCTGATGGGAGCCCTCTCTCTCTGGCTCTCCCTCTCTATTTCTGTAACTCTTCCTCTCAAGCAAATAAATAAATCTTAAAAAAATGCAAGAAAATGCAAATGGACAAGTAACTTTAATTGTAAATGAAATCAGTAAGACAATGCATAAATAAATCATAAATTTAGTAAATAAATAAAAACTAAAGATCATAACAGAAATCTTGGGTCTACAGAATACAATGCTGCACTGAAAATCCAACTGTGGATTCCACAGCTGACTCACAGAATGGTAATGGAAGGATATAGATGTCAGTTACACTAATTGATCACTACATATTGTGTACTAGTACATATGTGGAATGTCACACTATACCCCAGAAGAAGATGTCACTATTTTATGTTAATGAATATTTTTATATTTTCTCATGTTAATGTAATATTAAGAAAGCAGATTCCATATAGTTCACAGATACAATTTTTTTTTTTGACAGGCAGAGTAGACAGTGAGAGAGAGAGACAGAGAGAAAGGT
This sequence comes from Oryctolagus cuniculus, assembly GCF_964237555.1. NCBI lineage: Eukaryota > Metazoa > Chordata > Mammalia > Lagomorpha > Leporidae > Oryctolagus > Oryctolagus cuniculus. The sequence goes on along the minus strand of NC_091441.1, from coordinate 13,885,699 downwards.
CTTCCTTTTCCGTTGGTTCACCCCCCAATGACCGCTGTGGCTGGTCCACCGTGCTGATCTGAAGCCAGGAGCCAGGTGCTTCACCTGGTTTCCCATGCGGGTACAGGGCCCAAGCACTTGGGCCATCCTCCACTGCCTTCCCGGGTCACAGCAGAGAGCTGGACTGGAAGAGGGGCAACCGGGACAGAATCCGGTGCCCTGACCGGGACTAGAACCCGGTGTGCCAGTGCTGCAGGTGGAGGATTAGCCTATTGAGCCGTGGCGCTGCTGGCCTCACAGATACAATTCTAAGAAACTAATGATTCTCCTTTCTCTCCCTTCTTCCTTCCTTCCTCCCTTCCTTCCTTCTTTCCTATTTTTTAAAGATTTATTTATTTGGGCCAGCGCCGTGGCTCACTAGGCTAATCCTCCGCCTTGCGGTGCCGGCACACTGGGTTCTAGTCCCGGTCGGGGCGCCAGATTCTGTCCCGGTTGCCCCTCTTCCAGGCCAGCTCTCTGCTGTGGCCAGGGAGTGCAGTGGAGGATGGCCCAAGTGCTTGGGCCCTGCACCCCATGGGAGACCAGGATAAGTACCTGGCTCCTGCCATCGGATCAGCGTGGTGAATTTGACAATAGGTCATTAAAGTTAGTCATTTAGATAAACAAAAATAAAAATAAAATGAAAATGTGTGAAGAAAGCATGTGAAGTCATTGTGATATAATGATATAATTTAAAAACATATGTATTACAGGTGTCTCCATAAGGAAAATGACAAAAACAATTCCAAGCAAATAATGGCTGAAAACTTTCCAAATAATGGGATGAATATTGACATCAATAATAGTGAAAATCGAAAGTCCCCAAGGACCTGCATTTGGTTCTATGGTTAAGTCATTGCAGGCATAACTGCATCCTTTATCAGAGTGCATGAGTTCAAGTTCTGGCTTTCTTCTGATCCCTGAGAGAAAAAGAGACAGACAGAGAGAGAGAGAGAGAGAGAGAGAGAGAGAGAGAGAGAGGAGAGAGACAGAAAGAGCTCCAATACACTGGAGCACTCCTCAAATGCCTACAAAAGGCCAGGGATAAGGCAGGAATATATTAAAGGTTTCCCACCTAAGATGCAGAACCCAACTACTTAGTTCATCACCACTGCATCCCAAGGCCTGCATTAGCAGGAAGTCAAGGTCTTAAGGTACAGTTAGGAATTGAACCACAGCTCATCAAAGTGGAATGTGAGTGTTTTAAATACTAGATTAAACACCCATGTCCAAATCATCATGATTTACATCTCTAACATACAATTACATTGGTCAATACCTTAATGAAGCTGAGTTAGAAATCAATTATGTATTACGTCTTATGAAATCATCTGACTTAATTCTGGATTTTATATAAATTAAGTTATAAGCTTTCCAGTTTAAAAGTCTGGTTCCATATATATTTGGACTTAAATGGGAAAAACCTACTTTAAATGACTTAAAAATAAATTATGGCATAAATGGGGTTAGGGAAGTAATGACATTGAATCAAAAAAGTTTGAGATGTTGAGGCAGAGATTAAAGTGGTAAATATTAATGCAATGGTCTTTAGATTTCACTTTGTACCAACTCTTCAAAATTATAAAATATTTCAGACTCACCCTACCCCACCTCCAAAAAAAAAAAACACTAAAAACAAAATTAATGACCTTTCCCCTGGATCTATGGTCTTTAAGTAAATCTCCCCAGTATTGTGTGACCTGGAAAAGCTGGGAAACATGAGCTGCCTGCATCTCCTCTATAATGCACTGCCATTCACATCTAGTTCAGCAAATGATAAACACAGGCTCAAAATAAGCAGGCTTTACATTGCGAAGCACCCATTAAACTGTTTTTGCACTAAAAATACATAGAGGAAATATTCACATACTATTGTAAAAATAGAAAAATGTTTATTATTCAAAAATTAAAAAATAATTGCCCTTATTTAAGTCTTGGCAACGAGACTGGTTTTAACTTCTTTGATACTGTAGGAAACTATTTCAGCAAGAAAAATATGAGATTGCCTTAATTATTTTAATTGTATAACAGTTTTTTTTTTCATTAAAGAAAGAAACTGATTTTAGGTGCTTAAAAAAGCATGCATATGTACTGAAAATTCCACGTCACATTGCAAATGCATATAATATTACCCTACCTTTCAAAACACATGTGAAATTCTTGGCAGCTGCTCCACATAAAATACTGTGACACTTGGAAACTTAACTTCTGAGCTATTCATTCCATAAAAGTATTTTTGATACAGCATCACAGATAGTCTAACTGAACTCACTCTTATTTACTGTTTGTTTCTAATCACATAAATGATTTACCCAACTGAGTAATGATGTGTATTCTAACTTTGCCTAAACTCTACGCACTTTCTTTTTGAATGAGGTAGATGAGTTATGTAAAATCTGCTATTTATGTGCAATGAGGTGAAATGCTAGCAGTGGAATGTTATAACATTTAACTACAAGGGAATATTTAGTTGGGGGCAGGTATCTATTTTATGTTTGTAGAGCCACTTTTCTTTTTCAGGTGTTGTTTTTATTATAACACTGGAGCAGTGAAAGAGTAAATTGTAAGCATTCATCATCTAAGCATTGCATTTATTGATTTTCTCATGCATAGTATTTTGTGTACTTAGTGATATATATAAGAACCCAAGAAAAGTGAGAAATTATAACTGCTCACTGATTACGGAGCTCTATGAAAATTTTTCAAAAGAGCTCTGTAATACAGTCAGTTAATAAGAAAATACTCATTTGGAATTTTTTAGATGCATCATCTATAGCTAAACTATATGAAGAAATTTTGTGCAGGCTAACATGCACATATCTTTTTTTCTAAAAGCTTCCACATCTGTCTCAACATTCTCACATTCTCAAATCAAAATGAATGGTGAAAATCATCTCTTAGTTTTAATATTTTCATAATATAAACAGATAATTAGTGAGACAGGTTGTATACTTGTAATTTTACTACATTGGCAGTTCAAGCAATACATTATAAAGGTAAACATTCCAATGAGAGTTTTGGGGTTGCAAATGAATTTAGATGAATATATGACTTGGTTGCATGAAAATGGAATCCCATTTAGAATTCAAAATTCAGTTAACTACCCCACTTAATAGGTGCATCAGGAAATTAGTGAATGTAGTTATGCAGTAGTGCTTTATATAGATTAATATGGAAATGCTACAGAAAAGTTGGTTTGCACTGCCTGTCTTGTTAACTTCCAAGCATGACAATCATTTTTTAACATTCTACCTTGAGGAGCAAAAATCTGCTTAATGTTTTAAAATAATATAAGACAGATTTTCACAGTACCTATTTCTCATCTTATTCAGAATCTACATGAATAACGATAAAAAGTGGAAATTCACATCTAAAGCCATAAACTCAGAATAAAAATAGAAGCTAACATGGCTCAACACAGGAAGTAGTAGCTGAAAGTACTTGGTTTTTAATTTAAAAATCATAATTTCTTTTGTGTCTTTGGGCAAGTCACTTCCTTAATTTTGTCTCTATTTGATACATTGTATAAAAAATACATGTGTGTTTTGCATAGTTATAGGTTCTACTGGATGCATTTTGAAGGCAGAAATACTGCCCATATGGACTGAATAGTACCATTCATAAAGACAGAAATGTGATAAGCCTATTTAACTGAAAGATAAGCATTAAAAACATTACTTATGAAGTTGAAAGTGAGTTAATTTAAGCTCTGAACATTTTTCTTATAGAAGATGCTACAGCATGCATAAAATGTGAAGGCACTAATTTTTGCAAACATTGTACAATGATATGCTACTCATTAGATGACTGACTTTTCCAAAAAAACTTAATTCTCTATAACACAGTCAAACATGAAGAAACACAACAAACACTTAATATAGCTACCGTCAAATCCACCTATAATATTATGCAATTTTTTATCTTCATTCAGAACATTAATGGCAATTGGTAATTTAACACATTATTTTTTGCAGTTTGGGATTTTATATAAATTCACAGTAAGTATAACAAAGTTGAGAGCAAGAGGGTTGACAATGGTGACAACAGAAGAAGCTCAACACAGGGATACTATAAATGACAACTTGACAGTCTGGTATCAAAGAATAGGATAGAAAAACTATAAAAGAAATTGACTTAATGTGGTTAAGGCTTTCTATAGGCAATCTTGAACCAAGAGCTAAACAAAAAAATGAAACCACCTTTGACATCTTTTAGTTAAGAAATCACTAAAGTTTCATTCATTCTTGAAAGATTCAAATGAAACCACACAAAATCAAATCAAGGAAGGTTGCAAGAGATTATCAGAGATCATAACTGCTCATTTGATGCATGAGAAAATAAAACATGAAATTCACGATTACCTAAGGTTATAAATAAAAATTAAGAAACAACATTAATCAAAATTTTACTTTTAGGAGTAAAAACTTCAGATATCTATAAATATTTTTCCACAAAACAGTTTATTCCTTAGGAATGTAGGCTGTTTTTGTGTGTGAGAGAGTGTAGCATGAATCCACATGTATATGTATATGTATATGCAACTATCAGCATATGCTGCTTTCCAGCAACTATATTTGAAAACCATATATCTTAGCTGTCAAAGAAAACATTTCTAAAATATTTGCACTATATCTGATTAATTAATCAATTAATTAATTTATTTTTAATTTTTGTTTATTTATCCACTGATTCATTTCCCAAATGTCCGCAACAGCCAGAGCTGAGCCAACCCAGAGCCAGGAGCTTCTTCCAAGTCTCGCATATCAATGCAGAGGTACAAGCAATTGGGCCATCTTCTACTTTCACAGGCCAGTAGCAGAGAGTTGGATCAGAAGAAGAGTAGCCAGGACATGAACTGACACTGATATAGGATGCAGTGCCACAGGTGGAGTCTTAACCTACTATGCCATAGTGAGCCAGCCCCAATATCTGATTAATTTACATTTGAAGTTGAGTATGTTTATACTATTAGCATTAGCTATAAAGATAGTTTTTATCTCTAAAATAAAGTCCAGAATGATTTAATCACTGATGTAAGAACTAGAATGAGAAAGTGATCTCTCTTGGGTTCCTGAAATGTGACATATACACATGATCAATAATAGAATTCATTTAGAGAAATGTGGAATGCATATGCTAATATCAACCTAGAAAGAATGAAGGTAGATAAAATCAATAGATATCTCAGTCATTCAAGTCATGCATAGACTTTTATTATAGTAGAGTTCACGTTTTAAAAATGAGATCCATGAATCCTTGAGCGAGAATCACTGCAATAACTTGGTACAATGATTCTAATGCAAAGATTTAATTGCAATGAAATGAATGATGATGCAGCTTGACAGTTATGTAGAGAGAAAAGCAAGGGGAAGAAATGGGTAGACATGTCTCATTGTAGTCTTTTCTGTATGGGCTAAGTGCATGGACAACTGTGTGTATACCATATGTATATACTCGTAATCTATGAGAATACTTCAAAAATTTCATGAAATTAAAAGATAAGTTTATTTGTATGCAAAAATTTTTAAATCCACATGTGGATTTTTTAATAATTTTGAAGACCTTTGGTATGCATGAATTTAAAAAAAAAATCACCAAAGCTAACTTATTGTCACTGGAAGTGTTTTGAAGTATACTATGTATACACACACACAGATATGTATGTATGTGTTCATGTATATAGGTGCACACACCAGCAACTCATTTTTGGAAATTTTATTTTTGTAATATTTTGAAGAACTAAGAATATCTGTAAAGAAACCTAAAGAATAAATAAGCGAAATCCAAGAATACTGAATAGTGTATTGGAAGACTGACTTCAGATGCACTGGGATATGAAAAGAATACAGGAAGGGCCACATTCCAAGCGTCTGACAGGCAGAAATTTTCGGTGGAGAAATGACGAATAACAACGACTCCTTGAGACAAGAGGCGGGAGGGACAACCGGAGACACTGCTGCAGCCTGTCATGCGGCACAGCCAGCTGCCATCTGGAAATCACCACCTTGCCAAAGCAAGGTAGGAAGAAATTGCGATGAACCCCACCACACACAGTTTTAACTGAGAAAATTCCACGGTCACTTACTGAACTTTATTTCAGCCTGGGGCAGCTGACTGGGGTCCCAACAACTTCCAGGCTCAGAGAAGCGGCACTGAGTCGGTCACCTCTCTCCCCAGCCTAAGAGCAGCAGACTGGGCTGTGAAAAGTCATGCGGTGGACCTCTGTTCTGCTAATACCAGAAACGGTCAGAATCAGAGTCGGGGCAACTTGTGTGGCAAAGGACAGATCCCCCGAATCCTGCTACTGCGGGAGCTTATCAGCACTAGCCCAGAGCTACACTCACTCTATGTGAGGCAAGGTGGCTCATCTTATCTTCCTGGGCTAACACCAGCAGCCGTCCATAAAAATCTGCCCCCACTCTGGGCAACCTGTTTAATGATCTCATTGTACCCTGCAATACCAGGACTGAGACAATGCTTTTTCTTTTCTTTTTTAAGATTTATTTTATTTATTTGAAAGACAGTTACAGAGAGAGGTAGAACCAGAGAGAGGCCTTCCATTGATTGGTTCACTCCCCCAAATGACTTCAACAGCCAGAGCTGAACTGATCAGAAGCCAGGAGCCAGGAGCTTCTGCCAGGTCTCTCATGTGGACTCAAGGGCCCAAGGACCTGGACCACCTTCCATTGCTTTCCCAGGCCATAGCAGAGAGCTGGATTGGAAGTGGAGCATCTGGGACTCGAACCAGCCCTGCAGGTCAGGACTTAAATCTGCTGTGCCACAGGGGTGGCCCCAACACTTACCTCTGTTTTTCTCAATCCACTGAGATTTACCTGGTGGAACTGGGGGAGAATCTACCTGCGTTCCACCTCTCTCAGCTCATACTTGAGAAACCAAAATCTCCTGTTTATCTTGAAGTCTTCCTGTAGGACAGGAGTAGGGCTCAGTTCAGGACAAGGGTTGTTGCTGTTAAAAGTGGTAGTACCAGTTGGACTGTCTTAACAAGGCCTGAAGAAGGGCCCACCAGCATCACACAGTCTCAGAGGTACAATAAGTGGTGCCATAAACCCCAGCATCACTTAGACTCCCCAGTGGGATAAGGAGAAAGCCATATTTGTCTTCCTTAGCACCAAGAACAAGCCACTAGTTATCACAGTCTCCAGTGAGACCGACAGAAATCTCTCTGTGGACCAAAGATACACACTGTAGGAAACCCACATTCATTTTAAGGCCACATTTCTATCCCTTTGAACTGCAGCAGACTAGACCACTGTGTCACTTATACAGAAAAGTGACATGGATTAAAATAAAGAAATATCTCAGAGACTACACTTCTAGGCTCATATAGAACCAAAGTCAAAGCAATAAGGCACGTGTTACTCCGCATTCCAGCTAAATCGTAAACACTTTTCCAATAAAACCTGCTGCTTAGGGGCCGGTGCTGTGGTGTATTAGGCGAAGCCTCTGCCTAGGAAGCTGGCATCCCATTTGGGTACCAGTAGCTAGTCCAGCTGTTCCTCTTCTGATCCAGGTCTCTGCTTATGGCCTAGGAAAGCAGTGGAAGATGGTCCAAGTGCTTGGTCCCCTACACCCACGTGGGAGACACGGAAGAATCTCCTGACTCCTGGCTTCGGACAGGCCCAGTTCTTGTCATTGTGGCCATTTGGGGAGTGAACCAGCAGGTGGAAGACCTTTCTCTCTGTCTCTCCCTATCTCTGTCTGTAACCCTACCTCTCAAGTAAATAACTAATATCTTAAAAAAATCTACTGCAAAAAGAAGAATGGACAAAAATACCAGATGTGCAAGTGTCAACATAGAGACACAGGAGACATGGAGAACTAAGGTAACTTGATGCCTCCAAAAGAACACAACAGTTCAGAATTAGATCCTGAGCAGAAGGAAATCTATAAAATGCCAGAAAGAGGATCCAAAAATAATGATTGTAAGAAAACTCAATGTGATGACACATAACACACCAGATTAAAGAAATTAACACATCAATGAATAGCATGAATGAAAATATTACTGAGATAGAAATCATTAAGCAGAAACAAAACGAAATTGTGAAGGTGAAATCTTCCATCATTACAATAAAAAAAAATTGAGACATTTAACACCAGGACAGACCAAGTGGAGGAAATAATTTCTGACCATGAGAACAAGACTTTTGAAATAACACAATAAGACAAAGATAAAAACAAAATAATAAAAAAGAATAAGGAAATTGTATATGAAATATGGGATGCCATTAAATGACCTAATGCTCATATATTCATATTAAAGGTAATCCTGAAGAGGAAAAGAAAAAAAAGACATTTAGAAATTGATAAACTGAAAATTTCCCAGGTATTGTAAGAAACATGGACATCCAGATACAAGAAGCTCAAAAGACATTAAACATACTTCACCAAAAAAGATCTCTAAGGCATATTGTAGTCAAATTGTAAGAAGTTAAAAGCAAGGAGATACTCCTATAGACAGTAATAAAAAGGCATCATGTTATATAAAGAGGAAAAAATATTAGATTAGCATCAGACTTCTCAGAAGAACCACTATAAGCCTACAGATCTTTTTTCTTTTTTGAACTTTTACTTGAAAACTTATGCTTTTTTTTTTGACAGGCAGAGTTAGTGAGAGAGAGACAGGGAGAAAGATCTTGCTTTCTGTTGGTTCACCCCACAAATGGACGTTATGGCCAGCGCAATGCGCTAATCCGAAGCCAGGAGCAAGGTTGCTTTCTCATGGTCTCCCATGCGGGTGCAGGGCCCAAGGGCTTGTGCCATCCTCCACTGCCTTCCCAGGCCACAGCAGAGAGCTGGTCTGGAAGAGGAGCAACTGGGACAGGATCCGGTGCCCCAACTGGGACTAGAACCCGGGGTGCTGGCGCTGCAGGCGGAGGGTTAGCCAAGTGAGCATCAGCGCCGGCAAGCCTACAGATCTTAAAATAAATCAAAAAAGGGAGCCAGCGCTGCGGCATAGTGAGTAAAGCTGCTGTCTGCAGTGCCAGCAGCCCATATTGGTGCTGGTTCAAGTCCCAGCTACTTGACTTCCAATCCAGCTCTCTGTTTTGGCCTGGGAAAGCAGTGGAATATGGTCCAAGTGCTTGTGCTCCTGCACCAACATGGGAGACAGGGAAGAAGCTCCTGGTTACTGGCTTCAGATTAGCGCATCTCCAGCCATTGTGGCCATTTGGGAAGTGAACCAGTGGATGAAAGACCTCTCTCTCCCTCTCTCTCTGCCTCTGCCTCTCTGTAAACTCTGTCTTTCAAATAAATTAATAAATCTTCATTAAAAAAAAAGAAAAAAAACTCTTTTAAACAAGAATAGTATATTCAATGAAAGTATTCTTTAAAACTGGAGGAGAGGGACCGGCGCTGTGGCAAAGCAGGTAAAGCCACTGCTTTTAGTGCCGGCATCCCATATGGGTACTGGTTCGAATCCCAGCCAGTCCACTTCTGATCCAGCTCTCTGCTATGGCTTGGGAAAGCAGTGGACGATGGCCCAAGTCCTTGGGCCCCTAAACTCACATGGGAAACCCAGAAGAAGTTCCTGGCTCCTTGCTTTGGATTGGTGCAACTCTGGCCATTGTGGCCAACTGGAGGGTGAACCAGTGGATGAAAGCTCTCTCTCTCTCTCTCTCTCTCTCTCTCTCTCTGCCTCTCCTCACTCTGTGTAACTCTGACTTGCAAATAAATAAATAAATCTTAAGAAAAAACTGTAGCAGATATAAGGCATTTTCCAGATATGCAAAATTTAATAGAATGCACCACCACCAAATCAGATTTACAAGAAATTTTGAGGGGTATCCTACATTAGGAGTGAACATAATGAAACCACACAACACCAACAAACTCACTGACAGAGCGATTATAACCAATATGTAACCAACAAAATGACAGGTGTTAATTCTCATCTATCAGTGCCAACCATGAAAATAAATTGATTGGGGCTGGCACTGTGGTGCAGTGGCTAAAGCCCTGACCTGAAGCGCCAGCATCTCATATGGACACGGTTCTAATCCCGGTGCTCCACTTCTGATCCAGTCTGCTATGGCTAAGGATAGCAGTGGAAGATGGCCCAGGTCTTGGGCCCCTGCACCCACGTGGGAGACCCGGAAGAAGCTCCTGGCTCCTGGCTTCAGATCAGTCTAGCTCTGGCCACTGCAGCCATCTGGGGAGTGGAAGAACGTATGGAGGACCTCTCTCTCTCTCTCTCTCTCTCTCTGCTTATCCTTCTCTGTGTAACTCTGACTTTCAAATAAATAAATAAATCTTAAATAAATAAATAAATTTATTAAGTCTTCAGCCAAAAGACTTAAGTTGGCTGAATGGAATTAAACCAATCACCACTATGCACTGCCTATAAGAAACTCACTTGACAAAGTTACTCATAGACTGAAAGTGAAGGGCTAGACAAAGATATACCAGGCAAATGGATACCAAAAATGAGCAATAGTACCTATAATGATATCAAGTAAAATAGGCTTTAAATCAAAATCTATAAAGAGAGATGTAGAAAGACATTATAGTTTTATGAAAATTCAATTCAACAAGAAGACATAATAATCATAAATATATATCACCTAACACAAGGCTACCCAGATACATACCGTAAATACCAGTAGAACTAAACAGAGCAATATACTCCAATACGTTAGTAGTGTTGTCTTCAACAACCCATTCTCATCAATGGGCAGATGATCTAGGCTGAAAAGCACTAAGATACATCGGAGCTGAAACATGTCTTCAAGCAAATGGACCCAACATCGATTCACAGAACACTTCACCCAACAGTACAGAATACACATTCCTTCCATCTGCACATGGTACCTATTCTAGCATAGAGCACATATTAGGGGACAAATCAAGTCTAAGCAAATTTACAAAGGTTGAAATCTTACCATGTATCTTTTCAAATTGTAAAGGAATATAACTAATTAACAACAAGAACAGCAGGACACTCATAAGTTCTTGGAAATTGAATAACATGTTACTGAATGATTAAGGGATCATTGAAGTAATTAAAAAAGAAATAAAAAACTTTCTAGAAAATGAAAATATCACACATCAAAACCTGTGAGATATAACAAAAGCAGTATCAAGAAGGAAATTTATAGCATTGAGTATTTACATTAAAAAGACACATCTTTCAAATAAAAGATGTAATGATACTTTTTGAAGGCAGAACACCAACAACAAACCCAACCCAAAGTCAGTAGGTGGCAATAAATAACAAGGATCATAGAAGACATAAAACAAATTGAAACAAAAAAATACAAAAGATCAATAAAACAAAAAAAACCTGTTTTTTGAGAAGATAAGCAAAATAGATAAATTTATAACCAGAATAACAAAGAAAAAAGAAAAAACATAAATAAAATTGGAGATAAAAAAAGACATTACAACTGATCTCACTGAGATACAAAGAATCTTAAGAATTACTATGAAGAACTACATACTAATAAGCTGAAAAACTTTGTAGGAAGTTTTCTTGGATTTCTATGATCTACAAGATTAAATCAAGAAGATATAGACAATTGAAATGGACTTGTAAAAAGCAATGAGATTAAAGCAGTAATCAAATTCTCCCAATTAAGGAAAATTCTGGGACCTGACAGCTTTACTACTGAATTCTATACAACGTTTGATGAGTAACAAATTCCAATGCCTTCTAAACTATTCCAAAATATTGCATAGGAGAGAACCCTGGCAAATTCCTTATGAAACCACATCACTTTGATATCAGAACTGACAAAGACACAATACAGAAAGAAAACTATACACCTATATTCTTGGTGAACATTAATGCAAAGATTCTCAACACAATACTAGCAAACTGAAATCAAAACTACATAAGGAAGATCAGGCATTATGGCCAAATCTGATTAATCCCAGAGAGTCAGGGTAGGTTAAACATTTGTATATCCATAAAAATCTCATCAACAGAGTGAAATACAAAAGCTGTATGGTCATATGAATAGATGTAGAGAAAGAATTTGAAAAGTTTCAACACCCCTTCATAATAAAAAAAAAAAACCTCCACAAATTAGGTATAGGATGAAAGAACCCCCAAATTATATATGACGTACAAGCAGCCAATATCATACCAAGTGGAGAGAAGTTGAAAGCATTTCCCACAGATCTGAAACAAGACCAGAATGTTCACTTTCAGTACTCATGCTCAATACAGTACTAGGAGCTTTAGCACGAGCAGTTAGGGAGGAGAAAGAAAGAACTTGCACCAAATTTGGAAAAAAAGAATTCAAAATATCCATGTTTGCAGATAACATAAGGTTGTACTTGGAAAAATCTAAATACTTCACAGAAAATTGTTAGAACCGATAAACCAATTAAGTAAAGCTACAGGTTACAAAACAGAAATACAAAATACAGTAGTTTTTATATACATGAATGATGGACTTACTGAAAGAGAAATGAAGACATTTCATTCACAATAGCCACAAAAATCAAATAGATTTAATCCAAGAAGTGAAAGATCTCTACAATGAAAATTATTGATAATTGATGGAACAAATCAACAAGGACACAAAAAATGGGAAGATATCCTTTGCTCATTGAATGGAAGAATCGATGTGATTAAAATGTCTATACTACTTAAAGCAATCTATAGCTTCAATGCAATCCCTATCAAAATACCAAGTATATTCTTTATAGAATTAGAAAATACAATTCTAAAATTCATATGGAATCACAAAAGCACACAATAGCCAAAGAAATCCTGAGCGAAAAAATCAAGCTGGGGGCATCACAATTCCTAACTTCAAAACATACCTCAAAGCTATAGTAATTAAAACAGCATGGCACTGGCATAAAAACTGACATGTAGACCAATGGAACCAGAACAGAGAGCCCAGATGTTAATCCGTGAACATATGGCCAACTGATATTTGACAAAAACACTCAGATCCTACATTTATTTTACTTATTTATTTATTTTATTTATTTTATTTATTTTTTTATTTTTTGACAGGTAGAGTGGACAGTGAGAGAGAGAGACAGAGAGAAAGGTCTTCCTTTGCCGTTGGTTCACCCTCCAATGGCCGTCGCGGCCGGTGCGCTGTGGCCAGCGCACCACGCTGATCCAATGGCAGGAGCCAGGTACTTCTCCTGGTCTCACATGGGGTGCAGGGCCCAAGCACTTGGGCCATCCTCCACTGCACTCCCTGGCCACAGCAGAGAGCTGGCCTGGAAGAGGAGCAACCGGGACACAATCCAGCGCCCCGACCGGGACTAGAACCCAGTGTGCCGGCGCCGCAAGGCGGAGGATTAGCCTAGTGAGCTGTGGCGCCGGCCCAGATCCTACATTTATTAAGGATAATCTCTTCAGCAAATAGTGCTGGCAAAACTGGATGTATTATGTAGAAGAGTGAAATTAGAACCATACCTCACATTATATACAAAAATCAATTCAAGATGAATCTAAAACCTAATTTTAAGACCTAAGACAATGAAGTTGCTGGAAGAAAATGTAGGGGAAACACTTCATGACATTGTGTAGGGTTCAGCTTATTGTATAAGACCCCCAAAGTACAGGCAAGAAAAGCAAAACTAAAGGAATTGGATTGTATAAAACTCAGAAGCTTCTGTACAGCAAAAGAGATGACTAATAGAGTGAAGAGACATCCAACAGAATGGAAAAAATATATTTGTTAGCTATCAATACAACAAAGGATTAATATCCTGAATATATCAGCAACTTAAAAAATTCAACAACAAAATCAACCAATCCAGTTAAGCAATGGGTAGAGGACCTCAATAGACTGTTCTGAAAAGAAATGCAGATGGCCAACAAATATATATCAAATGTTCAACATTGTTAGCCACCAGGAAATGCAAACCAAAACCTCACCTCTGTCAGAATGTCTAAAATACAAAACACAGAGAATAAAAATGCTGGAAAGGATGTGGGCAAAGGGGAACACATATTCACTGCTGGTGGGAAAGTAAATTAGAGCAGCCACTGTGGAAAAGAGTATAGGGATTCCATTAAAAACTAGAAATAGACTTACCATATGATCCAGCGGTCCCACTACTGGGTACATTCTCAAAAGACTTGAACACAGTGTATCAAAGGGATACTTGTAACATGTTACTGTTCACAATAGCCAAAATATGGAATCAACTAAGGTATCATCATTAGAAGAATGAATAAAGAAAATGTGGTATATATATACAATACGATATTATTCAGCTATAAAAAAGGAATACAATTTTACAATTTACAACAAAAATAGATGCAATGGAGGACATCAAGTTAAGTGAAATAAACTGGACATAGAAAGAAAATGCTGCATGTTCTCCCTTCTTTGTGGGAGCTAAAATTTAAAAAAGAGAAAAAAAGAAGGGCCTGTGTGTATCAGTACTGCTGCAAATATAGCTTTGTCAGCACCTGGCTCCTGGCTTCAGATGGGTGCAGTGCAACGGCCGCAGTGCACCGACCCTAGTGGCCATTTGGGGGGTGAACCAACAGAAGGAAGACCTTTCTCTCTGTTTCTCTCTCTCTCTCTCTCACTAACTCTGCCTATCCAAAAAAAAAAAAAAAAAAAAAAAAGGTAAAAAAGAAGAAAAAAATATAGTTTTGTCAGTATTTGTTTTACAAAGAAAAATAATGAACAGAAATTTTTCAGGAAAATAGAAATAAATGTGTTGAAATAATAGTGTTCTTATAAGCACTATCAAGTGCATGGATCTGGAGCTGAGACAGTGTAATTAATGAGCTGAAAGATGCTCAATCTGTTGACAATGTAGCAGCATTAAGCTAGGAGTAGGAATGGATACCAGTGAACCTGGATGGCTCTTATGTGAAAGAGAATTTATAAGTTTACACAGTGGGATGGGGTTTGAAATCCTTTGACATTGAGTTTAATCATATTAAAATACTAACAGAAAGGAACTAACAAAATCTAGTGTTGAGCAAAAAGAATAGGGAATATATAATTGATAAAAACAATCTCTTTTAGAAGTAGCATTGACACTTACCTTGTGCTTTAATTGGAAGAAAGATGGCCCTGATTTATTTCCTCTGCTTGGGGCCAAACTTCATGAAGGAGTTATGTTCATTTCCTGGGTTGTTTTCCACTCATGCACCCCACTCTCCCCATTACAATTTGTTATCTCTTATGCACACCACTGAACTTGGTCTAACAAAAGTAATCAATGATCCCCTCTGAATATATCCTACAGATATAATCCACATTACTTATCTTATTAGATGCTCAATGACCTTTGTTTATGTAGATCATTACCTTCTTCTCAAAATAATCTCCTCATAAAGCCCACACATCTGTGTCAAGAGATAAAAATTTCTACAGCAGCATTTTAAATAATAACCCAACAGAGGAAACACATTGAACTATTCAGAATAATTAAATAAATAAAGTATGGCAGCTTTAGCTAATTGTTATATAATAATGAAAAGTAATGCATTTTCATTATCTGCAACCATGTGATGAGTCTCATAAATATTAACCTTCGGTGAAAACTCCATATACAAAATACATTTCCTGTTGTTTAATACTTAAAATTCAGGGCCAATTATGCTTAAGAATTCAGGAGTATCATTGTTTCATGTTGTTGAGAAGCAGCATCTGGGATTCTTCTAGGATGCTGGAAAGGAACTATTTGTGGACAAAGATTTTGATTACATGAATTCAACTGAAAATGGTTAAGCACAACATTTTTATGAGTATTTCACTATGTGTGTTATAATTCAAAATTTACAAAATTAAGAAGCATTAAATTGAGAAACTCACTTATGACCACACTTTCCCCAAGCTTTTGACACTGCAGTTTTGTGTTTCTGTATTTTTCTGAATGCATCATCTCAGCACAATTTTTCTACCTTCTAAATTTGATATTAATTAGAGTTCTTACTTGTGTCTGGTCCTCACACTTTGTGTGTTCTTCAATAATTACTTCCTGTAACAGAACTCCAGTTTTTACCAACATGCCATCTATATTTCAAGCTCATAAACTTTCTTAAGTTCCAGACTTACATTCCCAACACCATACTATCTCTTCTAGAACACCTCCCAGTCATCCTAAACTCAACATGTCCCTAACATAAATATTATACTAACAGAATATTTAGTCCTCTGATTTTTCCCTCCTACAGTGTGCATGCCATGATGCTTAGTCCATGCATTTGGGATTAAAGCTGAATTCTCCCACTTCACATGCTTCCAACCTGTAACATGCCCTGCCTTGTAGAGTCTACCTCCTAACTGAGCGCCTAGTTTTCTTTCCAATAGCAGTTACCATTATTTGTAGATGACAATTATTAATTCCTTGGAGTTCAGTTCCAGTCACGTCAGTGCCTTCCTGAGTTAAGTACAGTTCCCTGTAAGTCTAATGCAAACACACAAAAAAATCAGCTAAATGCTCTTCTTAGATACACAGGTGCCAGCATCGTGGCGTGGTGGGTAATAGCAACTGTCTGTGGCATCGGCATCCCAAGTGGGTGCCAGTTTGAGTCCTCCCTTTCTGATATGGTTCCCTGCTGGGGCACCTGGGAAAGCAGTGGAGGATGGCCCAGGTGCTTATGTCCCTACACCCATGTGGGAGGCCTCCAAGGGGCTCCTGACCCTTGGTGTAGGTCTGGCCCATTCCTGGCTATTGCAGCCACTTAGGGAGTGGGCCAGCAGATAGAGGACTTCTCTGCCTGTTTTTCCCTCTCTCTATAACTCTGGCTTTTGAATAAATAAAAATAAATCTTTAAAAAAATAATTCTGATCTTGTCATTACCCTATTCCTCCTTGTTCCTTCAAGTTTTGTAAACACTTTTTCCATTTATTATATGAATTTTCTTTTGTTAATTACATACATAACCATTTTTCAAAGGGTGTCATGTATGTGGACATTAAATAAATAACTTGAAATTCTACCAAATGTAAAATCTTTTTAAAAAGAACAATTCTCTATAGCTACCAAAGTATGCATGATCAATAGTGAATGTTTCGTTTTCAGAACTTGTGCTTTATACATTGCTCATTCTAATAGAAAGCATGCCACCCACGATCACTGTCTATTTCCTTGTCCTTGCCAACACAAAACCTAGCAGCTTGAAAAGTGTCAGGAGTTAGAAAAGCAGCATACACATACCCTAGCTTCTTTGTTTCGATATTCAACAATATTTTCTTTTTTTAAAAACATGTTGTCTATATGTTCTTCTTAGCTTAGAATTGGAAAGTAACTTACATTGCTGAAATGTAAGAGTGTGAAAGTAAAAAATGTGTCTTTTGTATTAACGCTCTACTCCAAATACCTGAACTAGTGTCTGGAACATAATAAGATTTCTCTGTTAAATGCTTCAAATGAATAAAGGAGGGTAGAAATTATACTGAGACATTCTCTTCTGAGACTCTGTGTTAAAAATGTCCATGAAAAATAAACAGTCAGCAGTAGGTCATTAAAATAAAAGTTACTAAATAGATGAACCGGGAGAACTTATTTTCAATGTTGATATAACTGATGTGATGTGGAAGTATATGTATTTTATGAAAAAAAAAAAAAACAGAGGAATGCATAGTAATGGGAAGTAAAGAAACATAAAGGGGTTATAGATAAATCCTAATAACTGATCAGAATAGAAAAAGACCCAGAGTTCCAGTTACTAGGTGCAATATTTATGTGTAGCTACCCTAACTTAGCATGTTCCTGGATTTCCATGTGTACCTGCCCTTCATCTATCTGCTATACCTCATCAATAAACCATGTCATATTGCTTAATGACCAAAATGCTCAACTAATGCTTGGTTCAAGTCTTATAAACTTCCAGTAAAGAATAATATAGAATAATCTCCTTGAGTAATATGGAGGTAAGAACTACTGAAAGTACTCTCTCTAAATAAAATTAAAACTAGAAGACTGTCTGGAATGTCCTTGAAAGGCTACCAGTGTCAAAGAGAATAAAACAATGAGAGAAATGGTTCAACAACTGGACTGAGGACAAGATCATTTGGATTTGTCTCTCCATTCTTGTACTTCCTATAGGCCATATCTCAGGCAATTCACTTCGTCTGCTTGCGTCTGATTTTCACATGTGTAAAATAAGTATAAAAACTGTCTTGTCTACCTCCTGGAGGCATTTGGAGGATGAGGTCTAATAATATCTGTGGAACAGTTTTGTTGAGTTTTATAGTCACCTTTAAATCATCGTTTTTGCTATAATATCATCTTAAAGCTCTATACTGAATTCAGTTGTGCTTCTTTAGTGAAGTCATGTCTTTTGTCTTTTAACAGAGATTCTAAGGTGAGTTTTACCTTTGCATTCAGTGGGAACTGAAGTAGCTCATCCCTGGAGTCTGTAACGTCAAAGCAGAGCTTAAGAAACTGCAAGCACAGGTCTGAAGCCCAGCTAAAGATCAGGAACTGCAGTGAGTCTAGTTCAAGGTAAAGCTGCCTCTTGATCACTTTCTCTGGGGAGGAAAAAAAAAGAAAAAAGAAAAAGGAACAAGAAGAAAAGACACCACTGCCCAGAGTGAAAGTCTTGGTTTAATAATAACTGGAGCTGGCTCCTTGAGAGGAGTTAATCACTGCTTACTCAAGGAACAGGCAGGAGGAGGGTCTGGCTTCCCAACCCCTGAGGAGAGAGGTCAGAAATCTGCCTCTGCACTTCCGCAGCAATTAATTCCCCTGCATTCTTTCTGTAAGATATCCTGAGGGCGAAAAGCCTTTGTGTCTGAGGAATCTTCCCCATTGTTACATCTCCAGGTTCCCAGGGTGTGTGCATCCCTGAGTGCATCACAGTGAACAGAGACAGTCTGCCAGACAACACTTCAACACATGCAGAAGACAGAATTCTCTATATCTTAGCTGCTTAGAGTGCAACGTGTTTTGCAGTTTGTTTACCTTATTGAAAAACCATCTGTGATGACATTTTCATGAAGCCTGAATTTAAAGGCTGTGGTTCTCCTGAAATTTTGGGTACAGAATGAATTAATATCCAACATGAATCCAGTTACTCTGTTTCTTTTCCAGAAACTATAGAATCAAGATGAAAGATTTGGCTTGGAAAAAAAAAAATTGTGTTGGCAATATAACAAATTGAAGTAAAGTTTTATTTCTTTTGTTCACTTGTTTCCTTGCAAAAGCAAAAAAAAGAAGGCACAGTTTGGTTTTGAGTGGCTTTTCACTTCTCAGTTCTCCATGACTTGACAACATCTGTAAGAACTCACCCAGAGCACTCAGAGTTTTGTTGATACAGAAAAGCTCCAGGAAAGACATTGGCTGCCCTAACACACAGGGGCTAACGTTACATATTCCTTCATCACAAACTAATTGGAGATAACTTATTTATGCCTTTCAATTTTTAGGACAGAGGAATGAGATTTAGAGAAACTGAAAATCTTACCATCGAAAGATTACTGTTAAAAATCAGTAATGGAACCTGTTTTCTGACAACCAGGTTTGTGAAGTTCCCAGTTTTTATTATCTCTTTTTTTTCCCCCCAAAACTTGTCTATACTAATGCTACCACACAAGATGAAATCATTTCTCTATAAACATGTCACACCCATAAGTCTGGGAGAAAAACATTTTCATGGCAACACACTTTTTCATATTTTGCTTATTTTAATATTTCCAAAAACATATAGTAAACTTGCTTGATGCCATTAACAATATCTGATGTAGAGACTTTAGAATTCAACTTTTTTTTTTTTTTTTTTTGGACAGGCAGAGTGGACAGTGAGAGAGAGAGACAGAGAGAAAGGTCTTCCTTTTGCTGTTGGTTCACCCTCCAATGGCCGCCGCGGCTGGCGCGCTGCGGCCAGCGCACCACGCTGATCTGATGGCAGGAGCCAGGTACTTATCCTGGTCTCACATGGGGTGCAGGGCCCAGGTACTTGGGCCATCCTCCACTGCACTCCCTGGCCACAGCAGAGAGCTGGCCTGGAAGAGGGGCAACCGGGACAGAATCCGGCGCCCCGACCGGGACTAGAACCCCGTGTGCCGGCGCCACAAGGTGGAAGATTAGCCTAGTGAGCCGCGGCGCCGCCTAGAATTCAACTTATGCAGCTACAACCAACTGATCTTAGACAAGGTGCAAATAGCACACTCAGAAAAAGGACAGTACTTTATATAAATTATGCTAGAGAAACTAGATATCCATATGCAAAATAAAATTGGAATCCCAACTCTCACCATCCACAACAAACACCTCAGCCTGATTAAAGACAAAAATATAAGATCTGAAACTTTGAAACTACCCATAAAAACACAGGATAATGGCTTCCGGATATTAGAATGGGCAAAGAGTTTTTGAATCAGAATCCCAAAGCATAAGACACAAAGGCAAAACTAGACAAATAGGATGTTGACCTAATAAAGGTGTTCTAAACAAGAAAGAAAAACAACAAAGTAAAGGAACAACCTATGACATGGAAGAAAATATCTGAAACTTATCCATGTCACAGGGTTTAATAACCAAAATGTGTAAGGAGCTCTTGTAGCTCAATAGCAAAATTTCCAAAATAATCCAATTAAAATATGGACAGAATTTTAAGCAGACATTTCTCAGAGGACACACAAGCACAATAGGTCTATGAAAAGATACTCAGTAACACTAATCATCATGGGATTGCAAATCAAACACAATGGGATTTCAACACACTCTAAAATTGGCAATAATCGCAAAGACAACGGATTACAAGTGTTGGCAAAGATGTGGAGAAAGAGACATTCTTGCACACTTTGTCTGGAATGCTAATTACTGCAGTCCTTGTGGAAAACAGTTTGGATATTCCAGAAAAAAAATAAAAAGAAGAAGGAGAATAGAATTATCATAGGGATAGGCAATCTCACCACTGGGTATAAATGCAAAAGATATGAAATTACTCTTCCAAAGAGACATTTACAGTCGCACATTTATTGCAGCACCTTGAAAATAGCCTGGAATTTTTGGAAACAATGTAAGCATACATCCACTGATAATTGGATAAATAAAATATGGTTCATGCAAACCATGGAATATTATCTGGACTTTACCAAGGATAAAGCTTCCAATTTGCACCAACATTGGTGGAACTAGAGATCATATGTTAAGTGAAATGTCAAGTGTAGAAATACAAATATCATATGATTTCCCTCAATGGAGGAAAATAAAAAAATGTTGATCTCACAGAAGTTGAAACTACAGTAGTGGTTATCAGAGGCTGAGAAAAGCAGAGCAGAGGCAGAGTGATGGGAAAGTTTGATTAACAGACACTAAGTTACACTTAGGATTAAGAAGTCATGATGTTCTATTGCACAATAGGTAACTATAGATAGCAATAATTTCTGTGTATTTTTCTTTTAAAAACTAGAAGAATTTTGATAGGGCAATGCTGAGTGCTTGAGGAAATGGGTATGTTTACACAGACTGGGTATTACAATGTAAATATGTTTAGGAATATCACATGGTACCCCATAAAAATCAAAGAAAAGCAAATAAAATTAAGCAATGTAAATAAATCTCTCCATCTGAGTTCTAAGGATTGCTTTGAAATTCTCTCAATAAAAATCCCCTTAACAATGACTGTGTTGTTATTCTATATACTCATTAATTATACCATTTCATAAAAAAGATGATAAAAACAAAAGAAGAAAAATCATCATAAGGTGAAGTTTTAAAAGTCAGATAGTGGCTAGCACTGTGGTGCAGTGGGCTAAATCTCTGCCTGCGGTGCCGGCATCCCATTTAGGCACCAGTTCGAGTCCCAGCTGCTCCACTTTGATCCAGCTCTGGCCCTTGTGACCATTTGGGGAGTAGACCAGCACTGGAAGACCTCTCTCTCTCTCTCCGCCTCTGCCTCTCTGTGACTGTACCTTTCAAATAAATAAAATAAATTAAAAATAATGTTTAAATGTGCTATATAATTTTTTTTTTTTTACAGGCAGAGTGGACAGTGAGAGAGAGAGAGACAGAGAGAAGGGTCTTCCTTTGCCTTTGCCGTTGGTTCACCCTCCAATGGCCACCGCAGCTGGTGCGCTGTGGCTGGCGCACCGCATGATCCAAAGGCAGGAGCCAGGTGCTTATCCTGGTCTCCCATGGGGTGCAGGACCCAAGCACTTGGGCCATCCTCGACTGCACTCCCAGGCCACAGCAGAGAGCTGGCCTGGAAGAGGGGCAACAGGGACAGAATCCGGCACCCCGTCTGGGACTAGAACCCGGTGTGCTGGCACCGCTACGTGGAGGATTAGCCTACTGAGCCGCGGCGCAGGCTTAAATGTGCTATATAATGTTATAACAAAGCCATGAATATTGAAATGACCACCTATCTCATGTGCTTAGTCATTAAAATTAATTTTTGAAAAATGAACCTATGAATCTTTTTCAGAGACAAAAGAATGAATGTACTTATAATTATCCATGATCACAATTATTATTAAGGAGTTTTTTGAATTTCCATTTTGGAGATAAACATCTGAAAATGAATAAATGGAGACTGAAAATGAATAAAATGGAGAAAAAGAGACAGGATTTGTGTAAGAGCAAATATTTGACTTTTACCAAACTCTCAGATAATCTTCACTTTATGGAAACCACGCCATAGGGAAATGCAGTTTATTTATTTAAGATTTATTTAATATAACTGTACTCATGAGTTGCTTAGGCATTTGGTTACATATATAGTAAGCTGAACAATGTCTCCTTCCTCCCTAAAACATATGTGTTTTTATTCATCCCCAAGACCTGGGAATGTCTCCTCATTTGGGAGAAAGAAGACTTGAAGATTATTAGGTTAGGGATCTTGTGAAATTAAAAAAATTACTTTTGGTTGTCTGGCAAGTCTAATGTGTAATTATCAAGATCTTTATAAGGAGAGGCAAGCAGATTTGGCTGCAGGAGATAAGAAAAACAACATAGACATTATGTGATATGTCCATGAAGCAAGAAATGCTGGCCACCACCAGAAGTTGAGAAACAAGTAGCTACCAGATAAAGCAGCCCTATCCTCACCTGGGTTTTAGCTCCATAAGACCCATTTCAGTCTCCATGATTGTAACAGCACAACTGTGTTGTTTTACATCATTGAGTTTATAAGAATGCATTGCAGCAGCAAAAGGAAACTAATACAATGGTGATAGATACATTCCTTAAATTAATATTGGTGACAGTTAATTTTATTTTTTGACAGGCAGAGTGGACAGTGAGAGAGAGACAGAGAGAAAGGTCTTCCTTTTGCTGTTGGTTCACCCTCCAATGGCCGCTGCGGCCGGCGCACCGCTCTGATCCAATGGCGGGAGCCAGGTACTTATCCTGGTCTCACATGGGGTGCAGGGCCCAAGCACTTGGGCCATCCTCCACTGCACTCCCTGGCCACAGCAGAGAGCTGGCCTGGAAGAGGGGCAACCGGCAAAGAATCCGGCGCCCCGTCCGGGACTAGAATCCGGTGTGCCGGCGCCGCAAGGCGGAGGATTAGCCTATTGAGCCACAGCGCCGGCGACATCTAATTTTTAAAAGTGCATTTTAGCTGTGTATTCTATTTGAAATTTTGAAGCAATAATGGCAGTGAAAAATTTATTATCCAAGCATGGGCATTTTTTTTCCTGTTATGAAATTCATTAGAAATAGTAGAAATAAGAAATGCCTAATCATCTAGACATTAGACTTCTCCTTTCCCAGTAAATTCAGTATCAATTTAATAGGCTTAAATGATAATTAGTTATTCTTGATATTCTCCGCATGGTTTCCATCACTGCAAGTTCTCTTATAACCATCTTTTGAAATGAAGCTATTATTTAAAGCTATATTCCACCCTAGATTTACATGTGGATATTGCCAAGGTTATGATGTGGAAATCTAACAGAATTCTTACTGCCAACACTATCATAAACAAGTCTTCCAGACCCAGAGGAAAAGAAAAATGAAAGCAGTTCAGATGCCCAAGGCTCTTGCTCCCACATTTGCTTCCCAAACACCATCTCCATCTATTTCCAGGGTACTCCTACCTGGTAATGGAAACCAAATGCTAACCAAGATGGAAAAATCACCAAGGAGCAATAACTTGAATAGCAATGAAGGTCAAGCTATTTACAAGAATGCAAATGTGAGCATGCCTGCTCATTTTGTTTTATGAACCCATTCTAAACAGCCCTGGGAAAGAGAACAGCAGATTAAATCAAAAGCAAGTTTTTATGGACTGACTTAGGAAGATCAAAGAATTTGGGAGATGAAGATTTAAAAGTGATTCTGAACATCATCATTTTCTACATTCCTCCTCTCTGTATTGTAATAGACGTGCACTAAAGTGAACCCCAGTGAGAGACAAAGTTGCATCATGATCTTCTCCTTGAGGGAGGTGCATTTGAGATGGTTCCCTAGACAACAGAATATTACAAAAGTTATGAGACTTCAGTCCTGTGATGGCGTGGCATCGTATAGGACTCTATCTTAGTAGGGGCTAGGGAGGTGCCTTTGCTGTCCTTAATGATGTTAGATGCCCTGTTATCAGAAGTTCTGTGGAAGGGTCGCAGAGCAAAGAACTGAGAGTGGAGGGTGACTCTAGGAGCTGAGATTCATTCTGCTCAACAGTCAGCTAGAAAGCAGGGCATTGATCACAAAGCAGCCACAGAATTCTGCCTACCACTGAGTGAGCTGGGAAGGGGATCCCAGGTCCAGGGACGGAAAACATCCAGCTGACACCTTGTTTGAAGCCATGGGGGACCCTAGAGGACTCAACTAAGCTATGTCCTGACTCCCAACCTACAGAAACCATGCAACAATAAATATATTGAATGAAGCAACTAAATTTATAGCAATTTGTTAAGGAAAAATGGAAAATTAATGCATGCATAGTCTATAAATTAACTTCAGTGTCTTTGTAAAATAAAGTGTGTAAAATGACTTGTGCATAGTAAAATTCAATAAGAATTAGTTATCCATATGCTTAATTTACCGTTTTGCAAACTAGAGGATTAAATCCATATAAGAGCTATAATTCTACATATTTTTTTCATATGTAAAGATGTTGACTAACCCTTAGCTTTGGGAGATGTGCTGCACCTCATGATTCCCAAACAAAATAAGTAATCATTCTGGAGTTTGAAGGGCATTTGCCAAAATCAGCCAGTATGTATGAATTACACTGTTTTAAATTGTGATATATCTATCCTTTGAGACTGAAGCTTTATTTTTTGAATTACAAATTACTTAATATAAATTGTTTTAAGAGAAGGGAAATCAGGTAAGTGGTATATGGGAACTCTGTATTACTGCATCACAAATTTCATTTTGTAAATGAATACTGTGCTGAAATAAAATGTTAATACAAAGAATCAGCTTAACCTCAATAGGAATTTATTAATTCATTATTTGAAGAAAATTTTAGCAAAGGAAACTGGGCTTTCTGGATTCTGCTTGTGCTTCTACACCATGTCTCAGTGGTGACATAAACACCAGAGTCTGTTTTACAGACTTTGAAGTCAAGACTCTAATGTTCATCTACAATTTACTCCTGTGTTTTATTTGACCTTGAGGGTCACTTAACCTTCATTTCTTTATCATTCATGGAAAATTATTCCCCCTGATTATTTTTGAAGTCCTTGAAGATATTTTCTAAGCTGCTAACTTGTTAAAAAGTATTACTTATCATTTAACATTTTCATTTTAAGTTTATTTTATAAACATTAAAATTACATTTATGAAATAGAGATTTAACTTTAGTACATCATTTTTTACAAGTGCAATTATGTAATACAATTCTTTTTCTGTGGTGAAAAGTCACTTTAAAAAAAAACATTTCTTGTTTCTTTTCTTACTTTTTTTTTTTTTCGCCTCTGACATCTCTGACAGTTGCTTCTACAGCTCTCATAGCCGTTATTCTTTCCATCATTTCAGTTTCTTTCCTTCAAGTGAGAAAACCCATCAAGGTGATCAAAGAACATGACAAACATGGTAAGAATGTTAAGTCATCAGCACATTTCAAAGATTTCTAACCATGCCACTCTTACAACGAACGAACTAGAAAATGCTTGTCAGTCATTGATTACGTTTTAAGGGAAAATAATTGGGCTCCCAGTAAAAATGTGCAATGTATGATCCTAGTTCTTAGAGTTTCTAAGGAGCAGCATTGCATATAACAGCGTTTTACATAATGGAAACATGTGTTAGTGCCTTGGTAGGTTTAGAAGGGAAGGTCATCCTTTTAGCTTTTCATATGTTTTTTAAGAAAATTTAATGGATTTACATAGAAATCTGACTTACGCTAACTGTACGTATGAAGAAACTTCAAAAACTTTATGGAAACTTGAATTAAAAGATGTTAACTTTGGTCCTAAAATGTTTTTAATATATATTTCTTTGTATTTATTTATTTGAAAGGCAGAGTAACACACCAAGAGAATGGGGGGAAAGGAGAGAAAAAGAGAGAAAAAGAGACAGAGAGAGAGTTCTCTTCCATTTGACTCTCCAAATGGCCACAATGGTTGGTACTAAGCCAAGCTCAAGCCAGGAGCCAGACACTTCATGTGGGTTTCCCACAAAGGTGGCAATGACCCAAGTACTTGAGCAACCGCTTCCTTCCTTCCAGGCACATTAGCAGGAAGCAGGATTGGCAACGGAGCAGCCAGGCCTCGAATCAACACTCTGAAATAATATATCGAATGTGATTATTATTAGAATAAAAATTTTTATGCCATGGCCACATGCATATGGGGGAAAATTAAAGTACTTTAGATTCCTGAAATATAGATATTAATGGGATAAATTGCAAGAGAAGGGTCTGTAAATTTAGATACTTAGTAAATATTGATAATTACTATGTACTGGAGAACACATCTCTCGAAAAGGTTTTTTTTTTTTTTTTTTTTTTTTTTTTGGTATCTGATTGCAAGGACTTGATTAGGCAGTTTTTTTTTTTTTTATGTGATTGGTAAGAACTTTAGTACTTCATATCAATCCATGTGTATATACACCATAGTCAAAAAACTTAGGAGGCATTGAAACAATACCAGGAATTGATTAATACTACTAATCATAATTTTACTTTATTTTTTTCCTCAGCAAAAGTGATAAATTGTTTATTCTGTTGCCAAATTCAGTAGGAAATGCTATCCTGAATAATTGAATCTAACACTTGCTTCTAACACTACCTCATTGATGATTCCATCCGCATATGTTTAAGTTGAAGAGCTAAACTGTTTTAAAATCTGATGAAGCTATAGGGTCATCAAAATTGATGCAGAATACAACAATTTTACCATGTTAAAACTCAACATCTATTTATGTTTTAAATTTCTATTTCAGATTTTTGATTCTCAAAAGAAAAAAATGTGAATTTCTACAAAGTGTTTCCATGTTATCTGTACTTAGCTCCCCTATTGTTAACATTTATATACTACTGTGATATAGCTGTTACAATCTATCAACCACACGTAGCTTCCCTTATTACTAATGTCTAATATCATCTGCCACAATTAGTGAACCACACTCAGCTCCCCTTATTGTTTTCATCAAAACTCCCTCTATGGTTTCCACTTCTACTGAGTTATTTTTAGAATTATCAGAAAACTAAGACTAAAAGGGATAACCCTTAAACTAATAAAAGATTGACCATCAATTTTAAATTTAAAATTTTGGGGGGGGGGAGGTGGTGCTGTGGTATAGTGGGTGAAGCTGCCGCCTGCAGTGCAGGCATCCCTTATGGGCACCAGTTCGAGTCCCAGATGCTCCTTTTCCGATCTAGCTCTATGCTATGGCCTGGGAAAGCAGTGGAAGGTGCCCCAAGTCCTTGGACCCCTACACCCACATGGGAGACCTGGAGGAAGCTTCTGGCTGTCAGATCAGCACAGCTCTGGCCATTGTAGGCAATTGGGAGTGAACCTGTGGATGTAAGACGTCTCTCTCTCTCTCTCTGCCTCTCTTTCTCTCTCTGTGTAATTCTGACTTTCAAATAAATAAATAAATCTTCAAAAAATATAAATAAAATTTTGAAAGCTTTTCTGTAGAGATTGTGAATAAAAACAACAATTTATTCTATAATTGTGTCTGTTCACCAGGGTATTAAAAACCTTAGCTCGTTTATGAGGAAAAAATAAATATATAAGGAGTTAAGAGTCAAAGGAAATAAACTATTATCATTCATAGATTACATATAAATACAACAGAAGAGTATTTATAGATAAATTTTTAAAATGTCTCAATCCGGCGCCGTGGCTCACTAGGCTAATCCTCCGCCTTGCGGCGCCGGCACACCGGGTTCTAGTCCTGGTCAGGGCGCCGGATTCTGTCCCGGTTGCCCCTCTTCCAGGCCAGCTCTCTGCTATGGCTAGGGAGTGCAGTGGAGGATGGCCCAGGTGCTTGGGCCCTGCACCCCATGGGAGACCAGGAAAAGCACCTGGATCCTGGCTCCTGCCATCGGATCAGCGCGGTGCGCCGGCTGCAGCGGCGGCCATTGGAGGGTGAACCAACGGCAAAGGAAGACCTTTCTCTCTCTGTCTCTCTCTCACTGTCCACTCTGCCTGTCAAAAAAAAAAAAAAATGTCTCAATAGAAGACATTTCTTAATAATTTTACTATTTCTACAAACTGATAGTAAGTCATATGGAAATCACAGTATCAAGAGTATAAAATCAAATAAATAAAGACCTCTAAAAGAAACTATGAAATATTACTGAAAGAAAGATAAGGGGATCTATATTAATGAATTATAAATCTCAATAATGCATAAATGTTTATTCTATCTATATTTTAACTTACATAGTTAAAGTAATCTCCAATCAAAGTCCCATGAGGTATTTTTTTGTGTGTGGAAGCTATCATAATGCCTTGCTACAATTCTCCAGTTATCTAATACTGTGTAACAATCTACTGAAAAATCTTAATAGGGTAAATCATAAACAATGCTGTTACATGTCATGGCATTTACTGTAAGAATTTTCAGCAGGACATGATTGGCAGATCCAACTGTAACAGAGTCAGGGTAACCTCAAGCCACCCTGCAATGAAGGACAGCAAGAAATGATTTTCAATTACTAATAGGAGTGAGAACAAATTTTTAGTAATTTTTAATCCATGGTAGCCCCAGTTTTGGACATACACTAAGATGTCTTCCTCACACAAAATTTACTGAGCCTTCCTGTGACTCCAGAAATCTCACTCCCTTGCATAATCATCTCAAGTGCAGTTTTGTTATCTATCTGAGTGGGATTTTGGCTTTGCAGGTGTGCTTCTTCACATATCACGGGTTATGTTAAGAAATAAGAACTAAGAAGATGAATCTCTGCTTCATGCAACTGACCATATTATTAAGGCAGAAATAGGAAATCACGACAGGCACTCTGATTCCAAACAGATATGGTCACAGACCTTGGTCACAGTGATTCAAAAATCTACTTCAGTCCACACAGCAATTGCTTCAGTAATGCCAGTCTTGCTCTCAGAGAGTAACTGTTTGTGGCTCTCACCCCACCAACTCTTTGTTATAAATACCTAAGGTTATTCGAGGCCTTGCTCATTCAAGCCTTAGTTATGTCTATTTGTGCAGGGACAAGTCAACACTCACATCTCCATCCTTGCTTAAAGGTACTAGCAAGCCCCCATTCACGTTACGTACAACAAAGAGTAAAGGAGTGCTCTAACAAGGAAAATAGTTGACTTCCTTCCCCTGGTGTGTCCAGGCTTAGGAACTCTTCTTCATCTCCCTTAAGCAATGGCCTGTGTTTGTAGCAGCCTAGTAGTTTTCTCACCCAGTTTACTGCCAGCACAAAAAAGACTAAGCATAAGAACACCTCTTTTCATTTCTGACTGGCTCTGCCTCTTCCATCTAATCTGATACAATTGCTTCCAAATAAGGCGGTGTCCTGTGTATCAATTTGTAATTCATTCAGTTTCACAAAAGCCAAAACATTTATTTTATTTTAAGACAGTACTGTATCTTAGCTCTATTTGTAAGACAGTATGCTTTGGGACAAAAAAAAAATACACTCTTCATAAAATCATTTCTTGTTGAAATTGTTCCTTAAAAGCATAATCTGAGAAACCTTAAAGACCCTCTTACCCAGTAGACAAAATTTAAGAGACAATAATTTTATATTTTTAGAAGATATACTAGCCAAATTCTTGTAATGGTGTTTATTTATTTATTATTAATTTATTTGAAAAGCAAATTAACATGTTATGGGAGAGATCATTCATCTGCCGCTTCACTTTCAAATGCCCACAACACCCGCGGCTGAAACAGGCTGCAGCCAGAAACCATCTACATGTTTCCCACCTGGGTGGCAGGGACACAAGTACTTGAACCATCATTTGCTGCCTCCCAGACTGGGTATTAGTCAGAAGCTGGTCCAGGAGAAGAGGCCAGAACCTAAGCCAGGCACTGATACGGGATGGAGGTGTCCCAAGAACTGGCTTAACTCTTCGTACCACAGTGCCCATCCCAGTCAACTGATTTTTTTTCTCTGTCATGAAGGGATCTTACAGCCACATCCTTGTCCTCTTTATGCTCATCCCGTGGCTAACTCTTCTGGTCCTTAGTTCGGACTTTGGCCTATAATTATTGACAGCTCTGAAACAAGGGATAAGATACAACTGTATTTTGAAATTCAACAAGTTGTGGGATCTTAACATTTTTTGACATTCTTCTCCAAAACATAGCAAACACTTCTTTATTGCATCATGGCTAGAATGTGTTTGCAACTTAGAACACTCTGTGCATATCCTCAGCCATCCTGGAGAGACTGTTACTCTATTTCCCACATTGCAGGAGGTTCTTCTCTCTTGCCTCTAATGACAGTTTCCCTGCTGCGATTATATTTTTTGTCAATGGTGTCCTCAAAACTCTTCCAGTTGTCACTTGACAGTCTTCTCAATGTATTTCTCGTCTTCAATCCCAGGGCTTTTTCAGCTTCCCTAAATAGACGTCCCATTCAACAGGAGGACACCATCTGTACTCCACCATCAAGGCAATGACTAAAACACAAAGGGGAAAGCCCAATAGTAAAACACATTCTGAGGCTCACTTGCATTGGATCCTTTCTGCTGACATTTCTTTCACCAAGTCCATATCAAAGGGCAGGAATGCATGTTTCTCCTGCTCTGGAAGAAACTGCAAAGCTAAAACGGGAAGGTATTGGATGATGCATGCTTGTGGCCAACAACTCAGAGTACACAGGCAATTATTTTCACTGTATTCCAAGTATATGGCTACAATTCTACTTGATTTGAGGAGAAATGCTTTGTAAAGTTCTTTTTTTTTTTTTATTTTTGACAGGCAGAGTGGGCAGTGAGAGAGAGAGAGACAGAGAGAAAGGTCTTCCTTTTTGCCATTGGTTCACCCTCCAATGGCCACTGCGGCCATTGCGCTGGGGCCGGCACATCGCGCTGATCCGAAGCCAGGAGCCAGGTGCTTTTCCTGGTCTCCCATGCAGGTGCAGGGCCCAAGGACCTGGGCCATCCTCCACTGCAGTCCCGGGCCATAGCAGAGAGCTGGCCTGGAAGAGGGGCAACCGGGACAGAATCCGGCGCCCTGACCGGGACTAGAACCCGGTGTGCCGGCGCCGCAAGGCGGAGAATTAGCCTACTGAGCCGCGGCGCCGACCCTCGTAAAGTTCTAATAGGTCCACCAAAGTGTTAACAACAAAGTGCCCAAACTCAAAATAAAATCTACATTTCTCTGCTTTGCATTAAAGACTACTTCAAGTGGCCTGCATGTGGCGTAGTGAGTGAGCTAAGACTCTGGCTGCAGAACTGGCATCCCATATGGACATTGGTTCATATCCTGGCTGCTCACTCCTCTTCTGATCCAGCTCTCTGCCATGGCCTGGGAAAGCAGTAGAAGATGGCCCAAGTCCTTAGGCCCCTGCACCCTTATGGGAGACCCAGAAGTTCCTGGCTCTTAGTTTTGGATAGTCCATGCTCCAGCCATTTTAGGAGTAAACCAGTGGATGGAAGACCTTTCTCTGTCTTTTCCTCTCTTTAACTCTACTTCTTAAATAAATAAATAAATAAATAAATAAATCTAATACACACACACACACACACACACACGTAGACTTCTACAAGGAGCTGGACTTGTGGCATACGAGCTAAAGATGCTGTCTTTGATGCTGGCATCCGATCTGGGTCCAGTTCGAATCCTGATTGTTCCACTAGCAGTCTGGCTCCCCGCTGTTGGCCTGGAAAAGCTGTGCATGAAGTCCCAAGTGTTAGGGCACCTGCCACCCATATGGGACACCTGGAGGAAGGTCCTGGCTCTTGCTTTAGGCCTGTCCCACTCCTGGCTGTTGTGGCCATTTAGGGAGTCAACCAGGGATGGAAGGTCTCTCTCTCTCTCACTTGCTCTGTCTCTCTCTATTTCTCCGTAATTCTAATTTTCATAAATGCATGCCTTTTTTTTTAAAGGACTACTTCACAGTATTGAGGCAGCAAGTCAAGCAGACATTTTGGTGCATATCCAGGAGAAATAACAAAGTGCTGGGCCAGATCTAAAGGGAAGCCTTTTGCTTTACAGTAAACATGGGTCTTGTCCTGCTATATTCGTGTCATGTACTCCAATTCTATCAGAAGAACACTTTGAAAGAAAAAAAACTTATTTTAAATGTCTTTTTTTTGACAGGCAGAGTTAGTGAGAGAGAGAGAGACAGAGAGAAAGGTCTTCCTTTTTGCCATTGGTGCACCCCCAAATGGCCGCTGTGGCTGGCATGTTGCAGCTCGCACACTGGGCCAATCCAAAGCCAGGAGCCAGGTGCTTCCTCCTGGTCTCCCATGGGGTGCAGGGCCCAAGGACTTGGGCCATCCTCCACTGCACTCCCGGGCCACAGCAGAGAGCTTGACTGGAAGAGGAGCAACCGGGACAGATTCCAGCGCCCCGACCGAGACTAGAACCCTGTGTGCCAGCGCCGCAGGCGGAGGATTAGCCTAGTGAGCCGTGGCACTGGCTAAAATGGGTGTTTTATACTCAGTTTTACTTCTTTAATATTTCACATGAAATGAATCATCATGTCATCCTTTTTTCATTATTTATTTATTTGTTTGAGAAGTAGAGTTACAGGCAGAGAGAGGGAGAGACAAAGAGAAAGGTCTCCCATCCACCGATTGACTCCTCAAATGGCCGCAACAGCCACAACTGGGTTGGTCCAAAGCCAGGAACCAGGAGCTGCCTCCAGCTCTCCATGCAGGGCCCAAACACCTGAGACATCTTCCACTGCTTTCTCAAGCCACCGCAGAGAGCTGGATTGGAAGAGGAATAGCCTGGACTCGACCTGTACTCATATGAGATGCCAGCCCCACAGGCAGAGGATTAATCTACTATGAACAGCGCCAGTCCCCTATCATCCTTTTCAAAAACATTTATTTATCTAAAGGGTAGCCTGAGAGGGAGAGCGAGAGAGCGAGAGATTCCATCTGCTGGTTCACAGCACAGGTGGTAGCTGCCACAGGCAGGGCTAAGCCAGACTGAAGCCAGGAACCAGGAACTCTGTTCTGATCTAACGTGAGTGGCAGGGCCCCAAGGACTTGGGCCGTATTCTGTTGTCTTCCCAGGTGCGTTAGCAAGAAGCTGGCTGGACCAGATGGGCCCTGAACCCGCACAGTGATGTGGCATTACTGGTGTCACAAGCGATAGCTTAACCCGTTGAACCACAAGGCTGGTTCCTATCATGTCATCTTAAGTTGAAGGCATTTTAATAATGAAATGAGATTTCCTTTTCTCAGGAGGAGGAAAAAATATGAAGAGCTCAGTTGTCATTATTGTGTTTTAATGCTAAGAGGTACATATTTGGATATTTTCGTCATAGTTAAATGTACATCACGATGTTCAAAAAGAAAAATTTAACGATTTATGTATGTGGTGCTCCTGTTCCATGAAGAAAAAGAAGATTACACACTTCCAATAGTGTTAATTAATGCCAATTATGTATACAGTATGTCTCTTTGCTTATAATGTAAATAATTTCGACCTGGTAAAATAGCCTTTAAGCATGTGATTCATATTCTACTAACTTTTCAATATTATTTGACACTCCATTTCAATGAATAGATATTTAATGGATTCCAATTTATTCTATGGCAATAGCACTCTGAACACTTCTAATAGAAATCTTCCTGAAGAAAACTTTCCACTGAATCTCGTGTGGTCCGATTATCAGTGACAGTTACAACTTACTTGTTTATAACCAAAGGAAGACAATTTTTTCTAAGTGGTTTCCCTCACACATTTCTGTAGTGTCTTGATTTTTCAAATTTTGAGAATCCAGTAAATCTTCTTTTTTAAAACCCTATTGCCAGTCAGCAGACGATAACATTAAGGATATTGGACGGAGTTCATTTTAAGAAGTAAAAATCATAAAACATTAATATATATCTGTCTGCACAGTATTATATATTATGTAAAAGTTGCATAACATATACCAAAATGTCATGTGATCTGTTACCTATATTTTATCAATGAAATTTTAGTGCTTAAAAATGTTATCATGACTTTTGAGCATAAGTGGAAAGAAATTGAAAGGCCCTTCAATTTCATTGCAGACAGAAATCTTACCATCTCTGTCTACATATCACTATTGTGGTATTATTCTATTCACCTATAATTTAGAACATAGTCTTGCTTCCCAACTCTTCTCTCTCTCACAGACACACATTCTCATACACTTTCTTTTCTCTGTTTTATTGTGCTATTTTCTAAAGTAAATAATATCATTACCATATATTCTGTATTAGACTATATTCCAAAGTATGAATATTCACTTAAAATAGAGAGTGTAAGGAAAATATATTCCAACTCTCTTTACATAACTGTTTATGGTGTTTCTAAAATATAAAAATCTGTGTTATATAACTGCATCAAGGACAAAAAATGGGTGTGTGTGTGTTGTGTATATATTATCTGTGTGTTTGCAAAATGTTCATTTATATATTTATGACAGTACCTAAGTGTGTGTATATATATATATATATATATAACAGCACCTAAGTAAATATATCACAGTACTTAAACAATACTTAAATATATATACATACATATATATATATCACAGTACCTAAACATATATACATACATATCAATATATTTATCATAGTACCTAAATAGGTGTGGGAAAATAGACAACTCACCTAAGGATGAAAGCAATCCCACGTGATCAGTTCACTCAAGAATAGGCTACATGAGCTCCCAGTGGAAAGAAGAGGCCATCAAAGAAGGAGGTACCTTTTCTGAAGGGAGGAGAGAGCTTCCACTTTGATTACAGCCCTGTCTGAATAATGTGGAAGTTTGTGGACTCAAAGGCTTCTTTAGCCTTGGCAGCTCATGACAAGAGCCTCGGGTGATCACTGACATCATAAATAAGAGTGTCAATTGTTAAATCAATAACAGGAGTCACTGTGCACTTACTCCCCGTGTAGGATCTCTGTCCTTAATGTGTTGTCCTATGTGAATTAACGATAAAACTTGTCTTCAAACAGTACTTTATACTTTGTGTGTCTGTACGGGTGCAAACTGTTTACTTAGTATAGAGTTGGTTTTCTGTATATAAATATAATTAAAAATGAATCTTAATGAAGAATGGGATGGGAGAGGGAGCAGGAGGCAAGACAGGAGTCAGGGGAAGAACCACTCTATTCTAAAAGCTGTACCTATGAAATTTATATGTATTAAATAAAAGCTTTCTAAAAATAAATAAATAAATATAAAAGGAGTAGGCTATACAGATCTCATACTTTAAATGATACTTAGCATATCATTAAGAATATAATATTGAGCTCTGTAAATGTTCAGACATGAAATACTCCCAATGGTCCTCTTACAGGAACAGAATACATATATATTATTTTTGGAGGGAATATACGTTTTCATTTCACAGAACTTATTAGGTGATTTCCAAGAAACCATTGTTTTTAGTTAGTCATTTAAATGCATGAAAGAAAATTCATACATTCGTTCTTCTAGGTAGATGTTGCAAGCCTTCAGACGTGATGAAAATAACAATGGCTTTGTTTCATACAATGGTAATAATATGCCACAGGTAATCTTTTAAAGAAATATATGACTTTTGCACCTATGTTTCTGCTTGGGGATAGAAAGCTGAGGAAAATATCTAGAACTTTCCATTCAATTATCTATTCTTTGCTCCAATGTTTCAGAATGCGTCTTTCTGTCTTTTCTATATTCTTCTGTTCTATTTGTTTTGTATAAACAAGGTCAGCCATCACCTGTACAACATGAAGTAGTTAATAAAAAGCTTTTGTAGCTTATGTACTTATGCTAAGTGAAAGTAGCTAAGATACTGACAGAGTTTGAAAAACAGGGTTCCACGAAGAACTCCACATTCCCAGATGGCTACAGCATCTGAAACACGTGTCCATGTTCAGCAAGAGATTTCCAGGCTTACTGAAGTTTCCCAAAGATTTGTCAAAATGAAAGTTTTAAGTCGCATAGACATCCTGTAAATCTGTCCAACTCGTTTATCAATAAAAGGGATTTATTTATAGCAGTAGTGTAAAGCTAATAGGAATTTTTAAAGAAAATGATTATGTGTTTTTCCACACTTAATGTCACAGTGTATGCTGCTCTATATGTTATTTAACACTTCTCCAAATACATAAATAAATATGTGTACTGAGGTATTATCATCTATAGAGCACAGTTAAATATTCCACCTTCAAATATGGTGGATTTTATGGTTCACCTCCAGCTTCACCCAAACTTCTCCATTCAGAACACCTGCTTGCCTTAAATGCTGCATTGTGTAGCACCCACTATCCTCGTCTCCTCCTCCACCTTCTTCTCCTGCTCCTGCTTCTTCTTTTCCCTTCATATTAGCAATCAAAAAACAAGTATCACTATTCTATTGTCCCCAAATATTTCTGAGCACTTGAATTGACATGTCATGTAGTAACAGGATCAACAAGATTCAGTAAAGGGAAAAACATGGCTTTCTCTATCACTAGATTCTACAAACTTAATTGTGTACATGTACTTTTAATCATATTTTAATTATATTTATGGAAAATATAAAATTCTTACAGGAAAGAGATGAATTATTTCAGTATTATATAAATTAATATCATTTTATATTTCGGAAGCAATACTTTCTTAACTTACCAGTGCAAGACTGGGCATTCACAGAAGAAAAAGGATGTTCTGGGGTTTATCTTTCTATATACGAAGAAATTGGGAGCATACTTTGAAAGTGTGGCAGGAAAATCAATATGAGATGCTGATGAACTCAGTGTATGCTGAAGTATGTTTGCCACGGATGCTAAATTTAACCTTGCAAATTCAGCTGCAATTGACTGCTCACTTGCTGACGTGGCGAGGAACCACAGATCACAGGGTTTACCTAGGATCAGAGCCTGGGCTGCCATTTTATGAGAGATATTTGATAATCTATCTTTACAGTTAAGTTTAAAAAAAGAGCATCTTCATTTTTACATGATGAGGAAAAAGAATGCAATTTATTAAGATGGTGGTACTTTACCTGAACTCCAAATATCCAGAGATCTGACTGGTTAAACTTTGATGTGGTCTTGGAGCTAGAATTTAACAGCTATCTGTAGGGTTCTGATGCACAGCCCATGTTGAATTCACTGGAACAAAACACAGGTAAAATTACTTTTAAACACTCAGTCACAAATCAACTGGTAGAGTTTGTGTTTTTTTGATAATTCTAATATATGTTATATAAATGATTTTTATACCAAATGGTAGCTTTATTTTGAGACATTAAAAACATCTTCCCTTGATTTATTTGAAAATATAGATATGCATATTAAAACTGTGGTGAAGTCTTTAAGTTTACATATAAAAAGAATTTATGTCCCATTATTACAAGATTTTGAATGGATCTGTCAACATATCGCAGGAAATGGTACCAAAAAATTGGAGAGAACACATATTCTAATAAGTCCAGGATCCCTGAATGCTTTAACTATACCCATGATCATGCAGAAAATCAGAAATATGTCTATTCTCTGCAAAGTGCTCCAGAGATGGTGGCAAATCACAGGGAAAGTCAATCACATGAGCTGAAAACACCTTCTATTTTAGAATCTACTCATCTATGAAAATTATTTCTTCAGTTATATTATTTTCCTTCTGGTTTCCACTCATATTAAAGGGATTATTATATTTACCATTGTTCATTTTTAATTAATTAATTAATTTGAGTTAAATTTGTTTATATGAAATGCCAAGTGACATACGGAGAGAGGATGAGACAGGAGAAAGAAAGCTTCCATCTGCTGGTTCAGTCCCCGAATACGTGTCACAGCTGGGGCTGGGGCCAGGCAAAGCTAGGTGCCAGGAACTCTAGCGAGGTCTCCCACGAGTGTCAGGAACCCAAGTATGTGGGGCATAATTGGCTGCCCCCAAGATCCATTAATAGGAAGCTGGATCAGAAGCAAAGGCAGAAGTGCATCCCAGGCTGATACGGCATTGAGTTGTACCAAGTGGTGGCTAACTCGCCTCACCACAATGCTCACTCTCATTCCTCATGTTATATACACCTAATCTATTTTCTTGCATTTGCTTGGGTTGAACTAGTAAAATGGTTTTAAAGGCTCACTCTCCAATATGAGCTACATATTAACCACCAATTAATGTCAAGATATATATAATTATATGAAAGTGTTATTTTTTATTACAATATGGATATTTCTTAGATTTTAGAAATTATAGTTTGGAATAACCCATCCTAGATCATTCATTGGCATTGATATTAATATTATGTATGCAATATTTATACAGGAACTTTATATATAAAATATAGACATATGAATTAGTCTATATGTAGTTAGAACATATGTTTGTATAGTCAATATATATAGCACATTATATATGATATCAAAATTCTGTATACATATAGGACTTTTTCCATTTTTTCCTAGTAACAAAAATGTGTTCAGTAATTAACATCATGTGGATAATTGTTTCTTCAATATGGCTGCGCTCCTAAGAAAAATGTAAGAAACAATCTGGCACTTCATAAAGTGCATGCATATCCTTCCTCCATAGATGAAATACCAGGACTGAGACAGACCGCCCACTGCGATTCCAACCCCAAATGAACCACCGTGTTCAATGATGGAGTTTTACCAGATTTGATCTTTAGGAATTACTAGTTTATTTCTAAGGGAAAGAAAATGTGCCTCTGCAAACTAACATAAGTCTCAATATTTAGCAGAGTGCAATCGTTTCAGTCATCTTACAGATTTTGTTATTTTCATATATTTTAGCTTAGTGCTGCATTGCTAATATCTTCCCGGTTTACACTTAGATTTTTTATCTACAGTATTATAATAAATGCAGACTGATGTAGTAGAAGCTTCCACTTAAGAAAGAAGATTTGTTCAAAATTATACTGGAATAAGAGTCCAACAAGGTAAATTGTTGGTTGTCGTAGGTTGTTTGATTGGATTGCTATTGCCTTCTTATGTTACTCATTCAGTGCAGGATTCCTGATGTAAACTAAATATTACTCTATTGACCAGGTTTGATTAGGTGCGCTTTATTTGGTAAGAATATGCTCAGATCAAAAAATGTATTCTAAATATTGGAAAGAAACACAATTCTGACAAAAGTAAAGGCTATTTTGTTGGGTGGGGCCAAGGATCAAGGCTTAGCAATCAGACAGACATACTCTAAAAGCCCAGCTCTCAGCAACCTAAGAACCTGGCTTTGGCAAGTTGGTTCACTTTACTCCCATTTCCTCATTAGTCCAGTAGGCATATGTATACTCACTTTGTGGAGGTTTTCATGTTGAGAATTAGAAATAATATAGTTAAGTGCCTTGTATGTGTTAGATTTTCAATAAATGATAACTATGAGTATGTTTCAAATAGAACATATTATATTTATTCTTTTTTGTTTGTTTTTTGACAGGCAGAGTGGACAGTGAGAGAGAGAGAAAAAAAGGTCTTCCTTTTGCCGTTGGTTCACCCTCCAATGGCCGCTGCGGCCGGCGCCCTGCGCTGATCCAATGGCAGGAGCCAGGTACTTATCCTGGTCTCCCATGTGGGTGCAGGGCCCAAGAACCCGGGCCATCCTCCACTGCACTCCCTAGCCACAGCAGAGAGCTGGCCTGGAAGAGGGGCAACCGGGACAGAATCCGGCGCCCCAACCGTGACTAGAACCTGGTTTGCCGGTGCCACATGCGGAGGAATAGCCTATTGAGCCATGGTGCCAGCCTATATTTATTCTTAATTCTATTGTTTATGTTCATTTGTTAAAGGCATAGAGACAGAGATGCAGATTCAAAAGAGCTTCAATCGCTGGTTCATTCCTAAAATCCTCACAAAATTCAGGGCTGACCCCAGCTCAAACAATTAGTCTGAAATTCAATCCAGGTCTCCCACATGAGAGTCAGGGATCCAAGTGCCTGAGCCTACTAGGAGCATTAGCAGGAAGCTGAATTAGAAGCAGAGAAACCAGGATTCAAACATATGCACTTCTCCACGAAACACAGGAGTTCCAATCTGAAAAACTAAGCTACATACATAAATGTTTGTATATTAATCAATTATTTAATGAGCATTTATATTTAAGCTTTTATTATAGAAATTCCTATATAACTTCAGTATTGTCTCAAGAAGCAAATATTGAACATAAAATAATGAAGCTTTTTTATTAAAACTATTATAAATGTTAGGAAAGCAATGCAGTGTCTATTAAATGTTCATAAAGCAGGGCCAGCCCTGTTACCCAATAGGCTAAACCATCACCTATGGTGCTGGCATCCCATATGGATGCCAGTTCTTCTTATGTCTGCTCCTTTTCTGATCCAGCTCTGTGCTATGGCCTTGGAAAGCAGTGGAAGATGGCCCAAGTACTTGGGCCCTTGCACCCACATGGGAGACCCTCAAGAATCTCCTGGCTCCTGACCTCAGCTAGCCCCAGTTTTGGCCGTTACTGCCATTTGGGGAGTGAATCCATGGATGGAAGAGCTTTCTCTCTGTCTCTCC
Organism: Oryctolagus cuniculus; assembly: GCF_964237555.1. Classification (NCBI taxonomy): domain Eukaryota; kingdom Metazoa; phylum Chordata; class Mammalia; order Lagomorpha; family Leporidae; genus Oryctolagus; species Oryctolagus cuniculus. Next base: position 13,844,783 of record NC_091441.1, on the reverse strand, counting down.
CTCTCTGTTTGTAACTCTACCTCTCAAATAAATAAGTAAAGTCTTTAAAAAATCATAAAGCAGGATATGGCATAATTTGCTGGGACATTTATGACTTTTTGAGGAAAGCATTTCTGAAATAAGTTATGAACAACTTGTAGGAATTAATGAATTAAAATGTGAGTGTGTTTAGAGGTGAGAATTCTAGAGCCAAGAAAAAAATAGGTGAATGTGTTGAGATTAGAAGGAAATTCAAAAGATCAAGGAATTTCGAGTTGGCTAGGGTAGCTGGTAGCAGGGAGTAACGCTTACAGTTGTAGAAGAAGAGTTTGGTAAGTTTTCAGGCAGAGGAAGATTCTTTTCTCTTCATCTCCTGAGCAGGGCCAAGACATGGAATTGTTGTAGGCAAGAAAACAAGGATCCTTCAGAAGCCGAGAAGATATGATGGGAATAGATGACAGTAGAAAAATATCAGAAATGTTTAATTATGAACTTGATAAATATTAATACATGAAGAAAAGTGGAAAGGGGAAAGCAGGATTGGAGGAAGCAAGCCTACAAACTCTCCTGAGCCACAACCATCCCTTAGGTCTAGTTCTATACCCAGACAGAGTGTCATCTCCCTTCAGATGACAAACCTGGGGAATAGCTGCATGCATGCTTCAGAAACAGGCTCCACGCCATTTGGACAGAGAATTTGGCGGTTGCAACACTTCTGGATAAAGGCTTGAGATAGGCACTAGGGAGTGTGGGGCAGGGAGGGACTTCCCCTTGGGCCCACAAAGTGTGTTTTCCCTGAGAGTTTCAGGGCAGGACAAGAACCCTGGTGACATACTTTAAAGCAATTTTCAAGTCAAGTTCTAACATCATCCAGGTTATTTTAACCATTTTTACTTATTTTAACCATTTTCACTTATTTATCTTTCAGATGTTTTCCTCTGAAAAATAGCCATTCTGTGGCACAGTAGGTTAAAGGCCTGGCCTGCAGTGCCAGCATCCCAAATTGATGCCAGTTTGAGTCCTGGCTGCTCCACTTCAAAACCAGCTTCTTGCTAATGCGCCTGGGAAAGCAGGGAGGACGGCCCAAGTCCTTGGGCTCCTGAACCCATGTAGGGGACACGGAAGAAGCTCCTTGTTCCTGGCTTCTGATTGGCTCAGCTCTGGCCATTGCGTTCATCTGGGGAGTGAATTAGCAGATAGATGACCTCTCTCTGTCTCTACCTCTCTCTGTAACTCTGTCTTTAAAATGAATAAAATAAATTTTACAAAAAATAGAAATAGCTATTTGAGCTTCTGCACATTTTTTTGTTAATGTGATACATGGTTTTTCTTATTGAATTTTGTAAATTTTTAATATAATCTAGGCATAAAGCCCTGCATAGGACATCACAAAAACCTTCTCCCACTCTGTGGCAGTTTTTGTCTTTTTAATGCAATCCAATCCATTACTTTCTTTTAGAGCTTGCTTCTGATTTATCGTTAGCACAGAAAGACCATATGGAAATTATATTTCTTAAATGAATATTATCTGAGCAGTCAAGTTCAGTGTGTTCAGCTTACTCTGGCAACGCCTTCCTGTGGTATTGTTCATTGTGCATTGTGCATTCCTGTGCATTGCTCTTGGGCTAAAACAATCCTTCATGCATCCCTGTACATCACTTACCAACTTCAGTCAATGAGCACTGGATTCATCTTTCACACATATCCCACTCTTACACGTGCACTGGCCCAGGCACGCCTGTAAACTCACACACACATATTCACATATACACAAACACAAACTCAAGCACACTCTTACGCTCATAAACACACTCATATAGAAACACACTCATGCACTCACGATAATTCACACAGACCAAGATTGTTTCACACAGACACTGACACCCTGAAATACACACACAGACATACACCTTCCCCCTCCCTTAGAGCTGCTGAAAGATTACTATCAGAAGTGCTTTTCTCCACACAGAATTTTGATGTATCTCTTTACTTATGAAATCATACTGATTTTGAAAGCTGCTTCCCTGTAAGAATCTTTCCCATAATCCACTTTTGGGCATCTGTTTGACATTGTCAGAGGAGCAATTATGACCAGAGTATCAGGCGAGGTGTAAATTTGAATAATGAAGGAAATTCAAGTTAGATCATGGGTTAGGCAGACTGTGTCTGTCCTGTCTTAGGAATTGAACCATCTTTTAAAATGTCTTCTATTAAAGAAATGATGTGATTTCCAAAGAAGTATCTTAAAAGCAGATTGTTTCATGTAGAAACACATTCAAAGAATTAACTGGCAAAGAAGTCAACAGTTTCAATTGGTTATTTACCAAAACTGCTTTTTTATTCAATCTAGGATGTTAACTAGCAAGTTTGCATTAAAAATGAAAACAGTATTTCTTGTGAGTCCAAATGATTAAAAGAGAAGTAATTATTGGAGAAGGTGACATGAATTTAGGAAAGTGCTGGATGTTTTAGGAATCTGAGTAAAGACAGATGCCAATTTCTCATTCTTAAGGCACCACTATCTTCATATCTCTGCCTGGTCTCTTGAATTGACTATATGGATTTCATGACAGGTGTAAACTGGAAGGTTAAGCAGGGGTGACAATTCAGCCTGCACTTCAGGGTTGATTGTTCCCAGAATGTTTGTCTTTGTTCTGTTATTTGCTTTTGGTTACAAGCTGGGCCCTTGGGGTTCACCAAGATATGCCCCACAGTCTGTTGTCCTTCCAACTCATACCTGACAGCAATGATTGCATAGTGTAATTAAAAGTCAAAACTAGCTTTTGGGATATGGGCTCTAATGAAGGAGCCATCTGAAATTAGGACTTAAATAATGAAGGGTTCAGGGACATGAAGGCTGATATTTGTTATGCATTTTAATAGCAGAACTTTGCAGCTAATTGGAGGCTAACTAAACCCCTTGGACACATTTCAAGTCACGTCAGTGATTTTTTTTTCTCCCAAAGGAACTTGATAGGACATGCAGCTTAGTACTGCTTTTTTCTATCTTAATTACCACATTGAGTTGTGCTAATATAGATTTACTTTGGAGACATGCTCTATGATTATAACCAGGCAAACATTGTTGGCATTTGTTTTCAGTTCTATAAGCATCAGACTCTAATTCAACAGTTCTAAACAATTGCAAATTTAAAGGTAAATTCCAGATATTTTCAAATCATTGAAATTCCATTTAATTGTATTTCTGGTTTGTCTACAAATTATAACACATTGTTCTTAAAATATTATATTTTTCAAAGTGTCAATATTCAACTGGCTCTATGTCACAATTTAATAGATTCAGCTTTAAACGCATGCTGAGATAGATCTAAAAAGATTTTAAGTAACGGAGAAGGCTAAAAAATAGGTAGCTCTTAAAAGCATTGCATATTCATCTTTAAAGTAGAGTCGCAGTTATGAAATGGTGTAAGTTTCACTTCCTGCCATATGAATTTCTGAGGTACTTTGCATAATATTTTTCAAAACAGATCACTAAAATTCATGAGCTAATATTCAAAACAAAACCAGATCTTCTGGAGTGAAAATTTTGATTATCCTTAATTATATTTTAAATTTGGAAATTATTTTATTAAATTATATTTCAATTTTGAGAATTTTTAATATTTTAAAATATTGTACACAGAAAATATTTGTCCCCATTATAAAATTAATGTTTCTCCTTTTAATTAAATTAATTATTGAACCAAATAAAACCATCATTTTTATTGCTGATGTAATATTGTGATTTGGAAATAGCACGAAGTTGAGACACCTAGGAACCTTTCCCTTTCCTTTTGTTGTTAGTGCTTTGGGCCCATTGGTTGACAGTGTACAAATAGCAACCCTGCTCTAAGAGGTCTTGTCCATTTTGAGAAGCCTGATTGCAGACATCTCTTCTTCTTAGCTCTTGATAGCCTATTCTTAAGTTCCAAAGAGTGACTACAATGGAACCATTCATGAAATTAAGCCTATAAATTCACCAGTTCATACCTTAAAATGCTATCTTATCTTTTGGTATTACTCTTATTAAACAGCATACTTTAGTGCTGTTTAAATATACAGCAAAGTGAACTCTTGATCTTAAAGCTGTTATGTAGAAGCACAATCATTCACTGAGAAAATTTATTATAAATTATGTATTATATTATTATAGATACACTATGGAGTACTACTCATAAAAAATGAAATCCTGTTTTTTACAACAAAATGGAAGCAAGTGGAAGGTATTGTATGTAGTGAAATAAGCCAGTCCCAAAAAGACAGATATCATCTGTTTTCCCTGATCGCAGGTAACTAATAGAGTACCCATATGTAATGTGTAGGAGTGGATATATGTTTGACCCTGTCTCTTCTTTTGAGTTTACTATTTGTTGAACTCTTTACTTAGTTTAGGATTAACCTTATGAGTACTAAGTAAACTGAAAATGAATCTTTATAAAAATTAAGAGTGGGAATAGGGGAGGGCGGAGGAAGGAGGGCTGGAAGGTGGTTGGGAAGGAGAGTAGGGAGGGAAGTATCACTATGCTCTTAAATCTATATATATGAAATACATGAAACTTGCATATCTTAATAAAAAAAAGATTCAGCTGCAAGTTGTTTAAAGCACCTGAAAATCCCATCATCAATTCAGTCTACATTAATATAGTCCAGTAGATCCTTGTCTAATTACTTCATTAAATGGTTATCAGCAAAATAGCCACAGTGAACATGATCATGAGAGAGAAAATAGATTTCAGGAAAAAGGACATTTGTAAATTCAAATATTGCCTCGATGTGAGCATGAAAAACTGTATAGTCCTTGATCTTTGATTTCCTTGTCTGAAGAAAATGTGTTAAGAAATGACCAAACAAAACACCACATGGATTTGAGAACTTGAAAGATGTGGTAATGCATTATCTATGGCTGAAAGTGTGTACTCCACATTATGCTTGTGCCTTTGTCTCTTATAGAAAATACAGTAAATATTATATCAAAAATAAAAAGAGAACTTCAAAAGCCAAGGGATTTTTAAGAGCTTCATTTTTGTAAGTCAGTTTTAAGATCATACTTTAAAAATTGTTCATAAAAGGCTGAAAAATATCTTTACTGTTAAAGCCCTCTCCAGGATTTCTCCCACTTTGGTGCTGTAGCCTTTGAAAGCTTCCACGAACATAACTGAATTATCTCAGGTGGAATTTCTCTGGTCCCTCCACAATTGATACAGAGATGTCAACATTCTCTGTTCAAAAGTACTTTACACACTCAAGCGACATTATTTGGACATTTCTAAGCTAGCTATAATTCAAGCTAAAAATATTTTTAAAAATCAGAAAATGACAGTGTCCAGAAAAAAAGTAAAAATGAAAAAAAAATGGAGTCAAAACCTGGAATTTTTCTGGTTTCAGATATTTCTGAATATTTCTGGTGTTTTATACGCAAGTTTCGAAAAGGAAAATCAGGTAAACATAGTGTTTAAAAGCTTTTTGTGGAGCTGAGTGTTTGTAGCAGCTAAATCACCACTGGGGTTGCCCACATTCCAAATCAGAGTGCCTGGCTTGGAGTCCTAGCTCCATTCTCAATTCCAGCTTTCTGCTAATGTGGGTAGTAGCAGGTAATGGCTCAGGTACTTAATTCTCTGCCAACTGATTGAGTTTCCATTTCTTTATTTTGGCTTGGCCCAATTCTGGCTGTTGTGAGTATCTGGGGATTGAATGAGGAGATGAAATATCTCTCTCTTTCTCTGTCTCTGACTCTCTTTCTATATTCCTTTCAAATGTATAAACATTACAAAGTTAATTTTGGACATAGTTTCCCAAATACCAACATATGTAAGTAAAAAGTGAAAACATAACATATTTTGGATATCATGATTTTTTTTGTTGACCAGAAATATAATGGAATGTGTGTATATATATATATATATATTTAATCAAGTGAGATTTTGGTTTTGTTGTTGGTTTTTTATTTCTTCATGTTTAACTATTCATCCAATATTGCCTACTCTTTTTAAGAATTCCATTGGCTTCTGTTAGTGATTATGAGACAGAGATATAACTAAAATTTTATCCTGGGTTTCTGGACTTTGTGCTTCAGACCCGTAGGAATATTATCTAGTTTTTTTTTTCTTTTTCTTTACTTAAAAATTAAGTTAATTATCATCTGAACTGGCTTGTGGAGAAGAGAAAGCAGAAACTTTCTATTTGAGTGTTGAACTGTCAAAGATTGGGACCCTTTGCACCACTGTCGTTGGTCATTAATTTGTGAAATAGTGAATAAATAGTGAAAGGCTCACCTTCTTGTCCACCCTTCTGATTTCTAAGACTTTCTTCTTACTGTCTCAAAAATTGTTGTTTACTGTTTCTAGCAGTTTATTCTAGATTATGATTGTGCATGTTTGCTTATTTTTAATTGAAATATATTCTGGCATGGGTGTTTGTATCTCTTACATTTGACAGCTTAACTTTATCTTTTTAAAAATTAGTTCATCTTAAAATCCTCTGTACAATTTAAGAGTATAGAATTGAGTAGGTAATATCTTGTGTTCTCTAAGAACCAGTTTTCCACTCAAATCTAGTGTCAACAGTATATATATATTTCAGTATAATTTCCTCTTTCAAACTTTCTTCTGCAAACAAAATGTATGAATTTTGCTCTATTTTCAAAACTCTGTTATCACATCTGATTTCTGTGACCATGTCAGATAATTTAAATCATACATTTAACTTTTCAGAAGTTACCAAAAAAGTTCCAAATAAAGAAGCCTATATGTTCAAGAAAAATAATACTAAAATTATTATAAAACATTTTGATATTGGGTGAAAGGATATGAAAGAAAGTAAAAACTTTTCTAAAGTGATATTCTAATATGTTTTGGTACAAACCTGAATTCAGTTTTAAAGGCAGAATTTTTAATGTGAAACAGTTATTCAAAATCCACAATTTGGTACTGCTTCATTTTAATGCAAAAGAAATGTCAATCAACCTTCTGCCAATGCTTAAAATACATTTAATTTCATGTAGGGAACTTTGATAATGCACAAGGCATTTTGACTCCTCCCTGGGTAGTACTGTTTTGCAATGGAATACAAGGCACTCCTAGAGGTGCCTTAAACTTATCCTGTGCAGTTTAATTTCCTTATGGTTATGCTCTTTGTAGTGTTTTAAATTCATACTCCCTTCTCCATCACCCCCTCCAGGAGACAGTCCCTCTGACTCCCGCAACTGTACTTTCGAAGGCTCACAGAAATGCTAAGGAACAGAGTAAAATCCGTGCCTACTGGAAATGATCGCTCCCTCTCTTGAACTCTTATAACATTGTACCAGTGTTTCCCTTAAGGATGTATACTAAGTTGGGAATATTTTCTCACTCTCCTTTGGAGTGTAAGCTATTAAGGGGCTACTTCTTATTTCAAATATATCTATCCTGTGGCTCAGCTTCATGCATATTGAGTAGATATGAAATGTTCGTTGAAATAAAGCACTGTAAGAATAACACATTAAAAATTTTTAAAGATGTTTTGAACATTTTCTTGATAAGAAATTGCCCAATGATTATCCGATACAAGAACTGAACAACTACAAAGCCAGTACCCTTACTTAATATGCAGAGACACTTAACAAGCAAACAAGACATTGGATGAATTCAAGATTTTTTTTATTAAATTACACGTATTTATAAGATATAGATAAAATGTTTCCCTTATTCTACTTACAATGTAGAATATTCCTAGCTGATATAACATAGTGTGACACTATAATCAACATTTTCCGTTTTTATGCTGCAGGCTATAAATTGCAGGCTGTATTGGAATTTCACTCAAAGACTAAGTCAGATAACTCATATGAGGCCCCAGTGTCCTGAGGGTACTATTTTATAGATAGGACTAAAATATAAAGTGAGTTTCTATATACATTGAAAAATTAGAAACTCTATCGATGTTTTCCTTTAGAATAAAATGATAGAACATTTAAAAGAAAACAAAAGTTAGATTATGTTTCAGTTGGCAAATAGTACGATCATTTGATTCCTGCATGAACTATGTATGAAATATACGAAATACAAATGAATCATAATCAAGGACAAACAAGAGGGTGACAATTTAAATTTTATCTAAATAGATTTTAGAATAGTTGTCAGATTTTGATAGGATAGGCAGTAGTTAGGAATTTTCCAGCTCATGATCAACAAAAACATACCAGGACATGATGAGGATCTTTATATTTCTGTGGAATTACACCAATGTATTATGTGTGTCATATATTTTATAAAATGACAAGGCTAGAAATGAAGCCTGTGGATTGAAGGACCAATATTTCAAAATATATCAGCTTGAATATTAACCTACTTTCATGAAAGTGACGGATAGTTTCTAGCCAATTCTGTGAGTCAGTGTTGTTGCCAGTTCCATTCTGCAGTACTGCATTGCATGATAATGACTCCAATGACTTCTCCATGTACCTTTCTCCTGAGCAGGCTACATAAACATCATGAAATATTTTTCTAAGTCTATACTTCTAAAAATCTACTACTTGTGTGACATTTTTCAATTGTATGAATGTATAACGGTTTATAATCAGAAATGTGGTATCTATTCTGTTCACCATATGGACCTGAGGCATGAGGATGTGGACTTTGCCCTTCTTGTCCATTGGTGAGTGATGATAGTGGAACCTGGAAGGAAAATCTGGAAAAACACATCCTTTTTGTGTCCTCTTCCAGTTAATTTGGGGTTATTTTATTTTAAATGTAGTTAGTATTAAGTAAATATGTTAAGGGTTAGAATTATTGAACTTTCATCACCAAAATAAAAAGCAGTATTTATATAATATTTTACATTTACTCAATAGAAATAAGTGTTAACTATCTTGTTTTCCCTTCAAAGAGAAGTACAAATGGATATGTAGAGGCAGAGAAAACACTGATTGTTGAAACCGATGCATCTTATAAGTAATAAAACACCATGTATGCAGAGACTATATGGGCCTGCAAAGGCATACATACATTATGTGTACATACATACATGTTTCCATCTGAACTTCTATTTAGAGAGAAAAGTTACAAATTCTTTGTTACTTTGAATTGTTTTTAGTTTTATTTATTTTTTAAAGATTTATTTATTTACTTACTTGGAAGGCAGAATTACACACAGAGGGAAGGAGAAACAAAGACGGGGTGGAGGATAGAGAAAGCTTCGATTTGCTGATTTACCCCCCAGATGGATGCAAAGGCCTGGGTTTGATCTGGCCAAAGCCAGGAGCCAGGAGCTTCATCCGGGTATCCCAAGAGGGTGGAGGGACTCAAACAATTGAATCATCTTCTGAGGCTTCCCAAGGCTCATTAGTAAGGAGCTGGATCAGATGTGGAGCAGCCAGGACTGAAACAAGTACCCATATGTGATGTCAGTGCTTTGAGCAGTAGGTTAACATGCTGCACTGTAGTGCTGGCCACCAAATTGTCTTTTGGTTTAAAGATTATTTACTCATAAGCCTAACAAAAATAGTCAGTGTCACTCCCTTCTCATTTGCCTGCCATGGCTGTATCAGGACTATCACTGCTTTCCTTGTATTGTCCGTCTACTGGTGGGAAAGCTAACACCCAGGTCCTGCCTCCTGGTTTCCCTAGACTGCACCCTGCCTACACCATTGAAAGCACTCCCTTAATTAGTTGCTCTTCAAATGACCTAAGTAGAGGATGCCTGCTGTTTCCCACCAGGACATTCATGGATTCAGGGAACCATTAGAGGCTTTTGATCAGAGGAGTGACATAATCTGACATATAAAGAGTTATTCTGCAGTTCCACTGAGAATATATGGCAGAGGGGATTTAGGGAACAAGCGCTAAAGCAGACTATCAGGAGGTCATTACTGTAATTCAGGTGAAAAATCTTCCTATAACTGAGACAGTGTAACTGAGGAGGTCATGGCATCCACTTAGATTCTGAATATTTATTTCATACTGCTCCAGTGGACTTTTATTTTCAATTTTAGAGGTTTTGGTGCAAAATTCTGAGCTAACCTTAAGGCATGGTAAGTTTGGAGTAACATGTTCAAAAAAGAAATTTTTACAATCCAGCCTGTAAGGGATAGAAATGTGGGAAAAAAAAAAAAAAACACTTGAAATACGTTGATTACTAATTGAAGGGATAATATCTGTGCTCTAAAGATGGCCTCTCCCATGTGGACTAGCCACATGTTACTTGACTAGTCAATTGAGTGGATTGCATATTTAGTTAAATTACCCAAACAAAACCATGTCAATCCCTGTGGATTTTAGCGCTGACACACTCTTAATTACCCAAAATTCTATGACAGAATAATCATAATAAATTTATACATATATGCATTGTTAAAAATAATAATTAGATGCTTAATCTCATGAGATTTTAGGAATATTTGTATTCAGCTTGGTTTGGAGAATATGAAAAAGGCAACCAAAGGAGGGATTTGAATGGTGGAATAAGAAAGCCAGATTGCCCAGTGACCACAGTAATATAGGATAGCACAATGCCTAGCTCTCACTCACCTACTCAGGATGGTCAGTCTCAGCATCTCCCAAGCCCAGTGTAGCAGAACAAGGCATTCATTTCTCCCCATATCATATTGGACTCCCAGAACAATACCCCAGCAGGGCAGGTGGCAGGTAGGAGGAACCACACTAAAACAAATTAACATTCCTCCACAAGTTCTCTTTGTTTTGTTTTGCTAGAATTTGTTCTCACCCACTTAGTGACCTTGAGTGGGTCTGTGGCTTTGCCAAGGGTGATCTGGCAGGAACAAGAAGTCAATCCTACAAAGCTTTCCTTTTACATAAGCGGATACATTCCCTTTCCCTCCTGGTGACATGGCGAAGGCAGTCCAGAGTGGCATCACATTTCCTACTTCACCGAAGCTGGTAAGACATCCACCTCAGTAGATAGTCACAGTAAGTTATGTGTGTGTGTGTGTGTCTGTGTGTACATGCTTGTGTTTGTGTAATAGCTAGACCACTGAACATATGTGTGTTTATATTTAAAATTTCAACAAACAAATCTAGATAAAGTTCTAAACATTGTTCAAAAAACTCACTGAAATGCAAGTAAGACAAGTTGATAACACCTTCCCTGGCCACATTTAGCATCTAAGCAAGACCATGGTTCAAAGATTTTGTTTCCGGAAGTACAAGGAAATGATAGGAAGAGATAACAATAGAAGCAACCATGAATTCAAAAATATTCATTGAAGGCCAGATACACCATGGATCAACAGCATAGGGAGATTTTAAATTTCCCTGTATTTTTAGATAAGTGTACCTTTCATCATTAATGCCACCATATGACTTCTCACAAACATTCTCTTTTGCTTCAGGCAGCTCTTTCAAGTTCAGTGTATTCTTAGACTCTCCCACGTGAATTGCCATGCTGTGTTTGTTGCCCTTCCCAGAAAGTAAATTTAACAATCAGGAAGGTGAATTTTCACTTTTGACGCTAAACTTGTTTGGCTTCACATACTAATTGAAAGACTATCTAACCACCTGAATACACATGTCTCCACCACCTGCATAACTTTGGATGCAAACTCTACTAACTGACAATATTGATTTGGTTGGCTAACCAAGTGTAAAGGCAGTTGGATCCTTCTTCTCTCTTTAAGCAAATTACCTCTTTATCTTCCTTCCTTCCTTCCTCCCTTCTTCCCTCCTTCCTTCCTCCCTTCTCCCCTCCTTCCTTCCTCCCTTCTACCCTCCTTCCCTCCTCCCCTCCTCCTTCCTTTCTTTCTTTCTTTCTTTAATCTTGTTTATTTATTTGAGGGGCAGAGCTACAGACAAGGAGATGGAGAGACAGAGAGATGGGTCTTCCATTTGCTGATCCACTTCCCAAATGGCTACAATGGCCAGAACTGGGCTGATCCGAAATCAGGAGCCAGGAGCTTCTTCCGGATCTCCCATGTGGGTGTAGGGGCCCAATCACTTGGGCCATCTTCCACTGCTTTCCCAGGACATAAGCAGGGAGCTGGATTGGGAAGAGGAGCAGCCAGGACATGAATTGGTGTCTACATGGGATGCCTCTGCTGCAGGAGGAGGCTATACCTCCTTTTTCTTTCTAAGGCAAAGTAACAGAAAGATCACCTCTCCATGTGTTCCCTCCACAAATGTCAAGGAGCAAGGAACTCAGTTTAAAAATTGTCTCCCACATGGGTGACAGGTATACAAACACTAGAGTCATCACTGCTGCTTCTCTTTCACTTAGCAGGGACTCAGGCACAGGTAATGTGCTATGGGACACAAGCATCCCAATCAGTTTAATGGATCCAGCAAATGCCCACTGCTTTCTCCATGTATGATGAGAAAGGAAAGTATTTTACTTACATACTTTTCATCTTCAGTCATCAATTTTGACAACTGTTATCTCTTGAATGAGCTGTAGATACATATTCATCAGCTATGGCTTGGCTTCATCAATTTTTTAAATTTAATGTTACATATATTTTAAAGATATCTTAAAATACTTATATACCTTTATCTTTTAGATGAGCTTGTTTATACTGCATAAAATTTGTTGAATAAATCTTTGTATATTTTCTAACATATTTTCCTAGCATAGTGACATTGATAATTAATTTATTAAAAACTTCCTCTTAAAGATCCACAGTAAAATTCATGAATATTTACATGTAAATAGTTCCTAACATAAATGAGTTTTCAATCATTCTTTATATGTTTTCTCATTTTGATATGCTATGTGCTAACAATTCTATAAACTTGACTTGTAAGTACCTAAATTGCATTTGAATTCTAAGAATTGAATTTGTTTCAACAATGTTATGATAAATCTTAAATAACCTGACTGCAATACTCCAAAATTTTGAGCTAAAACACAGTTGTGTTCAGATAATTGATAAAGGGAACAACACAAAAACCTGTGTTGAGTATCCACCAGGATCATTCCAAGTATTGACACCCCCCCATTTAAAGATATTTTCCAAACTGTTGCAATGGTGTCATTTTAGTATTATAATTAAAATGTTCCGGGACCAGCGCTGTGGTGTAGTAGGTAAAGCTGCCGCCTGCAGTACCAGCATCCCAAATGGGCGCCAGTTCGTGTCCCAGCTGCTCCACTTCTGAGCCAGCTCTCTTCTATGGCCTGGGAAAACAGTGGAAGATGGCCCAAGCCCTTGGGCCCCTGCACCCACACAGGAGACCCGGAAGAAGCTCCTGGCTCCTGGCTTCGGACTGGTGCAGTTCCGGCCGATGTGGCCATCTGGGGAGTGAACCAGCTGATGGAAGACTCTCTCTCTCTCTCTCTCTCTATCTCTTTCTCTCTCTTTCTCTCTCTCTCTCTTTCTCTCCGCCTCTCCTTCTCTTTCTGTGTAACTCTGACTTCCAAGTAAATAAATAAATCTTTAAGATAAATATCTTTTGCAGGGCTGGACGAGTGGCGACAAATTCTTTCAATTTCTGTTTGCTATGAAAAGTTTTATTTCACCTTCATTCACAAATGATAGCTTTGCAGGATATAATATTCTGGGCTGGCAGTTTTTTCTCTCTTAGTACCTGGGCTATATCTCGCCATTCCCTCCCAGCTTGTAGGGTTTCTGATGAGAAGTCAGCTGTGAGTCTGATTGGAGATCTTCTGAGAGTAATCTGACGTTTCTCTCTTGCACATTTTAGGATCTTTTCTTTATGTTTCACTGTGGTGAGTTTAATTACAACGTGTCGTGGTGAGGATCTCTTTTGGTCATGTTTATTAGGGGTTCTATGAGCTTCCTGTACTAGGATTTCTCTGTCCTTCTCCAAACCCGGGAAATTTTCTGCTAATATCTCACTAAAAAGGCCTTCTAATCCTTTCTCCCTCTCCATGCCTTCAGGAACTCCTAGAACCCGAATGTTGGTTTTTTTAATAGTATCCTGAAGATTCCCGACAATATGTTTTAGATTTCTAATTTCCTCTTCTTTTCTTTGGTCTGACTGTATCCTTTCCTGTTCTCTGTCTTCTAAGTCCGATATTCTCTCTTCTGCTTCACCCATTCTGTTTTTAAGGCTCTCTGATGTGTTTGTCATTTGATCTATTGAATTATTCACTTCATTATGATTTCTCGTCACTATCACAGTTTCCTGTTGTACTGGTTGTTTCATTTCATTTTGATTCCTCCTTAATATTTCATTTTCACGAGAGAGATTTTCTATCTTGTCCATTAAGGATTTCTGTAGTTCAAGAATTTGTTTTTGAGAACTTCTTAATGTTCTTATCAATTTTTTGAGATCTGCTTCTTGCATTTCTTCTATCTCATCATCTTCATAATCTTGAATTGGGGTGTCTTTTTCATTTGGGGGCGTCATAGTGACCTCCTTGTTTTTATTACCTCGGTTTTTGCGTTTGTTGTTTGGCATATTGGAGATATTTGCTTTCTTCACTGTGGTGCTTTTTCTTGTTATACTATGACTCTAGATTAAGTGGACTGTCTGTTTTTGATAGAGCCTTAGAGGCTTGAGATGGATGTGGTCTGAGAGCTCTGTTTGGTGTGCCAAAGGTGACACTCCCAGGTTAGGCGTGGTAGATCTCTCTCTCTTTCTTTCTTTCTTTCTTTGATTCAAAAGGGAAGTAATTCCACACAGCTGAACGAAGTTGGAGGTAGTTATCAGCAAATGATATACCCACAGGAGCCAGAGATCGGAAGCTCTTTCCCAAGGACCACACAGGGAATCTGTTCGGCCCTCAGAGTGGGCTCAAATTCTCCTGCAGTCTCCCACTGGGTTGCCAAAGTTACGGAATTGTAGCATCCCTGGAGAGTATTCACATGATTTCCGTGAGTTCTCTCCCCCACCGTCTCTTTTTTCAAAGTCTCAGTTCAGTAGCACCACAAATTCACTAAGTCCTAATCTCCTGTTAATTCACCCTGCCCAGAGTCAGGTTTTTCTGCTAGGCTCAGGGCTGGTGCAGACCTGAGGTCGCCCTGCTTATGACGTATGTCCAAGATGGCGCCTGCTGTTTGTCTTGCTCGCCTTTGAGAGGTAAGCGGAGAGAGAGAAACCCGTGTACGTATCAGTCATTTTTTTTTTCTCTCTCTCTCTTTTCTAGTAGCCTGGTGAACTTTTCCCCCTGGGTCGTTCCCTCTAGTCTCCTCTCTCCGCTTGCCTGCCGGTGTCTCGGGCTATTGAGGTTCGGCTCACCTCGCGTTCTAGCGCTGGTGTGTTGAGTCTGCCGCTGGTGTCCCGAACTGTGGGCTCCCACGCTCTCCACGCAGGTCCACTGTGAATCACTCGTTCCGGAAGAGTTTCTTCTGCTGTTTCTTCCCCTACTCTTCCTTGAACCTGCAATATCTCCACTTTTATTAAACTGTCTCTCCCCGGACTATCAGTGTGCTCCCTTCCTATTCCGCCATCTGATAAATAAATAAAATAAAATGTTCTTACACTATTCTCATAATTTCTAGGCATGAGGGAAGTACTATGTTAGTAACACATCATTGCGATTATTGGCATTATTTTCGCTTTACTCAATCTTCTATGACACTATTCTTAATAATTGTGAATTGTCAATTAATTGATATCATTCTACTTTTTCACTCTACTTGTTTCACTAAATAGGTATTAAACTGTATAGCAAAGAATTATTTCTATATTTTTCCACTCATTATTATAGCATGTACAGAATTTTAATTACCATACAGAGTGCAGATATCTCCAGGGACACTCACTATAAAAAATGTTTAAATATAATCACAATAAATTTTTTTATTCTTGTTACTTAAAACACCCATCATTAAAACCTAGGGCTTTCTTAAAATATTTCTCCATCCAGATCTTGCTTTAGAAAAGTCACACGTGAAGAGAACAACAATAAAACAGATTCCAAAATGTTTAGCGAAAAGTTATGAAGACATTTTCAGTGTTTGACACTTACTTTATCTCTGCAACCCAAGGATGTTTTTATGAGTTTAGAGTTACTTAGTTCATTGTTTGTAATATGGCAGTGTTCATAAATTCTCTGAATATTTAAGCTTTAACTCAGTTGTTAAGAATTATGTGATTTGCCCAGAGATTTAAACACATTTCTGAGAGAATGAAATAGAGGAGGTGGGTGTTTGGCCTAGTGGTTACGATGTTGGGTAAGATGCACGCATCCCATATCAGAGTAAATGGATTTGGTACCTGACTCCTCTTCTTATGTCCAGCTTCCTGCTACTTCAGACCCATGAAGGCAATGGTGATGGATCAATTAACTGGATTCCTGCCACACAAGTAGAATACCAAGATTAAGTTCCTGGCTGTTAGGGTTGTTCCAATCCAGCCTGGCCGATGTGGACATCTGGAGCATGAACCGGTGGAGTGAAGTGCATGTTCTCTCTTGCCTCCTCCAGTAAATAAATAAATAATTTTTAAAAAATGAAATTTACTGCAAGATCAGTAAATCAGAATGTATTCTGGGAAATGCAACACTAACAATGTTATTATAAAATGATCTTGATTATTTTTAAATAAGTCATAAAAGATTTCTAGTTTTTCCTTATAAAACAGTTTTGAAAGATAAGCAAAAATAATGAAATATATAGTAATACTGTACTCATTTTACTGAATACTAATGATAACCACACAAAAGATGATTGTTTTTTGTAGAAAAGTAAACATTTTCTAAGTATTTAGGTTAACAGATGCTATATTTGTTTCAGAGAGCCATATAAAATTCTACAATTAAATTAAACATTGCATTTTAAGCTTCTGCATGACAATGAAGTAAGTATATTTTAAGGACACAGCTGGAATATGTAGCATTATGCTGGTCATGTCCTTAAGGGGGGGAGCAACCAGCAGGCACCAGTTTATCACTACTAGCAAAAGTTTCCAAGTGTTTTTAATAAATTATACTTCCTTTTCTCATGTATTAGCTAGTTTGCAAAAACTGTAAGTCATCTGATGAATTAGTTAATTTATTTTAATGTGGTATGCATAACCATGTATGAGAGATAAAAACCCTTGTGTCTCACCATATCTTTAGCAAAAATGATATTCCTGACAGCAATCTTGTATTCAAGGCTTGGAAAGCTGGAGCTGGGAAATTTGTTTTATTTCCTCTTGCTATGGACACTTTCAATTAGATATAAAGATTTTTTGCTTCTCGTGGTAGTTTTAAATTGGCATTTCATCATTTCGTGTCTTGCTGGCATTGGCTGTGGGTTATTTAGCATTTATTAAGAATTTCCATTTTGACCTTTCCCAGGTTTAGCTATTTATTAGATGTTTTTGCACTATTGCAAAGATGACTGAGCAGAATTGGGGAATTTCTTTGCCCCTTAAAAATTCATACTTTAAATTATTTTTACATTGACCTTTAAAGTTTGGACGTAGCTAAGATTTGAAAGTTCTGTTTAAAAACCGCCCTACTGAAACATCAAGCAATCCCAAAAGTTCAGATTGGTCAGCCGATGGCTGAAGGTGAAGGAGAGTTGGAAGAGGGAGAAGAAAGGAGGACAAGGCGAGAACTGTCGGGGAGAGATTTCCTTGGCCGCTTCATCACCACTCCCCACTTTGTACACCAGCACTGACTTGGAGAGGCAGGATGCACACCAGCATAATATAATCTTCAATGGACAGTGATGTCTGAACAAGACTGGGTACATGTGCACCGGGTAGCTTATGTTTCCATTTATTAGGAATTAAGTATTAGGAATGCAGTCACTATTTTTTTCTATTTGGTTTATGTTTGAGTGTGACTGTCAGAAATTACATAATCGATTAAAGAATCAAAGTGTTAGACATGCCAAGAGGTTATAATTCTTTTTTTTTTTTCTTATGCACTGTAAAGGCATGCAGAGGACAAATTGCTCTGTGTTCTGCTGAACTCTGTGAAATGATTGAGTCACACTTGTTTCCATCTGGAAATCTTCCTGACTCGCATATTTGGCCAAGGCCTTGGCAACTGCAAGAACCTCTTTGTTACCTGCACTTTCTAATGGACAGCAGAATCACTCTTTTTTCTTCATTAAAGTGTCATCCAGTGAAGGATGCAATGTCTTTTTTAAGTCGAGCAGCTAAGTGCAGATGATTATGTATGACAAATAGTTAGATGTTTACAGAGCTATTTAAAACAAAAAGGCCACATTGATTGAGATAAACTACAATGTGAATAACCCATGTGTAGCAATAAAGTGGTCTATTACATGATGGATAGTGCCAGGAATTCAACTTTCATCAGAAAACCATATTTTAATTTTAGTTTCACTTACACTCTTTCTTCTCCAACCCTAGAAGTATAGAAAATAACTTTTTGGTTGAGTTTAGAAATTAACTGTTGAATCATGACCACTAAAATATTTGGTGAAGCTTTGAAGCTTGTATATAGTGGTTTTGTGATACTGAAATTCAAAATTATGTTCTCCAGACTTTGCTAGAGCCTTCCTGTAGATATTGTGCTAGGTTTTTAGAAAGACCCAGATGCGAATCACAGTGAATTGCATGTGGTCAGCTGTCCTTGAGGCTTCGTGGGAGCCAGTGTTCATCCCACAGTGGTATTGGCTCTATCCTGATAACTGGTTATGCTGGATATTAACTTTGGGAATATGAGTGTGTGCATATTTGAGAGACTTAACGGTCACAATGGTATATATGAAATTTAAAATTGTTATCAGTTACATTTTCTATTACAAATTTACTGGGATGAAATTTGCATAACATAAACCCTATTTTGTAATGAACAATTAAGTGGCTTAGAGTACATTCACAATGCTGTGCAGACACTGCTTCCTCTGGTACCAGCATTTTGCTTTAACTCCTTGTCCATTAAGAAGTTCATTCCCATTCCCCCATCCCTCCTCACCTTAGCCACTACCTATCTGAGTTCTGTGCCTATGTATTCATCTGTCCTGGACATTTAAAACATATAGAACACAACATGTGACCTTTTAATGTCTGGCTTCTTTTACTTAGAGTAACATTTTGGAAGCTTATATGTTCTTCCTAGGAAGAGCCCTACTCACCAATGAGTTACACTGATCCTCAAAATGTTTGAGAGTGCACAAAACATAAGCTATTAGTTCAGATGGACTTGGACTAAATCCCTAGATTTCTAATTAGAATTCTTGGGATATAGTGCACATTACTTAACATTTCGTGGCTTTGTGTTCACGTGTATGATTTATTAATTAATATGGATAGAGTGGGATAATCTTCAATAATAAATGACACAACATGTAAAAAGCCAGAAAACTTAATAAGCTCCCAATTTGTTATTTTGTCCAGCTGCAGCAGCAATAAAACTATTACATCCTCACAACTCAGTGATTTTATTGTTATTCACTCAGAATTACTCTTACACTTATATTCAGGTAAGTAGGTAAACAACAAATTCACTCTTTTTAACAAATGTAAATGTAGTTATTATTTTTAATCCATGCCTGTGAAAATATCCTAACATTTTTATTTCTTAAACTTTAGTGAAAGGATAGATGAAGCTGTTTTTTTAAAGAAATTTTGACTCTGTATTTGGATTGCAATCCATTTTGTTTGGACTGTAATAATGCTTGTTTTTTCCTGATCCATTTGATAAGATATATGGTACAGTGTCTTCTAAGAACAGAAATTTCAACAAGACAAAGTTTGTTAGGTCACAGGTCTGCTTCTGATTTTCATGGAGATTGTTATTCAAAATTACACACACAGTTAAACCTACAGCTTTTTCTTCCCTACAGAAAAAATCATTTTATAAGCACAGTCATAACACAAAGTGTGGGGAGCAATCCGGACTAGACTAAGTTACTCGAATTAGGACTTATTCTATGCATCTGCTCTCCCACAATATGGCGCTGGGAGAGAAGTAAACAGCTTCCGCACAGCTGCCTCCAGTTCAACCAATTAACTGTAGGACTTGCTCCTGATTGGAGAGCAGCGTACTCAGCCGAGTTGGGATTGGCAGAGGAGGACTATAAAGGAGGAGAGAGACGGCATGCACCAGGGAACATCTATGGGGAACATCTAAGGGAACCCGTGCAGCCCCCGAGAGAACCGGCCGGTGGTGTGCCGCTCCCCTGCGGAAGTGGGGAATGCGGCCAGGGGGAACTGCCCTTCCACGGAGGTGGAAGGGATAGTAGCCAACCCGGGAAGAACCAGCAGCAAACCCGGGGAGGGCCGAGCAGACGAGAGAACAGCGCAGGGTCCTGTGTTGCTCCTCCACGAAGAGGGGGAGCGACATAATGGTGCCGTGACTCGGATAGGAAACCTAGCTTGGATAGGAAACCTAGGAGGGAAGAAATGACTCGGATAGGAAACTTAGGACGGATATGAAACTTAGGAGGGAAGAAACGGGAAGAATTGGGAAAATATCGAAGAGAGAGACTAGCAAACAGCCTAGGGAAAAGCCGGCCGAAAAGGGTGCCGGAAGAAGCTATTGAAAGCCTAGGCATAGACTCGGATACGGACTACGGGGGGAAGCTGGGAGAAATCTCTAAGGTCGAAAGCGAAAGTGAAAGCTAGAACAAACAGATTCGGACGCGGACTGTGGGGAGAGGCCAGGAGAAATGAGGGAGGAATATCGTTGGAGGAAAGCTTGGGGAAACATACCGGGTAGAGAAAAATGTTAGGGAAATTGAAGCCGCGGGGGGCAGGCCGAGGCGGAAACGAAAGCCACTTTGGGGTTCTCAAGTTAGCCCGGGAATAGGGGGCGAAAAGTTGAAGCCAGAAGCTGAGACGTAAGCCAGATTGGGATCCGTCTGATTAGCCCGGGGAGCAAAGGACGGGAAGCCAAATCGTGGGGCGGAGACGTACGCTGGGTTGAATTCGCCAGGCTAGCCCGGGGAACTTAGATTGAATCCTAGTGGCGGAGACGCAAGCTACGCTGTGTTACTCGCGGAAGCCGCCGCGTGCAGAGAGAGCACGGGGCGTGAATAGATAGGGAACGCTGGCGTAGGCCGTGGTTCAGACGCGAAAGGGTTAAGCGTGGAGACCGCGGACCGCGCAAAGCCGGGAAGCCGCGCAGAGAGGCGCGCAGGCTGAAGCGGCGCAGAGCCGGGAACCCGCCGGCGGGGCGAGGTGCCGGAAAGCCGCAGGGATAAGAGAAACAGAAGTTTGGAAGTGAAGTAAAAGAGAAATGGGAATGCTGGAAGATAGAAGTGAAATGGGAGAGGTAGGAATGCCCGGAGATAGAGAAATAGAGAAAAATAAGGCCTCCCCTCAACATGCCAATTAGGAGGCTTGGATTCGGTCTGCCTGATTTAAGGCGGTAAGCGCCAGCAAAGCTCGACCAGAGTATGAGCTGCAGGTCACCGAAGATAGGCACGAACCAACACTAATAAGTCTCCCCCACAATAAGGCAATGAGAAGGCTTGGATTCGGTTTGCCTGATAGGTCTTGTAAGTCCCCTGCAGGCAGAGCAGAGCATGCGCTGCAGGGCACCGAACACAGGCATGCATCAGCGCCTAAAAACCTCCTCACAATGGCGAAGAGAGGACCTGGATTCGGTTTTCCTGATTGATAGGACTTGTAAGAGCCTGTGGCAACTCTAGCAAGTACAGCAGAGTGTGTGCCGCGGGACACCGAAGACAGGCGCGTATCAACGCTAAAAAATAAAAAGAAAGGGGGATCTGTGGGGAGCAATCCGGACTAGACTAAGTTACTCGAATTAGGACTTATTCTATGCATCTGCTCTCCCACAATATGGCGCTGGGAGAGAAGTAAACAGCTTCCGCACAGCTGCCTCCAGTTCAACCAATTAACTGTAGGACTTGCTCCTGATTGGAGAGCAGCGTACTCAGCCGAGTTGGGATTGGCAGAGGAGGACTATAAAGGAGGAGAGAGACGGCATGCACCAGGGAACATCTATGGGGAACATCTAAGGGAACCCGTGCAGCCCCCGAGAGAACCGGCCGGTGGTGTGCCGCTCCCCTGCGGAAGTGGGGAATGCGGCCAGGGGGAACTGCCCTTCCACGGAGGTGGAAGGGATAGTAGCCAACCCGGGAAGAACCAGCAGCAAACCCGGGGAGGGCCGAGCAGACGAGAGAACAGCGCAGGGTCCTGTGTTGCTCCTCCATGAAGAGGGGGAGCGACAACAAAGTACAGCAGGGTTTTCCTTCTATATAATGCAGAACTAACTTTGGTCTTGAGTGTGAAAATTATGAAGCCTCAGCATGTTATCCAGCGTATTCCATAGCTAAAGCATGCTGAACTTACATTACAAAAACAAAGAACAGTTATTTTTAATTATCCATCCTTATCAATTAGAGTTTGTCACTAACTCAGGCAAAATGACAATAAAAAGATTCAGAATCTGTTTACTGGAAATTTTAATGAATCTTTGTCCCTCTACCTCTCCCTCCCCCACAGTACCCAAAATTATCTATCGTTGATTTTTTTCTTGTTCGTTGATGTTTTCTTCATTAAATTTTATTTGGATTATTTTATTTGTTTATTTTTTTAGATTTATTTATTTATTTGAAAGTCATAGTTACACAGAGAGAGGAGAGGCAGAGAGAGAGAGAGTGGACTTCCACCCGCTGGTTCTTTTTTTTTTTTTTTTAATTTTTAAAAAAATTTTTTGACAGGCAGAGTGGACAGTGAGAGAGAGAGAGAGACAGAGAGAAAGGTCTTCTTTTGCTGTTGGTTCACCCTCCAATGGCCGCTGTGGCCGGCGCGCTGTGGCTGATCCAAAGGCCGGAGCCCGGTGCTTATCCTGGTCTCCCATGCGGGTGCAGGGCCCAAACACTTGGGCCATCCTCCACTGCACTCCTGGGCCACAGCAGAGAGCTGGCCTGGAAGAGGGGCAACTGGGACAGAATCCAGTGCCCCGAGCGGGACTAGAACCCAGTGTGCCGGCGCCACAAGGTGGAGGATTAGCCTATTGAGCCGTGGCGCCAGCCTCCATCTGCTGGTTCTTTCCCCAGATGGCCACATTGGCCAGAGCTGCGTGGATCTGAAGCCAAGAGCCAGGAGCTTCTTCCAGGTATCCCATGTGGATGCAGGGGCCCAAGGACTTGGGGCATCTTCCACTGTTTTCCCAAGCCATAGCAGAGAGCTGGCTCGGAAGTGGAACAGCCAAGACTTGAACCAGCGCTGGCACTATAGGCTGGCAGTTTTACCCGCTATGCCACAGTGCTGGCTCCTTGGATTGTTTATTTCTTACAGCTAAATTAATTTAATTCATATATTGATCATCTACATGATATATTTGTGGAAATTTTATCTATCTTTTTTTTTAAATTAATTGTGACAAATATACTGAGATGAATGTATATGGGGATGTATATATACAGGGAAGTGTGGTGAGATATTTACAGACACTTTCTGTTATTACTTCACAACTCTTGTAAATTTAAAACTCTTGTGAAATAATATATTAAAAGTAGCTTTTATCTGGAATTACTCCAAATCTCATGAAAAATGAAGTTTCTTCTTTTATATTGTTTCACATGATTTGATTTTAATTATCTCTTAAAGAATCACACACATAGACACAGGCACAGACACTTTCTCAAAAAGGAAAATAAAATCACATTGTTTGGTTTCTGAACTGGAAAGGGAAACACAATTGCCCTGTTAGTATGGTTTATACTGTCAGTTCTGTTATTTTTTCTTTTTTTTCAAATATAATTCTTGTGAGATTAATAATACCCTTAAATTATATTTCAAAATCATGGTTCATTTTTTAAAAAAATAATAGGTTTACTTTAAAGCTTGGAAATAGGTATAGAATATATTTATTGTTGATGTTTACTCAAACCACCTAGCTCAAGATTTTCTTTTTAAAATAGAAATAGTATCATGACATGTGACTGTATACAGTTAGGGTATAAAAAAAGTGTATGATAGATCCTCCATATGTGTGTATCAGATACATACACATTAAAATATGTTAATGGGCTCCCCTGTAAGAATATTTTATACATCCCACATCATACACCATTAAACTATGTGTAATGATAAAATATGTGTACAGTTTTAAAATGACACTTTGAAGAGAAATTATACTAAAACTCAAATGTCTGAGTGCTTATTATGCACTTGTCACCTATCCAAAAATTATTTAAAGGTTAGTTTTCTAATATGATTCCACAGCTAGTTTAAGGTTATTATAAAGCTAGAAAGTTGAAGACATAGTCTTACAGTCTTGACAGATACAAGGCACAGAGGAAGAAAGGAACTAATTTAGATCTTATATAAACACAAGTTAAAATAAAATAAGTGGTCTCTTTGATGGTACACAGGCAACAAGATCAGTTTTTATGTTCCAAGTTGGGAGAAAAAATGTAAATAAGAATTATGCTGTCATTTTGAACTGCAGCCAAAGAATGTTCTCTTCTTACTTTGAATAAAACTACCAAGCCACAAAGAATATAACATGAGACTAAAATGGGCTGAAAATACCATTAGATTTACCCATAAATCCTATAAAACGGGGTTATCTAGCATTTTAAAGCTGCACAAAGGATAATCTTGATATCAGAACCTGCAGAAATATATTGTTACTGTACTGAAATATCCCCTAAATGATAGACTCTGGATTTTAACTCCCCCAGCATTTTACAGCTGCATCTGTTAGGGAACCTTATCATAATTACAGGAGAAAAGAATCTCACTGTCAACAATTGCCTGTGTGTGATGAGGCACTTACATTCCGATGTTGGGTTACCTTCTGCTTGTTAACCTTGGAGTAGAGGGCCACTGCAGAGAGCACCAACCAAAGGCAACGCACAGTAATTGCTATAATTCGAGGTAGGCATCCTACCCCCACAATCAACCTCTGTATCTCAAAGAAAACACAAACATGGCCAGGCTCGGACAAATTAGGCATGAACAAATGTTTCACATTAACTGAGTTAAAGGACCTTGCTGAAAATTACAAGGGCTGCTTAGGAAAGCAATGAATCCCATTACGGACATAAGAGGTCTGACCACAAGCAGCTTTTATAGATGCATGCACAATTTGAGGCTGCAGACACCTCAGTGGAAGCAGCCTGACCTTTGCAGCTTCGGGCTCCAGGCAGAGCGACGCAGCACAGCGCTATCCCGAAAGTCTCATCACAGTCAGGCGCTGTAGCCCTCACCGCCGAAATACTCAAAAATAAATGCAGCTTTTCACTATCTTAAGTAGGTTTAGTATGAGAAAGCCAGCAAGAAAACAATCTTACCTTTCACTCTGAGTTTAAACGCTTTCCAGCTTTCTGGCAATGCCTGACTTGAATTCATAGCCTGCATATTATAGGCTGTGTGTGGACATTGATATCTACAGCAGGAGTTATTTGTGCATTATGATAGATAAATAGGCCTGGGATATGGGTACTTAGAAATAATCATCTTTTTGAAACATATTATTTCCATATGCATTTTCCCCACCTCCCATTGCATTAGAAAGTGGGGTAGAGGTTCCTATTCTTTAAGCTCACATAAGGTCAGGCTGTATTTACCTCTTCTACCGCTTCGGTGATAATGTAATTCATAGCAAATGCTGTCTGCATTCTGCTTTGTAGTATTTTTTGACGGCTTGCTGCACTCTGGAAAAGTGCACAGATTTATTCAAGTCCATTCTGTTGTGGAAAAAATTAAATTGAAGTGGAGAGAGCCAAAGAAAAGATACGTGTAACATAGAGGTGTAAATATGTTATTGATAGAGCAGTTTAACAGAACAGGAAGTCAGCAGGGCCTAAGCCCTGCACCAGCACTGTAAAATATAAGGCAGCTAACATCCTATGTGCTGCAGGGATCATTAGGGGAATATTTCCATGTGAGTAAATGGTTTGTGAATGTAAGCTCCTTTTTTTAGGTTTGCCTTTAAAAGTTTCCTGCTTAGTATCCTGTGTCTTATAGAGTCATGTTGGAAAACTATTTAATAGTTACTGGAGGAGAAAAAAATCAAATAGAAAAAAAGAAGTGGTGATCATGTAATCCATAGCAATTGCATGAGTTCTTCAATAGATATAGGTTATATAGGTGATACTTGTGAATTCCTTTTACTTTTTACTATTTATTTACTTATTTTTTTTACTAATTTGAAAGAGAGAATGATGTGAAGAGATCACTGCTTCACTCCCTAGATGTCCGTAATAGTCATGGCTGGGCCAAGCCAAGCCAGGAGCCTGGACGACTCAGTCTAGGTCTCCCACACGGATGGCAGGGAGCCGGTCCATGATCCATCACCTCCTGCCTCCCAGGGTGAGCATCAGCAGGAGGCTGGAAAGGAAAGCAGAGCCAGGACTCAATCAGGACATCCCAAAATGAGATGTGAGTGTCCCAAGTGGGAGGTTAAAAAACACAATCCCAAGAATGTTTCTTTTTTTTTTAACTTGTGGGCCTTCTCAGGCCACAAAAGCACCCACATTTTTTCCATTTATAGATTTCAATTGACAAAAATTCTTCATGGGACCAGCATGTGGCAGAATGGGTGAAGCCCTGGCTGCAATGCCAGCACACCAGATCTGAGTGCCAGTTTGTGTCCTGCCTGCTCCACTTCTGATCCATTTGCTGATTAATTCTGATGGGAAAGCAGTAGAGGAAGGGCCAAGTGTGTGGGCCCCTGACACTCATGTGGGAGATCCAAATGGACCTGACTCCTGGGTTTCACCTAGCCAGCCCCAGCCACTACAACCAATTAGGGTGTGAACCAGCAGAAGGAAGAACTCGATCTCTCTCTCTCTCTCTCTCTCTCTCTCTTTTATTTTTTTACAGGCAGAGTGGACAGTGAGAGAGAGAGACAGAGAGAAAGGTCCTCCTTTGCCGTTGGTGCACACTCCAATGGCCGCCGTGGCCAGCATGTTGCAGCTGGCACCTCGAGCTGATCCAAAGGCAGGAGTCAGGTGCTTCTCCTGGTCTCCCATGCGGGTGCAGGACCCAAGCACTTGGGCCATCCTCCACTGTACTCCCTGGCCACAGCAGAGAGCTGGCCTGGAAGAGAGGCAACCGGGACAGAATCTGGCGCCCGACCAGGACTGGAACCCGGGGTGCCGGCGCCGCAGTTGGAGGATTAGCCTATTGAGCCGTGGCGCCAGCCCACAATAGGATTTTAACAAGCTATATACATTTAGGTCATGTCTATATCTTAAACCCTACTATTCCAAAGTAGAATCTAGACATCACACAGAAACAGAGTACATGGATGCAATCTCGTTCCCACTGACTCCGACCCATTTAGGACCAGTCTGATTCAGACACAGATATCATAGGTGACAGTGTAGAAGCGTCCACCCAAAACAGTGCAGCTTCAACTCTGGTGTGTTGTACACAGAAACTCTCTCCTCAAATCTACTCTGGTCTTTTCCATGATGTCCAGACCTGTCCTGTACCTATGTGTCATTTCTCTCCATACAATGAGTAGGAAGTTAATATGGGCCACAAAGAAATTCTGTGGGTAGTGGCTTTTTCTTGCATTAAGTGATGATAATGATGAAGATGATGATGATATGATTTTGTTTTTAACCTCACTTTGGACTTTCTCTCTCTCTCTCTCTTCTCTCTTCACTCTTATCCTCTCTTCTCCAGGAGTGTCTCGAACCTGTTTTCTACACATAGTGTATACTGCTCATCTGCTTCTCTAATTTAATCCCAGCTTTTAACTTTTAGTGCATGATTGCAGTTAAGCTCCCAAAGCTTACATCATACCCTGCACTATCTCATTGTTAGTAATCAATCATTAGGTTTTATTATTATTATTTTTTTTGACAGGCAGAGTGGACAGTGAAAGAGAGAGACAGAGAGAAAGGTCTTCCTTTGCCGTTGGTTCACCCTCCAATGGCCGCTGCAGCCCTCGCTCTGCGGCCGGCGCACCGCACTGATCCGAAGGCAGGAGCCAGGTGCTTCTCCTGGTCTCCCATGTGGTACAGGGCCCAAGCACTTGGGCCATCCTCCACTGCACTCCCAGGCCACAGCAGAGAGCTGGCCTGGAAGAGGGGCAACTGGGACAGTATCCGGTGCCCTGACTGGGACTAGAACCCGGTGTGCTGGCTCCGCAAGGCGGAGGATTAGCCTAATGAGCCTCAGCGCCGGCGTGTAATCAATCATTAGTATGGTCAGCTAGTCTAACCACTTAATTTGTACTTTCTTATGTTTTTATGTGATTGTTCTGCTTCTTAATACTTTATTTAAATTTGATAAAAATTGTATTGTATTTGACCTTTATTCTCCAGATAATTTTGATTGAGATTATAATGATCTAGAATCTTCTTTTCCAACACCTTGACTTTTCTGTGGTAGGTTTTTTTCTCCACACATTCAACAAAAATGTGCTACTAGAATGAATGCTCTGTATTCTTTTTTAAAAGATGTATTTATTTGAAAGGCATACTAACACACACACACACACACACACACGGGGGTAGGGAGAGAGAGAGAGAGTGAGAGAGATATTCCATCCACTAGTTTCCTCTCCAAATGGTCTTAACAGCCAGGTCTGGGCCAGGGTGAAACCTGGTAAAAGGAACTCCACCCAGGTCTCCTACATGGGTGATAAGGGTCCAAGTACTTTTCCAGCTTCTACTATCTTCCAAGATACATATTAGCAGGAATCTCAACCTGATACAGAGTAGCTAAGTCTTGAACCATCACTTCTATATGGGATTCCAATGTCACAATCAGTGGTCTAACCCATGACAAAGCCTGCCTCTCTGTATTCTTTTATTAAATAATTGTTACTACATATGTCATATAATCTGAATAAATTGTTATACATATTCTACCCAAATTTATTCTTAAAGTGTACAAATGTCTAATTTTCCCTATACTGTAAATGAAGATACTGATGCCCTAAGAAATGAAATAGCTTGCTCAGGTCTAAGTCCTTATTAAGATGCGTTAATCAGATAAACAGGTAATTTATACTCTAAAAAGACTCCCTCTTTGTCCTAATTTCCTCAAACACTTTCTCCAACATGAATTATTCACTCCTGACACAAGAAAGAAAAATAGCTCTCAGAATGGGTGTTTTCTCACGAGTGCCTGACTTTCTCTGGCACCAAATGAACACTTAAAAATGAGTAGCTATTATTTTCCCTTCTGCTGCATGTCTTATAATCTTAATAACATGAACACAGACCTTTAATTCATAATGTTCAAAATATTGCATTTAATTTGCCATTTACTTGATAGGCTACATCATTCATGTCTCTAATCTATTCACCCTTCTTTTAATAAGTATAACACCCATATCATTGGTAGAAGTTTCAATTGCTGTAACTGTTTTATCTAAATTTACTGTCAGTTTTGGGGGACTTTTAAAATACTTTGAAGGAAGTAATTTTCATTTTAAATTTGGTGATATTTTGTTAGTAATTGATATTTTTGTGATTTTTATAATCCTGTTGTTTGTTTAAAAACAACTTATTTTATCTATTTGAAAGGCAGAGTTACAATGAGTTAAGGAGAGACAGAGAGATAGACAGAGAGATGCATTTCATTTGCTGGTTCACTCCCCAAATAACTGCAACGGTCCTGAGCTGTGCCAGGCAGAAGCCAGGAGCCAGGAGCCAGGAGATTCATCCAGGTTTCCCATGAGAGTAGCATGGGTCCAATCCCTTGGGCCATGTTCCACTGCTTTTCCCAGGCCATTATCAGGGAACTGGATTGGATGTAGAGCAGCTGGGACATGAATTGACCCCAATATGATATGCTAGTGTTGTAGAAGGAGGCTTAACCCACCACGCCACAATGCCAGTCCCCCATCTTGTTTGTTTGCTGGCCTGGCAATTTTATTTTTTAGTGTATAAACTCTTTCACCTCATTGTTTCCTGATGTTGTTCTTTTATGATATAAAATTATTGACTTTATTTTGAGGTCTTCTCCATTACCAAGAGGACAGATGGCATTTGAAAGTTAGCTTGCTTTTGTTGGCGATGGAGAGGTAGTCTTCCAGCTAGGTAGACAGAGACCAGGCCCACTGCCTGCCACCCCACCCCAACCATCCAGAAATTCATCTTGGGGGAGAAAAGTTAAGCAACTGGCTTCTGTGAAGGACTAATTAATGGATAAAAACTGTCATTCACAACGCAGAGTACTAACCACTATACGATCACGGCCAAAACTGTCATTCACAATGACTCTCCTAGACCAATCACAAGAACCTGTCCTTTTACTGCCTATTAAAAACTCCTGGACAGGGTGAACCAACGGCAAAAAAGAAGAGCTTTCTCTCTGTCTCTCTCTTTCATTGTCCACTCTGCCTGTCAAAAAAAAAAAAAAAGTAAAAACTCCTGGACAATCAGCTCACAATGGCTCCCTCGCAGCTGGGAGGTCTTTTGTTTTTTTATATTCCAATAAATGTCCTTCACTTGGCCTACTCTTTCTTGTCCATCCTCCTCATTCTGCATGGACATGAGACAAATAACATGGCGTAGAAAAAGAATTGCAATCTGAAAAACTGTAACATTTCAAACATTTGGTGGAAAAAATCTGCAGTGTTTCTCGGGATGAGACGCAAAATCCTGTGACTAGAACCTCAGACCATTGCGCCTTTTCTTGCATCTTATGTCAGGAGGTAGAATGGCTAATGGGCAGTTAGGTCAGCTAACTGCACTTAGTTTCATCAAGAATAGGCAGCATTGTAATCCCTGTGTTCTGATTAGCTGTTATTCTGATCCTCCCCTGGTTGGTTAAATCTAGGTTTGATTTTCAAAAATGGACCAATAAGAAAAAAGCTACTTCGTGTATAAAAAGAACAGGCCCCACAAGCTTAATGGACAACTACTCTCTTGGTGTGCTCCTATGACTGCTATCGCAGGTTTCTTGCTTTCAATAAATCTCACTTTATTCACTACCCATGCCTGAATGGAAATTCATTTTCAAAGTGACAACAACTGAGATCACCTTCATTGTCACTCTATTTTTACAAAACTTCATCCAGTGCCTGAGCCTGGAGTAAGATATTGGAATAATTCAATCTTTCTTGCTGAGGCAGCTCCCCAAAGTTGCCTAAAAGCTCCCTGATTAGATACAGACTCTAACAAACTCTTAGGATATTGGACTAAAATCTATACTCCTCTTTCTGCTCCTTCTTCTCTATACCACCTCACTCAATCTCAAATGTCAGGAAAGGAGGGGGCTGAAAAATTTCCCCATCTAAGTTAGTAAAAGAGGGACCTTAATCCATTAACCTTTTTCAGCATGATAGATATTTTCTCCATTCTCTAGAGTTTACATTTTGTTGATGGTTTTTTCTTCAGCTCATGACAACAGGATTATCTGATTCTCTGTTTCATGATGTATCTAAGTAAAGGAATCATATATTGATGCCATGAGCTACTCCTCTTAAACTTTCCTGTGCTGCGGTAATTGACCCAGGTAATGAGAATTTTATGCATTGAGGGGAAAGTTTCATGTGTTTTCTGTGGTCTTTTGAGTCTTGATGGCTTTAAATTAATGTGTGGAAAAGGAGTAACATTGTCTGCCTATTTTTAATTGTTTCATTGGTTACTATAACTCTAACTAGATCTGTCCCACAGCTTTGGTTAAAATGCTCAAGTTAAATGGATTATAAAATGCACGGTCAGGTTATAAAATGATGCCAAACTTGTATTGTGCTTATATAAAAGCGTGATGTTTTACACTTCAGGGTCAATGGGACACGGTCCCAGAGTAGAGACATCCTCCACAGCTTTATATCAGATAGCTTGTCCTGCAGGCTACATTGGTTGCATGATTGTGGGAGTTGGTGTCAATGTGTGCTCTCTCTCCTGTCCTAAGTGTGTAATGAAGGCCCAGTTGGTATTGAGACAAGTAGCTAGCTGCCCTTCCTGCTGCACTCCCATCTGTGCTCACAATCTTCCTCTGCCTACCATATCATTGCATTAGGATTAAAAGCCCACCTCTCCCCTCCACCATTTGAAATGGGGAGAATCACCCATCTACCTACCAGCAATGCACCCATGGGGACTTTAACCCTGGGAGCAATACCCACATCAGGGAGATGGAACTGCCTGGAAGACTTAGGTGTCATGCATGCCATTTAGCCTGTGTGGCTGCAGCTGGCTGAAGAGAAAGAAAAAAATATGGGGTTAATATCACTGTTGTCCAGTGCAAGCTGGGGGGTTCTTTAAGTGTCATGGATTCCTTAAAGGGAGACCTACAAAGGCACAAACAAGCTTAACATCAAAAAGCCAGGCATTTCCAGGTTAAATATAAATCAAGAAGGAATGTCTTTGTGATGTAGCAGGCAAAGCCTGTCTGTGACTCCAGCAACCCATATGGGTGCCTGTTTGTGTTCCAGCTGCTCCACTTCAAATCAAGTTCCCTGATGATGCACCTGGGGAAGGATTAGAGGATGGCTGAGTATTTGGGAGAACTGGAAGAAGCTCCTGGCTCCTGGCTTTGGTCTGGCATAGCCCCAGTCATTGCTGCCATTTGGGGAGTGAACCAATGGCAAGAAGATCTCTCTCTTTGTCTGTCTCTCTCCCTTTCTCTCTCTCTCTCTGTAACTCTGCCTTTCAAATAAATAAATCTTTAAAAAATAGCATGTCTTTTGAATTCATTGGTAATTAGACATCCTCATGGCCCAACAAGGTAGACTGTGTGCACTCTTAAATGAACATGATATTTTAGGGTTTCTACCTCCTCCAGGTGGAAGAAAATCTACAAGGTTCTAAAATACAGTGCCAGGCTCTTAGCTGATCAAAGAGACTAGGCAGACTCATGTCGTAGCTGGATAGAGTCTCTCTAGTCCTTTTTAGGACTCTAACATGTGGACATGGATTTTTACCTCTGTAACTCTTCTTTGCATTTTTGTGACACTGCTTATGTTTGGGCCCTGTATAGTCGACCTTCTTGTAAAGCTTCTGTCTTCTCATCTAGAGGTATCAAACTGCAGATGGTCCTACAGATGGAATCATGAATGCTGGTCTTCTACCATTGAGCAGTGCACAAATACCTGTAGGAGGAGCCCTGACTGCTGTCTCCAATGTTGCTCAAAGCATCCGGAGCAGTCATCACTCCTCCCTAACAGCAGATATGTTTACCTCTTAAAAGGGGGTAGACAGGGACTAGTGGGCTTCCCTCCGCTATCTGGAGATGAGGCTTGGAGGACCAGAGAAAAGTCAAGCAATTGGCTTCTGTGAAGACCTCTATTATTGGAGACTTAACTATCACCAAGCAGTCAATCAAAGCCATCATTTCACAATACTTCTCCCACACCAGTCATGAGAACTTCCCTTTATACTGCCTATGAAACCCCTAGACAATCAGCCCTCAATACATCCCATGTTCAGGGAACCCATCCGACTGCCAGGAGCTTTCTCTGCTTTTTTTTTTTTTTTTTTTTTTTCCCAATGGACTTTCATTTTGTTCACTCTTCCTTGTCCACGCTATTCTTTCTTTTTTGGATGCAAGACAAAGAACCAGCAGAGGAAAAGAACTGTAATTGAGAAGAACTGTAACATTTCAGAGATTCTGCAGAAAGAAAAATCTGTAACATTTTTGATGAAGAGACACCATTAGAACTGCAGACTTCTGCAGAATTACTATCTGTCATCTAAACATAAAAGTGGGAAATCAGGAAGCAATGTGGTTGCTCTTAGTTAACTTGAACATTTCTTCTTCCCATAAGTAATAAAGATACAGACTGCTTACCATGAACTGGCCAGAGATAGAGTGAAATCGACAGGCATGGGGAGCAGGGAGTTGTGTGTGTGTTGTAGGGGAGGGACTAGTATAGTCGGTGCAGTATCTTTGTAATATGGCTACATGGAAATCAGAAATCTTATATTTTCATTCTGTTCCCTAATTGACTAACTGAGATTTTTAGAGCCATCGATTAATTTTCTGGCCTACTTTTCAAATTATTTATTTATTTACTTATTTATTTGAGATTCAGAAAGAAGGATGGAGACAGAGAGATCTCAAACTTACTGATTCATCCTCTAAATGCCCACAGTGGCAGGGCTGGAGAAGCCGGAAGCCGGAAGTTCTACACCAGTTTCTCATGTTGGTGGCAGAGACCCAGCTATGTGGGGCATGATCACGGCATCCCAACGTCTACATTAACGAGATGTTGAAGTCAGGAGCTGGAACCGGATATTGAACCCAAACATTCCATGTTGACTGTAGACATTTAACTGTTGGGTCATAAATAGACTCCCTTAATATTTCTTTATGAGAAGAGCAATCTGGATGAGTTTAGAGTCTTCAGAAGCAGTTTCATCACCTTTCTGTAATCTGTACCTTGGTAACTGTGAGGTTGAGCTGGAAACAATGTAACAAGATAAAGTGTGACTAAGAGACAAAGCCAAACCAGACTGGGCTGGAATCAAGTATGGCCCAACTGATCAGGAACTTCAGTAAAAAAATTGATGAATTTAATACAATAAGGAAAGAATCCTTAAGGGTTCTGAAATGCATACTGGCCAAATGAAAATAAAATGAAATCTCAGTCTATGGGCAGTGAATGAGAAGCAACAAGAAGCAAAAACAAAAACATCCAAACAAAAAGAAAGAAACCAAACTCTTCAAGATTATTAAACATTATATGTTAGAGACTTCAAATGGTTAGCATTTAATGATATATGATGACTATTTTTCAGACAAAAAATAATTTTGAATAAGTCATGGGTAATTCTGTTACATCAAACAATGCCATACATGTTAGAAAATCAAAAGTTATAGAGTGATCTTTTAGAACTGAGCTGCCATTCACTTTGTGTTTCTATGGGGGTGCAAACTGTTGAAATCTTTACTTAATGCATACTAAACTGATCTTCTGTAAAAAAAAAAAGAAATTATCAATTCCCAACTTGACTCTCACTGGGATTAAACATGACAATAGGTCTGATCTGATTTCATCATCATTTAAAAAAAATCATCTATTATTTTTCACTTTATGTTTCTGTGTGGGAGCAAACTGTTGAAATCCTTACTTAATGTATACTAAGCTGATCTTCTGTATATTAAGAGAATCGAAAATGAATCTTGATGTGAATGGAAGGGGAGAGGGAGTGGGAAAGGGGAGGGTTGTAGGTGGGAGGGACGTTATTGGGGGGAAGCCATTGTAATCCATAAGTCGTACTTTGGAAATTTATATTCATTAAATAAAAGTTAAAAAAAAAGAACTGAGCTGCCAGAAAACCACTAAGTTCCTTTAGTATGTTTATGTTGAGAATTCTCTATCCTTTGCAACCTATGCCCCCACCAATAATAGGCAATTATGTTAAGACAACCCAACTGACAAAAATGAGACAAACAGTATTCTCTCTCAGGAATCCAGCCTAATAAGAAAATGACTTTTGTTAGTAAGGTTTATGTGACTAAACCCGGAGAAGGCATAGTCTCTTTCAACAAGATTCAGCATGAAGTCATACTAAAATTTGAAAACCTGCAAACCAAATCCCCCAAATATTGAGAAGAATGAAGCACTTAAATATCTGTTCTTCTGGAGGCTTGATGAATAGTTTACACTGCATAAATATGTAGAGGCTTCCTAATAACCTTATTCCCACATTGCTCCCTAAAGGGACCTGCTGGAATCCACAGCTAAAGTAAATTCCTCTCCTTCTCCCTCCATCACTTTCCAATGGTTCTGTGCCACATAGCTGTCATTCCACTGTCATTTCCTCTTCAGTGTTACTCATATTCAAAATGATATTGCTTCTCAAGATTTCTTCAAATTCTTTTATCCCTTTCCCACCCCTAATAAATGCAAGGGAAGTCATGCAAGTTAACATGTTTGTAATGAGCTGTCCTTATCTTAGATGGTTGGAGCAGGGCTAAGGAGTTGGGTATAAATGTTCTACAAGAAGGATCTCTGTGAGTGAGACCCCAGAGGAAAGAAGTGGCCATTAAAGAAGGATGTACTTTTCTCTGAAGAGAGGAGAGAACTTCCACTTTGTTTATGGTCTTGTCTGAATACAGACAGAGTTTGTGGACTCAAAAGGCTTCCATAGCCTAGGCAGTTCATGTCAAGAGACTCATGTGGTCACTGACATCATGCATAAGAGTATTAGTTGTTAAATTAACAACAGGAGTCACTGTGCACGAACTCCTCATACAGCACTTCCGTCCTCAACGAGTTGTATTATGAAAGTTAACTGTAAAACTAGTTCTCAAACAGGCTTTTGTGTGTGTGTGCGTGTGCAAATTGTTGATATTTTTACTTAGTATAGAGATGGTCTTCTGTGTACAAAGTTAATTGAAAGTGAATCTTATTGGAGAATGGGACTGGGAATGGGAGAGGGAGGAGGAGGTGGTGTGGGAGTGCAGATGGGGAGATGTGTGGGGAGCAACTCGGACCAGACTGTTACTGGAATTAAGACTTATTCTATGCATCTGCTCTCCCACAATATGGCGCTGGGAGAGGAGGAAACATCTTCTACACAGCTGCCTCCAGTTCAACCAATAAACTGTAGGACCTGCTCCTGATTGGAGGAGAGCAGCGTACTCGGCGTGTGGGTAGCAGAGTTGGGATTGGTGGAAGAGGACTATAAAGGAGGAGAGAGACAACATGCACCAGGGAACATCTATCTGAAGGAACACCTGAGCAGCCCCCGAGAGAGCCGGCCGGCAGTGTGCCGCTCCCCCGCGGAAGTGGGGAAAGTGGCAGGGGGAACTGCCCTTCCACGGAGGTGGAAGGGTCGGTAGCCAACCTGGGAAGAACCAGCAGCAAACCCGGGGAGGGCCGAGCAGACAAAAGAACAGCGCAGGGTCCTGTGTCATTCCTCCATGAAGAGGGGGAGCGACAGAGATGAGTATGGTGGGAAGAATAACTATACTCCTAATGTTGTACATATGAAATTTGTATTGCTTAAAAATAATTAATTGACAAAAAAGGAATGGTGCAGACATTTTAATTGATTTCTTGGATCTTACAGAATATTAGGAACGACAAACATTATAAATGAACAGTGATAAAGCAATTTGTGGCTACTTTATGAAGGCTGATATAGGAATACATGAGATAGGGACCAAATTCAGTACCAGGCCTACCTTTGGAATGCTTCTCTGTGGAAATAGTTCTTCAAGTTAGACATAAGCAGAAAATTGTACTAATTTCTAGAGTGACCAAATACACAGTCGCTCATTGTAGGTCATTGTCATACACAAAGCATCACTTCTAGCCCTTAACTTGGTAAATATTTAAGGAATGACATTCATGAGTAGAAAATACAATACTTTCCCAATTTTAACATGTTCTCTGAAAATTTTCAATACTTTTGAAGGAAATTTATTTTAAAGGCTTAGATGTTACTGAGAAATGACCAAAAGGTATCCTCTTCACATAAATATCTTCAGGTCCTATAATAGTCGTCTTACCTTTGTGTCACTCTCCTCCATCCAGGACACTGGTTACAGGATCCAGGGGGATATACAATATATCAATTTCCTTGATAGTAACTAAAATCCTACTGTTTAGTTATGATGTAGAATTGACATGAACCCAATGTTATCTTCCTTACATAATTCATTTAATTACTGTCTCTAATAAAGACAAAATAAATTAAAAAATAAATAAATAAAATAGCTGATGCAGAAATCTCTCTAAATACCCTGAATCTCTCACATCTCTCTCTCTCTCTCTCTCTCTCTCTCTCTCTCACACACACACACACACACACACACACTACATCTAGCAGGAGAGGATATAACAGAGCAGGTGCACAGAGGAGGCAGAGTGCAAGACTCAAGGAGGACAGACAGAAAACCCTGTACTGTGAGATACTAATCCCATACCTATTTTCTTCCTTTCCTGAAGCCCAACTATATATATAAACTTGGGGAAAGTGGGACATCCTGGAGTTCTTATTTAGTCACCGCCCCTCCCACTTCATCATTCAAGCTTAATCAAGAGAGATGATCATTTAGTCATAATGTAAAAATGTGAAGGCCAACTTGCTGCATATATATTCAATTAAAATATAATCTTCAAGCAAGCATGCTTGTTAAACAAGTACCACTTCTTATATATTTAAAATTTGTCTTTCACTTTAAGGGAAGTGTAAAATAAATACACAAAGAAGTATGAACCACAGATCAAACTATATCACCTGTTCTTAGATATCAAATGAAGTTAATACACCTATATTTGAAGGGATGTTGTAAGAATAAAATGAACTTTCTCTGTGAGATTATTAATACTGGGAAGAAATTATTAGTGTATTTTATGCAGAATTTTGAACAAGCCCATACTGAGCAGAGGATGGTGATTGGGCACAGGGAACTAGAGACATTAACAACTGTTTATATAGAAAATTTGAAGACGTTAATGCCCTTTCACCAGCCTGGCATTTCAATGGAAAATCACGTTAAAGTGAATACATACTCATTATAGAACTTATAGGAGATCTTTGGTTAAAATTCAAATACCAATTTACAAGGAAATCATTACACCTGCTGTCACATGTTCATATATTGCTACATTGTATGATTGTCAAAAAAGAAATTATAAGCCCAGGCTTACAAATGTGCATTTCCAAAATACACTGTTAAGTAAGAAAATGAAGTACAAAGAGAACAGCAAAACGTTCTGGTTTCTATTGTGCAGTAGAAAGACTATAGATAATGATATAATATGTGTGCTGTACAAAGTTCACAGCGTTAAGAGGGTCAAAGAGTGGCTGATGATGCTGGCTTGAGTAGCTCCAGTTGGCACTTGCTTCACTTCCCCTCTAGTAGCCATGCCTATAGCCTGGGTAAACAGGATGGGAACCTGTGTCTACAATTTTAGAAGGCCTTCTAGACTTCAAGTGATAAACTGTTTTTGGTAACTAAGTTTGGGGAGATAGTTAAATATCTTGATGAATAAACATTTGTCAACCATATGATTTCAATTTTGAAGTGGGATCAATCACATCCGTTTTCAAAAGGTACCTTATTTGTGAATTGGCTATAGTCTTATAATTAAAACTTATACCAGGTCAGGGTTGGAACCAGCAGTTAAGACACCCGTGCCCCTATCAGAGTACTTGAGTTTGAGTCCTGAAGACTCTTATAATTCCAGCTTTCTATTAATGCACACTGTGATAAGAAACGGATGGTGGCTCAACTAGTTAGGTCCTTGCTACCCACATGAGAGAACCAGATCGACTTTCTGGTTCCCAGCTTTGGCCTGGCCCGGACCTGGCTATTGCAGTCATATGAGGAGTAACCAATGGATGGAAATTCTGTCTGTCTGTCTGTCTGTCTCTCTCTCTCTCTCTCTCTCTCTGTCTTTCTCTCTCTCGTGTGTGTGTGTGTCACTTTCTCAAATAAATGAATGAATGAATAAATAAATAAGTAAACTTGTAGAAGAAAAAATTTTGACAGCATACAAATGTGATATATTCGACAAATACTTAAAATCAGCATTTCAGTTGACAAGGTGGGAAGACAATCAAGAATAAATACATATTGCATTTAAATATCCTTGCAAAGGGTTATACATTTCAGGTAAACTGTTCACACTTTTTCACAAAATAATACATCTTTAAAGAGAAAGTATATTATCTATTTAATGACAATAAATTTGTCATAGAGTTTTTTTTATTTTTTATTTATTTATTTATTTATTTATTTATTTATTTTTTGACAGGCAGAGTGGACAGTGAGAGAGAGAGACAGAGAAAGGTCTTCCTTTTGCCGTTGGTTCACCCTCCAATGGCCGCCGCGGCCTGCGCGCTGCGGCCGTCGCACCGAGCTGATTTGATGACAGGAGCCAGGTGCTTCTCCTGGTCTCCCATGGGGTGCAGGGCCCAAGTACTTGGGCCATCCTCCACTGCAGTCCCTGGCCACAGCAGAGAGCTGACCTGGAAGAGGGGCAACCAGGACAGAATCCTGCGCCCCGACCGGGACTAGAACCCGGTGTGCAGGCGCCGCAAGGCGGAGGATTAGCCTAGTGGGCTGTGACGCCGGCTGTCATAGAGTTTTTTGATACAACTGTAATTAGGCTTGTACATGAGAAGGATGATCAAATTCAAGTAAGAATTGGGGAAAAACACATTTTGCAATAGTAGTCTTTAGGAAGAAAGGTCTTCTTTTTAGACGCTAAATACAAGGAAGTAAAAAATATAAAAACATGATACTCTTTGTTTTATATGTGAATGTATATATAATTTTGTATGTATATGAACATACCTTACACACACATACACACACATAATATAGAGAAAGAGGAGTGAAGGAGCTGAGAAAGAAAGAAGAGACAGAGAAAACATAGGAAAATTTAATTCTAAAATAAGCAAGGACAGGTCTCTCATTCTCTCAGTCTGAGTTCATAATGGAAAGACATACAAAGGCATGAAGACGCTACCTCTAGATAACTTTGAAAGAGTGAGAAGGAGAAACGTAGTGGTTATGTGCAGAAAAGATAAAAATGTTACATGAAATATAAGCAGGTGAGATCGTATCAAAGAAGATTCATGGATAATAGATTTTTTTATTTTCAGATTTGGTGGAAAAGAAAACTAAAGAGAGAAAAAGTGTGGATTATTACCAGGGATTTGACAAAGGATGAAGAACCACAATTTAACAGGAGCGATCACTGCTTCAGAGTTGAGCGTTGTGATCTACTAGTGAAACAAGTGAGATCAATGCCATTTGGTTAAATTCTTTACTATTTTGAAAGTTCATTTGGCTGATATTTTTAATGGCAGAGGTGACATGACAAACATAAATAAAGGACTGTGATGTATGCAATTTCACATTAAGAAATTAATCTTTTGGAATTGAGAAGGTAAATTTGACTGATACCATCCATGGAAATTCTATAGCATGATTACAAAAATACCATGAAATATAATCATTTGAATAACAGTAACAAGAACAACAGTAATATAATAGCAATAATGACTAGCATTGAAAATACTAGTAAATATGTAGCACTTACAACTTATCTGACAATGTATT
Organism: Oryctolagus cuniculus; assembly: GCF_964237555.1. NCBI lineage: Eukaryota > Metazoa > Chordata > Mammalia > Lagomorpha > Leporidae > Oryctolagus > Oryctolagus cuniculus. The sequence continues at coordinate 13,804,086 of NC_091441.1, read as the reverse complement.
AAATACACATATTTGATAACAGTTATAAGCCTAAAATACATACAATTATTTTCATCACAAAATGAAAAGACTGGAACAAATGTAGTGCAGTGGGTTAAATTGCTGCTGAGAATGCCACCAACCCCCGTCAGGGTGCCAGTTAGAGTTCCAGATACACTACTTCTATCCAACATCCTGTTAACGCATCCTGGCAGGCAGCAGATGTAGGCTCATGTTCTTGGATGCCTCTCATCCACATGGGAGACCCACACACAGTTCTGGGCTTCTGACCCCAGCCTATTTCAGCCCTTGCTGTTGCTGGCATTTGAGGAGTAAATCAGTAAATGAAGCTTGTCTATCTCTATCTTCTATCATCTATCTATCTATCTATCTATCATCTTTTTCATCTCCATCTCTATCTATATCTATCATTTCTATCTCTGTCCTTCTGCCTTTTTTCAAGTTGAAGAAAATAAATGCTTATTTATTCAAAATTGAGAGAATGAATCAAAGAAAGAGTGATTACCATATGCAATACTTCAAAGAAACATGAACTGTCCCAAGACTTCCCATGATTAATCCTATGACGTTCTGAAGGTGACAGAATCGTGGAGGGCACTGAAGGAATGAAAAGGTCACAATGGAGAACTGGGAAGATAGCTTAGTGTGTGTTAGCTTTCCAAGACTGCTGATGATTTTCTTCTCACATTGAACAGTGGGTTTATATTGGTTCTCCCTAGCAGGATTCTGTGTGGTGAAATCCATTGTAAAACAGAATTTTGCTTTGTGGTTATGAATACTGTTTCACTTATATGTTGCTGTCTGCTTTCCAGTTTCCTTGACCAGCTATTTTTGTCCTGCTCATCCTGGAAATGATAAACTGCTTGAGACAGTTTGAGAACCACTTATCCTCTGCATTTATGGTCTCTCACCAGCTAATCTTCAACTTGTTCCATTATTTGACCAATTTGTGCATGTGATTATTCCCAGATGAATACATCTCATCCTGACTGCATCTAAAACACTTCAGAATTTTACACCTAATGATATTTTAAATCTTAAAAGAGCAAAATGTATAACATAAATGATTACATGCATAAATCATACCTAGATGCAAATACAAGATAAAAAATTATAATTTTTTCAGTCCCAAACTTCCAGTCTTCTGTGAGTACCTGGAGTTTTTCGTTGAAATCTTGAGATAAGTTTTGCTCCTTAGAAGGAGCTTCCCTGGCCACCAAATGTAACATAGCTACACATTTGGGTGTCATCCAAGCATCCTGCTTTTAAGCTTTGCATCAATAATTGAGATTATATTGTTTGTGTATTCTGTTGTCTCTTGTTGGTTTAAAGTTTGGTTAGAGCTACTATTTTAAGTGACATAGCAATTATTTTTAAAACATTTTTATTGATACAAGTTGAACAAATTTCATGTATTTCATACATACAGATTTAGGAGCATGGTGGTACTTTCCACTCTCCCACCCTCCTGCTCACCCTCCCACCCTTTCTCCTCCTTCTTTTCTTCATACCTAGAAAAGTTCCTGAATTAGTAGGCTCAATATAAAATAACTACAAAAAGATAGCAGGAATACCAGCCATTGTGTGCTTAAACTAGATACAACAGATTAAGTTGACATATCTTATGCAATATTCCTGGGTAAAGTATCTAATTAAAAATTGGATCATAGCATCACAGATCTAGATTTAACATCCAATATAGATAAAATACAGAGGATGGGATGCATACTCAAAAGCACGAGGAAACAATAAAAAATAAAACAAGAGGCATTCCATAAGACAACTCTTTGGGTCCCCAAAGATTAAATGTTTTGGATTCAAAGAAAAGATAGTTTTCATTTTATTTAAAATGATGAAGTGTACATACAAATAAAATACAATTTGATAATCTAGTTTAGACTCATCAAAAATAGGATAGTTCATATATCTTTCAATACTTACCCACACATATACACAAATACATATATGTATATATCTATGTAAAATTCATATGGACTGTATATTATATAAAGTTTTTATTTACATGGGATGTCACTTGGTACTGTGCATTGGATATGGATAAATAAAATAATTCAGACATATCTACATATCAAATATACATGATACATTAAAATCTGGAAAGTTTTAATACACATTGTACACAGGTAATTTTTTTATTCACATTATGTGTGATAATGTCCTGTGTTGGAATGTATTCTTAGAAATACATGCTGAATTATTGAGAGATGAATTATCATGATATCTTCAACATATTCGTGAATGTTTTGGCAAGAAAATACACAAGCAAAAGAAGCAAATTTGGCAAAATCATTTGCTGAATTTATGCAAAAGGTGTATGGATACTCATTCCACTATTCTTTTGAATTTGTTGATAGGTTGGGATCTTTCAAAACCACAAGTTAGGAAAGAAGAACTTTTGATTAATTTTACAAATTCTCCTTTTCACTCTAATCAGAATTTGTAAGGAGATAGATCCTCTTTATATTTCAAGGATGTTATCTGCTTAATAAAGCCAAATGTGCAGCATAGTTTACTGCATTTTTTTCTCTCCTATGTTCACTTTTAAACAGATTTAAAAAGGAATTGGTCTTCACAATGCAATGGAAAATTCTCAATATAAGTATAACCTACATCTTTATTTTTATTATTCCTGATTTTTGACCATGGAAAAGTGTTAAAGATTCTTGTAAATCCTTTTCCAAATCTATACACAATTCTACTCCCTACCCCATCCCCTACTCTACACATGCACAAATTCCTTTTGAGGAATTATAACAAAAAAAACCTAGAAGTTATACAAACACACAAGTTGACTGGCTAAAATTAAAGTTACAGATAATAACAAGAGGACAAGAATGTGGAACAGTCTTATGGATGGGACCTAATTTTCAGTTGGGATTGCACATGTATGTGTGACTAAATGCACTTTGTTCCTTGTGGATATAATTTGTTTGCTCCCTGGCTTTGATTTGTCTTAAGGACACTTTTCAGAGCTAGAAACTAAAATATTGTAAATCACAGAGATCATTCAGTTAAGCAGGCAGGTGTCTCAGGGCTAAATGTAGGGTTGTGTTGAACTTGGAACATTAACATTCGTGTTTCAAACTAAATACAGGTATTCTGAGTGAGTCTTTCCTTAGAGAGGGCTGAATATATAAACATGGAGGAAGAGTTGTATCATGGTAAAGAAATAGATCCCAAGGTGGGAGCTGTGGTGTAGCAGGTAAAGCTGCCGCCTGCAGTGCTGGCATCTCATGTGGGTACCAATTCTTGTTCCAGCTGCTCCACTTCCGAGCCAGCTCTCTGCTGTGGCCTGGGAAAGCAGTAGAAGATGGCCCAAGTCCTTGGGCCCCTGCACCCACGTGGGAGACCCGGAGGAAGCTCCTGGCTCCTGGCTGCAGATTGGCGCAGTTCCGGCAGTAGCGGCCAATTGGGGAATGAACCAATGTCTGCAGAGTTCCGAGTACCATGGTGAGGGATTTGCAGTGGTTTAGAAGGAGTTTGAGCTGAAAGTAGGTCAGAACCTATTTTGCATTGAGGTCAACCTTTTCCTAGGCTGGACCCTTAAGGAGGGACTATCTGTCCAATAAGATGGAGGGTGACCCTGATAGAACAAGAAAAGCTAAGCCAAAGTTTGATTAGCAAACACTTTGTAACAGTTGATAAGTAAAGACTAAAATATTCACTAATTTATGTGTAAAAGAATGGGAATCTGGAAGCTTTGTGTCTTGTCCTAGAGAAGGAAGAGGACATCCAAGAGTCCTGTGAGGAAGGGGGTTCTTTGCAGGAAGCAATTCCTGGTAGTATTTCTTTGATCTTGTTTGTGTCCCAAGATCACCAGACTTGAACAATTATCATCACTGTTAAGCTTCTAATAAGGTTTCAGGGATAGTGTTGTGGAGAAAACTTCTGAGATGAGTCATGTCCTGGTGTTGATGATGATTTACAAGACCGGACACAATGGTGAGAGTAGAAGAAGTCAAATTTTATTTAGGTAAGAAAAAGAGAAGCTCCAAACAATACGATAGGAGGGGCTTGTAGAAAGACCAAGCTGTTGAGGTCTCCCAGTCTAGGGGTACTTGTATATCTTTAACATGTTATCCCCAAGGCAGTGATTATACATTCGTTACTGTAAAAGCATAGGCAATCTTCTTTTTTTAAAAAAAGATTTATTTGACAGATAGAGTTAGACAGTGAGAGACAGAGAGAAAGATCTTCCTTCCGTTGGTTCACTCCCCAAATGGCTGCTATAGCCGGAACTATGCCAATCCGAAGCCAGGAGCCAGGTGCTTCCCCTGGTCTCCCATGCGGGTGCAGGCACCCAAGGACTTGGGCCATCCTCCACTGCCCTCCAGGGCCACAGCAGAGAGCTGGACTGGAAGAGGAGCAGCCGGGACTAGAACCCAGTGTCCATATGGGATGCTGGCGCTGCAGGTGGAAGATTAACCAAGTGAGCCATGGTGCCAGCACCTCGTAGGCAATCTTAATGGAGCCATTTCTAGCTTGCTTTTATGGAAACCTAGATCTCATCAATGTTGATAAGTATTTGTTACAGGGGTTTCCATCCTGTTCTGTTTACTGTTGGGATGTCACTGCAGTTTGTATGTGCAGGCAAGGAGCTGTGGGATGGCATTTGTCTGGCCTGCTTTTAGTCCCAGGCTCCCACAATAGGAAAAGTTATATACAAGCAGAAGAGAGAGAAAAAAAAAAAAAAAACAAACAAAAAAAAACACGAAGTTGATAGAATTAAGACATGAGACAAAAGCACTTCCCAGTCAGCCCTGGGTTAAGATCACCTTGAGTGGTTTAAGATATGTCCACAGATTCTTTGATACTTCTCTCTTCGATATTTGCAGGCACATGAGAACATGCTAGCCATAAGGACTAGCTTCTAGCCAACAGCGTGAGGAAGAAATTATGATGTGTGACTTCAAAGACTAGCTCATAAAAATGCTGTGGTTTTCTGCTTGTCCTAGTTCTTTCTTGGATCAGACACTCTAGGGGAATCCAGCTGTCAAAAGACCACATAGAAAGAGGCTTCCTAATAATAGTCAGTGAGAATTTAAGGTCTCCCGCGTTTAGCCATATGCACTGATCTTAGATCCTGTAACCTCTGGAAGTCCTCAGATGGCTGTAGTCTCAGCTGACAACTGAATGCAAATATATTAGAGATCCTTAATAATAATTACCAGGCTAAATTGATCTTGCATTTCCGATCTCTAAATCTGAAAGGTAATAAAGACTTATGTATGATTAGATCAATCTGTTATGCTGCAATGGATTACTAATCAAAGCCCTTTGAAAGATATAATTTGATTTCTTACACTGGATTTGCCACTTTTGGCCCTCAGACTATAAGGTACAGTTATGAAAAGCAATACTTCTTCTCCTTCTTCTCCTTCTTTTTTTTTTTTTTTTTTTTTGCTTTGAAGACATTTATTTGAAAGGCAGAGCAATAAAGAAGAAGAGGCAGAAAGAGAGACTCTTCCATCTGCTGGCTCATTCCTCAAATAGCCACAACAGTCTTCCCGGGTCATGCCGAAGCTGGGAGCCAGGAATGCCATCTGGGTCTCCTATGTGGGTTCCAGGGGTGCAAGTAGACTACCATTAGTAAGAAGCTGGATTGGAAGAGGAGTAATCAAGACTTGAATTGGCGCTCCGATATGGAATGCTGGTACCCTAAGCCACAATTTAACCTGCTGCACCACAATGTCTACCCTGTTTGCTTCTTTCGTATTTCCTAAAGCTCATGCAATTCCATTAAACTTGTGTAAAAGTATTCAAATATACGAAAGTCTTGTCTGCACATTAGAACATCGATGACCGAAATCATATTTTGAGAGAGGAACAGAAGCATAAAATATAAGAAATAGGGGAAAAAATCCAACGATGTTAGGCAGAAATAGATAACAGTAACTAGACACAAAGAAACACAGAAAATATTTAAATAAGTTGAAAATATGTATGTTTGGGCAGGCGCCGCGGCTCACTAGGCTAATCTTACACCTTGCGGCGCCAGCACACAGGGTTCTAGTCCCAGTAGGGACGCCAGAATCTGTCCCGGTTGCCCCTCTTCCAGGCCAGCTCTCTGCTGTGGCCAGGGAGTGCAGTGGAGGATGGCCCAAGTCCGTGGGCCCTGCACCCCATGGGAGACCAGGAGAAGTACCTGGCTCCTGCCATCAGATCAGTGCCGTGTGCCGGCCCTCAGCGCGCCGGCCGTGGCGGCCATTGGAGGGTGAACCAACGGCAAAGGAAGACCTTTCTCTCTCTCTCTCTCTCTCTCTCACTGTCCACTCTGCCTGTCAAGAAAAGAAAAATTTGTATGTTTGGTAACAGTTGATAACAAACAATTCAAATTAGTTTCATCTAATTTTTGAGATATGCATTTTTGCTTTGTATCATTTATTTTTTTTAACTTGCCTCAACATCACCAACATCAATATAAAGACACAAAACTGGTGTCAAAGTTGAGTACAATGAAAATATAGCTACAATCACCAATAACGAGATTATTGAAAACCCTACTAACTATATGTTGAAAATTGGCAACCATAAATTTTTTCAACATCACAACTTTCTCTAAACTCTTAAAGCTTTTCTTTTCTACTTGAAAAATCATAATTTCAAGATCATCATTGGTCATTATCAATAAATCCATAGTATTTTATAAGAAAAGAGAAGCATGTATTTTGCAACTGTTTCTTTAAGCATGCTGGAAGTTTGGCAATGTTTGAACCTCAGATCAGCATTCTGTAGAGGAACAAATTTTAAGACAAATTCACTATACTTATCTTTACAGAATGTTAAAATGACTCCACAGGATGGGGTGAAAGATTGATGTGATACAAATGCAGCACTGATGTGACTCAGCTTGTTTGGCTGAGTATGTGGCTTCAAATGCTTTTTCTTCTGCAAGCCTTACAATAATTCCTTGGTATCTCCCTTTGTCATTTCATTATAAGACCTTAAGTAAAGAGGTTAATAGGGAAAACCATGTTTTCTGAAATGATTAGGTTAGCAGCATGGATAAAAGAGAGATAAATGCTAACATGATTCCAAATACAGCAGGATTAATGTAATTGGTGAAAATGTTAAAGATGAATAATTTGAGCACAAACTGAGGACACAAAAATGAAAATAAATGTAAGTAGAGAAAGAACATTAGGTAATTTCTCAGAATCTTAATTTGTTTCAATTGCATCTATCTTAGACACCTTAAAAAAGAAAAAAAATTGATGAAGACAGAAGTCTATAAAATGCGTGGTTTATGGACAGACCAAAACAAGGTCTGCAATAAATTATTTTTGTTAATATTCAACAGGTACTGTCCAATTTATTCTTCATTTGCTTTCCTATAACTTACACAAATGTTAATTTAAATTTAATTAATCTAATTAATGTGTGTATCTATGTATGAGAGAGGTCGATGGATGTACTTTGTGCAAGGACAAATGGTAAACACACAAAGAAGCCAGTTTTATTGTTGTATTGCATTTGGAAGATATTTTCCCATGGAATAAAAATGGTATGTTGGTCTCCTTGTTGAGCTTCCTGCTTGTCCTTGCTTCCTTTCCCCTAGAAAAGTCCGCCATTTCCTAAGGCCAGCCTTCTACAAAGCAGACTTAACTGACTAATGTAAATGAGGAACTGTCTTGAATGCTAAATTTGGTGTGGAATGTGCCCTTTGATTGCATTCCAAGACTCTTTTTGTCTTCATGGATTATGAAGGTAGTCAACCAGAGAAGCGAATCTAGCCTTGTAAATTTCCCAGCTGTGACAATATGACACCTGGGTTCTGCAAGGAGCCTTGGGAAGGCTTCGAGGGAGCTCCATGTACAAGATGCTTCACATAGTTTAGATCGCTTTCTGAACTAGATTTTCATTTCCATCACAGAGTGGTTCTATAAAAACAGGTAAAATTTGGATATGATTGTAGAGAACTGGAGACTTCCGTTCACACCACATTCATTTTACACCTCTAATCTAAGCCTAAACACAAGTTTCTACTGTAAGGCTTGTTCAGAAATGGAAAAGAAAAATGCAATAAAAACTTCTGCTAGTGCCTCAATTCGAGATTTGATTATAGATCCTCTGTATTTTATGGTGGGGAAGGAAGAATTAAATCAATGATTAGACTCGGTGAACTGGCTTATTAATTAAATTCAAATGGTAGTTCTGAGCCCACTCTGCCAGAATCTAATGATGCTATTTGAGAAATATTTTCCTTCTCTCCTATAACCCTGAAACTAATTGTACATTTTTCTTCCTGACTAGTTTCACTAACAAGGCCAAAAGGTAGCAAGAGCCTGTCTCTTTATGAGAGAAAATAATCTCTGATCAATAGCTCTGTGCTGATACTCACTCTGTAATGCATATCAGAGTGTACACTGTAAGCTGCCGAGGGCCCTGCTGCCACCCGCATCGTGGCCAGGAGCCAGCAAGGCACTTAGTGAAGCATTGTGTTCTCTGCCGGACTTTGAAGGCGTCTGCACACTGGGGTCTGTTTTACATCCCCTGCAGGAAACACAGACCTCACGCTAACGTTGAGGCAAAGGGAAGCCATTGAAGAACTCAAGTATTATTCCTCCTCTGTCCGTCAGAGATGAAGATGACTGCTTTTTCAAATGACTTTTGTGTGAGTCATTCTATTCCTAGAAGTTCAGTGCTAATTAAAAATACCATCAGAAAGGTAGTATTAGAAGGTAACGCAATCTAAAATTACATTTATTATAATACATATTGTATTATAATACATCAATATCTATTGTTTCATATTTAACAGCATTTGACAGAGAATCTTATGAAGCATTTGGTCCTGAACAAGTGGTGAAGCTGAATTTGAATTGAGATATTTAAAATGACACTAACTACGGAAGAGACTAAGAAGATTAAATGCTTGTAAAATCTCTAGGCCACATTTGAAGGAGAAAAGGGAACTATAACTAGTGCCAACACATAAATTTGAATATCAAGGAAAACAATATGTACACTTGCCTGTGCCCCACTGATAGCAAAGCACTCTTACCGAGTAACACTTACAATTTGTTCAGACGGACACTTCTGTGCATCCAAATCTGTTTATTATCATAATGGAAATCAATTCCCCAGCACCAAAATTTGCTTGATGGAAAAAATTAAAATGTTTTTCTGGTAGAAATAATTATTTTCATAATGGTTTATATCTGGTATATGGTTTTATTTCATTACTTTAATTTAACAATAAAATATGCATGATATAAAATGGGAAGTTATATATATGGCTCAACAAAAATAATCCCCTCTCTCCCATTGTCCCTTCTGGTCTCTGGAATGTGGCGTGTCTACCTTGCAATGCTGCAGAGAGAGGAATAGGTTTCTTTTCTTCTTAATGTTCTACTTGAAATGTCAAGAATCACTCAATAATAACCAGCAGATTCCATGGCCAATTGGTGATTTTACTATTGAATAAACATTGTGAATCTACATAATAAAATATGGCAATTGATTTGTGAGCACATTTGTAATCACCTTTTATCTTTGTAACTTATGAGGAGTTCTGTGGAAAAAATTGTTGTAAAAATTACAGATCTGTGATCAATTAGGTAGTTTAAAAATTGTGATACACTCAAATTGCCTTATTTCATAAGTCTCATTAGTAAATAATAATTCATTGTGTAAACAAATCAAATACACTGACTCATTCACTGAAAATGAATACACAGTGTTCTTTTATCTGTGTATTTGGTTATTAGCAGTATTTCCAAAGATACATCATTGTCTACTGACCATGTGCTTACCTATGGCAAGTGTTAGTACATACAAATGTGTACATGGTAAATATATATGTATTATGCATATATAAAGCAGACTTTATGCATGTACTTAGTATCTTATGTGTATATGTGGGTATACATGTGCATTTTTATAAATATTGGAGTGTATTCCTATGTGCATTTCAATTTTAGTAGGTAATGTTTAATTGATTTTAATGTGGTTGTATAATTTCATACACACGCCCAATGAGGATAAGAGAGCCCATGAGTACTTATCCTTGGAAACACTTTTTATTTTCAGTTGTTACAGATTTTTCCCATATGGTGTGTGTAAATATTTTTTCTGCATTTTTGATTACTAATGAAGTTAAACAGTTTACTCATTTACTGGCCATTTGTATTTCCATTTGCATGGCATTATATTTTCACCTTCCTCCACTTTCAACTGGTTTATTTGTTTTCTTTTGATATGCAACATTTTATATTCTGGGTATGAAACATGTGAAGTTAAATTTTTTTTTAATTTTTAAATTTTTATTTTTTTAAACTTTTATTTAGTAAATATAAATTTCCAAAGTATAGCTTATGGATTACAATGGCTTCCCCCCCATAACTTCCCTCCCACCTGCAACCCTCCCATCTCTCGCTCCCTCTCCCAATTCATTCACATCAAGATTCATTTTCAATTATCTTTATATGCAGAAGATCGATTTAGTATATATTAAGTAAAGATTTCATCAGTTTGCACCCACACAGAACATAAAGTGTGAAATACTGTTTGAGTACTACTCATGACTAGAGCCTAGGGAGATTACTGACGCCATAAACAAGAGTGTCAATTTGTTAAGTCAACAACAGGAGTCACTGTGCACTTACTCCCCGTGTAGGATCTCTGTCCTTAATATGTTGTTCAATGTGAATTAATGCTATAACTAGTAAAATGGTTTGTAAATATTTTATTTAGTGGATGGGCTATGCTTTTAATTCTCATATAGTATTTATTAATAAGTTGAAATTCTTTGTGAAATATAGTTAAATTTATTGTTAAACATAGTTAAATTAATTTTATTGTCCCCTTTTCACTGTTTGCTTAAAAGAATATTTCCAATAATTGGCTACCAAATTTATTTAATATTTTACTCTAAAATACTTGCCTCATTGTTTATACTTAAATTCACTAAAATTGTTTTAGTTGTTTGTATGAATAATTAAAAATTAAAGTCATTTAAATTGTAATTATTAGAACTGTCATATATGAGTTGATTTTTACAATAATATTGATTTATATTCTCTTATTTTTCTGTTTCCCACAGTTTGGCCTGTTTTTTGTATTTGGTTTTCTCTCAACATTTCATTATTTTTATTCAATTAATATAAATGTTTTACACAATCTTTTTATCAATCATTGCCATAGGAATTTTATAGATCATTGTTAACCTAAAATGCATAAATGCACACGGTATTTTTATACTTTTCCTTGACAATTCAAGGACTTGAAAATAATTTAGCTTCAACTACTTTTCTATTCAACACACCTCAACTTGTCCTGAACCTTGGTTCTTTCTACTTTGGTGTATATGTGTGTGTGTGTGTGAGCATGTGTGTGGATTCCTTTTATTTGAGAGGCAGAGGTGGGGAGGGTGGGATAGAGTGAGAGAGAAAGAAGCATCTTCCATCTACTAGTTCACTCCTCAGAGGCCCGCAGCAACCAGTTCTGAGACGGGGCCAGGAACCCCATCCAGATCTCTCAAATGGGGTTCAGGAATCCAAGTACTTGAGGTGTCATCTACTGTTTCCCAGAGTGTGCATTAGCAGGAACCAGGATCAGAAGCAGAGTAGCCAGAGCTCAAATCAGACTCTGATATGGCCTGCGGGTGTCTTAAGTAGTGAGCTAAGCTGTTGTGCCAAATGTGTGACGCCACCTTGGTTTCTCTGGTAGACATAACAATGTCTAGATGTTATTTTTGCTGATGATACATATCTTTACACATGTTCACATATGAGTTGTCATTTACTTTATTGTTGTTTCATACATTTACTATTTTCTCCATGGCTTGCTAAGAACTAATTTCTAGAATCTTAGATGTAGATAAATAAACATAGTCAGATGCTGACCTTCATGTTTATCCTTGCAAATTTTCTTTCTATTGTGTCTGGCCTCTCTGCTGATATATTTATAAGTTTTCAACGTTCAGACATGTGTTTTGAGCTCTTGTTGTTCACACACTCATGTGGGAGACCTGGATGAAGCTCCAGGCCCCAGCTCTTGTGTTACACAGAGAGAAGGAGAGGCAGTTGGCCGCAACAGCCAGAGCTGCACTGATCCAAAGCCAGGAGCCAGGAGCTTCTTCTGGGTCTCCCACGTGGGTGCAGGGGCCCAAGATCTTGGGCCATCTTCTACTGCTTTCCCAGGCCACAGCAGAGAGCTGGATCAGAAGTGGAGAAGCCGGGACTTGAACCAGCACCCATATGGGCTGCCAGCACTACAGGCAGTGGCTATACCTGCTATGTCACAGTGCTGGCCCCGTAATGTCTGTTTCACTAATGACTATGTTGATTATTCAAAATAAAAACACAAGTTACACTTTTTTCTAAAACAGATTTCATAATTATCAAGTATGCATTAATTCAACCGACTGAAGATGTCTATCATCGGAGTCACCCACTATGTGTCAAGCTTTATGTTTCAAGAAGTATATCGTCAGCCATAACAGAGTTCTAATTTTAAAAGAAATGGAATACAAAGTACTGCAAAAAGTTCATGGAAAATGGAATAAAAGATGAGTATATCTAGATGCCAAAAACTTTTTAAATTCATGCATTGTTTTTCATAATATGCATTTCCATGAACTTTTGGAAGTCCCCTTGTATCTACACACAAATGTCCCTTTAATTTAATACAGGGATCATCTATTTTGTTTTACTCCAAGGTACTTTGGTAGTTCTTATGGTAGTGATAGGATTTCCCAGAGTGGGGCATGAACAAACCATGGAGAACTCAAGAACTGGTTCTTTCTATAAAATCTTGGAGATCTCACACAGTAACATGTATGAGAGTACTTCAAAAAATTTCTTAGGAAAATGGAATTTAAAACTAAGTTTATTCTGTTGCAAAACATTTGAAGTCCAAGCATAGAAATTATTTAAAACAAAAGATTTATTTATTTTTAGAAAGCAGAGTTATAGAGCGAGAAGGAGAGACACAGAGTGGCTTCTATGCACTGGTTCGCTCCCCTAATGGCTGCAATGACCAGGACTGGGCCAAGCTGAAGCCAGGAGTCCAGACCATCTACTGAGTCTCCCACATGGGTACAGGGGTCCAAATACTTGGGCCACCTTCTGCTGATTTCCCAGGCACCTTAGGGATCTGCAGCAGAAGTCAATCAGCCTGGATTCCAACAGGCGCCCATATGGGATGCTGGAACAGCAGCCCATGGTTTGACCCATTGTGCCACAGCTCCAGCCCCACCATTTGATAATACGCATTTTATCTGAACTTGGTCTGAAGCTGAGTTAGATCTCCAGGGAGGCAAACATATATTTGAAGACCTATCCTGATTAAGTAAATTTCACCAGCAAACAGAGTTTGAGGTACCGTGGGATGGCTGTTAGGTTTCTTTGAGCAGTCATGACTATTACCAATTTCATAATGGTAATAGATATTAACAGTAAAGGATGAGGTTTTTGAAATACCACTCACATGCAATCAGAAGGAAAAGAGTAGCAAGTTAAATGTTTCTCACAGAAAAACAGAAACATTCTTTTAATTTTCTGCACAGTGAAGTGTTGCCGTCCCATGTCATTTTAATATGCAGTTAACCAGAGGATGGAAATGTTATGATTTATCATGACAGGGTAAATAAAGCAATAAGAGCAAATCTAATTTAAGCATGCATCAGTGGCCATGCCTTTTCACTCCCGCTTGGTAGCTACCCAAAATCATCCAACGAGAAATGAAAGACGAGATGCGGGGACTGGCCACAGAGTAAGCTAGGAGCCTGTTGTGTACGTAGGGGTCCTGCAGCCCTCTCCTAAATTGCTGACTTCTGGCTGAGACTGGGAAGGCTTATCATGATCCTCTTAAGTATTACACTTCCCACTGCTCTTTGAACTTTTTAATTTAATTTTTTTTTTTTTTTTGACAGGCAGAGTTAGACAGTGAGAGAGAGAGAGAAAGGTTTTCCTTTTTCCATTGGTTCACCCCGCAAATGGCCACCACCGCAGGCCCGCTGCAGCAGGCACACTGCACTGATCCGAAGCCAGGAGCCAGGTGCTTCCTCCTGGTCTCCCATGCAAGTGCAGGGCTCAAGCACTTGGGCCATCCTCCACTGCCCTCCCGGGCCACAGCAGAGAGCTGGACTGGAAGAGGGGCAACTGGGACTAGAACCCGGGGTGCCAGAGCCGCAGGCAGAGGATCAGCCTAGTGAGCCGCGGCGCCAGCCTCTGAATTCTTAAGGCTGGCCGACTCTTCTTTCAGGCTCCTTGGATTTGCACTGTTTCTCTGCCGTTTACAAGCTGGAGGTTAGTGGACAAGTACCTTAGTGTGACGTCCCTCCATTTCTTCTTGCATAAAATGGAATATACAGTCATGTAAAACTCATAGCTCTGTGATTGCTGAAGAGATAACATGCTTCAGGCATGAGGGCGGTGAAAAGTAGTTATCAGAACTCTGTAATATTAGTTATAATTGCTAATATTGGGCTTAATAATTAATTCTTTCTGAGTCCATGAACTTCAACTCCATACGAATTTCTAAAAATCTTAATATATTTATTTCCATTACAAAAGGCTGCATTGTACATGCAGAAAAAGGAACAATAAAAGACACTTTTAAATATAGGGCAAACTGAGGTGTTGTTGTTTTGCTCCTGTTCATAATGAGTGCCTAGGGCATAATTTTGGATTTTTCACATTATATAAATGTTTGAAAAAAGTGAGAAATTGTTGTTATCTGGGAAACCTACTGCATTAGTGATACAGTGCAAATAGAAAAACAGGTCAAAGAAAGATTGATGGCAGCTGACATGGTGTTCTCACTGAATGCCTGGCAGAGGGCTAAGGAATTCATATACATTCATTCAATCCAACAGTCATACAAATGCTGTTACTAACTGTACTGTACACAGAAGAAACCAAAGGTTAAGAAACTTGACCAAGGTCACAGTGCCAGGCGTTGAACTTTGGCTTGAGCTAATGATAAATACTGCTGGCTCTCATTGTGCTCCAAATACTCTGTTGCGAAGCCTGTATTGCTACAGACCAGCAAACCACACAGGGACATGAAGTTACCTTTTTAATATTTGCCAACTTATAAAAAAATTTGCTCTGTTAAATGTTTTGATTTTTTATTTGATTCTAAAATATGTGCATCCGAATTTTGTTGCTTCAATTTCTGTTGCAGTTGTAAATAATCAAATATTTTAATTACCAACAGATAACTTAATTTACTTTTATTTTCCCAATAAGATAAATTTCCTCAAAGTCCTGGCTTCACTGATTTCGTTGCTAATCATTCAATATACTGAATGTCAAACTAATGTCAGTGAAAGGATTATGCACATGAATGCCTCAAAATTTAAAACCCAGCCAAAATGAAGATACTTGGTAGTTCAGTTAGCTATGTTTAAACCCGAATTCCTCATTAACATTCCATACTAGAGGGGAGGCATGAAGGAGAACTTCTTTTCCTACAGAAACTTGAAAAGGAGCAGATAGGAGAGAAATACTGAGAAGGAAAACTGACTATTGCAAGGAGAAATGTCCTCAATTTCAGGTATAAATCTGGACAAAAATAATTTGAGCATCATAATTTTGAAAATATTTACACATATATTTGAAGGTGATTTTTGCTCTGTAAGCCATTTGATGATGGATGGAAAACACATCCTAGAATAATTTTGAAGTTCCTTAAGTTGTATTTATGAAATGCATGAAGTTTACATTTCTTAATAAAAAGTTTCTGGGGAAAAAAAGAAAATGCAACAAGATTATATGTAATTAAATATTTTCTGCACTTTTAAACTTTTATAGATGTCTTGTATTAGTATTTTTCATTCTTTTTCCTAGACTTACTATTATTCATTCTATTGGAGAATATCTAGGTCAAATATTCTATCACTGCCTTTGATGAATTATTCTTAAACTCTGAAAATTCACCAAACAGACTTCTTTGTGTATGTACATATAGAAAATTTTATCATCTCTGTGTGTTTGTGAATCCCCTAAAATGTTTGATAAAATGTCAATACTCATTAGGCTACGCATTTATTTAATTTTATTTTTTAAACCAGTATTCACACCTAAATAATTATGTAGTTGTGATAAATGAATGAAAGAAAGTCTGTCTCACTCAGAGAAAAGGATATTGGAATTAGGCTCTGGAAAAACCTTATGATATTTAAAAGTATCTCTGGGATCAAATACCTCCCAGTCTTCTGTACAATGGAGTGTTAATAACTGGTTTCAACTCACAATGCTAGGAATTCACAGAGCTCTGTCCTCAACTGAAGCCAAATCCAGTCTCTTGACCACAGTGTGATGCCTGTTTTCCAGGGTCTTTTTTTTATACAGGATAATGCATATAAAAGATGACACTTATTTAAAATAATAATAATCAGTTTTGCTTCCATACAGTTACATTAAAGATATTTCCTGATGGGATAGAATGATATATTTGAGGAATACAGCAATGTTTCTGCTGTCCAGGGAAAGGAGGCTACTCAGGAGGACTTTCAATGTAATAATTACAATTTTGGTGAGCAAGATAATGGAGCTTCTTAAATGCTGAGTTTTGAGCTTTTGCATTATTTTATATACAACCTGGAAAAATATTTAACATTTTCTGTAACATTGCAACATTCAGAAAGTTGCAGAAACAACATGCAATATGGTTTGGGAGGGCGGAGTGGGGAAGCTGGCAACATAATCCTTACTTTGCTGCTTGTGACTCCAGGTAACAGTTATTGTCATTGATGAGAGGTGATGAAAATGATAAAGAGGAGATGAATAGAAGTGCACATGCATGGGAGGGAGTATAATGAATTAAGAATGTAGAAGCTGGTTAAAATTCATAGAGTATTTCTCTGTTTCATACTCTGCTAGGAATTCTATAACATGTTAAGTCTCACTAGATGTTCATATTAGACTATCAAAGTTTATTTTATTCTCATTTTATAGTAGATAAAAAAGCCTCAAAAATATTAAAGTAATAAGCTTAGATCACAAAAAAGAAATATGAGGCATAAATAGGAGTCGAGTACAGAGCTTTGTTTCCAAAATTTAAAGTGGTTTTACCACTTCAAGTGCTCCTGCCTTTACAATATTGGTGAAAATCAGTATGATTTAAGAAATTTCAAATTTGTTTCACAGAGTTGATGGTGATCATTCTAACCAACACAGAAGATACAGAATAGGAGAAACATAGTTTGATGAGACAGGGATAAATATTACCTTGAAATTTGTTTTAAATACAGATATGACTATATCCATTAGAAAATCTTACTGGATATAACACATAACTATAGCTTTTCTTCAAGACACATTATATAATATGGTACCATTAAAATTTATCCTGGGGTCCAGCATTGTTGGGTAGTGGGTAACGCTGGCACATGCAAGGCTGGCAACACATATGAGCATTGGTTTAGACCCCAGCTGCCCCACTTCTGATTTAGCTCCCTGCTAAAGGAATGGAAAAAGAAGCATAAAATGGCCCAAGTGTTTGGGCCTCTGCTACACATGTAGGGGACCTGGAAGAAGCTCCTGGCTCCTGGCTTCAGCCTAGCTTAGCCCAGGTCATTGCAGTCATCTGGAGAGTGAACCAGCAGATGGAAGATCTCTCCCTCCCCCGTCTCTCCCTTTCTCTCTGTAACTCTTTCAAATAAACAAATCTTTCAAAACTTTATCTGGATAATTCTAAATCTAAATATTGAAAATATCTCAGATATCATGTTTAGGATGACTTCTTGATTGAACATAAAAATGACCCTACTGTATTATCCTCCTCACTTCACCCCTAAGAAATACTATTATGTATTATTAAATAGTATTATAATTGAAGGAGCAATTAATCCTTCTGTTGCCTCCTCCAAATCATCTGTGAAAGTATGTACCTAAACCCTCCCAATTTTCCTTGAACCAAATTACTGGTTCTGTGATTTGGGGAAGCTATAGGTGTTGGAACCATAAGAAAATCCAGATAAACTAATTACTTAATGAGTAATAAGATTGCCTGTGACTGTGCCCTCTTATCAATACGCCCTAGGGAACTGTGCTGGTCCCAGTGATCAACACACTTTCTGCTGGTCAGCAGGCCCACTAAGGCTGACGTACATCCTGCTGGTCAGCAGGCCCAGTAGGCGTTTTTTGCTGGTTAACTCCTTGGCTAACAGCCACTGCTGTGTAGTCCTGGATTGAAGGAGCCAGCCCTTGTGTGCTGCTGTTGCTGCTGCTGCCTGACCCATCCCCCTGCAGCTCCACCAGTGTTCTCTCAGTCCCCCACCTTGCTTACTTCAACATCTCTGACAGCTGAGCACGGGTCCGACAGCAGGTCATCTCTGACTAACAGGATGGTCTCAAAAAGAAGAATAGGAAGAATTTAAGATTCAGTTTGAGTATCCTGATGTTGAAGGAACAGCAAGTCACTATGAACCCTACGTTCTTATTTTTTCCCTCATCTTTTTTGTCTTCTGGTGTCACTCGATATCTGTGCATGCTCACGAGGCCAAACCAGAGCCAGAACAGAATATCACCATCTTGCATTCTCCTAACACCAAATCCTGCTCTCCTGATAGTTAAGTCTGATGAAAGGAGCTAGGAGCAATCTCTTGTCAGAGTTCTTCACAGTGGACATAAACGGTCCCAGAGCCGCCTAGTGCTGATAGGTCCTCTCTTTAGAGTCTGAAAGCCTGGAGCAGGAGACACCCTCATGGAAGACTTGCAGGAAGTGCGGACACTAATCTCCCATTGGCATTCCTACAAAACACGTTTTTACTGTATAATAGCTTGAGCCATGAGGAATCGTTCATGGATCCAAGAATCTGTAGCCTAATTACTAAATCAGATTCAGGCGTCTGCATAATCAGACTGTGTGAATCAGTGAAAATAGATTCAAAGGTAACCTTGAAAATGAATACCAGAATATTTTCCAAAATGGGTTGTCATCAACTTGTTTTTAATCAGCTATAATTCCCTGGATGTTTTCAATGTGTGATGCCAATTAAATGAGATTATATATGAGCTGATCACCAATTCTCTTTTCTTTGCTCTCAAATTCTTTTTTTTTTGTTATTATATTATCGATTCTTTCCTAAAGTTCCTACAATTTTTTTAATCTGAATGTTTACAACTTGCTATAGAGACACACACAAATACACATTATTCATCAAAAATAATAATAATGTACTACTCACAAGATTTGAAGCTACACATGTGTCAATCACTGACACAAAAAAATTAGACCTAATTTGTATGAAAATCTGTTTATTGAAATAATTGTGCAATCTAAAGCCCTGGATACTACTTCAATTTTGACATTTTAGATATGTCAGTTTATTTCTCTAAGTTTAACTCTTCTTTTCAATGTGATATAAAAATTAAAAAAATACTTTCTTCAGTGGGTTATATGAAATTCAAGCAGGACTGTATAAGCAAATATGCTAAAAATGTTGTGTTGTGCTTCTTTAAGACATTTCCTTATTATTAATGTTGACTTTACTTATTTGCAAATTTTTTCTTGAAAACTTTGAAGTATTTATGAAAATGTAAAATAAATATACACATTATTTGGATACAAAATAAAGAATAATAAAAAAGATGCTTAAGGCTATCATGAATGTATCACTGCTGTTAATTTAAACAATAACAATAGATGGAATAATTTGAGTTTTTCATTTTAGAAATGTTTAATTTACTACGCTGCTGCTATTTTTATATATTCCTAGAATTTTGCAATATCTAATACTGGACACTTCTAAACTAAATAGAACTCTTTTTTAATTGTTTCCCTTTTGTTAGTAGAGGAAAATTGTTATATCTCTAATAATATAGTGTTTAACAGCATGAAGATGCTGTCAATCAAGCGATAAAAACTTCAGCAATTATACTGTGTACTGACTTATTTTGTGTAATGACAATTGAATGACTATTTCCAGAAATTTAAGAATTTCAGTGTATGTAAATGAGAACTAAGAAGAAGCCAACTCATAACAGATGTTAGCACGATTTTTTTCCTTCCACTTAGAACATAATAAGCATATGGAATGGCCTATCAGACACAATTGCTGAGGCAAAACACAAGAATCATTCAAGAAACAATTAGATTCTGTTCTAAAGAAATGGAATCCTTAAAAAGGATGAGTCCTGATGGGCCGATAGTCCTGATGAGCAAATAGCTCTAGCTACAACCTTTATGATTTCATCTTCATTTGAATGTAAATGTCACCACAATACACTCATATCAAAATGTGGCAGTACCATGGAGAATGTTCCCCTCCGCCAGAGACACGAACCTGTTGATTATATTCCACGTCTATGCTGTGAAAGGCCACATGTGGTGACTTTGCTTCCATTTCCTTTGATATCAAGAAAAAGGAAGATTTTCTCATCATCTTAATTTCTTCATGTTTTGGATAATGGTTAGTAGAGCTTAGGGGATTTTTGTTTTAATACAATTTGTGGCATATTTCATGGCATGTTATCTAAAATGTATAAGGAAGTAAATTAGGGAAAATTTACTGGGGAATAAATAAAAATTATGTATTTACAAGGTAGGCCAGGCTATCAAAGGATATGCAAAAGTCTAAAAGAAGAATTTGATGGCACCTTTGTCATCCTTAGCTAACTATTGTGTACCATAATTGAACATGGCCCCAAAGAAATTTTATTTTGTTTTGCCTTATGAAAATAATAAACAGCCAGGACTGTGCCAGCTGAAGTCAGGAGCCAGGAGTCTAATAATTAATCTACAAAGATGGCAGCGACCCAGGGACTTGAGTCATTTGCATCACTTGTGTAGTATACATTAGGAGAATGATATCTCTTTTTTCCCCCAAAGATAAACTATTTTGAGTGTACTTTTTATACTACATATATGACTACCATCTTAATATTCAGCTATGATCTTCACTGGATGTTAATTATTCCTTTTCTTTTCTCTTTCTTTCTTTTTTTTTGGGGGGGTGTGCTTTTCTAAGACTTAAGACCAGGAGATAGTGATGTCTTGGAGGTAAAGGAGGTTATTTACTGTTCAGTAAATTGTGGCAATCAATCAATAAAATAATTTCATTATTTTAATGAAAATTTTTTATCTATTATCCATATACTAAGTGATAAGCTTCAAATAATATTATATTTTCTGTATTTTTTAAAACATTTTTGTGTTATTTATTTGGGGGCAAGAAGCCAGAGCTCAGAATCACTGATTCACACTCCAAATTCCTGCAAGGGCTGTGGCTGGGCATGGGCTAAGTCCAGGAGTTGGGAATGCTGTCTAGGTCTTCCTGAGGGTGTCAGAATATTACAAATACTTGAGGCATCACCTCTGCCTCCTTGGATCTGCACTGGTGGAAAACTGGAGTCAGTATCCTGACCCAGGAGTTACATCTATACAATCCCTTTGTGGAGCACAGGAATCTTAACAGTTAAGCTAAAAAATTGGATCCCGTGTTTTACATATTCTAAATTTTCCTTTGGTTTCCTATTTAGTGAAGTTGAATCTATGATAGGGCCACTGGCTGTACATGAATTGTGTTTTCCAAGTGACCTTAAATGGATCTACTAGGTGGTCATGTATACTGTTCAAGAATAAAGGGAAGAGAACTTAGTTGCAGAATATTTGATAAAAATTCCTGTGCATGTGTCTCCAGGGTAGAAGTTAACCTCTTGAGGGAAGGTGCTTTGACCTAATTGACTCTCTTTCTGTAGCATATAGCAAGTTATCACTAAATGCTATGGGCTGGAAATTAATTGTTAATGCAAATTTATTTAAGTTATTGATGTATTCCTACTGAAGCATGCACCTTTATCTTACCAAGCTTCTAAAATTAGATGCTAATTCTAGATTAGCAATTTTTAAGCCTGTCCTTGAACATTTGTGTCTCCCAATCTCCCAATTTAAATCTAGTTTGTGGCTGTGCAAAATAGTTCTGTAAGGCATCCTTATTTTAACCCACAGAGAATCAACAACTTGATGTTCTTAAATTACTATTGAAAAACATTATCTACATTCATCTCTGTGAAGTTTTGACTTAAGGCCAACAATTAAAACATGCACATGCAATACAATGTGGAACATAATTTTCCCAGAGTTTATCTTCAAAGTTTCAGACACATGCATACAACAGTGTAGTAAACAATGCAAAATATCAAGCCCAATCACAAAAATTTATATTCTAAAGACACAAAATTGGTGCCATTTGATTATTTGACTACTTAGATAGGCTTAATAAACATATCTTGTGTATGAATAGTAGGCATACACATTAGGATCATTTGCTAGCCATCAGAAAATTGGGTTAAAAAACAACTTTTTTTCTCTATCAGTAGACTTGACAATTTGGATTTTTTCATACAGTTTTTTTCTTGAATTACATTAGAAGACAGGATTCTATATATGATGAGTTAATTGTAAAATAGTAATAAATTCAGTGTTTTTACATTCAGAATTCACAGAAACTTAAAAAAAAAACTGTTCTATACTTGATTTTTAAAAAATGTTAAAAGAGAACATCGAGTTCCAGACATGAAATATCGTCATTAAAATTAATCTGCCAAATTAGGCTGCAAATCCTGTGAGTCTAATACTGTCATGAGGAAGAACTGGCCATTGCAGGCACAGACGACATAGTTAAGATGCTACTATTTGAGGCGGTATCTCATATGGGAGTTATGAGATTCAACTCCTGGCTCTGCTCTCATTCCCCACTTCCGACTACTGCAAACCCTTTCAGTCAGCAGTGGTGACTAGGGGAGACCTGCATTGAGTTCTGGGCCCCTGATTTTGGCCTGGCCCAACCCTAGCTGTTCCAGGAATTTAATGAGTGAATCAGCAGATGAAGTTCTCTCCCTCTCTTACTCTCTTTTTCTCCACCCCGCCGCCCGTGTGTGTGTGTATGTGTGTGTGTGTGTGTGTGTCTCCCTTTCATTCTCTCTCTGCCTTTCAAATAAATGAAAAAAAATTGGCCAATATAAGGTCAATATGATGTTACTGACAGCTTTAACTTTTTCCTCAAGCACAGAACTTTACAAAGATTTCTTTCTGACTCTAGGCCCACTATCTGCCTTTTCTTGAAGCATTTACCATAGAAAATGTGTTAATATAAAATTCCTTTTCTGCCTTTGTCTGCCATTTTTACAATGCAGGGCTATCTGCCCAGAATCTAGGAGCCATCCCTCTGAAATATAACCATCAAGCAAAATAGTGCACCAAATATCCCAGATTCTGTGGAGGAGAGGCCTGGCTTGAGCAGCCACCTTGCTCTAAGATGTGAAAGGGCTCTCTGTCATGAAGAGAAGGCAAAGTTTATCTTCCTCTGGGTGAGGCCAGTCAGCGACACAGGTAGGCTAAGATCCCGGGATCCTAAAAACTCCCAGGGCTTTTCTCATTTTTTGAGCTCAGATTGAATTCTGAACTCTCCCCACTGTTGAGGTGGCTTTGAGACTTCCTTTTCTGTTTTTGTCAGGTGCATTTTTGCTTTGATATTAGACATAAAAAGCAAACACACAAGACAGTGTAAGATTGTTTACCCTAGTGTTTAAACCTCACCAAATATGATTTTCCAAAGATTTAATGAAAATTTCATTTTAATAAAGTGAATTTCAAAACAGAATTTTAAATGAATATATGTACAAACATAAAATCATTACGAATTTTCTATAGTCATATTGTGTTTGCTGCTTTAAACTGAAATCAATATCTAGGTTTGTGATGTCAATGTAATGTGACAACATGTTTTGTTTTGTTTCTGTCTTGTCTTTTATAATATGATTCTGTCAGTGATGACTCAGGGAATAAAACGATGCTTCTACACCAGCCTATCATATTTCCTATATGTACCATTTTATCATTGATACATTCATATAACATACTCTGAGGTAAGCTGGGATTCAATTTATCCACATGAATGACATTGTACAACTTGTCCCTGTAAGTACTAGAGAATACATGTGATTTAAAGAATATCTTACTCATGTGATGTTAATTTTAATTGAAAATTCTGAAGTCCTGTGGTGATTTTCAGAAGTAGGAACACTAGCCTCACAACACGAGTTTTATTCATGCAGTCGAAAGATGCTTGCTGTTTCTGCCGTGGACCCCTCATGTCTAACCCCATTTGGGGGGGTTATATCATTCTTATCTATCCTGGGAGAAAGCTTGGTCATTTATTGGGTTGTCCATCTGCTTCTTTATTTTTTATTGTCTATCCTATTCTTTAATTACATTAATCATTGAGAGAAGTTGCCATTATTTAGGTTCTAAGCATATTCAAAATTATTAGTTTATACTGGAGAAACCAATAACATGATAAGCAGCAGTTACCTCCGACTGTACCACATCCTCCCCCAAAACAGAAACAGATTCTGGGTCCATAAACATTCCAGGCCGGCGCCGCGGCTCACTAGGCTAATCCTCCACCTTGCGGCGCCAGCACACCGGGTTCTAGTCCCGGTCGGGGTGCTGGATTCTGTCCCAGTTGCCCCTCTTCCAGGCCAGCTCTCTGCTGTGGCCAGGGAGTACAGTGGAAGATGGCCCAAGTACTTGGGCCCTGCACCCCATGGGACACCAGGATAGGTACCTGGCTCCTGCCATCGGATCAGTGCGGTGTGCCGGCCACAGTGCGCCAGACGCGGCGGCCATTGGAGGGTGAACTAACAGCAAAGGAAGACCTTTCTCTCTGTCTCTCTCTCTCTCACTGTCCACTCTGCCTGTCAAAAAAAATTAAAAAAAATAATAAAAACATAAACATTCCAAAGTGGGAACAGAGGAACAAACCCTCATTTGATTGTTTTATATGACCGATCAAATGTTCATATAAAAATATGGTTCATCTCTCAAATAAAAAATTCTACAAATAAAAATCTCTGCACCTTCAATGAAGAAAAACAATTAAATATTTAAGGATTCTGGATTTTCGTGCATATGCGTTCAGAAATATGTCTATGCTCACTTGAGGATATGTGCTTTCTTGAGGTTTACTGTTGTTTAATGATAACATATTCTTAAAGTTCAACATGCAGACAGACAAAAACACAAATCATAACTGTGCCTCTATAATTATGTTTACACACTGAACACATCATGTGACCAGCATCTGTATTTCAAAACATATAATATGTTAATTCCCCCCAATATCCCTCCCTAGCTAATAATTCCTCCTACTGAGCAATCCAAGAAGGTTAAAGGTTATCTGTTTCCAATACCATAGATCAACTCGGACTTTGTTCTGAATGTAAATAAATCACACAGTATGTGTGTTTATGTCTTGTTTCTTTCATTCTATATTGTATTCGTGAAATTCATTTTTATTGGTATCGTTTCAATTTCTTTCTCTGTTGTCTGGTATCTGCTGATAAGCTTATTTATAAGTTTATTTATTCTTGTATCTCAGCAGGAAATCCAATATAGGAATCCAAAAATTCTTGTTATTGGTATTTATGCTTTCATTCCTTTTTTAGTGTTTAATTTTGTAACAGTGTGTTGATTTTTTCTTTTTAATTTGTATTAATATAAAATGAACAGATTTCATGTATTTCATAGGTACACTCCTAAGAAAACAATCATACATATTTTGAACGATCAAATGTTGAGTGCATTGATATTACCTGTGGTATGCCTGTTTTCTATTTCACTGAAATTTGCTTTTATCTTCTTTCATTAATCTCTTCTAATTTCTGAGAACTTGGTATGTCCTTTAAAATTACAAAGCTTCAGTCACGGATCATGATAAGACCATAAAAAATGATTAGCCACTTTCAGTCTTTTGTACATACAAATGTGTGTTCTTGTGTTTAACATGCCTTTTATTTCTTTCTAAACATCAATTTATAATTTTACAAGCTTCATGTGTTACGCTCTCATTAACATCCTAATAAGTTTTGATGAATACTTCTTTTATGCATGAATTATTCGATGGTGTGTGATGGTATGCTTTCTGAAAAATTGCTGACTACTTAATTGTCTTTTCTTGTTCATTTAAGAACATTATTCTGTGTTGTATCAATTCTTTGAGATTTGTTGTTTCATGGCTTATATAGTGGACAATTTTAAAAATGTTCCATGTGCACTAAAAAAATAAATTTCATGCTTCTGTTGTTAGGTACAATGTTCTTTTTACTCGAAGGTGTTCATTCATGGTAATTTTCTTGTCTTCATCTCTGTAAGCTCCTTTTATTTTCTTTTGGTGGGTACATGCCTGCTATTTCTCTCTGTTCTTTTTTTAAAGATTTTATTTATTTATTCTAAAGAGAGTTACACAGAGAGAGGAGAGGTAGAGAGAGAGAGAGAGAGAGGTCTTCCATCCGCTGGTTCATTCCCCAATTGGCCGCTACTGCCAGAACTTCACCAATCTGAAGCCAAGAGTCAGGAGCTTCTTCCGGGTCTCCCACGTGGGTGCAGGGGCCTAAGGACTTGGGCCATCCTCTACTGCTTTCCCAGGCCATAGCAGAAAGCTAGATCGGAAGAAGAATAGCCAAGACTAGAACCAGCGCCCATATGGGATGCCGGGGCTTCAGGCCAGCGCCTTAACCTGCTATACCACAGTGCCGGTCCCTCTCTCTGTTCTTTTAAGAGCAATGCTGAAAAAAAAAATTAAAAAACCCCTGGTATTTGTGGATTTGTCATTTACTTTTACATTCAAATTTTGCTGTAAATATATATTTTTTTAAGATTTTATTTATTTGGGAGGTAGAGTTACAGACAGTGAGAGGGAGAGGGAGAGAGGGGGGAGAGAGAGAGAGAGAGAGAGAGAGAGAGAGAGAGAGTCTTCCATCCGATGTTTCATTCCCCAATTGGCTGCAATGGCCAGAGCTAAGCAGATCTGAAGCCAGGAACCAGGAGCTTCTTCCCAGTCTCCCATGTTGGTGCAGGGGCCCAAAGACTTGAGCCATCTTCTAGTGCTTTCCCAGGCCATAGCAGAGAGCTGGATTGGAAGAGGAGCAGCCGGGACTAGAATCGGCTCCCCTATGCGATGCCGGTCCCTCAGGCGGAGGATTAACCTACTGCGCCTTGGCGCCGGCCCCTGTAAATATTCTTAAGTTTGGGAGAAATATGGTAATATTTTTCTTCTTACCATCTAAGTTGTTAGATTGATGTCTTTATGATAAATCTTTTAAGTTACTTTTAGTTTGAATTTTTCTGTTCCTTTTCTAGACATTATATAGATTTTGTGTTTGAATATGTTCAATTCCGTTTGACTACGTAGGTTTAGTAATTGATATTTTAGCCTATTTATATTTAACATAATTCCCAACATATTCAGAGTTATATTATCCTTATTCATTGTCTCTTATACTATAAATGTTACTCCTTTTCTCCTTTTTTTGTTCCTTATGTATTAGATTTTTAGGGTCTATATTTTCTGTATTTTATTACTTATGCATTACTTTACTAGTTACCTAGTGTTTGTTCTACAGATTAAAATGCAAATTCTTGTTGAGTAATTGACTGTTATCCTTTAACAATAATGCTAGTTGTATCTTTGTCCTAAGGTAGAACACTTTAAATCCATTTACTTATTTTTTCCACATATACTATTTTAAGAACGTTTAACATATATATATATATATATATATATATATATATATTTGAGTTTTCATAGAATGGTATTGTTGACATTTTATATAGACATTAATTTTCTTGTAATGAGTTCCACTGGTAAAAATTATCTTTCAATTTATTTGTTAATATTTATGAATCATATTATTTGTGGATTGTTTTCTTAATCTGTTTAAAAATGCCATCTTGTTCTCTTCTGACATCCAGAGTTTGTTTTGTTATTTTA
Organism: Oryctolagus cuniculus; assembly: GCF_964237555.1. Taxonomy (NCBI): domain Eukaryota; kingdom Metazoa; phylum Chordata; class Mammalia; order Lagomorpha; family Leporidae; genus Oryctolagus; species Oryctolagus cuniculus. Next base: position 13,776,338 of record NC_091441.1, on the reverse strand, counting down.
TTCAAAGGTATTTTTAATCTCTGGAACATAATCTGTATCTCCTAGCCCTGAATGATTTAACTTATTTTATCTATTTTAAAAAATTTTACTAAGATACTCCTAATTGTGGTTTTCTGCTTATACTGATTTGGGTTCCATGAGTTGAGTAATGTATAGAGGGATGTGTGTCGTGTCTGTCACTGTCTCATAAGCCACTCTAAAATTTATTGGCTTAAAATAATAATCATTTTATGATCTCACGTTTCTCTTGTGATTGGATGTGTATGGCAATTTATTCAGCCAAGTTCAACTAGTGTTCCTGATGTTATTACTTTAATTTAGTGACTAGATTTGGAATTATTTTGATTCTAGAATATTCTAGTTCAGCTGGAAAATCTAAAGATTATTTATTTATTTGAAAGGGAGAGCTACAGAGAGGCAGAGAGAGAGAGAGAGAGAGAAAGAGAGAGGTCGGTCTTCCATCTACTGGTTCACTCCCCAATTGGCCTCAATGGCCGGAGATGGGCCTATACAAAGCCAGGGGCCAGGAGTCTCTTCCGGGTCTCCCATGGAAGAGACCCAAGGACTTGGGCCATCATCTATTCCTTTCCCAGGCCATAGCAAAGAGCTGGATTGGAAGTGGAACAGCCAGGACTTAAACCTGCACCCATATAGGATGCTGACACTGCTATGCCACAGCATTGGCCCCTAGACTATGTTTTTTTTTTTTTTTTAAGTATTGCTTTGTCAAAATAGATTCCTGTCAAGATATCTGAGATTATGAGTTAAATTTATAGGAAGCCAATGTATCTATTAAGTATATATGAAATCCTTGTGTTGATCAATGTAATAGGTCAATGTCAGGCTACTTAGTAGCAGAGAGTAATCTTTATAGTTACTGTCAATATATTTGAAAATATTTTTACTGTAATTTTCTCAAAATTCAGGAAACATATTTTCCTCTGTATTTTATAATTATGCAAGTATACCTTCATCTGTCATATTTTTTGCTAACTCCTAACAAAAGCATTATACCCTCATGAAAAAGTGATTTTTTTTGTGTGCTTACTTTTTATTCATGGCTTGGTTTAATGATTTAGCAAATGAATAAATAAAATCATATTTTAATAAAACATTTGTTAAGAATTTGTGTGTAATCTGTGTTTTTAAAATAATTCTACTTTTATGTGTTTTTGATTAACATTTAAAAATTGAACATATTTATGGTAAACAATGTGACATATTTTTACTAAGTATAGAAATTTCACATTTGAAAAAAGTGTCTAATACATATATATATATATACACACACAGATAAAACGACAATGATTGTGGCAAAGCTAAAAAAGTGCACTTGTTCTTAATCCAGACTCCGGTAGAAAAGAAAGATAATAGTTTAAAATAATTTTCAGAGGTTATTACTAAGGATTAATAAAATAAAAGAATAATACACATTATTCAGGGTACTTTTAAAGTACACTTTCCTTGAACTCTTGGAGAAAAGACATACACTACATTTTCAGTTGTTAAAATACATTTATGTATCCATGTTTCAAACCAACAACATGCACTAAATTAGATTACTATTAATAAATTTTTGTGCTTTAAGGATCATGATAAATAATTATTCTACCCAGTGAAACTAAGACAAGAGTGAATTTTGCTGCTTATGGAAGATAGAGTTTCAGTAGATGTGGACACAGCTTTTGAGGCCCATCTACTAGGTAATTTACAGTTATGTGTATAATATTGCATTCAAGACAATGCATATTGCAGTTATGAGGATTATTGTTTTCATTTCAGGGAACCTTTTAAAATATTGATTTAATTTTTATTGTGGTGTGTTTTATCTGGATTTTTTGCTGCCTACCTAATTTTGCATAGTATTACTGGGTGAATATTAGATACATATTTCATCTAGCATCACACACTTTTAATGTTAAAATACTGTAAAAAGAATAATACTCTCATTGCTTTCTCATCTTTATTTACCTCTTGGATAATTTTGCATGTATTACTGAATAAACATATCTAAATTTTAAAGATTTTTTTATTTAGAAATTCTATAAAAATACAAGCAAATAGAATAATGTGGCAGATAATGTAACTTAACAAAAATAATATGATAAAATAAAGCAAAAGGGGTTTGTGATAAATATGGCAACCCTAACTTTCAAAGGAAAATGAAAGTAGAGGATGTGTCCTTGGAGACTGACATCACAGCTTTTTATTTTATAACCATTGAGTTCATGTTTAATGAGAATATGGCATATTTTCTCCTAGGTTAGGGGAAAATAATAGCTTTAGACATTTTCTTTGACCCTCAAACCATAGAGAGGATATGAATAATGATGAACCAAGGGGTAGAGAGCATTTAAAAATAGCCTACTATGCCTCAAATAGGGACATCCTACTATTAGTGCTAAGAATAACTTCTTATAACTTTGAAACATCTAGCATAGGACATTTTAAAAAATGAACTGTTTTATACTCTCAGAAGATTTTTTTAAACTTTCATATGAAATCTTACAGCATAAAGGCACATTGTAATATGTTAGTCCGAGCACACATTTTATACAAGAGAAACCGAGACTAGGAGACATGAAGTGACTTTTCCCAGCCACATTAATACAGAACCTGAGCTCATATCTGGGCCCACTGTTTCACAGTGTCACCCACCTTTCCACTTCAACGAGTTCTTTGTACATTTTTCCTCTAAAAGAAGGTGGCTGGAAAGAAGAGTTGGAGATCTGTTCATTTGTCTACACAGTGGCACAAATAGGACAGCTTCTTCCAACTGAAAAGCCATAGTCCTCAAGTCATTTTGCAAAGGTCAACTAATCAATACAGAGTCACATTCTCAGCAGGTTGAGTGAGAGATGCTCCACTAAATTACAGCCGTGGATCCATCACCCAGAGCAAATCTTTAGCCTTGAAAGTACCGTTAGCTTTAGGTGAATAAACCAATTCCTCAAGAGAATCTTAGGTTAAACTAAAGACAGTACTCTTAAATTTCTAGTTCTTTATTTATTCCACATCTCAGTTTTTTTCTTTTAAGGGAGATCATGATAGTAAGTTACTTATATCTTAATGTAATAATGGATATCAAGTATTATCAAATATTTTATTCTCAAAACATAATGAAATTATGAGTTTATGTGAAATTTACTCAACTTTTAAGAGATAAAGTACAAAAAGACCACTGGAAACACATCTATTAAAAACTAAGTCTCGGCGGAGCCAAGATGGCGGAATAGTGAGGGCGCGCACCGATAGTCCGGGAAAATTTAGTTTAATAAAAGGGGAGTTACGGTAGCCGCAGAAAAAAAGAACCAGGAAAAAATTGCACGGGAATCGTGAATCGGAGGACCTACTGGGAGAACAAGGTCGCCCACCACGCGGAAGCCAAGTCGCGGGACCGAGCCGCAGAAGCCCCAGGGTCTGCGCGACAGTGCTCCAAGGGGAGTGCACGCCACACAGACAACAGCGGGGAGACTTGGGACGCTCAGGGCTCCGAGTCCACACATCGGCGCTGGAAGGGGAGGTGAGCTCAATAACCCGAGACATTGGTGGGGAAACGGGGGTCAGAATCTAGAGGGGGGCCGGAAAGTGCAGCAAACTCACTACCGGAAAGAAGGAAAAAAAAAGCTTCGGGGTTTCTCTTCCCCCTAACCTTGCAAAGGTTACAAGGCTGCAAGGCTTGAAGAGACAAAGAGCAGGCCTCCTCTCTGGATTTACATATCAATCGGGGAGAGCTAAGGAACTGAGTCACTACAATTCAGTAGCCTAGGCAACCCAGTGGGAGTCCAGAGGAGCCAAAGACTGGAAGCTAAATACCATCAATTCTGCACAGCCATGCCCTGCGGTGTTACTTACCCCCTGAATAAATAAAATAAATAAATAAATAAAAAGAGAGAGATTTACCACGCATAACCTGAGGGTGTCACCTTTGCACACCCTTAACCAGGAAGAACCAGGCAGAGCTCTCAGGCCGCACCCATCTCAAGCCTCCAAGGCTCCTCCAACAGCAGGCAGTCCACTTAACACGGACACAGTATAAAATAAAAAAAAAAAAAAAAAAACGCACAGTGACGCAAGAAGAATTAACTATGCCGAGTAACAAACACAGAAATAGAGGGAGCAAGATCAACGATGACACTATGATGCCTCCAAATAAGCAAAACACCCCAAGCCAAGAGTATGAAGATGATGAGATAGAAGAAATGCAAGATACGGATTTCAAAAAATTTATGATAAGAACATTTAGAAGTTTTCAAAAGCAAATCCTTGAACTACAGAAATCCTTAATGGACAAGATTGAAAATCTCTCTCGTGAAAACGAAATTTTAAGGAAGAGTCAAAATGAAACTCAGAAACTAGTAGAACAGGAAAGTGTAATAGTGAAGAGAAATCAAAATGAAATGAAGAGCTCAATAGATCAAATGACAAACACATTAGAAAGCCTTAAAAACAGAATGGGTGAAGCAGAAGAGAGAATATCGGACTTAGAAGATAGAGCACAGGAAAACATACAGTCAAACCAAAGAAAAGAAGAGGAAATTAGAAACCTAAAAAATATTGTTGGGAATCTACAGGATACTATTAAAAAAACCAACATTCAAGTTCTAGGAGTTCCTGAAGGCATGGAGAGAGAGAAAGGATTGGAAGGCCTTTTTAGTGAGATACTAGCAGAGAACTTTCCAGGTTTGGAGAAGGACAGAGATATCCTAGTACAGGAAGCTCATAGAACCCCCAATAAACATGACCAAAAGAGATCCTCACCACGACACGTGGTAATTAAACTCACCACAGTGAAACATAAAGAAAAGATCCTAAAATGTGCAAGAGAGAAACGTCAGATTACTCTCAGAGGAGCTCCAATCAGACTCACAGCTGACTTCTCATCAGAAACCCTACAAGCTAGGAGGGAATGGCGAGACATAGCACAGGTGCTAAGAGAGAAAAATTGCCAGCCCAGAATATTATATCCTGCCAAGCTCTCATTTGTGAATGAAGGTGAAATAAAGACCTTTCATAGCAAACAGAAATTGAAAGACTTTGTGGCCACTCGTCCGGCCCTGCAAAAGATACTTAAAGATGTGCTACACTCAGAAACACAGAAACACGGCCATCAATATGAAAGAAGGGAAAGGAAGAACACCTACCACTAAAAGAGCATGGGAAGCTCAAAGCATATACTAGAAAATATTTCCGGGAAAATGGCAGGGCAAAGTCACTACGTATCAATAGTCACATTGAACATTAATGGTCTGAATTCTTCAGTTAAAAGACACCGTTTGGCTAACTGGCTCACAGAACACAACCCAACTATTTGTTGCCTACAAGAAACACATCTCTCTAACAAAGAGGCATGCAGACTGAAAGTGAAAGGTTGGAAAAAGATATTCCATGCCAACAGAAACCAAAAAAAAGCAGGTGTAGCCATATTAATATCAGACAAAATAAACTTTAATACAAAAACTGTTAAGAGAGACAAAGAGGGACACTACATAATGATTAAGGGTTCAATTCAACAGGAAGATGTAACTATTATAAATGTATATGCACCTAATTACAGGGCACCGGTCTATTTAAAAGATATGCTAAGGGACTTAAAGGGAGATTTAGATTCCAATACAATAGTACTGGGGGACTTCAATACTCCACTCTCAGAAATAGACAGATCATCCGGACAGAAGATCAACAAGGAAACAGCAGATTTAATTGACACTATTGCCCAAATGGATCTAACAGATATCTACAGAACTTTCAACCCCACATCTACAGACTTCACATTCTTCTCAGCAGCGCATGGAACCTTCTCTAGGATTGATCACATACTAGGCCATAAAGCAAGTCTCAGCAAATTTAAAAGAATTAGAATCATACCATGCAGCTTCTCAGACCACAGCGGGATGAAGCTGGAAATTAGCAACTCAGGAAACCCCAGAAAGTATGCAAACACATGGAGACTGAACAACATGCTCCTGAATGAACACTGGGTCATTCAAGAAATCAAAAGAGAAATCAAAAACTTTCTGGAAGTAAATGAAGACAACAACACAACATATCAAAACTTATGGGATACAGCAAAAGCAGTATTGAGAGGCAAATTTATAGCAATAGGTGCTTATACCAAGAAATTGGAAAGGTACCAAATAAATGAGCTTTCAGCGCACCTCAAGGACCTAGAAAAACTGCAGCAAACCAAACCCAAATCTAGTAGGAGAAGAGAAATAATTAAAACCAGAGAAGAAATTAACAGGATTGAATCCAAAAAAACATTACAAAAAATCAGCCAAGCGAGAAGCTGGTTTTTTGAAAAAATAAACAAAATTGACACCCCATTGGCCCAACTAACTAAAAAAAGAAGAGAAAAGACCCAAATCAATAAAATCAGAGATGAAAAAGGAAACGTAACAACAGACACCACAGAAATAAAAAGAATCATCAGAAATTACTACAAGGACCTGTATGCCAGCAAACAGGAAAACCTATCAGAAATGGATAGATTCCTGGACACATGCAATCTACCAAAATTGAACCATGAAGACATCGAAAACCTAAATAGACCCATAACTGAAACAGAAATTGAAACAGTAATAAAGGCCCTCCCAACAAAGAAAAGCCCAGGACCAGATGGATTCACTGCTGAATTCTACCAGACATTTAAAGAAGAACTAATCCCATTTCTTCTCAAACTATTCAGAACAATCGAAAAAGAGGGAATCCTCCCAAATTCTTTCTATGAAGCCAGCATCACCTTAATCCCTAAGCCAGAGAAAGATGCAGCACTGAAAGAAAATTACAGACCAATATCCCTGATGAACATAGACGCAAAAATCCTCAATAAAATTCTGGCCAATAGAATACAACAACACATCAGGAAAATCATCCACCCAGACCAAGTGGGATTCATCCCTGGTATGCAGGGATGGTTCAACATTCGCAAATCAATCAATGTGATTCACCACATTAACAGACTGCAGAAGAAAAACCATATGATTATCTCAATTGATGCAGAGAAAGCATTTGATAAAATTCAACACCCTTTCATGATGAAAACTCTAAGCAAATTGGGTATAGAAGGAACATTCCTCAATATAATCAAAGCAATTTATAAAAAACCCACAGCCAGCATCCTATTGAATGGAGAAAAGTTGGAAGCATTTCCACTGAAATCTGGCACCAGGCAGGGATGCCCACTCTCACCAGTGCTATTTAACATAGTTCTGGAAGTTTTAGCCAGAGCCATCAGACAAGAAAAAGAAATCAAAGGAATACAAATCAAGAAGGAAGAAGTCAAACTATCCCTCTTTGCAGACGATATGATTCTGTACTTAGAGGATCCAAAGAACTCTACTAAGAGACTATTGGAACTCATAGAGGAGTTTGGCAAAGTGGCAGGATATAAAATCAATGCACAAAAATCAACAGCCTTTGTATACACAAGCAATGCCATGACTGAGAAAGAACTGCTAAGATCAATCCCATTCACAATAGCTACAAAAACAATCAAATACCTTGGAATAAACTTAACCAAGGACGTTAAAGATCTCTACGATGAAAATTACAAAACCTTAAAGAAAGAAATAGAAGAGGATACCAAAAAATGGAAAAATCTTCCATGCTCATGGATTGGAAGAATCAACATCATCAAAATGTCCATTCTCCCAAAAGCAATTTATAGATTCAATGCAATCCCAATCAAGATACCAAAGACATTCTTCGCAGATCTAGAAAAAATGATGCTGAAATTCATATGGAGGCACAAGAGACCTCGAATAGCTAAAGCAATCTTGTACAACAAAAACAAAGCCGGAGGCATCACAATACCAGACTTCAGGACATACTACAGGGCAGTTGTAATCAAAACAGCATGGTACTGGTACAGAAACAGATGGATAGACCAATGGAACAGAATTGAAACACCAGAAATCAACCCAAACATCTACAGCCAACTTATATTTGATCAAGGATCTAAAACTAACTCCTGGAGCAAGGACAGTCTATTCAATAAATGGTGCTGGGAAAACTGGATTTCCACGTGCAGAAGCATGAAGCAAGACCCCTACCTTACACCTTACACAAAAATCCACTCAACGTGGATTAAAGACCTAAATCTACGTCCTGACACCATGAAGTTATTAGAGAACATTGGAGAAACCCTTCAAGATATTGGCACAGGCAAAGAATTTCTGGAAAAGACCCGGGAGGCACAGACAGTCAAAGCCAAAATCAACTATTGGGATTGCATCAAATTGAGAAGTTTCTGTACTGCAAAAGAAACAGTCAGGAGAGTGAAGAGACAACCGACAGGATGGGAAAAAATATTTGCAAACTATGCAACAGATAAAGGGTTAATAACCAGAATCTACAAAGAGATCAAGAAACTCCACAAAAACAAAACCAACAACCCACTTAAGAGATGGGCCAAGGACTTCAATAGACATTTTTCAAAAGAGGAAATCCAAATGGCCAACAGGCACATGAAAAAATGTTCAAGGTCACTAGCAATCAGGGAAATGCAAATCAAAAGCACAATGAGGTTTCACCTCACCCCGGTTAGAATGGCTCACATACAGAAATCTACCAACAACAGATGCTGGCGAGGATGTGGGGAAAAAGGGACACTAACCCACTGTTGGTGGGAATGCAAACTGGTCAAGCCACTATGGAAATCAGTCTGGAGATTCCTCAGAAACCTGAAGATAACCCTACCGTTCGACCCAGCCATCCCACTCCTTGGAATTTACCCAAAGGAGTTTAAATTGATAAACAAAAAAGCGGTCTGCACCCTAATGTTTATTGCAGCACAATTCACAATAGCCAAGACCTGGAACCAACCTAAATGCCCATCAACGGTAGACTGGATAAAGAAATTATGGGATATGTATTCTTTAGAGTACTATACCGCAGTAAGAAACAACGAAATCCAGTCATTTGCAACAAAATGGAGGAATCTGGAACACACCATGCTGAGTGAAGTAAGCCAGTCCCAAATGGACAAATACCATATGTTCTCCCTGATCGGTGACAACTGACTGAACACCAAAGGGGAAACCTCCTGAAGTGAAGTGGACACTATGAGAAATGGTGACTTGATCAGCATAGCCCTGACTGCTGATGGACAACTTAATACATTATCCCTCATAGCATTTTTTTTTTTTGTCTGTTCTACTTGATATGACTGGTTTAATTCTGTAATTATCACACAGTTATTCTTGAGTGTTAAAAATTAACTGAAATGTGATCCCTGTTGAACGTAAGAGTGGGAATAAGAGAGGGAAGAGATGTGTAATTTGGGGCATGCTCGGGCTGACTTGCCCCAATTGGTAGAGTTGGAAACATACCAGGGGATTCCAATTCAATCCCATCAAGGTGGCATATGCCAATGCCATCTCGCTATTCCAGGTGATCAATTTCAGTTCACAATTGATCATAATGAAAGGACTGAGAGTCAAGGGGAGCACATGGGCAAGTCTAGTATCTGCTGACACCAACCGATAGAATGGATAAAGGGGAGGGTGGTCCAGCATGGGAAGTGAGATGCTCAGCAGACTCATAGAATGGCGGATGTCCTAAATAGCACTCTGGCCTCAGAATCAGCCCTGAAGGCACTCGGATCTGGCTGAAAAGCCCATGAGAGTATTTCAGGCATGGAAAGCCAAGACACTCTGGCAAAAAGATCTCTGTGAGTGAGATCCCAGTGGAAAGAACAGGTCTTCAAAGAGGGAGGTGCCTTTCTCTGAAGGGAGGAGAGAACCTCCACTTTGACTATGACCGTGTCCAAACAAGATAAGAGTCGGAGAACTCAGGGGGCTTCCATAGCCTTGGAAACTCATAACTGGTGCATAGGGAGATTACTGATGCCATAAACAGGAGTGTCAATTTGTGAAGTCAACGGCAGGAGTCACTGTGCACTTACTCCTCATGTAGGATCTCTGTCCTTAACGTGCTGTACACTGAGGCTTAATGCTATAACGAGTACTCAAACAGTATATTTCACTTTGTGTTTCTATGGGGGTGCAAACGATTGAAATCTTTACTTAATGTACACTAAACTGATCTTCTGTAAAAAAAAAAAAAAATTATCAATTCCCAACTTGACTCTCACTGGGATTAAACATGACAATAGGTCTGATCTGATTTCATCATCATTTAAAAAAAATCATCTATTAGTTTTCACTTAATGTTTCTGTGTGGGAGCAAACTGTTGAAATACTTACTTAAGGTATGCTACGCTGATCTTCTGTATATTAAGATAATCGAAAATGAATCTTGACGTGAATGGAGGGGGAGAGGGAGTGGGAAGGGGGGGGGTTGTGGGTGGGAGGGACGGTATGGGGGGGGAAGCCATTGTAACACATGAGTCGTACTTTGGAAATTTATATTCATTAAATAAAAGATAAAAAAAAAAAAAAAAACTAAGTCTCATTTTTCATAGTATGAATATAGCCATAAGTTATCCTATTAATTATTTTATTATCTGTGAGTTACAATTTATAATAGTTATATATAATTTACATTATTTATATTATTTAAATTAGTTATTCAACAACCATGTTGCTTTGATGAATAAATGGTAATTTTATAAAATTAAACTGTATTTTTGTATATGTAGGCACACAGCTTGATTGTGTAAGAGAAGCTCACCTGGAGTACAATGATTCTAATGGCAACCCTGTAGAAGAGGTCAAGTGGTTATAAATAATCTGCTTTCACTGTGTAAAACAAAGACGGTAAAAATGGTATTTTTTCATTGTTTGACTATATGAGAAAATCTCAGGGCAGGAGTTGTGGTTCAGTGGGTTAAGTTGCTGCTTGGGATGCCAACATCCCATAACAGAGTGCCTGGGACTGAGTTCCACTTCTGCTTGCAATTCATTTTCTGGTTAATGTGCAAGCTGGGGAGCAGAAGAGGAAGGAGGGTCCAATCCAAAGTTCCTGACTCTTGCTTTGGCTTTGGCTTTACCTAATCTAAGATGTTGCAGGTATTTGTGGGACTGAATCAGTGGATAGAAGATCTCTCTTTTCTCTTTCAAATAAATAAATAAATAAATCCCAAGAAAGAAAACCAGTTATAGGGTTATTTTAATGGCAACCTTGTGGAATAGGGCAATCAGTTATTATTTCCCTTTGGCAAATGAGGATTCTAACACAAGTATGGTAAATCACTCCCCTACACATTTCAAAAGTGAATGCTCACCGAAGACTTTCTCTTTGGATTCTCAAACTCCTTTCATGCCTAAATGTTCTAATAACTCTGATTTCTCAAATGACTTTTAATTTAGAAACTACTCCAATATGAAAAGCTATTATATTATACTGTATATAAGCTTTCATTTCTAATAACATCTCAAAGTAGATTAAACACTATATTATCATTCTATTTAAAACTATCTGTGGAAAAATAAAGGATCTGCACGATAGTAAAAATCAGGAAACTTGTCTACAATCATATGAACTAGAAAATTAAAATAAATACCATTTCATTTCTATTGTCACAATCTAGATTTGATATTCGGACGCTCAAGTTTGTTTAAAATTATCTTTATTTCTTTGAGTTTTTCTTCTTTTGCTTACAAATAAAGTAAATATAAATTAAAAATTGGATAACAAAGCATTCATTTTCCTAATAGACAATGTAATAATGAAAACGTTGTTTCTAAAAATAATTTTTCACAAATAGGTCCCAAATAAAAGCAACGAAATCATCTTTAATCTTTTATGAATGTAAACTCAGTGAGGGTTTAGTCTTGTACTACTCTTCCTCCTACAGCCAAAACTCAATTTTTTTATTACCCATTGATGAACATTTACCGGCTTTAGAAATGGCCCTTCTATTCATGTGTGGACAAGGTTTTCCATATATTGTTCATAGTGTTTTCTAACCTGCTCACTCGTGCTGCATAATATGGATAATAAAGACATACTGAAGCAAAGCAAAATACTTTTTAAATCAGTTATCTTTCTCTGCTCATGCTCACCAGCATATGGCACCTGAAACTATACTTAGCTTTTTAGCATTAAAAATGCATTGATTCAGAATGAATGGATATTGGTAGAACGAATTTCCATGGATGCAAAATGCTTTGATTCATCTTATGATAGTAATGACTAATGACTACAAAACTAACTTACAGAAGGTGCTATTTATAAGAAAAGTGAGCCCCCTAAATATTTAATTATTAACAATGTAGATGACAGTGGAGTTGAGTCTTAGATAAGACTGATTCCTTTCAGAAAACGAACACATATGACTTTATTATAACTATGCATATTTTCAAGCAGTAAAAAAACCACCATACCATGAATAAAATCAACAGCGACAACAGTGACACTTGTAGAGTGATGCATGGAACTCAAGAGTAAGTTAAAGAGAAGAAATGGCTTCTGTGGTACACCTGAGGTTCACAGAGTGACAGACACATCCCACCAGTAGATGCAGCCTTCTGTCTAACATCATTCCTTTTCTTCAGTGACTTTAAATGGAAATTATGTACTGGAATAAGAATCCAGAGCCACTCACTATATTTTGATAGTTGATAGAGAGAAAAAATAGAAACATATAGACGTACTGTCAATTCTATAGACCATGTTATAATCCTCAGATATGTTAAAAATTAAATATTTAAATCTAATTGGTTTGCTTGTGTGTATACTTTTGTTTTTGTGTATAGCATGTATTAATCCACACATGCACACATATGTATATATGTGTGTATATTAAATAAAAGTGTGTTTTTGTTGTTTTTGTATTTCATTTTGCTTATTTTATTTTAGGAAATACCCAAATTCTTTCCCAAACCTACCAATTCTGTGCAATATTATTTCTTCTGAAATGATCTTGCAATATTATTGTAGGCATTTAAGGCTGTGTATTACTATTTCTTCTAAAATTATTTTGACACTTATTTTACAAATTGATGATTCTTGTTAAATAAAATGTTAATTTATTATAACATTTAAAATTACCATCTAAGTCCTCTAACTAAATTTAAGAGGTAAATTCTTTTTAAAAACATACTATTTTGCCTTGTGTGTTGAAACATCCAATTCCACTCAAGATTGAATATGTGGCACATAACTGGCCAAGTCTAGGTACAATTACATGCATTCATTACCTTGTATTCACAGATGACCATAGACAACAAAGATGCATTAGTGTAAAGCAATAGTTCTCACAAATGCTTTGTTTATTATGCATTCCAAAAACACGTGTCTATATGAACCTTAACTGGCACGCACAAAGATTTTATGCATTTTGCAGAAATCTTAATCATCTGGAAAAATACTTTTTATATTATATCATGGAAACGACAGGGAGCAATTGCCATCAATTTTTTTTGTATCCAAACATCTTGTTGTATGAAAACCATTTAACTGAAGAGTGGCTCTCACCTTTGCACTGTGCCATTTTCTCGTTGGATTGATGTCCTACCTACTTGAACTCTTGACTGCTTTGCTATAATAGAATGTTAACAGAGACAGCTGACACAGTAAAAAGAGCTATCACCATTCTGATCTCTGTGTGATCTAGAGCAATCACAAAAGAAATCTAAAATGAATTCTTACACAGACAGGAAGAAGAAAATATGTGGTTTAAACTTTTCATACTTAACAGACAATGGCCTTCAAGACATAAGAGAGACATTCTAGAATTAGCATTTTTGACATGACATAAATCAACCTAAGTAGCATAACCTTTCTTATCACATAGTTTACGGAAGTATAGAACACCTCAATACTACACTGATTAGCAGACAAATACCTTCTGTTTCCACAGATGCTAAGCACTTATTGATTTAGTTTTACCTGCTGGTGATCATTAATGCCTTAAAAAAATGACCACAACACCATCAATCATTCCAATGCTGAAGCGCTGATAAAGCACCTGTGTGTACATGAATGCATTTGGTGCAAGCACACAATGCAAATCATGACAACATATGAACAATTGGAGGATGTGAAGATGAAAGTCAATGTGATGCAGATGTGTATTACAGACTAAACAGGAGCTCCACAGCATCTAGGCAGAATCACTCAAGTCAAATGGAAGAAGTTCAAGCACACCCTGTATTGCAAATACACTGTTTTGTTGTTGTTGTTGTTGTTGTTGCCTGGAAATCATTCAGGCATACTGTCCAAAATGAGACAACATCAAAACTTAGATCTGTCTTAAATATTCTCTATGTTTGCACAGAAAACATCACAGCTATGTTTTATGCCTTTTGTCTATTTCTTGTTTTTAATGTTTTGTTTCAATAATTTGCTGGAAAGCTTCAGATCTGAGTGAGATGTAGTTGTTTGTCTTTGTCTTACAGTCCTTAAGAGGACATGGGTTTCTTTGGATTGTTCTTGCTTCTACCTAATCACAAGTTCCTATGGAGATTATACATTGATCAGTTAAAATGAACTTAGAAATTCATCTCAGTTTTAGAGATTGGTAGCATAACTTCAAAACTGTAGAAGTTGCAAAAGGCCTTCAATGTGTTATCCCCTGCGTGATTTTTTTTCCATTTACAATCTGAACCCATAAGAGGAACTTATGATTTCAACGAAACTGCAGCTTTGTCCTGTTCTTCAAAAAAGCCAGAGAATGCTCACAAGGGCAAGTGCTTCCGCTTTCTACTGTGCACCTGATCGGCAAGTGCAAGGCTGTGTGTCTTTGGGCTGATTGAAGCATAACAAAGCTAACTACTTGTTCCAAGAATCAGACTCTGGCTTTAGGCTACATCTCAGAACAGGGGTGATCTTTGCTGAACAGAAAGAAAGTTAAATAGATGCGATCTTTACTGACAAGCAAGAGAGACAACAGCGATGCAGGGGAAATAATTAAAGATAAGTCGACATTCAAGTGAATGCAGACATTGCACCCATAAACTAAATGAAGCATTAACAAGTTATTGAATCTCTATTTGAGTTTGGAGATAAGAAACTTTTTGTTCTGAGTGCTCAAGTAAATATGCATGCCCAACTGAAAATAAAAATCAAACCTTGCAAAACACTAAGATCATCCTCTTCAGAAAAGGTTAAGAATTTGACTGTCAATGTTAGTTTTATGCATTCAAAAGTGAATGCTATGACTTCCAATTAGTGCCAATTGGTGAACATAATATAATCTTCAGGCCTCTGAAATATATTATTGCTTCAAAAATTGTAATACTTTCTTAACTGATGTATGGATTCAGTCAAACCCATTGTGTGCCAGTTAGTACATTTAGGATGGTGTGCAAAGGAGGTAAGGATGGACTTTACCACTGTAGTCAGGAAGCTGGTGATCATAGATAAGTATTAAAATAAATCAGCATCAACCAACAACAGCTGAGAGAGTGAGCAACTATCACTCATAAATTTTACTCACTTGGCAGATTGAATAATTGCCAGATCAATATGTCATGGCATAAGCAAAATGGAAAAAAAAGTTTTTTACTCTGCTATTTATAAACGTCATATTCATTTTAAATTACAACATAACTAGAAATGGTCCTATATATAACAGTTCATAAACAATTCCTTTAACAGCAGGGATTAATTATGCGCAAGTGACCATAATGAGAGTTTTTTTTTATTTTTGGTTGTTTATTTTTCATCATTTTGTCTTGAAAAAAATGACATTTTTGATCTTAAGAGACCTCTCCATGTATAGTCACTAGGGACAATAATATAGAACCAGATAAGAGAGTGAAATATGTCACTTGGACAGGAAGTAATGAATAAGACAAATGTTCTTTCAGTAGATAAGCTTGTGGGACATAACTTAATCCTCTAACTTTTAGGGGTATCTAGACCAAAAGATGAAATTGTCTTTTATCTTGCCTGAGGATATACACTATGGTAAATTTTAGCAAAACATCTTAAGCTAAATAAAGAAAATTTAGTTTACAGAAACAATTATATCAAACTTGACAAATGTGTGTGAGTAAACTTGCTTGGTTTGAACCTTAGAACTATCCAGAAGCCTAAAGTAGATTATGAGTATCTATTGAAGGAAAATATTTTGACATTAAAAAGTCTTGCACAAAGTTTTAATTGAAATTAATTTTGATAGAACCTAAAAATTAAGTTGAACAAGTCTTTTTTAGCCATCTTTGTCTTGTCCTATATTATACCGGCTTCCACAGAAATTCCTTTTGAAAGTATCTCTCGCAAGTGAACAGTAAGATGTGCTCACTGTTAAGCCAATGTCCTTTCTGGACAAGAATTACCTTGATATTTGTTTTATAACCTTCAAAGTGTAAAACTAACATGGAGTAAAGCCTGGGAAGGAGAGAGGTTCTGAATTATTTTGTAATATTTTTATTCTTTTTATGTCAAGCCATGACACTACAGGGTCTCTAGAAAGTTCTTTAGCAGATTCTACATAATACAAAATCTAAAAATATAATGTTACTACAGCAAATAATCCAAAATTAAAAAGTACGTAAAATATAGAAAAGCACTTGTAGGCTATTAGAGATAAATACTCAGAGGTTCTTACAGATGGACAGTTTATATCAGCTTGTTTTAGCTTTTTAGGTAGAGAAGTGAATGAACTAAATGTACTAATTTATGACATTTTTACAGGGAAATGAATATATAAATAAATAAATATTTAAATGTGGAGTTTTTCTTAGAGATGGAAAAACAGTAATTAATGATGCTTATGTACAATTGGGTACTATCAGGTACTGCTAGACTTTTAAAATATTATTTAATTCACATAAGTTTATACAAAAATGTTTTTGTGTATAACTGTTCACATTAACAGTATTCATAATAACTAAATTGTGAAAACCCCAAAAAATCAGTGATGGGACAAAACAAAATGTGGTATATCCATGCAATGAAGTAATATTCAGTCATGAGAAGAATAAAAGTGTCGATGTATAGTGAAAGATGGCTGACCTTGGATCAAAGACCACATGCTGTGTGATTCTTTTCACTTGGCATGGCCAGGATAAGCAAATTTACAGAAAGAGAAGGTATGTTAGTGAGTGATGAAGGATAGGAATGAAGGATTACAAAGCATGAGACTTCTTTTTGAATAAAGGAAAAATTCTAAAATTAGAGAGTAGTGATGACCATATAATTTTGCGAATATAATAAAAAAGCACTGAATTGTATACTTTAAACTCCTTATATGGTGAACTTTAGATGCTGTTAATTTTATTTCAATGGGAAATGTAATGGAAAAATAGAGTCTAATTCTATATTCACAAAAATGCTGTAAAAGCATTCTAAAGGATTTGAAATGTCTTAAATATCCATGCAATTTATAGTGAGAAAATCTAGTGTCATATAAATTAGGTAAGTTGTTCTTAAACACGTTGCTAGGAAATGAAAGAGCTAATTCCAAGCTATTTTACTTTCTTTATACCAGAGTATTTCATAAAATGAATCTTAAACAATTTCCTTGTGAATTGGTGAATCTTAAATATTACACTACTGCATATCAGGGCCAGCGTCGTGGCTCACTTGGTTAATCCTTCGCCTGTAGTGCCCATCCCATATACGCACCGGGTTCTAGTTTTGGTTGTTCCTCTTCTAGTCCAGCTCTCTGCTGTGGCCCAGGAAGGCAGTGGAGAATGGCCCAAGTGCTGGGACACCTCTACCCACATGGGAGACCAGGAGGAAGCACCTGGCGCCTGGCTTTGATTCGATACAGCTTCAGCCATAGCAGTCATTTGGGGGGTGAATCAGCGGAAGGAAGACCTTTCTCTCTGTCTCTTTCTCTCACTGTCTGTAACTTTACCTGTCAAAAAAATTACCTTGTTAAAATCTCAGCATAAAAAATATTATACTACTGCATATCCATATATTATATCAATATTTTCACAAAGCTTACTTAATTTTTGACCTCCATTGTATATTTTTTTAAGGTTTACTTATTTATTAGAAAGTCAGAATTAGAGAGAGAGAGAGAGAGAAAGTGAGTCAAAGAGAGGTTTTCCATCTTTTGGTTCAATCCCAAGTGGCCGCAATGGCTAGAGATGAGTCAGGCAGAAGCCAAGAACCAGCATATTCTTCCACGTCTCCTACATGGATACCAGGAGCCAAGCACATGGGCCATCCTCCCACTGCTTTTCATGAGCCATTAGCAGGGGCTGGATTGGAAATAGAGCAGCCAGACATGAATGAGTGCTCATATTGGATGCTGGCATCGCAGGTGACAGCTTTTACTCCCTACACCAAAATGGCGGCCCTTATATTTTATGTAATTGTTTTTCAAGATTCTGCAATGCATGCATCCTATTTAAACCTCTTCAAATTTCCCAGTGAATACTCAAAGGAAAATGGTATATTTTCTTTTGTGAAATAATACTGTTTTTATTGACTATCTTTACTCTATTTTAAGGATTTAATGGTCCTCTTCAATAATTATTTGTATATATTTTATATAATGAGTGTTCTTCTAAAATACTTGTATTCATTGTATTAAATACATCATATTTAAAGCACTCAACATTTTAATTTTTAACTGTTTGTGATGAAATTAACTTGTATAATATATTAGGGGCTTGGTTTCGCTCTCTCTCTTTTTTTTTTTTTCCAGTATAGAACACACATTTTAATCAAAATGCATTGAAGTTTTTTTGGTTAGAGATTGTCACTTCCTGATTCAGAACATTCATTTGACCTTGAAAATGTGCTCTTTCTCCTGTTTAGCTTTTTGTAGAATAGGATAACATTGAGTTCCCAGGAAGCAATGGTAATGTCAAAAATTATAGCCTCATAAAAGCTTTAATTCTCACCATAAAGATAATATATAAAGTGGAGAACTATGAGGGTGCCTCACATCTTGCAATGTCAGGTTTAGGAGCACTACTATAAAATTTATAATGCCTATCTATTTGATAGTGGATAAGAGCCCAAGAAAGTGTTGCTTAAATTTAGCGAGGTTATAAACAAGTGACATGCCTTGGGGGGAAGAAACTTTGGGACATATTTTGTTGAACAAATGAATGCTAAAGACCTGTTACTTAAAATCTTCATTCCTTTAAGCTGCATCTCTAAAAATTATGCTTCATCCTTAAAGCCTAATGAGTTGAAATTACGAAATATGATATGTTATATGGATAAATGGGGGAGTGAGAGCTTTGACTAAATATAGACACATGCCAGATTCAGCAGAATTGTTTCTGCTTGTCCAATGTTGTGCCTAATATGCAAAGTTTGAATCCCAGGTTTTCCAACTGGAACCTGATCTACCAGGCTCCCTTCCCAGCATTCTTAATTCTGTCTGGAATTTGCATTGTCTTGAGATTCTTGGAGCACAGGGTCAGGATTTGAAAGTGGAATACACTGGGATTTTGCCTCTCTTGGACCCCCACCCCACCCTCCGTGCCCCTCTGGCTGAAGGTCTTTGACTCGAATAAATCTTGCTTTTAAATCTCTCTGCTTGTCATCTTGGAAATTCTTCATCCGTGTGAGACAAAGAAAATCACATTTTCTCTACCACTGGTTCACTGGTAACATTTTGGTGCCCTGACTCAGCAACTTCAATGTGACACAAATCCTGCTTGATTTTTGACTCCAGCGAGCATCCAATCTTCCTGCTGAACTGCTGTGCTTTTTTTGGAGAATTTCACTCTCCTCCATAGCCACTCTCATTTTCTCTAAAAGCACCATGTCCGGCCAGTGCCGCAGCTCACTAGGCTAATCCTCCACCTTGTGGTGCCGGCACACCAGGTTCTAGTCCCAGTCGGGGCGCCGGATTCTGTCCCGGTTGCCCCTCTTCCAGGCCAGCTCTCTGCTGTGGCCCGGGAGTGCAGTAGAGGATGGCCCAAGTCCTTGGGCCCTGCACCCGCATGGGAGACCAGGAAAAGCACCTGGCTCCTGCCTTTGGATCAGCGCAGTGCACCGGCCACATTGCGCTGGCTGTGGCGGCCATTGGAGGGTGAACCAATGGAAAAGGAAGACCTTTCTCTCTGTCTCTCTCTCTCTCACTGTCCACCCTGCCTGTTCAAAACAAACAAACAAACAAACAAACAAACAAAAAAAAACAAAACAAAACAAAACAAAACAAAACAAAAAAACAACAACACCCTGTCCCTGTCAGCCAGCTAAAAGTGATTAGCACAGTTGCTGGTCTTAAGATTCAGGGGCAAGTCTTGCTGGTAAAGGCCAGAGCAATCCCCTGGAGCTGGGACTCATTCTAACCCCTCTCTTCTCTGTTGTGGATCAGCTCTTTGCCTGGGGCTGGGAGAAGGCCTTGAGACAACTGATGGATTCTGGCTGGGACTACACTCTAGTGCTTGCAGAATGTTTCTTGGCCGACATCGGACACAGTGTTGTGCTGTGTAACACCTCCCCTCCCTCTTCCATAGATCCATCCTTTGTGTGGAACTGGGTGAAGACCTTGAGACAACGGTGGTTCCAGAAGATCTCCTGGCCGGACACCAGATCCCTACAGGCAGAATGGTGTTGGGCTGGGAAATGCACTTTCCTGTAGGGAGCAAGTCCCTGCCCTTGTGGAGTCCTCATGAGCTGTGAAGCCAGAGGCTCCACTCTTCATGCTTCTCATCTCAGCTCTGGGAAAGCTGGTCTAGTCCAACGCAGCTTCCTTTTGTGGAAATTGGCCCAACATGCAGGTCCAATGAAGGGCTTGGAATAATCTTGAAATTCAGGCCAGGGCCACTCTCTGGCATTTTTCAAAGACTCTCTGACTGTATACCAGACCCCAACAGACCATTTGAGTGTTGGTTGAAAACTGCATTCTGTTCTTCCTTCCTCAGAGATTAATTTGTTGAAGAGACTGGAGGCAGCTTGGTGCAAGACCATGGGCTCCAGGCCCCATGCCTCAGTGAATTTTTCCTTTACCCCAGATCCTGACAAGATCTTTCTCTGCACCTCTAAATGTTTTCTGTACCTCACCAGGTGTCCGCAGTTTCTACAAACTTGATTTCCTCGTCCCATTAGCAAGTGTTTCCTAGCTGTTTTGTTCATTAGTTCTAGGTTAAAGTCTCATTATCCCATTTGCAGACAGGTAGATTTTTGGTCTAGACTCCCATTAGCTCCAGCTCCCCACATGACCTAAACTTGTGTTGACAAATCTCAGCATGTCTTTGGTATCCCCCACCCTCCTCCTTGAGTCTGCTCTTTTGGGTGCCAACCTCAGGGAAGTCTACTACATTTCTGTATTCCTTCAGCTGTGACCATTCTAGGTGGTAACCTGGGCTCATATTCTCTTGTTTAAATACACCTTTTCTAATACTCTCACCATGAAGGCTCATTGTTGAAATCAGGCCTATTAGGCTGACTCAAGGTTAAGAGGTACAGAACAGCTATTTTTCTTCATGTAAGGGAATAAAATGACAATATATTTTAGATCAGGCAGGGGTCAGTCTGGCACACCGCCAGTTAAGGGAACTGATCACTCCTTGCATGAACTATTCTACCAAATATATACCTGAGGTTACAGATGTGGAAGGCTGAGCAATCATGGGAAATCCCACTCTCAGCTTCCTGCCTTCCCTGTGGGCTTTATTGCATGTGTGGATGCCACAGGCATCAGGTTTTGAGAGACAGCTCAAACTCAGGAGAGATAAGAACTGGAGAATGCTTCTGTTTTTATACTCTTAATTATAGTAGGCATTCCTTGGGATACATCCTTAGACTTTGGGACTCCTTGACCCCTGAGCTGAAAGAAAAATGCCTCATCTTTTCTGAACCACTATCTGGCTAGCTTAGAAACTAGAGGATGAAGTTAGCCTAAGTGAGTTTTGAAGCTTGTGAGCTCTACCACTCTAATTCCCCATCTCAGAACTCTGCCTCATAATGGGTCTCTTGCCTGTATTACTTTGCATGGGCTCCATTATGCATAAATATTTTTTTCCAAAGTGTCACAGAGTCCTTGTATTTAGTGAGCCACTGGGTTCCTCTGTAATACTGCTTGATTGTGAGGCTTTTGATCCTCAGTGGAGTAGAGTTTTTTAATCAGGTGACAATTGCTCCCATTGTTGTAATTTTGCCTGATAGTTTCTAGGGAAGAATCTAGGCCTAACAACTTCAGGTGATATTGAATATATATGGATTAATCCAGATTAAGTCTTAGACTCATTCAAACCTGACTCCTCTTCCCTGAGGCTGCTTTGACTGACAGCCCCATGATTAGACACTTTCAGTACTGGCTTTTGGTTTTGGAACATAAGAGTATTGTCTGTTTGCAGGGCCTCCAGTTTTTCTCCCTCTACCCTGTCTCTTCTCAGGCTCTCATAGGAGCCTCCTTGAAGGTCTTTGCCCTTTATTGTGCCTCCCATCAGATTCTCCTTAGGAATCTCTGGAGGGGTGCCCATCTGCTCTGGTGGATGCCCTCTCCCATTAAACCTAACATAATGGGGAACAATCTCCAGTATACTTATTGCATGAGAATTTGGTTCAACTGTAACTGGACAATGGGTTTAAAGGAATTTCTCTATTTTTGAATCTAGGAAGATCCCTGCCTTTAAAAAATATAGCATTATAACTTGTCAAACTTGTTTTGCAATTTGGTTTAACAGGTTTCTGATGAAATAGCAATGGATACTCAATGCTTTTACAGACCTCCCTAAGGTGAATTTTGCAAACCCCGGTTTAATGTCATTGACTTATAGCTAGAGTTTTATAAAAAGGAATAGAATGCCATATAAATGTAATTTTGACCTTAATTCAGAAAGCAGTATGAGATAATATCAGCATCTTCAGTTATCTAGATGCGACTGCTAAATGTAAATTGGACAAAGAAAAATGAGATACGTTTGTCTAAATGGAAATTTGTTACTTTTAGCACCTTATATTCTTTGGAACATCTATTTGGTTTTGCTAACTATTGGGTTTGTTTTCATAAATTGTCCATAGGAAAATTGTTCAACACTGCTTGAAAGAAACTAAGATTGAAATTCAATGTGTTATCTTGGAAAATGTTGTCTTAGTTTGGAGATTTCTAAAGGGCTATTTAAAAATGTAAATCAAGGAAATCAGCAGATGGAAAAAGTCATGAGTATAGAAATGTAATCTTTGTAAGGAAGGTTAAGGAAGAAAGAGATTTTTTGAATAAAGAAAGGACACAGTTTGTAAGAATTTATCCTAATGGCTAGTTTACTCGAGAATGGAATTGAAAAGATAGAAAGATCTAAGTAAGTCGCTGAAAGTGTGAGGACATCACAGAAGGTTATAAAAGAAAGAAATTTTTGGATACAAAAGCTGTCTATTTTTCTTTGACATAGAACTAGAATCTGATCCTCTGGTAAAGCAATGAAGTTTTGCAATGCATATATGCTAGTAAATATTTTGAATTAGTCTTAAAAATCTGTTTAAACACTGCAATATCTCTTTTTAATAGTTTTGTTTAATTGGTGACTCTGTCAGTTTTCTATCCAGCTAAAATAAGCTATTTTTCTCTTCCCTAGTTCTGACTCTGCTAAAATTGTTCCAAGTTATGGGATGATTCCATGTGCTAACTCTTACATTTAACGTTTTATTTTCTATTCTTGAGATGACCAAAGAGACAGATGGTGTGTTCTGTTGAAGTAATCTATTGTGTTCTCTTAATGTATCTGTTAAGTTCTGATTACTTAAAAACAGCTGTGTTTTAAAAGAGTTATGCTTTGTTTCAGTATTTACTGATTCTAAAGCATTTGAGTAATTGCTTTGTAACAGTGATCAAATCTGGTCTGTATTATGTCACTATGTTAGGGGATCCTATTTCTAAGATATTTTAAACCTTCTTGGCATCTTTGACAAGCATTCAAAAAATCAAAATTCCAAATTTCTTGGACCTTGATATTTCTAGTTGGACCCCTGGAAATGTCAAAGGATATGTCTCTCATCTTGTACAGACACCAATTAATAAGGGTATTTGGATTATTTTAAAGGTACTGTCAAGATGTGAAGTCGTGCTAAATTTTTAGTTATGATAATGTAAAATGCTACTGATACAAATGTCCAAATGTTACAAGTCTAATTATCTGCTGTTGTTATCAGTCATGATGGTTATCTTAATTATAAAGGCCCAGAGGCCTAAAAGGGATAAATGCTTTGTAAAATCCTACAGGTGCTTTAAAAAATACTATGTGGAGTAAGCAAGTGCTCCTTTTTGTTGGTTAATAAGTTTATAACTTTAAACATGATTATTCAAATCTTTTGTCATGAAGTTAAAACATTGTTTTCTATGTTTAAATGTGTCCTTTTAAGTTCTGAGTTCCAAAGGACTTCTTTTTCTCTCCTCTATTGTATTCAATATTTTGGGACAGTTCTGTAAGCAGATAAAGCCAATAATGTATTACAGGTTCAAATTAAAATTCATTTAGATTACTAATAGCAGGAAGTAATTCTAATCAATTAATAGTAATTTTCTTTTTTAAAAAAGCAGCTAAAGGTTTTAAGAAGCTATTAATGAAACTGCTTTATTGTTCTACCGTGTATGTTATGTTATATGCATGTAAAAATTGTATGTCTACATTTTTAAGAGCTCTGTTTTAATTGGCTTATAGGTAGAAAGACTGCTCATAAATTCAAACTGCTAAATTAATCAAAGGTACCTTTTTTGGGTCATGTGACCTAAATAAATCTCTGTATCAAATGTTTTGAATTTGTTGGCGGAAAGAAACTAAAAATGTTTAAGTCATTGATATGTTTGTATTCCAGTTTACTAGTCAAACAAGTTATACTTGTGTTAGATATTTAAGTGATATTTCCAAATTCCAAATACATGTACTCTTATCTTGATATTTATGACGGCATTGGATTTTTTGGTAAATGCTTTCATAAATTGATATTTAACCATTAGAATTGCTTGCTAAGTTTTCATTTGACTTTATGTTATTGACAGTAAGTGATCTGGAAAGATTGACTTGCTCCCTACATCTCTATTCTCAAGTTGGGAAACTGATCCTATTCTGTAAGACTCTCCATTGGAATGTATAGTTTGATTTTTAGTGATGGCTAACATTTTTGTAAAAAATAACATAGCCAATATGAGAGCTTCAGTTATGATTTCACAACTAGATTTTCTTTGCCATCGGCACAGTAAACAGGCAAAATCTCCCTTTCAGACCAAAGGAAAGGAGAGGAAGTTTTACAAATGACTTTGAATTATATAGATAAGCTCATCATCATGTTTGATGTTAAAGTGAAGACATAGCTTTCCTCATGGGCACTGCCACCCTAACAGAAAACCACTATCAGAACATGCCTGTGATTTCTAGCTTAGGCCACCAAAGATTAGGGATGGGATTGGACACCCCTTTGAATTGCATCCTCTTAAAAGCACCTCCATGTCTCCTTTACAGGAAACCAAAAGAGGAGGAAGCTAAGCGGCAGTTGCAATGTAAAGATCAGTGGCAGGCCAATTAATGGCTGCTTTACACAGTGATCTGCCATCACAGAGACCCAGTAGGCCAGTCCATGACAAATGGCATTAGTTTTCAATTTGGAAAGCCAGGGCTTCAAATGAACACAGAAGTCAGCTTTGGAGAGCCCTGGTGGCTCTGCCAGCCAAGAGCTGAGTCACTGGAAATTGAACTGGCCTGGGGGTTGAAGGACTCCTGGGTCACAGCCATAGACCCTGTTAGCTCTAAGCTGAAAAAAGACCTTCACTCGGCCCGACTTCCAGAATAGCCAGCACTGTTGAGGGAATGGCCAAGAGGGGTCAGTATCATTGCAGGCAGAGCTGTAAACTTCCTTTTAGAGATGCCTTCTGCCTTCTATTCAGGCCAGCTCATCGCAGGCCAGCTGCGTAATGGAAGTCAACAGGGTGCCTTGACTATGATGTTCACATCTCCTGTATGTCAATCCAATACCCCATGTGAAGAGCTAGGTCTGAACCTCCTATATATCTGTCCAGGCCTTAGCCCACCTAATTGTTTTTTCAGTTCCCTCCTGTCAGTTTCTATTTGCCTCTCAATGGGAAAACTCCCTCATGGTTTAGACAGCTCCTTTCTTAGGTTCTCTAATAATGATTATGTCCTATTTTTTAGAGCCTGAGAGTTTAATTTGTTTATTAAATTCATTTTCTTCAGACATAAATCAGTGAATTTCTAGATGGCCATGCACATGAAACCTCAGATGGGAGTAGTTTCTGCAACCTGCACTATGTTCCCCACCTGCTGCTGCTGGAAGCCTGTCTTGACTGCTATTCTGCCTCTACCCAGCTTGAAGAAGCTAGAAAGATCATCGTCCCATGCCCCCTAACAAAAGTTAGGGCCCATTCTTCTAGGGGAGGGAATATGGGGAGTTAGATGGGTTAGTGGGCAGTTAGGGTAGTCCTGTGAAGGTTTAGAGTGCAAAATGCTTGCTTTCCCCAGAGGTTGTCTTTAACAAGGTCAAAAGTGCATGCCTTGCCAATCTTTGGAAGAGTCCAATATTATCATGAGAATAGCAAGGTAGTGGGGACTCCTTCTGAGCTCCCAGTATGCTGTAAAACAAGTTAGGTACCCTACCCTCCTGATGGCTCTTTTTGTTTTATTATGAGCAAGCCAGATGCTATAAGAGATTGCAAATCAGATCTTTTGATGGGTTTTGCCCCTGCCCTGTAACTGAATGCCAAGTTTTTTCTTCTCTAAAATTGTGTTTAACAACCTCAGCACCAACTGCCCTTTGGGTTTTGTCTCTCTTGGAGCCCCCCTCCATGCCACTCTGGCTGGAAGTCTTTAATAAATCTTGCTGTTCAATCACCAAAAACTAAAATTGGAATACACTTAATAGGCAGGTAAGGTTATTATTGGTTAATTAATAAGGTCTCATCTTCTCCAGGGTTAAGATAATTGCTACTTCATAGATCACTCAGCAATGGTCTTTGCTTTGGAGGAATTCATATTCAGGCAAATGTTCTGATTGATTTTTTTTATTTTTTATTTTTGACAGGCAGAGTGGACAGTAAGAGAGAGAGCGACAGAGAAAAAGGTTTTCCTGTGCCATTGGTTCACCCTCCAATGGCAGCCACGGCTGGTGCGCTGCGGCCGGCACACTGCGCTTCTCCGATGGCAGGAGCCAGGTACTTATCCTGGTCTCCCATGGGGTGCAGGGCCCAAGCACTTGGGCCATCCTCCACTGCCTTCCCGGGCCACAGCAGAGAGCTGGCCTGGAAGAGGGGCAACCGGGACAGAATCCGGCATCCCGATCGGGACTATAACCCGGTATGCCGGCACTGCAAGGCGGAGGATTAGCCTAGTGAGCCGCGGCGCCGGCCTCTGATTGATTTTTAAAACACTTTTGTAGTTCTTAAAGAATATATTTTGATCAAGATAATTATAAAATTTTCCTTTTGCCAAGCTCATGTACTTCAGGGAATTGGCCATAATCTCTCTAAACTATTCCACAGTTGCATGTTACTGGTAAAAAGTTCAAAACTAAAACTAGAATAAAAGAACAATCTCATTTCTCTGGTTTAAGGTTTGTTAAGTGCATGACTTAATCAGGATATCTGAGTGTTATGAATATTTCTGGAAATATTTTTTTACTCCCCTATAAGACCTCTTTAAAACATTGAAATACAAGAATAGTTGCTCCAAGAAAAGTATGGGGAATGAGATGAGGTCAACTATATGGATGCAGTCAAAAACAACACAATGAATGCGGATCTTTCATAGTTTAGTTAAGCCATTGAATCAGTGAAATCTGATGTCCCTTCTAGAGCTTGTATTGTTATGTAAATTAGTCAGTTTTCTTTTTATTTAAGGTGATTAGAATCTGATTCCCTGTTTCTTTGAGAGAATATTATCTGATATATATATATATATATATATATATATATATATATAAGTCTGTAATGATCTTGCATTTTGGTAATCATTAAATATTGGGCCAACAGTTACTCTATCAAACTTAGAATTTTATTATAGAAATTGTTATTATAGAGAATCTCATTGGCATTTTCCATTCATAGGTAAATTCTGAACACTTCTTGAGTATGTTTGTCTCTGACTGAATCACAATGAAAACCAAGAGCTTTTCTGCCATGTTATTTTCCTCTGCAGTGTGATATCCTAGAGCTTACTGTCTGTAATTTATCTTGCTCCCATTGATGTAATGTTTGATGTCACAATTTGTTTCCATATCTTATACTGATAGCTTAGTATAAAAGACTAAAAGTACAATTGTTTTCAATGTGCCATTGGTCTTGCTTTCCAGGAGCTTATAGGCCAGTAAAAAAGCATTGCTAAATCTTATGCATGTCTTTATGGTATTGTTGAATGACATACCACCTACTCTTTCTCAGGTCACCCCAGAAAAAGAAAACAGTTTCACAAACAAAATATTTTTAAAAAGCTTACCTTAAAATAAGTAAAATATATTTGCTATTTGTTATAAAATTTGTATTTCTTAAAAAAATGAGGAATTAACACCTTCCCAGCCTGTCCAAACCACAGAGTTAGAGCCTCTTCTGGAAGGCGTAAGGATTCAGAGTCCGAGTGTGTGAAGGTTTGTCAGTGTGCACCAGGGTGGAAGAGTCACAAGCTGTTGAGTTCTTGTTTTGCAGTCCTGAAGCACATGCCGTAGCAAACACCTGCACTCCAGCCATTTGAATATTTTTGAGCACTGCAAAAATAGGCAAAGTGTAGGTGCAGATACAATTATTGCTTCAGATTTGTAATTTTCAAAGGAAAATTGCAGCTTTCATTACTGCTGTCTAAATTTAGATGAATGAGAGCAGAATCAGCAAAGTAAGTTTTTGATGTTATATATGTAATACATTACGAGTTTGCTCAGAATCTGTGTTTGCCAGTTTTCTGCCTTTTTTTTCTTATTTTAACATGGATATTCTAGAAGATGGAGATTAAAGAATATGTTCTAAAACTACATAAATTAAGTTTTTTTCCCATTCTGTATTTAGTCATTTCATACCTGAAAAACAAAAGCAACATTGAGATATTGAAGTAATACAAAAACACTTATACCTTCCTTGAAGCAGAGCAATTCTTCTATGACCTAGAGAAGCTAATGAGTACCGTAGATGTGCAAATAAAACTGTAAAAATAATTTAGGGCATTATAGATTTACATATTCCTTGGATCTATTCAATAGTAAATATAAATTAAATATCCTTCCCTCCCTAAAAATATAAAGTAAACAGAAAGATTTTCTTTAAAACTACTGAAGGATAAATATGATTAAGAAGCTATCCTGTTACCTTATTCTAGTAAATAGAAAATTCTTACCATGAATTTTTCCTTAAACATAAATAAATGTTCCTCTAACATTATATTCAGTTTTTTATCTCATTGGATATACATTCATAAAAACAGCAAACTGGGGCCGGCATTGCCTCTGCCTGCAATGCTGGCCCCAGTTTGCTTAGTTGCTGTGAATGTATATGGGGGTTTGTTTGTGTCCCTGCTGCTCCACTTCCAATCTAGCTCCCTGTTAACGGACTGAGAAACGCAGCAGGAAATGGCTTGAATGCTTGGACCACTGTTACCCATGTGGGAGACCTAGAAGAAGCTCCTGGCTCCTGTTTTCAGCCTGGTAAGCCCTGGCCATAACAGCCATCTGGAGGATGAATCAGAGGATGAAAGGTCTATGTCTCTGTGTCTCTTCCTCTCTCTATAACTCATTCAAATACATAAAGAAATCTTTTGTCTCTGTGTCTCTTCCTCTCTCTATAACTCATTCAAATACATAAATAAATCTTTAAAAATAAAATAAAAGGCAGTGTGCTGCATCTGATGACTTCATGCTGATAGTTTTTAAAAAATCAAGCAAACCAACACATTTTCATAAACTTTCACATTTCTAAGGTACTGTATGTGTGTCTGTACATCTTTCTGATTAAGTGTATGTGTATAAAATGACCATGTGAATGCTATTCTTAATGTAGTCTTGGCATTTTCTGTAAAGTAGTTTAAGTACTTGAGACATACTTTGGAGAGGCTATTAGCTAGCTCTTCTTTGTTTGCTTATATTCAATTTCATGTACAGTGGTTTCATCATTTTTTCTCCAGGAAATTCACACGTTACTTGTCTAGAACTGATCAAGTGGGTCCACGGCATCAGCAGTGCTACAGGGTCTTTCTCCAGGTTCAACAACTTTCACACAGAACTCACATTTTCACAGCTATCTTATGGGGACCACATAGGAGCAATCTTTGATCTGCACCGAAGGGAGGAAGAAGTCTGAAAAACAAAGGTGGTTGGCTCCTGAGAAAAGCAAACTCCCTGTTCAGAACTGTGTCACTAGGATAAACTCACAGCTATGAAGCGTTCTTACAGGTCAGCACTGCTGTAGTGAAGATTCTGATTCTACTAATTAAGACAAAAGAGTAGATATCCAAGACAAATAGGAGTGTAATAATTAATAATATATATCCTTTGGAAAGTGCTTTAATACTAGATGTGCACTGTCCTTAATAATGTTAAAATCTTACTGTGTGGGCTGGTGCTGCGGTACAGCAGGTTACGCCGCTCTCTGCAGTGCCTGCATCCATATGGATGTCTTTTGAAGATCTAGCTGCACCACTTTTTTTTTTTTATTTGACAGATTATAATTAGACAGTGAGAGAGAGAGAGAGAGACAGAGACAGAGAGAAATGTCTTCCTTCCGTTAGTTCACCCCCCAAAAGGCCACTATGGCCAGAACCACACTGATCTGAAGCCAGGTGCCTCTTCCTGGTCTCCCACGCGGGTGCAGGGACCCAAGCACTTGGGCCATCCTCCACTGCCTTCCCGGGCCACAGCAGAGCACTAGACTGGATGAAGAGCAACCGGGACTAGAACCTGGTGCCCATATGGGATGCCGGTGCCGCAGGCGGAGGATTAACCAAGTGAGCCACAGCACCGGCCCCTCCTGCACCACTTTCAATTCAGCTCCCTGCTAATGTGCCTGGAAAGCAGACAAAGATGCTTTAAGTCCTTGGGCCCATGGATCCAAGAGGGAGACCCAAAAAAGCTCCTGGCTCCTGGCTTTGGCCTGGCCCAGCCCCAACCATTGCAAACCACTGGAAAATGAACCAGCAGATGGAAGATCCCTCTGTCTCTGTCTCTCTCTCGATTTCTCTCTTTGTAACTCTGCCTTTCAAATAAATAAATAAATCTTAAAAAAATCTTAATATATGATGTGATTTCATAAGAAGAGTAATAAGAGAACGGTTTAGAAATGAAAGTTACGACAGTCATGGGAAGGAAATATATCAAATCCACGTGGAAGTAGGAGAAAGCAAATTAGAGCATATTGCCCCCAAGTCATTGATCACAAAGAATGAAGAAACCAACTCTCCTGTAGGTCATTCAAATACCATCTATATTTACTATGTGAGTCCTACCAGCCAGAATCTGTGACCCAATGCTCTATGCCTTATTATACTCTCTTGTGCAGAATTCTTAAGAATTGAACAGCTTAAGGACTGCAGCTAGACTTGTTTTAAGATGAAGAAAGAGTTGTTCAGAGAAACCAAGTAATTTTCCCAGGAACCCTCAACCATTAATATGTCTTTCTAGAATTGTAATTCAGTTCCCCTAATGCAAATCTCACACTCTGAACTATTATACAATGCTAAATTGTCTATAAGCCAAAATGTGGCAGTGTGGAGCTGCTCTCGTGGGGTGGGGAACTATTGGGATGCAGTGTGACTGGAGAGTAGATTGGCTCTGGAAACTTCAAGGAAGGAATTTGGATGGGAGGTATGAGTGACCACACTTAAAAATTAAACTCAGGAGACTCCAGTGGAGGAGTCGTGCAAGTGCTTCTGTGATATAGTAGTGCTTCCTAAACTTTAAAGTGCACACAAACCCTTGGGGGAGCTTAATAACTGGAGATTGAAATTCAGGAATTTTAGGGTAGGGTCCAATACTCTGCATTTTAGAGCTCTAGCCTCCCCTGTTGCCTAAGATTATATAATGTTGCTGATGCTGGATCCACAAATAAGGTGTTGGACCCCTCTGGGGGTTCTGGATGCTGGATTTTGAGTGACATGTGGAAAGCTCTAACAATTTGTTGAAGAATGAGACAAGTTTAGAAGTGAGAACACCAGTTAATAAAGTGTTGTGGGTGTGTGACCACATCAGTGAGATAGGAAGGAAGATCAATTGCTGGAACTGCAATAAATGCCAACAATGGAGTATAGAGATGAAAGAATCTTGGGATAACAAGACATATGCATTGCACTTGCTTTTCTAGCAGTAGTATAATATATACTGATGTCAATGTTTTTTAAAAAAATATCAAACAAGGACTGGCGCCGTGGCTCACTAGGCTAATCCTCTGCCTGCGGCGCCGGCACCCCGGGTTCTAGTCCCGGTTGGGGCGCCAGATTCTGTCCCGGTTGCTCCTCTTCCAGTCCGGCTCTCTGCTGTGGCCTGGGAAAGCAGTGGAGAATGGCCCGGGTGCTTGGGCCCTGCACCTGCATGGGAGACCAGGAGGAAACACCTGGCTCCTGGCTTCGGATCAGCAAGGTGCACCGGCCCAGCGCGCTGGCAGTGGCGGCCACTGGGGAGTGAACCAACGGAAGGGGAAGACCTTTCTCTCTGTCTCTCTCACTCTCACTGTCCACTCTGCCTGTCAAAAAAAATATCAGAAAAGAAGTGTCAATTCTCCATTATTTTATGCAATATATTGCTTTTTTAGGATAGGATGGTGGATGTTTATGCCCATTCAAAACAAACCTATATTATTTACAAGTAGTACTTTCCCCACATAGATGATAAAGTGACTTATTTTTACCACTGTTTATTTATTTATTTTAAAGATTTATTTTTTTATTTGAAAGACAGATTTACAGAGAGAGGTAGAGATGGAGAGAGAGAAGTCTTCCATCTGCTGGTTCACTCCCCAAATGGCCACAACGGCTGGAGCTGTGCTGATTTGAAGCCAGGAGCCTCCTCTGGGTCTCCCATGTGGGTGCAGGGACCCAAGGAGTTGGGCCATCTTCTATTGCTTTCCCAGGCAATAGCAGAAAGCTGGATTGGAAGAGGAGCAGCCAGGACTAGAACTGTCAGCTATATGGGATACTGGTGTTTCAGGCCAGGACTTTAACCCACTGAGCCACAGCGCCGACCCCTACCACTATTTTTTTAGAATACATCACTGTGGTAGCTCCAAAAATATATACACAAAAATTTCAGTTATGAGATGAAGAATATGGTAGTTAATACACACTGTTTGAACAAATTTCTGATAGGATAAATATAACAACATTAATTATAAACTAGCTTATTGATGTGCAAAATTGGATTATGGTAGGATAAATGGAAATATGTGTGACAAATGCAACTCTATAATTTTTATTTTGTGTAATGTTATACAAGTGAAATAAGCAGAGAAAAAGATCAAAACCTTTCTCCTGGCTGGTGAACTATCCTGCTTTTTATGCCAAAGTTTAGAGTTTAATGCAAAATGTAAATGACTCAAGTAGTATAATTTGGCTTCTCTATACTTATAACTTCTTTTAATTAAAATACAATCATGCTGACAGAATTCCATCAACATTCATCCATTCATTCATTCAGAAATATTTTTGGGGGTTGGGCATCAGCCTGGAAGTTAAGATTCTGGCTTGGATGCCTGTGTCCCATATCAGAGTACCTGGGATTGGGTCCTGGCTGTGGGTCCAGATCTCAGCTTCCGGCTAATGCAGACCCTGGAAAGCAGTGGTGATGGATCACTCAGTTGTATCTCTGCCACTCATGTGGCAGACCCAGAGTGAGTTTCCAGTTCCAGGCCTCAGCACAGCCAAGATACATACACTGAAGTCATCTGGGGGGTAAACCAGCCCATAGAACAGGTTCTCTCTCTCTCTTTCCTCTCTCTCTCTCTCTCCCCTCTCTCTCCCTCCCCCCTTTGCCCTCTCTCTCTCTTTCCCTCCTCCCTCAAATTTGAAAACTAAATATTTATTGAATGTCTCCTAGTATTGTATGCTGTTAAAGAAATTGTGGTTTACATGTTAACAAGACGGATCGGGGTCTTTGCTTTCATAACATAGGGTGGAAAGAGAGAAAAAATTTTTAAAATTGAAAATAGATATAATTTCAAATAAATGAAGTGTGAAAATAACATCAAGACAATGAACAAGGATCTAACCTAAATTTGGTGCCAAGAAAATTCTTTGCATAACTGCCATTGCAGGTAAGGCCTTGCTAACAAAAGAGCTGCTCTCAGAAGTTCTGGGGGAAGAATATGTCATGCAGAATAGTTACCGAGACCCTGGGGTTTGAATAATCTTGATATCATCAAACAAGGAAAGGAAGAGTGTGGGAATAGTCATATTCAATACCTATATGGGAGCTCCAGAAGACAAAGGTAAAGACAAGAGGACAGAATCACATATTGCTGTGGGCGTAGAACAATGAATTTACATGCAATTTTAATGTGATGGAAAGCAAGTCAAAGGTACATCTAGGTAAGGAGTTATTTGAATTGTATTTTTTTTTTTTTGGAAGGCAGAGTTAAACAGTGAAAAGAGAGAGAGAGAGACAGAGAGACAGAGAGAAAAGTCTTCTTTCTGTTGGTTCACCCCCCAAATGGCACCAAGAGCCAGGTGCTTCCTCCTGGTCTCCCATGCGGGTGCAGGAGCCCAAGCACTTGGGCCAACCTCCACTGCCTTCCCAGGCCACAGCAGAGAGCTGAACTGGAAGAGGAGCAACTGAGACAAAACCGGTGCCCCAACCGGGACTAGAACCTGGAGTGCCGGCGCCGCAGGCGGAGGATTAGCCTAGTGAGCCACGGCGCTGACCTTGAATTGTATTTTTTTTTTTTTTTGACAGGCAGAGTGGACAGTGAGAGAGAGAGACAGAGAGAAAGGTCTTCCTTTGCCATTGGTTCACCCTCCAATGGCCGCCGCGGCCAGCATGCTGCGGCCGGGGCAACGCACTGATCCGATGGCAGGAGCCAGGAGCCAGGTGCTTTTCCTGGTTTCCCATGGGGTGCAGGGCCCAAGCACCTGGGCCATCCTCCACTGCACTCCCTGGCCACAGCAGAGAGCTGGCCTGGAAGAGGGGCAACCGGGACAGAATCCGGCGCCCCAACCGGGACTAGAACCCGGTGTGCCGGTGCCACAAGGCGGAGGATTAGCCTAGGGAGCCGCGGCGCCGGCCTTGAATTGTATTTTTTAAAGACCATGTTGACTATTGAGTGGAGAATGATTTGGAGGTCGTGAATATGAATGGAAGAATAGAATAGAAGTTTACAAGTGGTAATTCCAGAGCTCTGATATGTTGTAGAGGATTAAATGCCAAAGAAATATGCAAGAGGGGCACCACCTGGGCAGTGTGGTTTAGGCTGCTTGTGCTGACATAAGTGTCTGAGACGCTGATGTCATGGAGAAACCACTGGTGTCAAATAGTGAACAAGAAATGAGCAGAAGAGACTGAAAGGCCTGGGCAAAATAAGAAAGGTGCTGGGGAGAGCAATATCGTGGAATGAAGAAGCACATTGAAAAAGACAGAGAAGGAACTACACAGATTGCAACCAAGTTCACTTATGGTGAAGACAAATGAGTGGTCCCAGTATTCCATACATGGGAGATAACACACTTAGAATCAAAGGCACAGAGGTCTGGGCAAGTGGGATGCAGGGAGAGTGAAGTAGGTCCTATTTGTTCAGGAAAATATCACTGTGATGGAAAAGACAGGGAAATGATTATATCCCGAGCACACTGAGCAGCCACTGTGGGTTTGCTTCCTAAATAGTTGATAATAAGTCTGTCCAGAGATACTTCAGTTAACTGTTGGATTATGCTCATTGAAACACAACATTTCAGAGCTGTAGAGTTTTACTTTTTCCATAATTTCCCCAATTTTTCTCTTTTCAGTGTATTAAGCAACATGAATCAATATATGGATGGGAAATGGAAATTATTGGCAATATTTAGGGCCATGCTGTTTTTAGAGACACTGAAAAATATTACACATAATTTACATGAGCTATAACAAATGTGTAAGTTTCTATTTAAAATATTGCCATGTCTCATTTTTCTGAGTATTCTGAATTCCAATGTTCCTAGACATAATGCACTAGTTGTATTAACTATTGAGCTTCAAACTCTCCTTCTGAATCTTATTCTCTTAACTGAACAAATGGTCTCTCCACTGGGAGGAATCTTAAAGCTAATCATGCGCAAATGCATGATTAAAACTCAGAATCAAACCAGAGATGAGATTTTTCAAAAACTTCCAAAAGGCAACCTCAAACTCTTATAAAGAGCTGTCTGAACACAACCCACAGCATTACTATTAGATTTGCTTAAATCAACACAGTTCTTTCACCATTGTCACTGATTAAAATTATTCTTAAGGTGGTGGTGGTATAATAGCATAGTCTTACAAAGATTGGCTAGTTCACACATGTCTAAAGCAGTTTATTTTTTTTATAATGATGCTTGCTAAAATAAAAGCAATATTTAGACTTTCAGAGCCATAACTGATAAGTCACTTTTGATTTGTTTTATGTTGATCAGTAGCTACCATAGTAAAATCATCTATTGGACCAAAGTCTTATAAACTGAGTATCCCTATCGGTATATCATGGAGTTTATCCAGCATCCTTAAGTTCTATGCCAATCTCCCTTCTCTACTGGCTGAAAACAGTCTTCTACACAATATTAAAGGAATAATATTCTTTGACTAATAGAGAACATTTTAGGCATTAACCATGAAATTATGGAGTTATTTGAATAGTACAGTAGAGAGATCGTTGATTTAGAAATATAGATCTTTAGATTTTTGCTTATAGATTTTCTTTTTTGGGGGGGAAGTGACTTCTATAGGTATTCTCTTAAAGGGATAACAAACAGTAAAGTTATAGAAGCATCACATATTCCAATTATATATGCGAACTGTTACTGATTATACACAGCTGATGCCTTTGTATAAGATCCCTTAAAATAATATATAAAAAGTACATGTATAGCCCGTTTTTAAAATTTAATGTTATTTTAAAAAATAATTATAATAGCTGTTGATCATCTATCAGTTGCATGATTTCTTTTTTTTAACTTTTATTTAATAAACATAAATTTCCGAAGTACAGCTTATGGATTATAATGGCTACCCCCCCAATAACTTCCCTCCCACCCACAACCCTCACATCTCCCGCTCCCTCTCCCATCCCATTCACATCAAGACTCATTTTTAATTATCTTTATATACAGAAGATCAATTTAGCATATATTAAGTAAAGATTTCAACAGTTTGCACCCACACAGAAACACAAAGTGTAAAGTACTGTTTGAGGACTAGTTATACTGTTAATTCACATAGTACAACACATTAAGGACAGAGATCCTACATGGGGAGTAAGTGCACAGTGACTCCTGTTGTGTTTTTAGCAATTGACACTCTTATTTATGATGTCAGTAATCACCTGAGGCTCTTGTCATGAGTTGCCAAGGCTATGGAAGCCTCTTGAGTATAGCTCAGGGGTAGAGCATTTGACTGCAGTTGCATGATTTCTAAAACAAAGCTCTTGTTTCTTTGAAGGAAGGTTGCATTCCATGGTTCAGTCTGCCAAAAGGTCAGTTAAAAATTTAAATACAGCACCCAGATTACTCATGTTTTTCCAGTGGCCTCCTTGTTATTACAGCCATATTTGAAATGTTTCACTAGCTCCCAATTATCCAATTCTAGACAACTGCATCTTGCTTTCAATTTTTAATGCCTAACTCCTGTGGATTTCAGCATGAGATCAGTGGGTAGCCAAGTGTCAGAATATACTGACTTTAAGAGAGCACTTATGGTTTTACACGGCAGTAAATGACATAAAGTTTCCGCATGTGGATATTTCATTGCATTTTACATTATTAAAGGTACAGCAGCTTGGTGTTCCATTTCCAAGCTCAGTGGCGGTGGGGAGACCTCTCTGGTTGTTTGTGCTTTCTCTTGGCACTCTTTATACTGCTACCCATTGAGCAAGGTGAAGTTTAATATTTTATATTTGTTATTAACAGCAGATATTAACCAAGATGCTAGGATGCAAGTGAGTTGAATACTCTCTTACAAGATGGCTTATGATATTAGTTTCCTTTGTATATAATTATTTGTCCCTCATTGCTCTTGGTTGTTTTTATTATATTATAAAACATGTTCTAATGAAAAACAAAGAAGTAACTACAAAAATGTGTCTGTGATTGAAGCTTTGACTATTTTTTACATTTGTTAAAGCATCTAGAATATGTAAATATGCATAAATCTAAGGCATATAAGTGCAATGGGTTATTTAGAGTTGTATTTCACACATTTGGGGTGGAATATCTATTTCATAAATTTGCAATAAAATTTTTTCTGGTCTTTTTATACATTAATTTCATTAACAATTTATTAATTGAGTAAATAGATATACAATATATATTACTTGACCTGTATGACAACAGTAGCCATGGGTGACAACAAATACTTGTACGTAATTTTTTCACAAAAATAAAAGTCAAGAAGTGCTATGTAAGAGTAGTAGAATTATTACCAGCTTCAGAGGACAGAAATGTTCTTCTGTCTAAGGATATCTGAAGATAATGTAACAAGAGCAAAGATATGAAAGGGAGAACATGTGATAGCTTTGTAGAATAAAAAGTAATCCATTATATAACACTTGACTCTGTGAGTGTGAGAAAGAAGTAGCAAGAGATAAATCTTAAGAGGCAGGATGAGAAGGGATTATGAAAGACTTTTGTGAAAGTAAAGATATGAATAATACCTTGCAGGTAATAAGAATTCATTAACTGGTCTTGAGTAGTATAATATAACTTTATCAGTGCTTTAGGGATATTAGTTACCACCATTGAGTAAAATAAATTTAAAGAAGGTAAAATAGAGAGGAGGAGAGAAGACTTGGTGCAAATATTTCCATAAGATTTTAGGCAGAATACAAGTGTGACCTCAGCAAAGCAAGTGAATGGCTACAGAGGAGGAAACACTTGAGACAGACGATGGTAGGAAAATGTGTGGTGTGTAGTATGGAAGAAAAAAGATATCATCTTATGGGGCTGGGGCAGTGGCGTAATAGGCTAAGCCTCTGCCCGTGGTGCCAGCATCCCATATAGGTGCTGGTTTGTGTCCTGGATGCTCTACTTCCAATCCAGCTCTCTGCTTATGGCATGGAAAAGTAGTGAATGGTGGCCCAAGTGCATGGGCTCCTGCACCCACATGGAGACCCAGAAGAAGCTCCTGGCTCCTGGCTTCAGATTAGCTCAGCTCTGGAAGTTGCAGCTATTTGGGGAGTGAACCAGCAGACGGAAGACCTCTCTCTCTCTCTCTCTCTCTAACTCTCCCTTTCAAATAAATAAAACTCAAAAGAAAAATATCATTATCCTAGATGACTAAGAATCGAGAGTGGTAATTTCAAGAGAAGCACAAACAGATATAGAAGAATAACTAAGAATGAGGATAGTGAATCACAGGCAAAGTGAAAGGCTAGCATGAATTTTAGGTGAATTTTTGAGCTGGGATAAATTGGTTAATATAAAGAAGGAAATGATTGGTTTCACACAAATGGATGAAATTCATAAAGCAAATGTGAAAAAGCGGAAAGTAAATGAATGGCTTAAAGTAGTCTGATTATTTCCCTTGGTCCTCCCTGACATAAAAGTTAACTCTGGCAGCCATATATCCAGCAGCACATTTCCCACATGTACAGAGGTTCCTATCCTTGTGTAATCTCCTCATTTGAACATGGGGAGGGCTCAGGACTTTCTTTTAACCAACAGAAAATCGCAAAAGTGTCAGTACTTATGGACTGACGTATACATGGTTTTCATAAGACTGTAGTCCCAACTTACTGGAGTCTCTTATTCCTTTAATGGCATTGAGGAATTAAATGGCCTTATACGGTAATCCCGCGTAGCAAGTAATTGAAGCCTGCCTCTAGAATCAGAGGGAAGCATCCGCTAAAAATCAGAAGGAAAATGATTCTCTTTCCTTGAACTGTAACAAACAGAATTCTGCCAACAACTACATGAGCTTAGAAGAGTAATCCTGAATGCAAAATATTCTATAGTCAGTTGGTTTCTTAACACAAAAGTTAACTGCACAGAGAGAGACAGGAAGAGGAATAATGAGAGGGAGGACAGAAGTCGGGGAGAGGTAGCAGGAGACAGAGAGGGAGAGAGAAGAAATGAGCTTCTGCATAGTGATCTGCCTGCAAGGAAACCCAACAGGCCAGTCCACTGCAGTGGCTTTTACTGTGGAAAGCCAGGGCTTCTGCAGAAGTCAGCTTATGAAGAGCCAAGAGTTAGATCACTGGAAATGGAACTGCCCTGGAGTAGAAGGACAGGTCAGAGCCACAGATCTTACTGGCTCCAAGCTGAAAAGCTCTTCCATCGGCCCAGCTCCTCAGGTGACCACTGCTGTGGAGGAGATGGCCAAGTAGGGTCAGCAACATTGCAGGTAGAAATGTAAATGTCCTGTTAGAGATGCCACCTGCCTTTACCTGGCCAGCTCTCTTCCCAGACCAGCTAGGTAATGGAAGTCAACAGGTGCCTTCCCCAAGGAGTTCACACCTGCCTTATGATGTACCCTATGTGAAGAGATAAATAGGTCTGGGATCATAACTGACAAGGCCTTAAAGCCCACCTGATTATTGTCAGGCCCCTTCTGTCTGTTTCTATTTGGCTTAGACAGCAGCTTTCTTATGTCCTCTAGTAATGACTCTGTCCTTTGTTCTAGACCCTGTCTAGCCCACTTGGGGCCTCATTCCTTTGCAATCATAGCCTCTACTCTAACTTCAATGGCTCTGCTCCTGACCTGTGTGTATTGATGGTCCTCTCCCCCACTTAATGTTAAATGATTGTTCAGAATTTCTCTACAGACAAACCCCTCTACTTGCAAAAGTTGAGTGGCCTTTCTCCCAGTCTTGGGTGAGATAAGCTTTAAACCATCAAACAGTCATCACAAGGGTCCAGAGACCACCCCCTTCATTTCCTCTCCTCTGTGAAATCCTCTTATTACCGGGTTAATGCCACTCTTAGGATCATTTGTTGCTATTCTCACCCTGTCTTTTATACTACCATGTCTGTTTAAGTGTTTAAAAGAGTTGATAATGGAGCTAACCAAGGCCTTCAGCAACCAGGCAGTCAACCAAATGCTGCTACAGGGATATACTCGGCTCCCAACCCAGGAGACAGCTGCTCGAGACATTACCCCATGCCAATGAAGAGTACCTCATTGCCCCATGTCAGCAGGAAGTAACTCTAAAGACAGATCATCGTCCCTCTACTCCTCCTGTACTTTTGGGACTAATGCAATCCCATAAAACTCCTGCTTTATAAAAAAAAAAAAAAAAAAGGGGAAGAATGTTAGGAAAATGGTGCAGTCTTATCTATGGTATAATCTACACCCTGACACCATTAGGCTCTAGCCCCTGCTGCCATTGCTGGAAGCCAGGTGACCACACTGCCCAACCACCGGTGTCAAGCTCCACCCCCATCCTAATGGAATTCGCTGCTCCTACTTCCCTGACTACCCTCCCCCCCAGCAAAATTTTAAAAAGGACCTGTTCCTGAACACGTGGCTCTCTCTCTCTCCCTCTCTTCCTCTCAGTCTCCTGACCTCTGTCTCTGTCACTGTCTCTCTCTCTTACTCTCGCCTTCTCCCCCCCTCCCTTTTTTTTTTTTTTTTGGCCAGGCAGAGTTAGTGAGAGAGAGAGACAGTGAGAGAGAGACAGAGAGAAAGATCTTCCTTCCATTGGTTCACTCCCCTAATGGCCGCTATGGCTGGCGCTGTGCTGATCTGAAGCCAGGAGCCGGGTACTTCCTCCTGGTCTCCCATGCGGGTGCAGGGACCCAAGCACTTGGGCCATCCTCCACTGCTCTCCCGGGCCACAGCAGATAGCTGGACTGGAAGAGGAGCAACCGGGACTAGTACCCCGTGCCTCAACTGGGACTAGAACCCCGGCAACGCAGGTGGAAGATTAGCCAAGTGAGCCATGGCGCTGGCCTCCTTCTCTCTCTTTTCCTTCTTTGCCCCTTCCCTCTAGTCTGTTGGATTTCCCCCAATAAACTCTTTCCCTTAAAAAAAAAAAAAAAAAAAGAAGAAGAAATGAGATTTATCTATGCTAATAGAGATTTAAGATTCAACATAACATAAAAACTAAATGCAGAATGTGCATCTTCTTTGAATCCTCACCACCATAAAATGATTTTTCTGACATTTTCTCAGCACATTTGATTATACATTGGACATTAGGTGGTATGCAGAGATCAGTTTTAATTGCTTTGGTGTGGTAATGGTAACATTCATGTTAATTAAAAAAACCTCTTATTTTTCATCCTATTGAACTATATATGGTGAGAATAATGTGATATTTGGAGCTTGCACTTGAATTATTTATTAAAAGTGGATAAATGGCCAGCCCAGGCCACTGTGGCCATTTGGTGAGTGAACCAGCAGATAGAAGATCTCTGTGTCTCTCTGTCTCTGTAACTCTGCTTTTCAAATAAATAAAAATTAAAAAGTGGACAAATGTTTTCTGTTTATTTGGTTAAGTGACCATAATAATATAAGGGTAAAATGAATAAATGATTAAGAATAAATGTAAAGTTGTACACCAAAGTATATAATGTAGTGCTCTTTCATGAATACATATAGATAGCTATGTGTGTGACTATATATATATATATAATATATACATATATAGAGATAGATACATATATATGGACAGATAGACTGTACATAGATAAATAAAAAATAATGATATAAATAAAGGGTAGATAAATTACTGACAAAAAATACAAATACTTGATAAATAAAGGTCTTTTCTGAAAAAGGCACTTAATTATGCTTAAAATGCTTTTTATAATTTATTCATGTGAGCTATAAAAATAATTCAGAGACATATCAGGAAATAGCTCTGCCCTGTAGAAAGAAAAGTGATGGAATGTGAGGACAGAAAATTAGATAAGAAAAAGCCATGGAATATAAATTGTAAATTGATGTCCTTCATAAGCATAGATGCATTGTATAATGAAAGGAAAGTAGAATAGAGATCAAAGTTGGAGTAGAGCATTGAATAAAAATGGGATGGGCATTTAGCCACATGGTTTGGAAGCCCATTGAGATGCCCATGTCAGTGCCCAAGTACCTGAGTTCAAAGCAAGTTCCACACCTGACCAAACTTTCCTGCCAGTATAGACCCTGGGAGTCTACACTGAGCAGTGACGGCTCAAACAGATGGAGCCCTGCCGTCCATCTGAGAGACCTGGGCTGAACTCTAGACCCCCGCTCAGTCCCGGCTGTTGCAATAATTTGGTAACTGAATCAGCAGATAGGAGCACTCTCTCTTCTCTTTTCTCTTTCACTATTGAATAAATAAATCCAAACTTTTAACACAAATAGGCAATTAAATAAAGAGTATTTTAATACACAGAATGCCTAAGTTCTCATTGGTTTTTGTAGTTTGGGAGAAAATATTCCTTTGGGGATAAGGACACTGAAAACACAAAGAAAAGCAATGTTTCAAAGGCAAGAAATTAAGAGATCAAAGAGCTTTAAGCAACGATCAATTTTAAAAGAAAAGGCAAGAGTTTATTTTTCTGAGACATAGCAGGAGGAGCAGTTTGACAAATAAAAGAGCAAGAGGATGAGCAGACTAATCAAAAGTCTGCATATTTGTTTAAAAATGCATTTTGTAAGATTGGTTTTGGGCTTAAAGAAATTGAAAATATAAGCGTTTTGCTTAGAAAAATGAAGACAGAGTTCTGCATGGATCAAAGTTCTGTGGAACAAGCAGAGCTGAAGGAGGATAAAGAATCAGGTAACATGACGATGTTATCTTGTCCAGGACTGTTCACACTAAGACAAGTGAAGAGAACTCTCGTAGTTTATTTTTAGGCTTTCAGATCCAAGCTTATTGACAGAGGAGAAAAGGTCAACAAAGATGGGATACGAATGACTGCATGACAAGCAGGGTTTCTGGAAAGCTGTGTGTGCAATGCCAGCACCGTGGGTAAGGGTACAGAGTCTCCACCTCCCTCAGAGACCTCACGAGAAGTGGCATCTCTGCTTCAGTCAGTCAAATCCACACTTTCCTTATTGCTACCCCAATTATGAAGATGATAATTAAGGCTCTCATTCTCTTAGCAAGATTCTCAAGTTTGCAAAATGAGTAAATGCTGGATCAGGATTCGATCCCAATTTAACTCAGTCATCCCTTCTCTCTTGGTCGTTGTTGGAACAATGCATCATATGAAATGGATTAATATACCAACAGATGCAGGAAGACAGAAAAATACCCAATAACATCAGAGAAGAGTTTGTGACTCTGTCTGTAGTTCAAAATGTGTTTTTAAAACCATGATTATAAATGCTGTTTAAAAAGAATACAGGTAATCTATATCTGAACTGACATAATTTAAAGATATTTTTTCTTTTTTGTACACTCAAATCCTATCATCAATCAGTCCTGTAAATTCTAAATTTATGTTACTTTTTTTAGCTACATTAATAACACTTTAACTCGGGCCCACATTTATTATTTGAAGAATTTAAATAG
The DNA here is from genome assembly GCF_964237555.1 of Oryctolagus cuniculus. Lineage (NCBI taxonomy): Eukaryota > Metazoa > Chordata > Mammalia > Lagomorpha > Leporidae > Oryctolagus > Oryctolagus cuniculus. The sequence goes on along the minus strand of NC_091441.1, from coordinate 13,731,991 downwards.
CTACAAATTTACATCTCTGATCTGGTCTTTTCATTCATGTTACATTACATACCCAATTATGAAAACCATCTTGCTATAATTCTTATCAGAAATGAGCTCCTTAGGCTGGTGCCGCAGCTCACTAGGCTAATCCTCTGCCTGTGGTGCTGGCACACCGGGTTCCAGTCCCGGTCCGGCACCGGATTCTGTCCTGGTTGCCCCTCTTCCAGGCCAGCTCTCTGCTGTGGTCCGGGAAAGCAGTGGAGGATGGCCCAAGTGCTTGAGCCCTGCACCAGCATGAGAGACCAGGAGAAGCACCTGGCTCCTGGCTTCAGATCAGCGCGGTGCACCAGCCGCGGTGGCCTTTGGAGGTTGAACCAACGGAAAAGGAAGATCTTTCTCTCTGTCTCTCTCTGTCTCATTGTCCACTCTGTCTGTCAAAAAAAAAAAAAAAAGAAAAGAAAAGAAGAGAAGAGAAGAGAAGAGAAGAGAAGAGAAGAGAAGAGAAGAGAAGAGAAAGAAGCTCCTTAAATGCAAAAATGTATTCAAATTTTGTCTTTACTATTCTCTAGCACTTGGCATAAAGCAAGTTCAATACATTGGGCTCAATAAATATGAATGAATGAGATTGAATGAGTCATATTTTTATTTTGCTCAAATTTCTCAAATGATTCCCAGCTGAATGGCCTCTCAAACTTGGTACTGACAGAGATGACCCTTTATATCTATCCTATTTGTCAGTCTGCTGTCTGTGTTGGTACAGCTTTCTTGCTCCATTTATGTTTGTTCCAGAGAACATATGTATATATTTTTTAAAGATTTATTAATTTACCTGAAATACAGAGTTACAGAGAGATAGAGGAAGAGAGAGAGAGATCTTCCATCTTCTGGTTCACTCCCCAGAGGGCCACAATGGCTGGAGCTGGGCCAGGCTGAAGCCAGGAGCATCATGCAGGTCTCCCACGTGGGTGACAGAGACACAAACATTTGGGTCATCTTCTGTTACTTTTCCCAGGCCATTAGCTAGGAATTGGATCAGAAGTGGAGTAGCCAGGACATGCGCAGGTGCCCATAGGGAATCCCGGCATTGCAGGAAGTGGTTTTGCCCACTATACCACAAACTTGGGTGTAGTTGTCATCTCACACTCATATTCTTCTGTTTCACAGTCCCTCAGTTTTGTCCTAAAAGTTCTATACTTGTTTCTAAAAGCATCTGAGAGAATAATATCAACTGTCTTTCAAATGTCCTTTAAATTGTTTATTAAAACTTTGGCCCTCATAAGGAAAGTGAAAGTGAGCAGCACCTTGTATCAGCCACAAGTTCTAACTCCTTAAATTTGCATTTTCTATTATGGTCCCTGAAAATTTTTATTGCATGCATTCATGTACCTAGCTCTTATTTTTCACACTACAGCCCTTGATTTCACAAATCGTGTTTGTTGATTTTTACACCTACCACCTACAGCATTTAATGTGGTACTTGTCACTGACAGAGATGCTTAAGGCAAAATGTATTATGAAAATTCTGAAACTTCTGTGTAGGCCTTTGCTTTGTTCATTAACAATTTTGTGACATTGAGACCGTTTCTTAGCCATTCTGTTACTTACCCTGTGAACTAAATTTTGAGGAACTCGATTGTACTAAATCCTCAATGTTCTTGTATAGATAAAAAGACAATGTTTAGTATCTGACATGGAGTCATGGACAGATAAATGCTGCATTTTGGGGCCGGTGCTGTGGCTCAGCAGGTTAAGCTGCCACCTGTGATGCCAGCTTCCCACACGGGCACAAGTTCTTCCTTTTTTTTTTTTTTTTTTTTTTGACAGGCAGAGTGGACAGTGAGAGAGAGAGAGACAGAGAGAAAAGTCTTCCTTTGCCATTGGTTCACCCTCCAATGGCCACTGCGGCTGGCGCACCGCACTGATCCGAAGCCAGGAGCCAGGTGCTTCTCCTGGTCTCCCATGCGAGTGCAGGGCCCAAGCACTTGGGCCATCCTCTATCGCACTCCCTGGCCACAGCAGAGAGCTGGCCTGGAAGAGGAGCAACCGGGACAGAATCCAGCGCCCTGCCGGGACTAGAACCCGGTGTGCCTGCGCCACAAGGCGGAGGATTACCCTAGTGAGCCGCGGCGCCGGCCTAGCTGCTCTACTTCCAATCCAGCTCCTTGCTGTTGTACCTGGGAAGGCACGGGACAATGACCCAAGTCTTTGGATCCCTGCACCCACGTGGGAGACCAAGAAGAAGCTTTTGGCTCCTGGCTTTGGCCTGCCCAGCCCTGGCCATTACAGCCATTTGGCAAATGAACTAGCAGATTCAAGATCTGTTTCTCTCTCAGTCTCTGCCTCTCCCTGACTGTCACTCTGCTTTTCAAATAAATAAACAAATAAATTTTTTTAAAATGCTGTTTTTTTTTTTTTCAAAGAAACCACCTATTTGGTCTGAGCATGTATTTTTATTTGTATATTAAGAGTAACAATCTTACCATTTTTTTTCTTTTTTGAAAATCAAATGAAATAATTGTTTGCAAGTGATCATTTAAACAAATGTTATTTGTAATTAAAAATGCTTGTGGTACATATGATAGCTTCTCCTCAAATATTGAAATGATGGAGTAGAAGAAATACTGAATTTGGTCTACAATTCTTCAAATGAAAAAGACTCATAGTGGAAATCAAATGTGAGATTATTTGTGTTCAACATAAAGAGATATTTTCAAATTTATATAAAAAGGGTATTCATTGATTTACAGGGAAGACAAAGTTTAAAACACAAACTCGGCCACCCTTGTGGTGCAGTGGGCCCTTGTTTGTGTCCCAGCAGCTCTACTTCTGATCCAGCTCCCTGCTAATGGCGTGGGAAAAGCAGTGGAACATGGCCAGTGTGTTTGGGCCCCCGCCACCTTCGTGGGAGACCTGGAAGAAGCTATTGGTTTCTGGCTCTGGTCTGGTCCAGTCCTAACCACTGCATCTATTTTGGGGGTAAACCAGTGGATGGAAGATCTCTTTCTGTATGTGTGTATGTGTGTGAGAGTCTCTCTCTCTCTCTCTCTCTCTCTGTTTCTCTGTGTCTTTCCTTCTGTCTCTGGACAAATAAATGAATCTAAACACACACACACACGTAAACACACACATAAACACATACACACTGAACAATCAACTCATTGGGATATCGGTATTATTTTCTGAAATGAATTGTACTTGGCAGATTAATCTTTCAATTTCCTCTTAATTTTTATGTTTTATTATCATATAATGCTACTCATTTTGAGATTTACTTTTCAGCAAAATTTTAAAAATTAAGCAGTTAATTCCATTTTCTTACAAACAAACTGTATTAGAGGTACTGGAGGTAGCCACTTACCAGGTCCTCTCTTCACCTGCCACTGCATAGATAATAAACAGGATGCCTAACTTTATTAGAAGAACTGAGGCCATACCATCTTCAAAACTATTATTGGTTTATTTTTTCTCTTCTCTCAGGAGCAATGCCCATCAAAAGGAGCATAACCTTCCTTAAGCTTTTAAATGAGTTTTGTAATTATTATTTTCATGAAAGATTAATCTGTAGCATAAGAAAATTAAGAAGATGTAAATAAGCCTATAGGATTAAATTAAATACAACAAAATGTAGCTTGGTGAGGCAGCAGGTGTTGAATATTTCACAATATCCCTGATCCTAATTGTGGAGTTATGCCAGGTCTGTGATGACAACGGAAGCACCATTTTTCAAGCCCCAGTGGGACATTTGATCAATGTTGAAGTGGCAGACGAGCCTCATTATTATGGTGTCCAGCGGGTGTAGGTATTCAGAATAGGGCTGTCATTAAAGTATTTTGTGTGTATCTGCTAATTATAGTTCTCATATCCAAGCAGCAGCATGGCCATTGCTGTAGCATTTGTCATCCTTGCAGCAGGTAGTTTGGGTACAATGAAGATAAAATATTGGCCTCATAATCACATGGAGCTGTGCCGGAATTCTGGGAAAGGTATGATAAGAAAATCCATCCTTCTTCCAAAATGTCATTAGGAAATAGCAAATTGAGTTAGATTAGAAAAATCTAACAAAGGAGGAAATCTCTCAATTTATATGGCTGTGTATTTGTATGCAATACATGTGAATCATCAGTTTTTAATATTGCATATATTGTATTTATTATTTAAATCAATGATAAATAATTTATGTGAATACATTTTATAGTTCACTGAATATTTTCACATATGCCACTTTCTTTAATCTTTAAAGAAGCTTGCACATTTAATTCCATGAAACTGAATCTCAAACAATTTAAATGATCCCCACAAAGATTGAGAACTCCAGAGAGAAGACCGAGAATTTCACTTGTGCCTTAGGTCCTAAAGGTCCAAGACATTCTTTGCCTACCCACATTGTATCTTTGGGCTTGTTACCCAAACTTTAAATTGAAATAAATAAATAAGAAGCATTAAAGAAGAAATAGAGCAATATAAAACTTTGTGAGATGTAATTGGATTTGCCTTGTGCACATCATCAATAGTCAATTTGTTTTATTAGTTCTGAAATGTGCTCTGCAATCAGTTTTATGTACCACTGTATTGGCTTTTAGATACAACAACAAAGCCGAACGTCCAAACAGCCATCAGCAACATACTTCACATTTCAGATCATTTCCATGTAAACACTTGCTTCCCTCTTGCATCACAAGCTACAAGGAGAGACAAACAGAAAATTTAAAACATCTGTAAATTATAAAACATCAAAAATATAATACTCCTTAAATATGGACTTTGAAAAGAGGTAATTATTTTTCAAAATTAGATTTTAACCATATTTTAAAATTCTTATGTACTTAAATAATAAATATGATTTTAAAAACATCAGCATCCCTTATAATAAAAAATGTGATATTTTCACTTTTGGGATTTTTTTTGTTTACTTAAAAATATTTTTATCTAAGAATTAGCTGTTCTATTATTAGACTATAAATCAGACAGCAATTGTACACACATGATCACCCTACTTTATAAATTGCCTTCTATTAAGCTTAATTAGAATTAAAATAACACCTTTTAAAATTCAATTAAGGAACAAAGTGTATTAGAATTGCTATAGCTTTTCATATTTTTATTACTTTATTCTTTTCACTGATAATGTTAAAGGCAATGGGTTTGGGAAATTGGGCTATTATCTTAAAAGAAAAAAAAAAGGTACACATACTCTGTTTCTCACCCTGTCCTTTCTCAAGTCTTCTTTTGTACAGCAAGATTGATGTTCTTAAAATAGAATTCTGTTGGGGCTGGGACTGTGGCATACTGGATTAATTGCCACCTGCAGTGCCGGCATCTCATATGGGCACCGGTTCAAGTCTTGGCTGCTCCAATTCTGATCCAACTCTTTATTATGGTTTGGGAAAGCAATAGAAGATAGTTCAAGTCCTTGGGTCCCTGTGCCCATGTGGGAGACTTGGAGAAAGCTCCTGTATCCTGGCTTCGGATTGGCACATCTCCAGCTGTTGTGACCATCTGGTGAGTGAACCAGCAGATGCAAGACCTCTCTCTCTCTGCCTCTGCCTTTGCCTCTCTGTAACTCTGTCTTTCAAGTAAACAAAATCTTAAAAAAAAAATTTTTCTGTTCATTCAATAAGTCCTTCAATAGCTACTTCCCAAAATGATATAAATTTTCTACATTCTGAACCTGTTTAATTAAGTCCTGTTGTTTCAAACATGATTCTTTCCAATAACTTAATGATCTCTTGCCCCTTCCATATAAAATATATTAATCCAACATTTGTTTCAATACATTACACCATGACAATTTTTTCCTTTTTTTCTGTCAATGCATGTCCATGTCTCATACAGCTATTAAAAATTACTTCGTAGCAAAGAAGCTAAGTGATCCTCAATTCCCATGACCTTTCTTCCAAAGCTACCGGAGTTGCCACCTACAACCCACTTCATTTCCAATCACCCCTTGAGATTAGCTCTAGCCCTGGGGTTAGATTTTGGTAACATATGATTCTTATATCTTGGTAACATAGCAGTGACTTGTATATCCACCACCTCCATTTCACCATTCTCTCTATCCCTGCTCCTGGGATGGAAAGATTAAGGGTAAAATCAGAATCAGACCTCAGACTGTGGGTATGGGAGGGACCAAGATCTTCAGGAATTCACGATACCAAGCCACATACCAGCTCTGCATCATTTCTTCCAAAACCAACTAAATCAAAAAAAGAAATGTCCTCCTCTATTGTTGAAATAATTGAAATATTCAGGTTATTGGCTGTAGAACCTCATTGTAATCATTTATCACTTCAAGTTCAAGTTCAATTTCAACACCATGAGAAATAATAATGTTAGATTAAGTTACATATAATTACATAATCTACGTGTCAAAAACCATTAAGTATCTGCAATTTCATGCCAGCTAATTGAATACTACTACTGGCAATATTGTTTACTGCATCTCATAAAATCTTTCAATACTTAATAGTTCCTTCCATTATATCTCACATGATACAATAATTATTAATTTTCATGGCTAAGTATGAAATAATATGAATATTTAAGAGAAAATAACACTTCTCAATTCTCCAGTTCTTAGACTATAATATTATTCCTGGTCCTTAGTAGGCATCTTTACTTTGTCATAAAAAGAATGAATCAATTAAATATGGTATTTCTATTCTAAAAAAATATTTAATTATTTGAATGGCAGAACGACAGAACTTCCATCCTTTCATTCACTCCTCAAGTGGCCACAAGAGCTGGATCTGGGCTAGGATGAAGCCAGGAACTCCATCTTTATTTCCCATGTGGGCGGCAGAAACTCAAGTATTGAAGCCATCGTCTTCTATTTCCCCGGTACATTATCAGAGAGCTGGATTGGACCCATAGTAGCTGGGACTTGAACCGGCACTCCAGTATGGAATGTGGGTGTCCCAAAAAGTTTATTAACCCATGGCACCACAATGCCAGTCCAAAAATATAATGTTCCTATATTGTACTTACATGCTTTTCAAATTTTAGATTTTTGAGATCAATTTGTACATATTTATGTTCCTTATTAATTTCCTAAAAGTATCATCATGGTAATTTGCTTACTGTCTAGTGGTTATGATTTGGGAATGATGAGTGGTTGCCTCCTCACAGTTCATTTTATTAAAAGGTACTTAAATACCTACAAGCCAATATCTACATATGTCTACTTCTTTTCTTAGATGAGGTTGATAAATATACTTTATAAACTCCAAATTTTTGGAAAATGGGTTTACTTGTCATTGAAACCTGCAGTAAAGCAGATCTCAGGGTCTCCACAGGAAAAGAAACCAGCTCATCTACTCCAGACAGTGAATTCCATCTAGGGCACTAGAAATTAATTCTTTTCCCAAACTACTGTTGGTGGAGGCTATCTTCAACTAGAATTTACCTAAATATGGCATTTCCGTATCTATCGGTGAGACTAACTTTTTTAAAAAATTATTTATTTATTTAAAAGTCAGTTATATATAGAGTAGAGAAGGCAGAGAGAGAGGCAGAGAGAGAGAGAAAGATGTTTTCCATTCACTGGTTCACTCTCCAATTGGTCTCACATGGCAAAGGCTGGGCCATCCAAAGCCGGTAGCCAGAAGCTTCATCCAGGTCTCCCATGTGGGTGAAGAGGCCTGGCAAAAAGATCTCTGTGAGTGAGATCCCAGTGGAAAGAACAGGTCTTCAAAGAGGGAGGTGCCTTTCTCTGAAGGGAGGAGAGAACCTCCACTTTGACTATGACCGTGTCTAAACAAGATAAGAGTCGGAGAACTCAAGGGGCTTCCATAGCCTTGGAAACTCATAACGGGTGCATAGGGAGATTACTGATGCCATAAACAGGAGTGTCAATTGGTAAAGTCAACAACAGGAGTCACTGTGCACTTACTCCTCATGTAGGATCTCTGTCCTTAACGTGCTGTACACTGAGGCTTAATGCTATAACGAGTACTCAAACAGTATATTTCACTTTGTGTTTCTATGGGGGTGCAAACGACTGAAATCTTTACTTAATGTACACTAAACTGATCTTCTGTAAAAAAAAAAAAAAAAAAAAAAAAAAAAAAAAAAGAAAGAAATTATCAATTCCCAACTTGACTCTCACTGGGATTAAACATGACAATAGGTCTGATCTGATTTCATCATCATTTAAAAAAAATCATCTATTATTTTTCACTTTATGTTTCTGTGTGGGAGCAAACTGTTGAAATACTTACTTAAGGTATACTAAGCTGATCTTCTGTATATTAAGATAATCGAAAATGAATCTTGATGTGAATGGAAGGGGAGAGGGAGTGGGAAAGGGGAGGGTTGTGGGTGGGAGGGACGGTATGGGGGGGAAGCCATTGTAACACATGAGTCGTACTTTGGAAATTTATATTCATTAAATAAAAGATAAAAAAAAAAAAAAAAAAAAAAAAAGAGGCCGAAGAACTTGGGCCACCCTCTGCTACCTTTCCAGGTGAATTAGAGAACTGGATCGTAAGTGGAGCAGCTGGGACTCAGCATTTATATGGAATACCAGCACTGCAGGCGGTTGCTTTACCCACTAAGACACAACTTCAGCCCTTCTAATTTTCTATAATTATTTTTTATTCTTCTGTGAACAACAATAATTCATACTCCACCCTCTGTCTAAGCCAGCCAGAATTAGTGAGTTCTGGAAAATCAGACCCACAGCACTACAAATAGTGAAATCATACACAATGCCATTTTATGATGCCCGTTGACTAATTTTAAATTAAGCTGCAACTGACATTCTGTGTTTACACGTTCTTCACAAGAGTGTATTATATTTTCAAGAAGATAGATGAGAAATTTTTCTGCTGATGCTTTTAATTATACATCACATAACTGCTTTAATTTATATAAAAATAGATATATTGATTTGTACATAGTACAGAAAGATCTTCTGAGGTGGTGTTGATCACCGTTTTATCAATCTATCTTTTCTTTTTCTGCTGGTTTGCAGCGTGTGGGAAAAGTTCAGTGATTAATGCAGTTGAAGCTGGTAAGTGGTCTATTGGTTCATTCCATTGAATCAGGAATAATCCATACAACTGGACATGTAAGAGAAAAGAGAGAGAGAGAGATGAGAGAGAGAGAGAGAGAGAGAGAGATGAGAGATAGAGAGAGAGAGAGAGAATCTTTTCATCTGCTGATTCACTCCCCAAATGCCCACAACAGTTGGGACTGGGCCAGGTCAAAGTCTGTCTCTCATGTTGGTGGCACTATTGCTAGCTGCAGGAAGCAGGATGCTGAATTCAAGCCAGGCACTCTGATGTGTGATGTGGGCATCCCAAGCACATCTTACTGCTGCACCAGTGCTGACACCTGAATGTTTCTGAAATACTCAGAATTTGACATATAATTATAAATTCTGTACCGATGTAACTATGTAGATCCGCTTTTTTTTTATTTTGAATGGAAAATTGAGAATTCAAATATTTCATTTTTAGTGTTTTAGTTATGTTTCCTGTCATAAATGTCTGTCCTGTGAGGGTTGTTTGCGCTATTGTGTGCATAAATGTTTAGAACTCATATTGTACTCATTAGCACTGTTTTGTGCTCGTTCTTCTGTGTCCTTTTTCACTGGTTGGACTGACTTCTGGCCTGTTCAGTTATTTGTTTTTATTTAGTTTATCTCTAATATTTTTAAATGTGTTATTTATTTATTTTGAAAGAGAGAGAGAGAGAGAGAAATAAATCCCCTTCTGCTGGTGCACTCTCCAACTACCCACAATGGCCAAAGCTGGGCCAGGAATAAGCCAGGAGCTAGGAACCCAATCTAGTATTTCTAAAGGGGAGGGGGTACAACTACTTGTGTGATTACCTACTGCCTCCTAAAATGCGCCTCAGCCAGAAGCTGCTTCAGTGGTGGAGGACCCAGAACTCAGCCCTGTTAATCTGATATGATCTGTGGATGTTCCCAGTAGCATCTCAACCACTGCGCCCAATGCTCTGAGCATTAGTTTAATAAGGAAACTTTCTGTTTGCTTCACTGGCTTGAAGCATAACTCTTGTGACCTTATACATTCCACTGGGCTATAGTTTGATTGGTAGCATCATTTGATCTCTTCTCAATATAACAGTTAATATTGGGAACTGAGCGTTGTGTCTTCAATATCTTACTATGTATTTGCATATATTATAGGAATGTGTACTTGTGTGCGTGTGTGCACAAGACTGACAACCACACTGGGTGGAGACAATGCAGATCAACTTCTGGACTAACGTGGGGTGAAGGACTTAGCCCCAGGGAAGGATCACTTCTAGGACTCTTAAAACTCAAAAGTATTTCAGAGTCTTTATAGTGTTGGAAGATAATCATCAGGATTTTTCCACATCTCATGGAAGAAATCATTCCACAGAAATAAAAATTGAGGGTTGTGTGAAGTGATGTATACAAAGAAAAGAAAACTTGAGTTCTTCCTTTCTTTTTCTTATTTATTTTCTTTTCTTTTCTCTATTTTTAACTTGCAGTATTATTTCTATCAACATGACAGGATACATTTGCCTTTCCTCTTACTATAGCCCATGTCTGGGCAGTCAGTGTGAGTACTATCGTCCTGTCTCTTGAAAGAATTTGTGGAAAACACAAACTGACTTCTCAACTTGATCTTCTTTTCTCTTAATACTCTCATCTCTTGTACCCTTCTCATCGAATATTGAATTTGGGTGTATTTTCTGTCAGTTTATGTGTTATTTTCATCTGTTATTAAAAATGTAGATGAAATGTTTAGTTTTTGGTTCCATAGTTTTGATTTCTAGAAATCATATTCAGCTTATATGTAGAGCAATTGATCCATTTCATCAAGTTTTTTAATAATTTCAATGCTTTCTCTGATTACTTCTGTTGTAGAGTGCAGGTTCCCAACTGGGCTTATTGTAGATTCTCCTCTCCACACATGAAAGAATTCGAAGGTACAGGCTTCAGGGTGTACAGAATAGCAGGATTTATTTGGAGAAAAGCAGAAGTGATAACTTGAGAACTCATGGCAGCTAGACAGAGAGAAAGAGTGTGTCTGAACAAACAGCCAAAACGCAAATAGGACTCGCGCAAAGAAAAATCTCTCACCAAAGTAAAATTTCCAACACTGGGAGAGCCCTCAACAAAAGAAAGCCACCTCCCCACAATTAGGCCTTGCCTTTGTATCATCCAGAGACAAAGGGGTGATGTTAGGGCGGAGCCAGTAAATATTCAAAAAGAGGCAGAGTCTGAGACAGGACTCAAGCGCCACTTATTTCCATACCCCGTATGGAAATATCAGAAATGTCAGGTGCGTGATGAGAGTGGGAGTGCCCCCATGGTAATTTTGTTACAATGGAATTATACTTATCTAAAAGTCATCAGGAGACGCATCCTGCAGACCTAGCTGATATTTCTGGCTAGTTCTGCTTCTAAACTTGCAACATTGTGGAAATGAGTAGTTTCCACTACAGCTACGTGGAAAAGGCTTGGTGGTACATGGAAAGTGTGCCTGGATGGTGCGCCAGCAGGGAGGGTTGGAAGTGAGTTTGGACAGTGCACAGCATCGCATGGGAGGGAACTTGTCCTGTGAGCCAGGCCAGGCCAGGCCAGGCTGTCATGTGGACCTATTGATTTTCCAGAGCTGTGAATCACCAGCCTGCCTGGGTTGGCGTGGATCTGTTCAATGGCAGTTTCACTGGAACTGTCAGACCCGAATTCCTCTCTCAGCTATGCACATTATCCACAGCACTCTTCACTTATTAAATTCTCAATGATTGTATGGAATATGATACTGTATCTTGAGTCTTTTGTAGGTAAAACTACTCAGTTGATTATTTCCTTAGTGAGAGTTAATTCAGAAAAGCAGAATCACTACAAATTACCAAGAATGAGATTCATTAGGGTGACTTGACATTTTAATGTTGTGGAAACTGATAAAGCGCACTTTTTTTCTGCATATGGTATTGAGCCTGTTGTCACGGAACAGGTGGTCAAGGGAAAAGGATGAACATGAAGTGAGGGAAAAATGAAGGCCTCGTTGGCTTACTCCATCTCCCAGCTCCTAACCCTATGCCTTTGATGACCCAAACCAAGAGGAACTGGCCCTCTTCCATACAGCCACACTTTGATCTTACCAGCCTGTAGGGAAAACAACAACACCATGAAGGAAGGAGAGATTGTGATGGGAGCAGGAGCTATCAGATAGCTGATGCTCATGAATGCAAAGTGAGAGCGCAGATCCTCCAAACCATGAGTAAGTCTGACCTACACTGAGCATTGCAGACAACATATCTACTGCTCCACTTTCAAATCTCAAGAAAATTTCTTTTTACGTGACCAACACTGATGAAAACCATAGAGAATGAAATCGTATGGCCCTGTTTTGACTTACTCAGGCTTCTATCTTAGAAGGATCAGAATAGCACGCACTCATCGTTGGAGGCGTAGGCTCCTGTGTTAGTGACTTTATTTATTATGAACCCATGATTCTTGGTGTGTTCTTTGAGGTTCCTCTGAGTCTTGAACTCTTTGCATCTTAGCATTTGCTTGGGCCATAAAAGTAGTGTGAATTCAGGAATTGAATATTTGGGATAAGAGGAGTAGATTCCTCCCTTTTAACTTAGCAATTAACAAAATTTTAGGATAAGACACACAATAGGTGCTCACACTGTCTTCCTTCTTATTGCAAGTTTACTCTCTGAGGGTGCTCTTCTTTGGTTATCCTAGCATAATACTCAGCTCTCCATCTTTCTGGTCTGTCAACCTGCTCAGGCCACTTGCTGATTTTCCTTCTGAACCCAGTTGTGGAGTGCATTAGAATACATACTCTAATATAGTTAACAGATATCTTCATGCCAAAAAAGATAGTGTCATTACTTCTTTGGAAATAAATTGGATTTTTCTGACTCCTGCAAAATTCCTAACTATCCTTAGAGCTTGCACATATACATTTAATATTGGATGCAGTTGTTCATGGACCAATATTATCAATGTTAGAAAGCTGCTTCAACTTAGATGTTGGAGAAAAGAAGGGATGGAAGGTAATATTGGTGTTATGAGGAAAAAAATCAACTCATGGAAGCTGTAATAAGGGATCCTGTCAAACAAGAGTAGAAAAACTAAGGTACCAGCTGCTACCAGTCATGTTGCCCATAGAAGAAATGCATAAGACACTGTAGTTTGAATTCCTTCCTGCTGTAATCTTCCAACAGTCCCACCCATTGATCTAACTCAGCCAGAAGCTGGCAGATAGGGGAACTTGGGAATGATGCTTGCACTGTCTTAGAGATGAGAGCAGAGTTAGGTTAAGAAAGAAACTATAATTTGAATGTTCATTTAATCATTTCCATTCACATGCACACACACACACACACACACAGAGATCTGAGGTTCATTAGAAGAGATTAAACTTTTTGTCTAATTTTCCAGAGCTAGTGAATAATAATATGCGGAATAAAGTGTTCTCTTTTCACATACTTTTCTTTGCTTCTTCCCTTTTCCTCTGGTTAACATCATCAAGCAATCTAATGTTCCAGAGGAAGATATTTAGCTCCATTGCTACAGAACCACATCCAATAGACAGAAAACAGGGCTACACTTGAAACTCCAGTAATAAATACTCATATTCAAAGAATTCCATGTACTTTTCACAGCTCCACCCTAGGGATAATCTCTGGGGAGATTATGAGACCACCAAAGCAGGAAATGTTTGCTGTACAGGTATTTGCATCTACAGGCATCTTTGAACTTGACTACTATGCAAATATCCAGAAGAAGTGAGCAATGTTCCTCATAGTAATTGCGATCCCTAGGGATTTAATTAGAGCAGCATCCAAGTTCATCTGTGTGCCATATTCCCCAGAGATGGCATTTACTTTGAATTGAATAGCAAATCTGCTTGCTATTCCCAGGAAACCATTAGCTTTGGAGAGTCAGATTGTATTCCCCTGTGATATATATAGACGATGGGAAGAATAAGAGACTGCAGTTCAGTTTTTCTCATGTTTCTCCTGCCTAGCTAACACATCCAGATAGGGAAATATTCCCTCATTCACAGACATTGTATAACCTGGACATGCTGCCTGATACTTAAAACAGTATCACCCCTACAATGTGTTCTGTATTAATTTATCAGTGTTTTATCTTCCTGAATTACTATTATTTGTGTGATTAGATAATCCCAAATGTCCCTTTCAGTTCTAAAAATCTTTAATGCTAGACTGAAATGTGCTTTTAACTGAATAATTATGTACAAATACTAGTATTGCCATTAGCATCCCACTAATACTCTATGAATAACTGTTTTCAGTGTGCATATCATTTTTGTCAGCATCATCCGATTTTATTCTTCCAAAAATGCTTGCAATTCAGTAAACCTAAGAGAGTGGTAAGATTAAGGCCAAACCAGCCACACTGATAAAATGCTCTTAAATCTTGCATAAAACAAACACAAAACAAATGAAAATTATGAACTTCTAAAATTAAGAGCCCTAAGTCTAATACAGAAAGGTTTTTTTTTTGAAACATGAATACATTATTATTGGTTTTTCAAAATAAATGTCAAGGCCTCAGGGCCTACATATGAGCTTTTCATACTCCCTTGAAGTCTTCTTTTATCATCTACTTTTTTGTGGCTAGCTCTTTATTTTAGTTCATATTTCTGATTTACCACCCTCTTTTTATACTACTTCATATCAATTATTATTATGTGTCAACTCAAACTTTTTAATTATTGCCTTACTCCTATGTAATATAAACTCAGGGAAAGCAAAAAATTATTTCCATAATTCAGTACTGTATCCCAAGAGCTTTAAACAGAGCTGAACACAATAGATATTTGCTGATTTAATTATTTTTAAAGATTTATTTATCTGAAAGCCAGAGTTACAGAGATGGAGAGGAAGAGACAGAGAGAAAAAGAGAGGTCTTCCATTTGTTGCTTCACTCCCCTGATGAATTCAATGATCAGGGCTGGGCCAGGCTGGAGCCAGGAGCTTCATCTGGGTCTTCCTCATGGGTGGCAGGGGCTCAAACACTTGGGCCATCTTCTAGTTCTTTTCCTAAGCCATTACAAGGGAGCTGGATCAGAAGTGGAACAGTCTGAACATGAATGAGTGTCCATAAGGGATGCCAGCATTGCATCGATGGCTTTACCCACTATGCCACAACGCCAGCCTTTGTTGACTTAATTATCAAGCTATTTAATCTAAGAAATACCATTGAATTATTTTATAGTATATGTTTTTTAAAGCATGGTGCTGAAAAGCTATAACTAATCTAAATTTTAATTTTTTAAAGATTTATTTATTTATTTATTTGAAAGTCAGAGTTACACAGAGAAAGGAGAGGCAGAGAGAGAAAGAGAGAGAGAGAGAGAGAGAGGTCCTCCATCTGCTCGTTCCCTCCCCAATTGGCCACAATGGCCAGAGCTGCGCCGATTCTGAAGCCAGGAGCCAGGAGCTTCTCCTGGGTCTCTCATGCGGGTGCAGGGGCCCTTGGACTTGGGCCATCTTCTACTGCTTTCCCAGGCCATAGCAGAGAGCCGAATCAGAAGTGGAGCAGCCAGGTCTGGAACCGGCGCCCATATGGGATGCCAGCACTGCGAGGAGAAAGCTTTACCTGCTATGCCACAGAGCCGGCCCCAACTGATCTAAGTTTTCTTAAAATGTTGTATCATTACCAAATATTGAAGTTAAATCAATCTTTCTACTCTTTGGCTAGAAAGCCTAAAACAAATCAAATAAACTTAACTATATTAGTAACGATAACTATACATCAAAAATACTCAAAGAAGGGTCTGGCACAGTGATGTAGTAGGTAAAGCCTCCCCTGGCAGTGCTGGCATTCCAAAGAGGCTCTGGTTCGAGACCCAGCTGCTCCACTTTTGATCCATTTCTCTGCTATGGCCTGGGAAAGCAGTGAATGATGGCCTAAGTCCTTGGGCCCCTCCACCCACATGG
The DNA here is from genome assembly GCF_964237555.1 of Oryctolagus cuniculus. Taxonomy (NCBI): domain Eukaryota; kingdom Metazoa; phylum Chordata; class Mammalia; order Lagomorpha; family Leporidae; genus Oryctolagus; species Oryctolagus cuniculus. Next base: position 13,716,079 of record NC_091441.1, on the reverse strand, counting down.
GAGACCTGGATAAAGCTCCTGGCTCCTGACCAGATCGGCTCAGCTCTGGCCATTGCGGTCATTTGGAAAGTGAACCAATGAATGGAAAACTGTCTCTCTTCCTCTCTCTCTCATCCTCTCTCTCTCTTTCTCTCAGCCTCTGCTTCTCTTTAACTCTGCCCTTCAAATAAATAATCTTTTTTTAAAAAGTACTCAAAGAGAGAGCCTATTGATAAAAAACCAGTATTATAAAAATCTATTTGGATGCAGAATCTAAATTACTCAAATTTATGGAATCAGAAGTAGAATGGTTGAATCCCAGAGGATTCATTGTGGAGGAAAAGGCAAATTGTTGTTTGGTGGATATAGGGGTTTTTATTGCAAGCTGAAAAAGTTCTGTAAAGCTGTTTCATAAATACGTGAGTCTCCCTAACACTACAGAACCATACTCTTCCCTGCAGGTTAACATAATATTTTTATTTGCCTTATTTGGAATCATTTCATTATTCAAATGGTCTATATCTTTTCAGCACATATTAAAATGCAAATGCACTTATACTATTAGCACGGATGGCGATGAACACAAATCCTTAAATTACAAATTTATTCCATGGCCCAAGAGAATAGCAGTTACAAATGGGTTTGAACATCGCTATGACTGTTTCATTTCTAACACTACAATTCAGTACTAGTATTATGAGATGATGCTACTTTGCAAAACTGAAGTGGTAGAATCTTCAATGAACTGGAATTATCTTAAATAATCCTCCATGATCTTCAGGATAAGGTTTACTATTCTTGGTTTGTCCATAAAGCTCGACCCACTCCAGTCTGCTTTATAATTTCCACCCTCCTCTTCTGCCACAACCACACAGATTCCCTTCAGACACATTCAGTGTTGCACCAGCATCCACATTTCCAAATCTTTGCAGTACACTCTGTTCTCTCTACTGCAGGAATACCTTTCAGTCCATTCACTCACACTTTTAGATGATCCTAAAATAGATGTATTCAATGGCTTTGATGTGAAGTCCTCCCTCCCTCATACTCCTCCCCACTCACACATTCCCTAAAGCAAAGTGAGTTAGTTTCTCTTCCAGGTCACCAAAGATACAGCAGGTTACTTCAAGATGAGCAGGAGAAAGAGGATCTAGACCCTATACCTGCTTTTCAAAGGTTCTCCTGATTCATTGAAGCCCATCGGGATAAGCTTCCTTTCATTAAACTAAACAAAGCTGACTGAGGGGTCTTGATCATATCAGCAAAATCTGCCTTTTACCATATATGGCAATATAATCACAGGAATTATAGCTTATTACTTTTGCTATGCTCTAGGAGTTAGAAGCAAGTTATGGCCGGTGCCGCGGCTCACTAGGCTAATCCTCCGCCTTGTGGCGCTGGCACACCAGGTTCTAGTCCTGGTCCGGGTGCCGGATTCTGTCCCGGTTGCCCCTCTTCCAGGCCAGCTCTCTGCTGTGGCCCGGGAGTGCAGTGGAGGATGGCCCAAGTCCTTGGGCCCTGCACCCCATGGGAGACCAGGAAAAGCACCTGGCTTCTGGCTTTGGATCAGCAAGGTGTGCTGGCCACAGCGCGCTGGCTGCGGCGGCCATTGGAGGGTGAACCAATGGCAAAGGAAGACCTTTCTCTCTCTCTCTCTCTCTCTCTCTCTCACTGTCCACTCTGCCACACCTCTTGGTTCACTTCAAATGTAAATTGCTTTGTGTTATTAACCTCTTGATGCCTAAGCTCACATCACTGAGAATTTCTCTTCTCATAGTGGCATTTAAAACTACAGATACCTAAGCATTAGTTAACATTTGACATTTTGACACAGTATAATCTCATTTTAATTTAAAACAAACTATATTCTAATTTTTGTCATGATTTTTTTCTTGAATCATGAATTCAGAAATGCATGTCTATTTTTCTGATGCTTGATGAGCTTCAGAATATTTTGTTATTAGTTTGTTTTTTATACTGTTGAAGTCAGATAGCACAATGGGACAATTTAAATGTATTGAGACTTGCTTTCTGATCCCAAAGTGCCATGAATCATGTTAAATGCTCCAAATGCGCTTGAAGATAACATGAATTCTGTTCTGATTGTGTGGAGTGCTGAAATTACAGTCATGTCCAGTCACTCAAGAATATCCAAAGCTGCTATATTAGGACTCAATTTTGCTGCCTCAATGTCCTTCCTTTTCTTCACTGTTAGATGATGACCTGGGAGAAGGCCAAGAGGAAGAGTGCTGAGAGCTCATCAAATGTCCTCCAGGTTAAGGTGCCAAGGAATCGTAAGCTTTCATGCTCAGCTGTACTTGGTCTTTACACATTCATTGAAATTTTCCTGATTTTTTTCTTACCTTATTTTTAAGGTTGCCAACTCTCTTACCAATGCTTTGCCAAAGGTAACAATTTTATATGATTTGTCTCTCTTTGGAAAGGCGTATGACTTAGAATTCAGTTCACCTGTGAACTTAGCTCTGTGATGGATCTGAAAAATAGATTTTCCTAGTTTGGGAGTGGCAATGATCCTCTGCTGTAGTTTTCTACATCCCATGTACAAGCATAACTAACAAGTCTCGGGCCTTTGAAACTGCTAGGAATGTTTATGGTACTGCATTCCCAAGTCAGAACCTGGCTGGAGAGAATGGGCAAGGCTCCCGAACTGATGGTAAATATACATTTTTGTGGATTTAAAATTCTCAAAACGTGGGGGTGGGAGGGAAGATGAATCCTTACTGATAATAGCTGGGGATGATTAATTAAAAAATGTTCTAATTCAATACTATTAAGAGAAAACTGAACAGTTATCCTAAAAACAATTTATTTCCTTCTTTCTGTTAAAGGTGATGTCAGAGCTTTGGAAGCAAAAGGCTATGATGTATTCAGCAGTGCCATATCTGTATCTTTTACTCTGTTGTTGATGTCTGTGATTTTCATGAAGATGAGAGAAAGTAGTGTGTACAGATATTTCCAGAGAGGCATCTCCTTAGTGCTGTCTGTTGGGTAAGTTTATTAATTGCTGGTTACTTGTGTAGGTACGGTGCACATGAGTGAGCATGCTTCATGTAAGGGAAGAGGGTTTTCACTCAGTCCTATTTGCAAAACAAGCAAACACCAGCTAGTGTTTAAAATGAGATTCCTTCCAGATTATATATTCATTTAAAATCACTTATTTCCTCTATAGCTCTTCAGAGTGCAATGTGAATTACCATAGGTAATGTATTTTCTAAAATAGGCAGGCAACATAAATGAAAAGTAGTACTATATTATGTAATCTTACGAGTATATTAGGAAATTTAAAGAGTGCCCTGGCACAAAAGGACCGAAAGGACCACAGAGGGTAACCGCTCATTTCTTGAGGTCTCTATGCACAAAATACAGCAGGGAAGACTTTCTTGTTTGGTGAGCCAATCCAGTTCTGATTATACTTTCTATGTGCAATTTGTTTAAAAAATCTAATCATCTTCCCCTGCTCCAGATATAACCTCTCCACCCCATGTGGTTCATATTATGTAAATGGAGTCAGAAATGTAATAGCTCAAATTTGATTATAGCAGCTTGTTGCCTATGGTATCATTAAAAGTGCAAGTTGACACATGAGCTCCTAGTTTATGGTAGTGCATGTCATAAGCACGTTAGTTAAGGCATTAACAACCACTATTTGCTTTTACATTGCAACGGGTAAAAGAAATATCTGTAAAGAAGGCCAAGTGTTGTATCAAATAACTTTTAAATCTCAGTGGTTTACGCATCGTCGTTTGTCATGTGTGTCTTAGTGAAGTAGAGAAGGCAGAAGCAGGAATGGCCCTCCACCCCTTAGACTCTGCTTCTTCCAGAAGCTTCCCAGTCCTTCTCCAGAACCATTTGCCATTTGTGAGAAATAAACTAGGGAATGCTGAACAAGAGTTAAATGCGAGGATAAGCCAGACTTGCAAGTGGCACTCATCTGTTTCTCTCTTTTCTTTGCAAGGATTTTAGTCATGTAGCCAGGCATAACAATGGGACCATGAAATGTAGACATTGGTGTACCCAAAACAAATATAGAAATCTTTGGACAACTACTTAGTCTATAACAGACAATACCTTGTAAAGAAGAGAATAGCTAACAAGTGGCATGATTTGTTCCTAAAGGTGCATGATTAATGAAGATAGAATTTATTTTTCTGTAGGCCAATAAAATACAGACTCCACTGAGGAATATTTATTAAAAATAAGGCTGTACATAACTAAGGTTTTAAGCTTTTACCAGCGCTGGTGTTGTGGTGTAGCTGGTAAAGTGACTGCCTGAGACACCAGCATCTCATATGGGTACTGGTTTAAGATCTGGCTGCTCCACTTCTGATCTAGCTCCCTGCTGATGTGCCTGGAGAAAGCAGCAGAGGATGGCCAAAGTGCTTGGGCCCCTACACCCATGTGGGAGAATTGATTGAAGTTCCTGGCTCCTGGCTTCAGCTGTTGTGGTCAGTTGGGAAGTGAGCCAGAGGATAGATCTCTCAGTCTCTCTGTCTCTCTTTCTCTCTCTCTCATCCTCTCCATATAACTGTTTCATATAAATAACCCTTTTATCAAAAATAAAAACCCTTTTATTAAAAATATTTCTAACTTCAATGAATCACTAAGAATACAGAAAGTTGACTTCAAAGGTGAAATAAGCTATAAATCTAGTTTTATGCAATAAATAATCTTTTTATAATCATAACTGTTACAACTGGCAAAGATGGGAAGGAATTATACATAACAAGAAAACACTTCTTATTTCTCCATCATCCTTTGTCCCAAGGGTAGACTGTCTAGTTATTCTAAAGAGATGTCTAATCAAAGAGTTTCGGAGGTATTTTGTTATTCCCACGTTACTCTAGTATGTTCCTATTATAGGAAGAAGATCAGTTCTTTAACTTTAGGTAAGCACATAATGATGAATAGTGTAGACTCCTTTTTTCCAGTTTTTTGCATGTGTGTTTAGTGTATTTCTGACATTAAGGTATTAGTTTAACTTCTGTCACCATATGAAACAATAAAAAAGGATTAGACAAATCATTTTCTTGTCATTCTGGTACTGCTTAAAAGTAGCAAAATGTATCAGAGCATATTTGGTTTCGTCAGGACAAAGTCCCCGATTCTAGTTTGTGAAGGCTATTGGACACAAGATTGGAGAATCCTAGAGATTACACAGTTGTTTAAAGGTTTATCTACTCATTTGAAAGACTTACAGAGAGAGGAAGGGAAAGGTGGGGCAGGGGGAATCCTCCATCAGTTGGCCCATGCCCCAAATGGCCACAATGGCCAGGGCTGGGCCAGTCCAAAGCCGGGAGCCAGGAACTTCTTCCTGATACCCCAACATGAATAAAGGGGCCAACGCCACTTGAGCCATCTTCCCCTGTTTTCCCAGGTGCATTAGCAAGGAGCTGGATAGGATGTGGGGGAGCTGGGGCTCAAATTAATGCCCAATTGGGAAGCCTGTGCCACAGCTTCACTGCTGCTGCGCCACAGGGCTGGCCCTGAGATTTCACATTGTGACTCGGGTGAACTATTTGTAAGGTTAAATTACAGAAATTGATGGTGTTTTAAACTGAATTGTAAGTCGTCAGGGACTGATAATGACACAAAGGGGAGGAGAATTAGCTTCATCCAAGAGAAAGGAAACCATATGTATTATGTATCTTCACTTAATATGGAACTTTACTGTTTCCCCTATACGTTGTTATATGATTGTTGGACTATCTTAAAATACGATTGTCACTGACAATGATACTAAAAAGATACATCTACATATTTCATTGTGAAATAAAAGAAAGTACAGAAAGTCAAAAAGGAATAAAATATCACTAACAATCCTACGTCATGTAGACAACTATCCCCCTACAGGAATACAGCTTTCCAGAATTCTTTCTAGATTTCACTATGATCACACTAACTGTTGTAGAAGGATGACTTGTTGAGCTGTGTGTTCATTCTTATTTACCTGCTTCTAAGTCAATTTATTTTAAGCATCTTTTTTTCTAAATTAATTATCATTTATTTGAATGGTAGAGTCAGAGAGAGAGAGAGAGAGAGATCTTTGATCCACAGCTTCACTCCCCAAATTCCCACATCAGCCAGAGTTGGGCCAGGACTAAACCAGGAGTCAGAAATTCAATTCAGGACTCCCACATGGGTGGCAAGGATTCAACTATTTCAGCCATAACCTGCTTCCTCCCAGGTTGGATTAACAGGAAACTGGAATTAGGAACAGAACTTGGATTTGTATCCAAGCACTCTGATTTGCGATGTTAACATCCCAAGCAGCTCCTTGAGCAAAAAGTAATTGTATTTGTTTTATGAGTGACAGTATGAAATTCTAAGTGTCACTTAGTTACATTTATTTGAAATAGACATTTAGAAAGATAACAACAGAAAGCTCTATCCCAAACACATAACTTTACAAACAAACAAACAAAAAAAATGGATTGGATAGATCCTGGACTGTTTTATCCCTTTCATTCCAAAACAGCATTTCCCTCCCATTTCCCTAGGCTGTAAGGGGCAAATGGATTCATCAGAACCTTCAGAGTCCCTTCCAAGTGTAATAGCACTTAGTTTCTCTTTGGATTTCATATTTAGCATTTTGCCAAAAATCATATTGTGTCATTCCAAATGGAGTTTCACAAATAATCTAGTTTGCATGATTTTGTGTATGGAGCATTCATATTTGATGGTGTAATTTCATTTTAGTTAAGGAAAATTTTATGCGTTTATGATTCTTTTAGTTCCCAACATGATTAAACTTAATGTTGAAGCTAAAAAGCTTTTATGGCAATTTATCATTTGTTGACTTAAAGAAAAGTTCATTACTTTATTCTATGACACTGAGTTCTTTGCAGTTGCAGAATACTTTCTCTTTTCACATGCTGCTATCTCTCACTGCCCATAACCTTTTTCATTTTGGATTTTATCTTCTTGAGGCATATACAGGAAAGTTCTTACATGAAGAAAAACAGGTATTTTCTTAATTTTTCTTTTGAACCTTGGAACCAATTCCATATAAAATTTATGTCTTTCTACTTTGTCTATGTATTTTTTTCTAAAATATGAGCTACAAAATTAAATGAGACAATCTGCTCACCTGTTTACCAATACAAACAATGAAAATAAATTTCACTTCCCGAAGGTCTGCCATGTACTTTGATTTATTCTTGGTGCTTGAAATTAATTCTTTAACTTAATGTTTACAGCCTCTTAGAAGATTGTTTATATTAATTTAGAGAAGATAAATTGAGGAATTTAAATCTCATGTACACTATTTTGGGTTCAAATTCTCATAAGCAGAACAGTAAGTGAATCTCCCAGGTTTGACTTACTAAAACCCTACAAAGGATAAGCACAATGTAATTTTGCTGGCTTTTAAAATACCACACAGACAATTTACTAGAAAGAGAAGGCATGGTAAAGGAGAACTTTGAGCTATTTAAGATAAAAATTTCTTTAAAAAAAATGATTTATTTATTTGAGAGGCAGAGTTACAGACACAGAGAGGGAAAGGGGGAATGGCTCTTTTATCCACTGGTCCACTCCCCGAATGGCCACAACTGGGTAGATCCAAAGCCAGGAGCCGGAAGCTTCTTCCAGGTCTCTCACATGGGTGCAGGGGCTGAATCACTTGGGCCATCTTCCACTGTTTCCCAGGTCATAGCAGATGTGGAGCAGCGGGACTCAAACTGGCACACACGTGGGATGCTGGCATTGTAGGCAGAGGCTTAACCTACTATGCCACAGTGTGGGCCCCAAATTTAAGACATAAATTTCTATACCTTTCTCAAGCTCTCCCAGAAAATTAAGAGCTGCCTATGACATAAACTAAAAAAAAAAAAAAAGTTGTTGGAATCCAGACATGTAATCTACTGACTTATCTCATGATGATGTGGATCTCTGTTTCTTTTTTCATTATTTTCAAGATTAAAAAATGATTGACATTTTTCTTTCAAGATAATCTTAAAAAGATTTATAAATGTGTTATTTAAAAAATTTCTTGTGGAAATCATTTCTGATTCATGGAAATTGTGCATTTGTTAGTAATTCGGTCTATCAGTTGCCTGAGGATCAGCATGCTGCTTTCAGAAGGCACCTGGCTTAGTTCTTCCTCCTGCTTTGTGGAGTTACAGCATGCATTTTGAATAGAGTGTATTCCATGTTTTCCCCCACCTTCACTGTTCATTTTGTTTCTAGTTGGGGGTATTGGCATCTTATAAGGTTGGAAGTGGATAAAAAGTTATCCTCCAGTTAGTCTCCTTCCCTCTCCCCATTCCCCTTCTTACAAACTCTGTATACAGCAATAACCACATTGGATTCTAACCTGCATTTCCTTTAGCACAAATGAGCATATGCATGAACTTTTAGAATATTTATTAATTTCTTTATTTGTTTTTTTTTCATTTTTTTCTTTTATTTAATGAATATAAATTTCCAAAGTACAGAATATTGATTACAATGGCTTCCCCCCCATAACGTCCCTCCCACCCGCAACCCTCCCCTTTCCCATTCCCTCTCCCCTTCCATTCATGTCAAGATTCATTTTCGATTCTCTTTATATACAGAAGATCAGTTTAGCATACATTAAGTAAAGATTTCAACAGTTTGCTCCCACACAGAAACATAAAGTGAAAAATACTGTTTGAGTACTAGTTATAGCATTAAATCTCAATGTACAGCACACTAAGGCCAAAGATCCTACATGAGGAGTAAGTGCACAGTGACTCCTGTTGTTGACTTAACAAATTGACACTCTTGTTTATGGCCTCAGTAATCACCCTAGGCTCTTGTCATGAGCTGCCAAGGCTATGGAAGCCCCCTGAGTTCACTGACTCTGATCATATTTAGACAAGGCCATGGTCAAAGTGGAAGTTCTCTCCTCCCTTCAGAGAAAGGTACCTCCTTCTTTGATGACCCATTCTTTCCACTGGGATCTCACTCGTGGAGATCTTTCATTTAGGTTTTTTTTTTTTTTTTTCCCCAGAGTGTCTTGGCTTTCCATGCCTGGAATACTCTCATGGGCATTTCAGCTGGATCCGCATGCCTTAAGGGCTGATTATGAGGCCAGAGTGCTGTTAGGACATTTGCCATTCTATGGGTCTGCTGTGTATCTCACTTCCCATGTTGGATCGTTCTCTCCCTTTTTGATTCTATCAGCTAGTATTTGCAGACACTAGTCTTGTTTCTGTGATCCCTTTGGTTCTTAGTCCTATCATTATGATCAATGTGAACAGAAATTGATCACTGGGACTAGTGAGATGGCATTGGTACATGCCACCTTGATGGGATTGAATTCGAATCCCCTGGTATGTTTCTAACTCTACTGTTTGAGGTAAGTCAGCTTGAGCATGTCCCGAATTGCACATCTCTTCCCTCTCTTATTCCCATTCTTATATTCAACAGCAATCACTTTTCAGTTAAGTTTCAGCACTTAAGAATAATTGTGTATTGATTACAGTATTCAACCAAAAGTATTAAGTAGAACAAACAAAAAAAATACTAAGAGGGATAACATATTAAGCTGTTCATCAACAGTCAGGGTGAGGGCTGATCAAGTCACCATTTCTCATAGTGTTCATCAGTGTTTCTTTATTTGAAAGGCAGAGCAACAGATGGAGGAAGAGGGGAGGAGTAGGTAGGAGGTGGGGAGAGGGAGGGAGGAAGGGGAAGACAAAGAGAAAGGTGGGGGGAGAGGGAAATGGATCTTCCATCTGTTGGTTCACTCTCCAGATGGCTACAACAACCAGGATTGGGCCATTATAAGCCCAGGACCCAGAAGTTCGTCCCAGTCTTCCACATGGGTGGCAAGAGCCTGGGCACTTTGGTCATCTTCTCTATTTTCCCAGGTGTATTAGCAAGGAGCTGGATCCAAAGTGGAGCAGCCAGGACTTGATGCCAGGGTTACACCCTATACCCACATGAATATTTCTTATCTCAACTTTCTCTCATTCAAATCCACAAGCTCTCTAAGTCCCTTTGTATTGCTGTAACAATAGCAAACTGAATTGCTCAAATACAATAGATATGTATTTCTTATACGTTCCTCACATTTTGAAGGGTTTCTTTTATAAGGGTGCTAATTCCATTCCATGACAGCATCACACTCATGACCTAACAATCACTTGCCAAGATATGCTAAGCAATTTTCCAGGTCAAAGAGAGGACAGAGCACAATGAATAAAGACAATGACAAGAGATTATAGAAAAGTTGAGGGAGAGGGGTGACTACAAGGTACACAGGAGATTTTACTGTCGAGAGTATAAGTCCAGAAAGGTGGAATGCAGATAGGTTCTTCCCTGTGTCCAGCAAGTAGATTCCAGTGGTACTGAGACATTTAGAGTAAATTATTATAGTCCTGGTGTTGCAAGGCATAGTGGGGTCATTACCCAGACCTCTCAGGATGGGAGTGGAATTTTTTATGGGATGCTTAAACTTTATTTATTTATTTGGATGATGATGAGAGAGAGAGGGGAAAAGACAGAGAGAAATGGATTTAAATCCACTCATTCACTCCTCAAATTGTCACAACAGGCAAGGTTAGGGTAGACTGAACTCCATCCAGGTGTTCTGTTCTATATTGGATGGTAGAGGCCCAAGTAACTGGGACTCTCCAAGCTCAATAGCAGGAAACTGGATAGGGAGTAGAACTGTTGGGACTTGAACTGACACTCTAACATGAGATGCTCCCATCTCAAGTGACAGTATAATTCACTGTGACATAATGTTGGCTCCAGTTCTGTGGATTTATTTTCTTGTAACATGTTTGGTTTTGGTAATGTTGTCTTATAGAATGAGTTTAAAAATACCTCTCCATTTTTCTAAAAGTGACTGTGGGTGATTGGTATCATTAGCTTGTAATAAATTTGGTAGATTCCATCAATTAAATCATAGGGTTGAAGGATGGCTTCTTATGCATATTTACTTTCATTAACATGCATGACTATTCACATGATCAATTCATTATTCATCAAAATTAAGGGGAGGAAGGGAAGACAGAGAGATCTAATATGTTCCCATTGTACAAATCTTAATGCATGTCAAGGTACCTCTCAAGTTATGTCTACTATGCATTTTCTCCACTTGTAGATTTGATGCTACAAGAATAAATGTGAATATTTGGAATCAAAAAGTCATAGCATCTCAAATGTTAAATTCATATTAAGTTACGGCTTAGAAAAACTCTATATTGCAACACATAATAAAAAGAATAAAAAGTAAAATCGTGTTGATTTTCTTTTCAGTGTTATTCCTAGTTTGTTGAGTAAATTAAGTTCATATCTTCTGGTAGTAATTTGTCAGCTTTAATCAGTTTTCATAAGATTGGTTTTATGTGAACACCAAGCTCTTTATAACTACCATGTTTGCACTTCATACATCCAATTACCTCAATATTAGGTAGTGTTTACTTAATTAGAATTATAATGAAATAATTTTTTAAAACAACATTTATGTGTTAAGAAGTAATATGCTTTTCTAAATGGAATTTTAGACTATTTTATTATAGCACAAAATGTCTTAACATCATTGTAAATAATAATGACTTAGCAATTAACTGCTCTATGTGGTCCCCAGAGAAAAAAAGAAAAGGAAATGAGATGAGCAATTTCTATAGTGATTTGTAAGCCAATAATTTATTAGAGTTTGGTAGATTACAAATTACAAATTCAGTTACATGCAGACAATCTCACAAAACCAAGTAAACTGGAGGGAATTTCAGTATCATGTCTGCGGCTGATGATCTAGGCCAGTTTGATAATGACCTGAAACAGACAGGCACTTAGAGCACTGATCTGATGAAGTCAGCCCCCTTGACAATGTAGCTCTGTGGTTAGCAATGATCCCTTCCATCCATGAGGCCTATTTGGTGACTTACTCCTGCTGTGCATTTTCTGTTTATGTGATTGATTAGCATTAGAATTTCAAACATAGTCTTTACCTGTTTGCTTTGGAAAACAGGGCAATTGTATGACTCAGCATCTTTGGTCTAAATAATGGATTGATTTCCATTTCTCAGATGTAACTGACTTTTCAAATATTTAAAAGATTACACCATGTTGAGTATTTGCTGTCAATATATTCAAATAAATATTGTTTGAATTTATTTTTTATTTCAAATAGAATTTTAGTGTATGTGTGGTGAATTTAATTTTTTAATTCATTTTTGTAAAGGCGGGGTGACACAAAGAGAGAGAGAGAGAGAGAGAGAGAGTTTTCATTTGCTTGTTCATTCCCCAAATGGATTGGGCCAGGAACCTGGAACTCTATCTGGGTCTTTCATGGATGGCAGGGGTCTAAGAACTTGGCACAGCTGCTGCTGCCTTCCCACACGTGTTAGCAGGCAGCTGCATTGGAAGCAAACCAGCTGGGATTCAAACTGATAGACTGATACGGGATGCTAAGTCCTTACAGCTTAACCCACTGTGCCACACTTCCCCATGTTGGGTTTTTATTTAACTTTGCTTGGTTGTTTTTAAATATTTGTATGTGCCATGCTTTATTTGCTTAAAGTTTTATTTATTTCTTTGAAAGGCAGAGATGCAGCAAGAGAGAAGGAGAGCAAAGAGAGATTTTCCATCCTCGGTTCACTCCTCAATGGCCACAACAACTGGGGCTGGGCCAGGCAGAATCCAGGAACAAGGAGCCAGGAGCCAGGAGCCTCCTCTGGTTGTCCCACAGGGGGCACAGAGGCCCATGCATTTGGGTCTTCCTCACTGTCCTCCCAGGCACATCAGCAGGGAGCAGGATTGGAAGCGGAAAAGCCAGGACTTGAACCAGAACCCATATGTGATACAGGCACTGCAGGTGGTGGCTTAACCTTCTACGCCACTGCGCCAGCCCCGCAATGTTTCTTTATGTTTATCATTTTTTGATATATGTGTAAACACACACACATAATTAAATTTTTGCTGTGTTAATTATTAAAATCAATTAATTTTGAAAACTAAGTATCAGTCATCATGAAACATAATTATTAATGTTATATTAAAAAGCTATTTCAATGAAATTAAATATGAACATACACAGACATAAAAGGCTCATTCGACTTCAAGTCATAATCATTTAATTGCAAGGGTTTTCTTCCACTCCTCTAAGATTGAATTTTCCTCACTATAACTACTTTAGTTTTTGCATCTGCATTTTTCCAAATTTCTAGCAATTTAAGTAACTTTATGAGTGACTAGGAGGGGAAAACTTTAACTATTTTCTGATAATTTCTATCAGTCCTGTTTTCACAATCTTATTTAATAAAAATAATGGAAAGTATTTTACATCAGGTACAGATTTTAACTAATTTGGTCCAGTAATAGAGCGAAGTGTGCACTGTTATTTTGTACTATGAATCTCAGAATAAGGTTTAGTTTAAAAGAACTATGGAGTGAGAGGACTGTGTAGTGGTCCCATATCTGACTAACCAATCCCATGTGACACTCACATCCTATATTAGAGAATCTGGATTCAAGTCCCGACTCTACTCTTAATTCCATTTTCCTGCTAATGAGCACTCTAACACCCATGTGAGAGACTGGAATTAAGTTACTGTCTCCTCACTCCAATCCAGTCCTGGTCATTACCGGCATTTGGGGAGTGAATCAGCAAGTAGGCACTTTCCCTCTTTCTCTCTTTTTCTCTTTTTCTCTCCCTCTGTCTCTCTTATTCTCAAACGTTATGGAACGTTATGGTGTAATAATTCTTGATGAGGCTCATGAAAGGACACTGGCTACAGATATTCTCATGGGTGTTCTAAAGGAAGTTGTAAGACAGAGATCAGATTTAAAGGTGATAGTTATGAGTGCTACTCTGGATGCAGGAAAATTCCAGATTTACTTCGATAACTGTCCACTCTTAACTATTCCTGGGCGTACACATCCTGTTGAGATCTTCTATACTCCAGAGCCGGAGAGAGATTATCTTGAAGCAGCAATCCGAACAGTGATCCAGATTCATATGTGTGAAGAGGAGGAGGGAGATCTTCTGCTTTTCTTAACTGGTCAAGAGGAAATTGATGAGGCCTGTAAAAGAATAAAGCGTGAGGTTGATGATTTGGGCCCTGAAGTTGGTGACATTAAAATCATTCCATTGTACTCTACGCTTCCACCTCAACAGCAGCAGCGTATTTTTGAGCGGCCTCCTCCAAAAAAGCAGAATGGTGCAATTGGAAGAAAGGTTGTTGTGTCAACTAACATTGCAGAGACATCTTTGACAATAGATGGTGTGGTGTTCGTGATTGATCCTGGATTTGCAAAACAAAAGGTATACAATCCTCGAATCAGAGTTGAGTCTCTCTTAGTGACAGCAATCAGTAAAGCTTCTGCGCAGCAAAGGGCTGGTAGAGCTGGACGCACCCGCCCTGGGAAGTGCTTCCGGCTGTACACAGAGAAAGCTTATAAGACAGAGATGCAGGATAACACCTATCCTGAGATTTTGCGTTCCAATTTAGGATCAGTTGTGTTACAGTTGAAGAAACTGGGTATTGATGATTTGGTGCATTTTGATTTTATGGATCCGCCAGCTCCTGAAACTCTGATGCGAGCCCTAGAACTTTTGAATTATCTGGCTGCTTTAAATGATGATGGAGATCTGACTGAATTGGGATCCATGATGGCAGAATTTCCACTAGATCCACAGCTCGCTAAAATGGTTATTGCAAGTTGTGACTACAACTGTTCTAATGAGGTCCTATCTATTACTGCTATGTTGTCAGTCCCACAGTGTTTTGTTCGCCCCACGGAGGCCAAGAAAGCTGCAGATGAGGCCAAGATGAGATTTGCCCACATTGATGGAGATCATCTGACACTGCTGAATGTCTACCATGCTTTTAAACAAAAACATATCTTTTTTTAAAGAAAGAGTTAGAACACATATGTAGATATGTTGAATATACATACGAGTGGGAAAACTTCACATTGTTATATTTCAATAACATGATGTTAATTTATTATTGATTAGTAGGTAGAAAACATAAGCAATTCTTATTGTAATCTGCGATTTCCATAAAAGCTAGCATTACTCATTATAAGACACATAGGAATCTACCCAAGTATCAATGTCTAAATATCCACATCAAGCTCAATTTCTTATTCCTTTTGCTAACTGAATTTCTGAGTATTACTCCTGGACTTTTAGTTTGAAAATCGGGAGAACTTTGAACATTTAATAAACATTTTTTCAGATGTTGATGCATCAAAGTTTTGTGTATATATATATATGTGCGTGGAGGGGTGTGTGTGTATATTATATATATGTGCGTGGAGGGGTGTGTGTGTATATTATATATATATATATATAATGGTTTAGACAATTTTCCCCTTGACTTATATTAGACTAGAAAACTTCCTTGATTTTTTGACAAACTTTTATTAAAAAAAAATTGGTAACCTTCAGCAGACATTCAGCAGGACTTGACAAAGTTTTGATTGAGGAAAGATTGATTCTCTAAAGTTTGAGTGGCCAGACATGCACTGAATTTGCTGCAGTTCATTGCTATATCCCAGAAAGGCTTTCTGGCCATTCTCGCCTAATGAGCTTATTAGTAAAAGGCTGAAAGGATCACAGATTGTCTATCAAGGAAGATTGTCAGTCACAAGCTGTTAGCAACTCGGCTGTGATTTATATGCCATGAGTAAAGAACAGAATGGTGCTAAAATGCTGCTTATTATGTCCCGCAGCTTGTGCAGTAACACAAATAAAAGATGTGGAGCAAAGGTTTAAAGGAAAAAAACAAGTTCTGAAGAAGAAAATCAAAGGAAATTAGACAGAATAATGCTTGACCACCTCCCATTTCCTTCAGTGGTCATTATAATGCAGAGGAAAATCAAGGCACCTGTGGCCGTAATAGCCAAGTCCAAATGACATTATTAAACTCCACTGGGAAAAGTTTTAAATTTTTTTAAAAGTCTGGTTGACTGCTGTTATCAACAGGTGACCTGGCTTTTCTCCTAGGAGATGGGATTTTTTTTTCATATCAGATAGATATATAGAATGCTCCATTTCCTAACATTTTATTTATACCTTAATTTTATTTCCAAATCAGTATTTAGAAAGTTAGACTTGGTATATCTTGTTTGTAGTCAAAGAAGTATCTCTAAGCTAAATTAGTTTATTGATAAGATTCTTTGGATTAGTGAAAAACTTGATGATGCTAACTTTTATGTGTTTGATCAACAATATTTTATATTCTGTTTCAATTCAAATTGTGATACAACTAATATAATTTTTCACGTGCACATTTTAATTTTCTGACAATTTATTAGGGACACTATATCAAACTCCTATCTTAAGATGACAATAGTTGAATTTTATAACCAATCCCTATTTATTAAAAGAGAAATTTGGTTTATAAAGTTTTTTTTTTTTGCTTCTTTAAGCTGTTTTAAAACCACTTGATGAACACCCCGTTACTCAGAGAACTCATTTCTTCAATTCTGCTCCTAGAGCTGTCCTAACAAAGGAGTTGATCTCCCATTCTGACACAATTTGTAGATGTAAATTCTTTTATATTGCTGTGATCAGGATTATCCTAGCAGTGGGAGGAGTTAAAGTGACTGATCCATTCACAACCTTTACACCAGAGGGTATTCTCAAAGTGAAGAAAAGAAATCAGCCGAGGGATCTCATTATCTGGCCTACATGAAAAATCTTTATCAGGTAAATATAATAATATTCTTAGAACCCATTTCTATGGAATGTTCTTAGAGGGAACGTCCCTGATTAACATTCCTAACAAAAACTGAGCTCTGGGGTCAGCAGTGTGGCGTAGTGGTAAAGAACCCATATGGATGCTGGTTTGAGTCCCAGCTGATCCAGCTCTATTATGGCCTGGGAAAGCAGTAGAAGATGCCCCAAGTCTTTGGGCCTCCGCACCCACGTGGGAGACCTGGAGGAATCTCCTGGCTCCTAGCTTTGGATCAGCTCATCTGGCTGTTGCAGCCAATTGGGGAGTTAAACAGCAGATGGAAGACCTCTCTCTCTCTCTCTCTCTCTCTTTCTCTCTCACTCTCACTCTGCCTCTCCTTCTCTCTCTGTGTAACTCTGACTTTCAAATAAATAAATAATAAATCTTAAAAAAACTGAGCTCTTATTTGAATGTCACTTGTCAAAGAACCTTTACAATAAATAAAAGCAAAATCTATGAATTTATGAGATGGTTCTCAAGGAGATGTCATATAAGCTAATATGAAATGGAGATATTAATGGACAAAATGTTCTCTGGAGTCTGGGAATAAGCCATTTGTCTGACTGAGATATCATCTACTCTGGGCCAGGAAATTTGTTCTATGTTGAAATTACCAAGGCAGTTCTACCCAGATCCAGGATTTCAACATGACTTGTCTAATGTCTTGATAGCTTTGGTCCAAGAGATGGTTAATAGAGTTTAATCTTATTTGTGTGAGTCAGGTAAGTCTGATTTGTTTGAGTTTGAGCTGTCCATTGGGTACTTTAAGCTAAATTGATGCTATAGTACTGTTGTGATTACAACACTTGGCCATGAAAAGAAATAAAAACAGAATTCCATGGTTCAAGAATAGCGCCTGTACTGTTTCTGCAAGATGACCTTTTATTTACTCTCATCCTAAATCATCCTTTTAGTGAGGTAAAACTCATTAAACCACGTCCCTGAAAATAACCTTAAGTATTCTTATTTATGTACATTGATTGATATTCTGCTGCTAAACACTGAGACACAGCTATAATCTGTGTGTTAACTACAGTTTAAAAGTACTACCAATCCTCAGCTGTATTCATACTGAATTCTAAATCACACCCCATTTCACCTATACACTTTCACAGTCCAAACAAATCAAATTTTATCCAAATTTAAAATAAAAATAAGAAATATGGCTAAATTCAATTAAGAAATGGGTAGACATGGTAAAAAATTATATAAGCTTGACTGTACAAATATTTAAAACTTCTGTTGAAAACAATAATGTCCCAAGAAAATAAAATAACTAGTGGGATATTTAATACAATAAATAAGTAATGACTTTATTAAAAATTTAATAGAGTTAATTATTATGTTGGGTAAAAAATTATAAATTCATAAGGAAAATGTGTAAGGGAAGTGGAGGAGTATGCAGAGGAAACTCATCTAAATGACATATAAGTGGGGAAAATAATACACAATCTTGCTCAGGCATTAACATCACAAACTGTAGGTTTTCCTAAAAAATTCAGAAACCCCAAAAATTTGAATACATAGCTTTGATGAGAATATGGAGAAACTAACATTTTCACAAATAGTTCCAGGATGTGTAAGTAATGTTTTAAAATTATTAAATGTGCATTCTTTTTACCAAGTAGATCTTGAAAATTCTACTCCTAGCATGCTCAAACTGAAATAATTTCACAATTATAAAGCATATGCCTAGGAATATTTTGAAATAATTGTACAATTATGCAAAATTAGAAATGCATGAAATATAAATGAAGTGAGTATAATTAAATATATTGTAATGCAGATCATAAAGCATAGGATAGATCTGGGGCTGGATTTGCACCAGAGTGGATTAAGCTGCCACCTATGATGATGTCAGCATTCCATAAGAGCACCAGTTTCAGTCCCATCAATTCCACTTCTGATCCAATTCCCTGCTAATGTTTCTGGGAAAGCCGCAGATGACCAGAGTGTTTCAGCACCTGACACCATGAAGGAGACCCTGACTGCGTCCCAGGCTCCTGGTTTCACCCTGATCTTGCCTCAGCGGTTATGTCCAACTCGGGAGTGAATCAGTGGCTGAAGACCCCTGTCTCTGTCTTTCCCTCTTTGTCTGTAACTCTACTTTTCAAGCATAAATGTATGATAGATCTTTTTAAAAGTGTTCATGTGAAAAAATATCCTAATATTCTGTTCAAAGAATCAAGGCAAAACATTAGGTATAAAGGTCAAGCTGTCAGCTGGAATGTGGACATCCCACATGGCATGGCAGGTTTTGTTAACCTACATTTATTTGTAGATCTAAGATCTACAGTGGAGATAGTATTGTTTTTGTTGTTATTGTTATTTGAAAGGCAGAGAGAGAGGATGTGCCCTCCCATACAGTAGGCATGCCTGGACTGAGTTCTGAGGCCTCTCTCCACTCCTGCTTCCTGGTAATGCACACCCTGGGAGGCAGCAATAATGTTTCAAGTGATTGGCTTCAGGCCTCTCATTGAGAGATGAGGATTGAGTCCCCAGCTGGGGGTCTCTCACTGGCCCATCTTCTAGCAATTGCAGGCACTTAGGGAATGAATCAGTGGGTCTTAGTGGTATCTCTCTCTCTCTCTCCCTCATCTCTATCTATATTATCACTATCTTCTCTAAGTCTATATTTGTCTCTCTCCATCTCACAAATTTAAAACATTATATTAAATACTAGATGCTAATAAATAGAAGCTGGAATCAGGAACTGAGGTGGGGGGAATCATCTCACATATGCCCATATTTAAGGTGGGCATCTTTATGCCATCTTACCATCTACAACACTCACCTCACGTTTCATACTTTTAGGCAGTATGTTTTGCTGTATTTAGTCCTTATTACTTTAGCAAAACTTGCATTTCTCTCACTGTTATATTACATGATGGATATGATGCTTATAAAAACTGAGTTAAATGGGAAAAAGACATCTGCTTCCACCCACCCCTGCTGTTGCCAGTAACAGTGAATGATTTTCAGTGAAACTCACACTTGTGGGACTTAAAACTATCTCCTCTGTTACTGGGCACTTAGCCTAGTGGTTAAGGTGCTCCCCTTCAAATTACAGTGTCTGGATTCAGTTCCCAGGTCTGGCTCCTGATCACCGATGCAGACCTTGGGTGGGCAGTGGTGACGATAAAGCACTTGGGTTCTTAAGCCCACGGAAAGCTGAATTGAGTTCCCAGCTCTTGACTGGCCAGAGCCATTGTCTACTGGGGGCATCTGGGGAGAAAACCAGCAGATAGGAGCTTTCGGTCTCTCTTTGAGCTTCTCAAATAACAGCAACATAACTATCTGTCTGCTACAGATTTTGGCATCCTGATAAAGGAAGGTTGACAAAGCCTGCCTAAATGGCAAGCGCATGTAAGACAATAGTCCAAGAGCTCTCAGGAAAGTTCAGTGATTGGAAGCAGCTAATGGATATTTCTGTGAGGTGTTTCAATGTAGTCAGTAAGTGCCATCAGGCATCTGATGTTAACCAGGTAAGAAAGGATTTTTTTTTTGAAAGCTTTGTGTAAATGCAATCAATAAATAGCCTGTAATACTAATGCAAAGACTTTAGAATTCTCTGAAAGTCCTAAAAATGAACTCAAACAAAAATGAATCAGTAACTTAATGAATAAATGAGAGAATAACAAATAAAGTGATAAAAGCTTACAATCCCAGTTCAGTGACAACTTTATCATGGGTAAGAGTATGAAACACTGGAAAATCCAAGAAAACGAAATATAATAAAAGGAAAAAGAGAAGAAAGGATAGAAAAGAAGAAAAAAAAAGAATGAAAGACACGAAAAATTTAGCTTGGATGGAAGCCATTGTTATTAATTCTATTAGTCTTAGCTGACTAAACATGAAATTAGAATATCATTTATGTGGGCCAGCTTTGTGGCATAGTGCCCAAAGCTACTGCAGCAATGCCAGCATCCCATAAGGGCACTGGTTTGTTACTCTGCTGCTCTGCTTCCAATCCAGCTTCCTGCTAATGGCCTGGGAAAAGCAGCAGAGGATGACCCAAATGTTTAGGCCCCTGCCACCTATGTGGGAGACCTGGAAGAAGGAAGAAGCTCTTGACTCGTGCCTTTGACTTGGCCCAACCTTGGCTGTTCAGCCATCTGTGGAGTGAATCAGCATTCAGAAGATCTCTATGTCTGTCCCCTTCTCTCTGTAGCTCTGACTTTCAAATAATAAATAAGTCTTAAAATAAATATTATTTATTTTTTATAGATTATCATGTCAATTAATTGTGAAAAAAAGTTCTCAAATTACTTTAAAAAAATCCATGTTTCATAGCACTTCTAAATATTATAGTTAAATAACAGGATTGACTAATCAAGATACTGGAGACCTCTGTAGGACATCAAGTAAATTGACACCCTTGAAATACTCATAATGGTGTTGGTGTCTTCAATTATAGTTTTGTTTTATCTCCCAAAGTAGAAGGCACAAGCTCCATGAATAAGCACTGTCACTTAACTGTCTAGAGTAGTAGCTTCTATCATTATTATTGTTTTTATTGTTACATAAACAGGAAGAAAATAAGACAGAAATAATTAATACTCATTAGAGAATATCCCCAGTATTCTTATATGAGTCCCTATTTCAGAATTGATTTAAAACAAATTTCAGTCTTTTTAAAACAGGTCTTCATACTTTAAGTATTCCTTTCACAAAACATTTGTAAACATGCAAACTTATTCTTAACCAGTAAACCTATTTTCATGATTGTCAAAGTCATAGCCTATTTTGAAATTCAAGTTCTCAGATAACACTTAAGTTTGTAAATTCTTTCACTTCTACTACATTTTCTATTCAAATATAAAAGCATTCTAATTTTGTTTTGTGCATACTTACTGAAAATTTATAAATTCTTGATCTAGGTTCCTTTTCTAGGAGAAAAGACATATCACCATTGATACTGACATTGTTTACATTCAAAATGTTAATTGAATATATGTGAAAGTATTCAGGAATGATGACTGTAATGGCAATTACAGGCTTAATGAATTTTGTAATCATGAGATCCCCTAAAAGTTAAAAATCGTTGTAAGTGTTGTTCAGCTCAAAAATATATATAACTTATATGTGGTTGAAATGTGTTCTTTATTGCTATTCCCTGTCTCCATAGAATATGTACTAGAAAGAAGAAACTAGGTTTAGCTAATGGACTTCACTTCTAATACCAAAGACTGACAATGACCAGCGGCAGCTCTGAGAAAGTGATGTTCTTGAAGTTTCTAAAATAGAGCAGGTTGTACCTTCCTTCATCTAGGAGCCCTGACAGCTGATACTCTGTCAAGGCTTTCCTGATGGTTCTCCAGAGAGACACTGCTGCCCTTCTCAAAGTTGTGAAGGTAGAAGTAGTTGCTCTGGAAATGAAAGATCAAGAAGTAACTGAAGAGAAAATAAATAAGCAAAAGTGAGTGATGACAAAACTGCAAATTCCTAAGGTCATTAACAAGACAATGCCACTTGCTATAGAAATAGTGAGCAATAATTACCATTCTTAAGAAAGAAAAATAAACCACACCAATGTGAGTTTTAAAGTACTGATATTTTGCGTTTCAGTGAAATTATTACCTCGGTGTTGGCATATAATATAGATCAATATAGAAGAAATATTGGCCTTTCAAAGTGTCAATTGTTTTTGGAGCAAGTATCTTCAGTTGCAATTAGATGTTTTTTAGCTCTTCATTTCCTGCCTATTTTTGTTCTTATTTTATTGGTTTAAAGCAATCCCAACATATTTTACTCCTTTTATGATTAAAAAAATAAAATTTAAAATTAGATTTCTCAGTTCTTTGCCTTCCTCTGAAATCTGCTACTAAGATTTTGCTTTCTTTTTATACTGCATTTGGTTTCTCATCTATTTTGGTCCTTGAAAAAGAAAATTAAACCAAAAAGTCAAATATTCATTTTTCAAAGATTTATAAAGACTTTATTTACATTTTAATACTGAAAATTGAATATAATAATTGATAATTTGAATTTGTATTCCAATAACAGAAATTGCTTTACAAACAGACACACATATACACAAACACACACTTTGTTTTCAAATTGTGTGGAGTAAAATTATTAAAAAAATGTAATCATTTGAGACAGGTGTTTGGCCTAGTAGCTCAGATGCCCACATCCCACATCATAGTTTCTGGGTTTGATATTTGGCTCTGAGTCCTGACTCCAACTTCCTGCTAATTGAGACCCTGGGAGCAAGTAGTTTTGACTCAGCATTTTTATCCTGTTTCTGACATGGAAAATTCAGATTGCACCATGCTCCCTGCTTCAGACCCCAGTCAACCCAAGGGCTACTGTGAGCACCTGGGGAATGAGACAGCTGATGGCTGTATTTCAAAGTCTCTATGTCTCTCTCTCTGTCATTCTTTCTCTCTCCTCAAATAAATATTTTTAAAAAGCTAGTTAACAATTACACACAACCAATTACTGATTGCTGTGGAATGAATTATGTCTTCCCATATTCATACTTTTAAATCTGAACAATGTGACTTGAGTTCATTGGATGTTTAGACATTTAGGGAAGCAATTAAGATTAAATAAGGCCATTCACATGAATCCTAATCCTATAAGGTTAATGTCCTCATAAGAAAAGGAAGTGTCTCCAGGGAGCTTAATGTCAGAGGGTGCACAGAGAAAGACCAAGTGGAGAGACAGGGAGAGGGTACCACCTGCAACCTAAGCTGAGGCCCCACCAGACAGAAAGCCCAGTGGCAACTTGATCTTGGATTTCTCCCTCCAGACAGTGAGAAAATGCCATTCTGTAGCCTCAGCTATGCAGTCTGTGACAGCCCTTCGGGCTGTACATTAATGCATCAAAATTTCCTCCAATGACTTAATGACAAAATCCCCTTCATAAACTGAAGTTTTGATATCTGGAACCTGAAAAGATAGAGTCAGTTCAGAACAATTCATTTTCAAAAATTTGAAGGAGAAAAAAGCTGATGTTCTAGAATTTATATGCTTTCAGTGCTTCAAAACTGGTTCTGGTTAGTACATTAAGAAGGGAAAGAGATATTGATGGAATGAGGTCCACCTAATTCAGAACTAAAATTGAACTAGCACTTCATCTGTACAAATATGACGTATACAATGTGTCCCAAAGTACGTTATCAATTTTCACAGCTGCAAATTGTATGTAGCATACAGAAGATAAGATGAGGGCAAACTTCATTTTTAAAGTATTTAGAAATAGGCATGAAAGTCACAGGCCTAATATGATAACATAATTAGTTTCTGGTTCTCTAGAAGGAAAACACACGAGGAAGTTCAGTTTTTGTTTTTTGTCAGTGCTTCTTCAGCTCCTAGGATTGTGCCTTATTACACAAATAGCTCAGTTCATATTTACCAATTAACAAACTTCTAAACAAAAACTAATTTTGAAGCATGATGTTTCATGTTCATATTTTGTGAAAAAAATACATAATTCCATACATATTTTGTGAAATAATAAATCTTTGACATCAGTGTTTTTTAAATCATTGAACTCATATTTGAGTGTACAAAATATTCCATCAGTTATAACTGTATTTAAATTCTTTATGGCACAGCTTTTTAAAAAAATGTGTATTTTTCAGTTCCTGGAAATATTTCCCCGAATCCCAAGTGTTCAACACACAAAGAATGGATGAGTCAGGTTTTTTTTTTTTCTCCTTAAAATCTTGTAGATGTTCGTGAATGATCAAGACAGTGATAACTTAGTATATTATATTATAAGTGACTGGTTAAAGGCTCTTTCTCAGTGGAATCCAATAATTGTAATTCTGCAGCCACTTCTCAAGAATAAATACTCAAACTCTTCACAATTTATTTCCCTCTTTATACACTTTTAGCTCTGGATATGCAAAGCATTTCTTTGTTTTCTTGTTAAGCAGCCATAAGTTAAAATCCACTTAGACCAATGTAGATTTCCAAAATACACTTCCAAAACAAAGGTTTAAGGGAATTTTCCTACAATATGTTCATTTGCAGGGATTTTCTTTTCTTTTTCTTTTTCTTTTTTTGACAGGCAGAGTGGACAGTGAGAGAGAGAGAGAAAGGTCTTCCTTTTACCATTGGTTCACCCTCCAATGGCCGCTGCGGCTGGTGCACCGCGCTGATCCAAAGCCAGGAGCCAGGTGCTTCCTCCTGGTCTCCCATGCTGGTGCAGGGCCCAGGGACTTGGGCCATCCTCCACTGCACTCCTGGGCCACAGCAGAGAGCTGGCCTGGAAGAGGGGCAACTGGGACAGAATCCGGCGCCCCAACTGGGACTAGAACCTGGTGTGCTGGTGCTGCAGGTAGAGGATTAGCCTATTGAGCCACAGAGCTGGCCAGGATTTATTAAATGAAGATTGATTGATTTATTTGAAAGGCAAAATGACAGGGAGAGCAGAGGAGAGAACCAGACAGGTATCTTCCATCTGCTGGATCACTCCCCAAGAGGCCACAGTGGGCAGGGCTGGGCCAGGACAAAGCCAGGAGACAGCCACTCCAAGTAGGTCTCCCACATGGTTGGTAAGGACCTCAGTACTTGGGCCATTTTCTGTTTTTTTTTTTTTTTTTTTTTTTTTTTTTTTTTTTAAAGAAATCAGCAGGAAACCGGATCAGTAGAGTAGCCAGGACTTGAACCAACCACTCCCATATGGGATGTAGACATCCCAACATTTGGCTTGTTGCTGAGCCAAATGTCAATCCTTGTAGGAATTTGAATATATTTGCCCCCCCTCAAGGGATAACTTTGTAGCAAGAATACACACACACACACACATTAATAATACAGATGAGAGTCCCTTATCTGAAATGTTTGGGACAAGAAATATTGTTAATTTTTAATTTTATTCATTAGGAATGTGTACTCTCCTATTAATTACCTCCGCTCCAACTGCAGAGCCAATTGCTCTTGGTGACCTGTCAAGAACCTATGTTGATACATCTTTTAATGGTCACATCACTGAAATTCTTAGCAGAGCTGACCACTCATTGTTTCTGGACACACTTACCATACCATGGGAGACAGTCACTTTCCTGATTTTATTCCAACCAGTAGTTCCATGGCAATGGAGCACTTTGCTTACCCTTCCTACTTTACAGAATCCAGGTCTTCTACACTTGTCTCTCCATACTCTCTCTGCTTTCAGCCAGACCTAGAGATTCAGAGTGTCTCTACCCCAACAGTCCAAATCATTCCCTGGAGAAGAGGTCTACCTTCAAGCAGCAGAATGTTATAGTTAACCCTCTCGTTAACATCTTTCCTTTGGTATTTCATTGACAGCTCAATTAATAATTCATATCTCCCTTAATTATACATCTATACTAGTACTTCTTACCTGTGTTTGTCTCATTGCTACAAATTCAGTTACTGAAATTTAAAACATTTCTTAACTCCCTATAGTCAATAGATCAGTTAATTGAACCAATAAATGACTCACTTTATCCACTTTACATTATTTTCCTGCATAAATCCTGGTCTACAAAGTATCAGCCTGAAAGACTGCCCTCTGCTTCTCTCAGATCACCCATATATCCCCTTTATGTTCTTGAGCTGATTTTTTAGTTTTTCTGAGCTTCAGTTTCCTTATCTAAAAGAGTCATAAGAGTGGTTGTCTTCAACGTTTCTGCATAGAAATAATACCAAAGAAACTTTGTACATTACCTTCCATTTAAAAATTTGGAGCTCAGTGAAACTCAACAATTATTACATTGCCCAAGTCATTTATAGACCACTGATATTTCTTTCTCATCAATCTACTCTCCTCAATTCTTAAAAAGGAAATATATTTCACATCCTTTGTTAAAATATTTAATGGTTTACAACTTCTCATAGCAAATCAATGGATCCAGGAGGTGGCCTGCATCCTGGGGTTCTTCTGACCAGTCCAGTACATGTCTCACATTCCTGTCTCCCTCGTTGTCCCTGAGGTGTACAGTTTTTCTGGAGTTCCTTTAATGTACTGAGTGATTTCCCATCTCAGGCCTGCAGTGTGTATTATTCCCTCTATTGGGAGAAAATTCTCAGGATTCTGTTCATTTAACTTATAAAAGTGTGGAAATTAGATCTCTGTGCACAAAAGCCATTTGGAAATTCCATGCTATAGGTTTGCATAAGTTTACAGGAGTCTATGGTTCTAATTGTTCAGGTTTGTGTCTTGTGATCCTGATGAATTAGGAGCACATACAAGGAAGAGTGTGTAAAGCAGTAGTTTATTGAGGAAAAGCAGAGAAAGCTAAAGTAAAAAAAAAGGAAAGAAAGAAAAAACAAAAACAAAAACTAAAAAAAAAAAAAAAACAAAAAAAAAAACAAAAAAAAAACTGCTCCTGATAACAACGAAAGGGGTACATGAAGGAGATAACCTTTAAGGTCTAATTCCCTAGGGGATTTTGTAGGCTGTAAAATGGGAAGTTTCTTTGATGGTCCAGGAGAAGCATTGAGAATTGGAGCTTTTGGTGGGTTAATTGGCTGAAAGTAAAGTCTCTAATTGGTACTCAATAAAGACAAAAGAAAACACATGGAACTTTCCCCCAAGATGTATAATTCCCATTGTTACCAGAGAATGGCAGGGTCCTTGTCTTCACGCAAGAAAATATTCCGGTGTGAGACAGAAAGTATGTGGGAAGCAAATAGCAAGGATTATTTGGGCAGGAACATCCATAAGAATGGATGGGCACCTCTCCAGACAGAACCTGAGAGAGTGCCCAGTCACTCAGACTGGGGGAGAGCAGGGTTATATGGTTGAGTGGAGAGAGTACACCTGGCCAGGCCAGGGGGCAGCTCAGCATAGAGGCAGAGGGCTAAGCGCACAGTCTGGTTGAGGCTGGGGATTTTTAAGGGGATGGGTCTTGCCTCCCCACCTCTGCTCCTCTTGGAACAAAGGACTTCTTGGATGTAAATAGAAAAATTCCCATCTGAGTTTTCCCCCTGAAGTTATCAGACAGGGGAAAGCCTGGCTGGTGCCGCCCCCGGTTAGAGGAAGGATGGGCAGGACCCCCTGGAGGATCAGGATCTGGAGCAGGATATTCGAAATGCAGATACTGGTTGCACCTGGAAGATTATCAGGAAGAAGGGGTGGGGACCCCCACCTGGTAGGTTATCGGGTAGAAGAGGTAGGGTAGGATGCAAATGCTGGGCTTCCCCTGAAAGGTTATTGGAATGACTTTGAGATGCGTATGCTGGACATAGATGTCTTCTTAGGCCTTTGTCACACACACATAAGCTCATATCTGACTTCCTACCTAACACCATTACCTTGGTCAGTTAGAGGAATAGATACAACCTGATTAAAAGGTCGAGCTCACGACCTCAAATCCTTAACAGAAGTCAGTTGTTGGACTTTTCTCTGGTACTCCGACTCTTCTCTATGTGGAGTATACGTATGAGGACAGGGGAGACCCTTGTCCCTGTCTACCTAGGCAAGAGTCCATCTCCCTCTCTGTAAATCTCCCTCTGAAGAAGGAACTCTAACTTCCACGAGGGAGAAGGGTCAATGACTTCTCTGATCATTTTGAGCAGGAGAGTGGTGGCATTGGAAACAGCAGCCAAGCTTCTCTTTCATAGGTCTGCCAGGGCTCCCTAGTAGAAGGCCCGCATCCATGGTTCCATCTGTAGGACCATCTGGAGTGTGGTAACTCCTGGATGAGAAAAGACAAGCTTTATAAGAAGATCGATATACAAGGCCCAAACATAATCAGGATCGTAAAAATGTAAAAATGGGATAAAAAAGGATAAATCTATGTCCATTGGTTAGGGAGGACTAAAGAGGACAAGAATGATTGTAGCCAATTAGGACTTGGGACAGCCTGTTCTATTAGGTTATTTAGCAGTGTGATACTGTCTTTTAGAACCTGTAGATTTCATTCCACCTTATGGGAGGTATTAATCCAAAGGCATGATGCTTCATTTAGTAATGTACATGTCCCACCTTCTTGAGCAATGAGGATGTCTTATGCAAGATTATTTTCTAAAGCCATAGAACCCAATAGGATAGAGAGTTTTATTGAGCCTCAATGACTCTTATCATGGCTCCCTTTTCTTTTGAGTGAAGAGTGATATTTATGATGGATCTTTCCAAGGTGGGGATATCTACATTTGTAGGCCTCTACAAAAGAAGTAACCCACTCTGAGTCTTTATTAGGGGCACAGGGTTGTCATGGACATATCCCCCCAAATAAAGGGAAATGTTTGTAAGCCCTCAATGTGTTGCATTCAGTCAGAGGGCTAAAGCTATGGCACCATACCATTAGTGACGGTTAGCAAGTGAAAAATAAAAAGAAAAGAACTAGCACCCTGAAATAGCAAGACTTTTACCAAAATAACTGCAGCTTTAAGATAGGATTGAGGGATAATGGGAATGAATAATGCAGGCTAGGAAACAGTGTGCATAATAGATTTATTTATCTTTTTTTGAAAAAGTTTGAGTCATTCAGTGGCTTGGCAAGAGAATTCTTCTTAGAGGCCTCAAAGTTGTCCTCCGAGATAAATCTGATGTTGGTTGAGAACCCAGGAATTCACTTGAGAATGTTAGATAAAGTAGTCTAATCCACACACTTACTACAATGGGAGTAGAAAGAATCACAGTATAGGGTGCCTTCTAATTATATTCCAAAGAGGAAGAGTGATTTGGAAGGGCCTTGACAAACACAGAGTCTCCTGGGGGCATACTTAGGGCTTCCCAATCCCCTGGGCTGTCTCCAGGAGATCTTGAATGACCTGTTGAAATTTGGCAAGTGCTGTGATGGATCTTATCATATAGATCATTAGTAAGGAAGTCGGGAGATTGTTCGTAAAGACAGGATGACTGTACAGCATCTCCAACGGACTCAAACCTAACTTTGAGGGGGTGTTCTGATATACAGTAAGGCTATGAGCAGGAGAGAAACCCAGAGAAGCTGAGTTTCCTGACCTAACTTCTTGAGACGTTTCTTGAGGATGGCATTATTTTTTTTTTAACCTTCCCTGATGATTGGGGCCTCCAGGCACAGTGGAGTTGATATTGTCTACCTAGCTACCTTACAGATTTCCTGAGTCATAGTGGCCTTGTAAGAGCAGCTGCTGCCAGTTTGTAGTCTCGTTGGGAGTCTAATCCAAGGGACTGCTTCAGGGATCAGCATCTTCACTACTTCAGTTGTATTCTTTATTCTCCAGAAGACTCCAGTCCAATTAGTGATGGTACTTATTTGTTGGGAGCCACTGTGCTGGTTTCCCTGTATAGGCCTTTGTTTAGACTAACCTTCAACTGTGTTCCTGTAAGGAGGATTCACTAGAAAATTCCATTTGTACAGCTCACTGATATGGTTAGCACTTGGCCATCTGGTTTCAGTGCTCTCTTCATTGTACCTCGATAAGCACGTCTGGTAGCTGTAAGACATCGCTGTAACTCCCTTTGTCAAATTGATACTGATTCCTGTGAAATTATTCCTTTGAACTATGTTGTAAGATGACCCCTACTTACCCTCAACTGTTACAATCCTCGCCTTGTACTATATAAGCTACCTCCTTCTCCAATAAAGTGAGACCTTGATCAGAGTACTGTCTTGGTCTCCCTTCTTGTGTCTGGTTTGTCTCTCCATTCAGGTCTGCCCTCCTCGTGTCCTAGTTGATTACCCTGCAGGCCGGGGCACTTATTCATAACAGTATTTACTGTATATTTCTGGTTTTAGGCATTTGAGTAAAATCTAATTGCCAGTCATCCTCTGGATAGTCTCCTATTCTTTGTACTCTGGGCAGAAAAAGCCTTTGATTTAAGGGCTTGTTCCTACAACAAGGTTCATTGGCCCCTGCAACCTATGTCATAGTCCTGAGGAGGTATTTTCTCATACATAGCCTTGGGGTTAGCTGAAAAGACTTACCCATCACCAGGTGGAACCCTTGATGCAGATTTTAAGTGCTTTTCAGTGGCAGGAGAAAGGAAGATGGAGCCCTCCTTTTTTGGATTGAATCTACCTACTAGGCTGGAGAATATAACCTCTAAAAAGAGCACACTGGGTCTCTTCAGAGAGTCTTGGGTCCTGATCTCTTGTAGGAGGGTTTTCAGAAACAGATCTCTAAAGGCTAAAGGGAAAGAGTCTCTTTGGCTGTTGATCTGGGTGCCAAGTCTGCCAATTGTTTTCCCATAGCTATTTCATCAGTCCTTTTTTCGTGTCCCTTAACTACCACTTCTCAGGGAGGAGTATCAAAGATAACAATTAATCTATTTCCTGACAGTATTTGATAGGGGACACATTCACGGTGAGGAGCTGCCTTTCTTTCCAAATAACCACATGAGTGTGGAGAACTACATAGACATACTTAGAATCCATGCAAATATTTGCCTTTTTATCCTTGCTCAGCTCAAGCACTCTAGTCAGGGCTACCAACTCTGCCAACTGAGCACTTGTCCCAAGAGGAAGATCAGAGCTGTCAATGATCTCAGTTAAAATGACTATGGAATATCCAGCCTGGCAGATTCCCTGTCCTACAGCAGATATACTTGTCTGTAAAGAAAACCCATTCCAGTAAAGGGGTCTCCTTAAGGTCCTCTCTGATTGCACACATTTGTAGAACTACACATTTACCATCATGTTCTGGGTTTTCCATCTCAGAAAGAAAAATAGAGGGATTGAAAGAGGAGAAAGTCTTGAATTCGATTGCTGGGCCTTTCAGCAGTAAGGCCTGGTATTTTAGAAAGTGATTGTTAATGAGAGCTTTTCTGTTGAGGCTAGCTCAAAATGCGGTCTCATTATGGATATTTAAACTATTAGATTTTCTCCTGGCATCAGTTTGGTGGCTGCAAGGACTAAGATGGTGTCAGTTACCACCACTCAGAAGCAGACCAGACACCTTTGGCCATGAAGAGAAGTTCTTTGCTAAGAAACCCTAAAGGCTGCTGAGTTGGTCCCTTAAACTGAGTCACTACCCCTAAGTTCATCCATTTTCTGTCTGTTACATATAGATTGAAGATTTTGTTCACTAAGTATATTAAACTGGGACCTTGAATAGACCTGTTTAAGGTGGATAAATTGCATGTCAAAGTATGGGTTCTTGTCATCTGGATATCTTTTATCTGTTGGTTAAAAGGATGGCCGGTGCCACGGCTCAATAAGCTAATCCTCCGCCTGCAGCGGCAGCACACTGGGTTCTAGTCCCGGTTGGGGTGCTAGATTCTGTCCCGGTCACTCCTCTTCCAGTCCAGCTCTCTGCTGTGGCCTGGGAGTGCAGTGGAGGATGGCCCAAGTGCTTGGGCCCTGCACCCACATGGGAGACCAGGAGAAGCACCTGGCTCCTGGCTTTGGATCAGTGCAGTGCGCCGGCCACAGCGGCCATTGGGGGGATAAACCAATGGAAAAGGAAGACCTTTCTCTCTGTCTCTCTCGCTTTCCACTCTGCCTGTCCAAAAAAAAAAAAAAAAAAAGGATAAGCTATTTTTACATATCCAGGGACTCAGAGCCAAGCGTACAAGGCCCATAAATGGGTTTAAAATACCAGTGCATTTACATTGTGTATTATGGCTTTTAACCCTTGTTGGGTATCTGGCTCTAAGGGGTAAGATGAGGAATCACTAAGATGAACCTGTACTACTTGGGCAGTTATTGCTCTGTCATTATTTTCCTTGGTTACTTAAACCACTGAATTATCTGTCTCAGTGAGGGGAAGGTAAAAGGATTGCCCTTTGCCATGAGGGTGGTGTTTCCACTTGGGCTAAATTTCCCCCTAGAAGGGATGTTGTGCTCTCTGGTATGACCAGGAATGCAGCTGTAAAAACAAGTTATCTCAGTTACAGATTGGGAGTGGGTGAAATATCTAAGGCTTTTCTGAGACACCTCCATTGTCATACTAAAGGAAGAGGAGAGACCCAGAGCTGAGAGGACAGGAAAATTGGTTCCAGTATCTAGGAGGAAGTCAACTTCCTTCCCTTCTGTGGTTAGGACCACCTGGGGCTCCTGACAACTGAGGGGCTGAATAGCAGAAACTTATAGAAGATCTGAATTCCTTCAGTCCTATACCGTCATCAAAGGAAGGCAGCCCAACCCCAGAGGCTGTGGTCTCCAGGATCAGCTAACCATCCAATGAACCCCATGGCAAATAGGACAGGTCTGTGGGGCATTTCACTGGCAATGGGAATACAGACATTCCTTCTTGAAATGCCCTGCCTGACTATAACCTACCACTTCTAGCATTTTGGAGATCCATACAGACCCTCAAATTGGTGTGGATATAAGGTCAATACCAGAGCTCTAATTTTTTTCTTTTAGCTTCACTCTTATTGTTGGGTCTCCTCCTGGTCATGATTGTAAAACACCAAAGTGGTGACCTTCTGGAAGCTTTTAATGTACTCTCAGGCCGATAGTCTGCCTTTGAAGCTTCCTTCTAATTTCTGAAGCTGATTTGCAATAAACTTATCCTTTAAGATTTGCTCATCCTTCTATTGAATTGAAAGATATAGCTATACGATTGAGTAATGCCTCCCTCAATCTCTGGGAAGGTGGAAGGGTTCTCCTCTGGACCTTAGTCTATTATGGACAGCTTGGACACAACAATAAAATATTTTAATTTCCATTCATCTCCAGGGTGATCTGATGCCCACTTATTGTGAAGCTTTTCCGAAGGAGCAGCCTGTTTTCTCATAGGATATATTTGTTCCTGGCCTTAATGATCAGGTGTAATATTACATGTTTCCAAGTGAGATCATGGATCTGTTAAAAATTCTGGAAGAGCTCAATGTATCTGTCTTGGTCATGTGAAAATCTTCACAAGTCATTCTAAGATTCTGCAGGGAAAGTGGATACAAGGAAGGCTGCTGAACCCAGGAGGAACATTTAGAGAGCTAAAATACAATTGACAGGTGTCCTGATACAAAATAGATACTCCCAGAAGAGGGGCAGTGGGGGCGGCATGAGGGAAAACCAGTAGTAGATGGGGATGTTGGTGTATACTGTGTATCAGGCTTTGTGGTGGTTGGAGGCAGAGAGGAAGCCCGGGTCTTAGGTTAACTGCTGCTAAAAGTGCTGCGTCTGCCTTACAGAATTGACAAAGGTCTGGCTTATCTCAGGGCAAACAAGGCTTGGACACAGGGAATTTCAGACCATTTCCCTGCTCTGTGACATAAGAGGTCCAGTGGAGGATGACGTTACAGTCCCTTTGGGGCCATGACTCTGTCCTACAGCTTGTACCCTGGCCACACCATTGTGCACAAAAAGATTAAGAGGTTTTTACTTCCAGGTTTGGGGATCAAAGAAATCCCATTGCCTAGTGATGCACTCCAAAGGGGAATATGTTGAAGATAGCTTATTTTATTTATTTATTTATTTTATTTTATTTTTGACAGGCAGAGTGGACAGTGAGAGAGAGACTTTTTGCCGTTGATTCACCCTCCAATGGCTGCCATGGCCGGCACATCACGCTGATCCGAAGCCAGGAGCCAGGTGCTTCTCCTGGTCTCCCATGGGGTGCAGAGCCCAAGCACTTGGGCCATCCTCCACTGCCTTCCCGGGCCATAGCAGAGAGCTGGGCTGGAAGAGAGGCAACCAGGACAGAATCCGGCGCCCTGACTGGGACTAGAACCAGGTGTGCCGGTGCCGCAAGGTGGAGGATTAGCCTAGTGAGCCACGGCGCCGGCCAAAGATAGCTTATTATCCATCTAAAATGAGAGGGCGAGATACAAAGGTGTTCCTAATTTCTACCTCTGTCTACTCGAGACATGCCTCAAGTTCCTAAGTGTTGGGAGCATATCATCCTGGAGCCCACATCAGGAAGTCGTAGACCAGGAATAGGCATTCTTCCCTTTCCCATATGTCCCTGGGACTTTTGATTTTGTAGATCATGGGTACATGTGTGACGTGGCACTCATAATCAAGGTGGATTGAACTACTAGGGTAGCCATCCTTACCTGCTCCTAATTTATTACCTCCTTTCTGTAGGGGCTTAGAAAGAATAAAAGCTCCATTTACCCTTTTTTTTATTCTCTTTAGCCATCCACAGCCAGATGGTCAGAATGACATGCCAGCCTGCCTCATGTTTGCTGGGCAGTTAGTTCCCTATCCCTGATATGGGTGCCTCACCCAGGCATAGTCTCTCCAACCTATAGGTGATCAGCAACATCTCCCCACCCCAGGGATTTAACACGTGCTGTCAGGATGTGCAAGGTGGAAAGAATTGTGAGTGTAGTGGGAGATGGTAGCCAGCTCCTTTACCCAGTGCCAACCTGAGCATGTGGGAGAGAGCATAGATTCCTGCTACCCCCACCATTCTGCAAACAAGATCACATGTAGGAAAGCTGCGTCTGAGATAAAGACATGGAGATTGGTCTACTATGGAATCACATCCCATTGAACCCAGGGCACAAAATATTGTAACATCATAAAAACACAACATAGTTTGGTATCATTTTGTAAGCCCACAATGTATTTTACACAATCAAATTAACTCACTCATTATCTCTCCCAATTGACAGCCTTATCTTTTCAGATTTCTAGGGACACAACTGGAAGCCTCAGGATCAAAACAGTCAGTTTTCAGCTTTAAATCTAAAGGATTTTCAGAGGTTTAAGCCATTTGGTCAAAGTCAGTCAGTAAAAATTCATTTAGTCTGAGTAATTTAACCAAAGCTTTTGGCCAGATCTAATCAGAGTTATGTAATCACTTGAAGAATTAAAAATGGGAAGAAAATGCTAATGCCTTTAAGACTCAGTTCTCCTAAGCAAGAGAGAATCAAATAATCCTGTTGTCAAGAGCTGAAGAAAGAATCAACAAAATGTAAACTGCAGAAGGGAGAAAAAATTATCAGGTCAAAAAGGGTTAATGGAATAAGGCTTCTCTCTTGCTATCTTAGGGGGGGAAACCTGTCAGGACAGCTCTGCTACAGGCATTTCTCCCCTCCTGACATTTAAGACTGAGTGAGGATGTGTAGAGACAGTGAGGAGTGCAGATTTCAGCCGAACACTCGAACAGGCAGGCCGAGTCTGTATCTGATCAGGGAGACTTCACGCAGCACTGGGGAGGTGCCTTGGCCAGAAAACTTCAATCACTCCAAGACCTTACTGCAGCTTTGCATATGGCACAGAATTCCATGAAAGGATATAGGCAATACAAGGCCAAAATTTCCAGTGCCAGATTGGGGGGGGGGGATTAATCAGATCTTCCCCTCTGAGACTTTTAAGACTGGAAGCAGTGCTAAACACTCTAACTGGCTGATAGAGTCCAGGTATTTTAATTGGTAGGGAACTATGGTGGAGATCAAGGACATACCCCAAATGGTGAAAGTGGTCCTTTTCACTTACCCTTCTGATGATACTGGATAAGCCCTCAGGAAATGTCGCAGGAGTCTGCGTCTAATAGTGCAGGTTTAGGATCACTAAAGGAGGGAACTGTTGAGGGCTGGTTGTCTACGGGCTTCTCTAGGCTGTACAATGTGACGTTCTCAGGGATAGTCCAGGAGAGGCATTGAGAAGCAGTGGTTATGGTTGGTGAATTAGGTGCAAGTCTTCAGTCAAGACTCCAAAAGACAACATAGACAACATAGAACAAGTGGAAGTTTCCCCTAAGATGCATAAAGTTCTCATTACCTAGATCAGTTACAATAGCACAGAAAAAGTTGATTCAAGGACAGCACTTGACCTCAACACCCTTCACAAAAGCCAGCTGCTTGACTTTCTCAGATCCTCTAAGACTCCAGATGGTATGGAGAGGGCCCTGGTCCCTATCTACCTAGCTGGGAATCCATCTCTGTATTGATAATACTTGTATTCCTTTATTGTTGTCTGGAAGAGTTAATCTGCTAATTGTTAATCAATGCTAATCATTCTCGCCAGATTATCCTTTAAATATATAAGTAGATGAATAAAGGAGAGCAAAAATGAACAAATGAGGAAATGATACTTTCAGTAAAAACATAGAATCTGTAAAAATGTCGCTTCCCCATGATTTTATTTAATCAGACTATAATGTAGATAGTTTAGCTGTTTTTCAGAAATCTATCAGTGTGGAAAATTTGATCTCGGATGAATAATTTCACTAATAAACTACAAATGCAAGTCAGAAAGATGCTATAAACTGCTAACCAATATAAAGCAATCACCTTTATATATATATATATATATATACACACACATATGCTTAGTATATTCTTGTCTCTCATTAAAAGTTTGAAATCTTTTGTTTTTTTTTTGTGACTTTAGCATTTATTTCAAATATAGTTTATGTAAAAACTGGTTACCAACTATTTTAAAAAAATAGGGAAGAGTTACAGGCTTGCATTTTTATGTCTTCTATTATACAGGTCATATTCTAATAATTCTGAATGGAACTATTTGAGTTAGTGCTTTAGTTAGCAGGACTGTAGGATAAAAAGAAAGACCAGCATAATAGAGGTGAAGGTTTCAACATTTTTCATTTATATGGCACATATTTCACTTCCAAAGGAAAATGTTAACACTTTACTTCTGTTACTTTTCAAAGTGAACAAAAGATCCTCAGTTTGAATATGAATTTTATCTGGACTTTTAAAGATAAAATATAATCAGTGCTTAAAATGAAGACTCTTTTGAGAATTTTTCACAACAAAAACATTGGCACTATTCATTCATTTCTTTTACTTTAATATAAAGGACTGGATTGGAATTTGGGAAATATACATAGGCATAAATTTTCAACAGAGTTATTACAAAGCATATTTAAAATAAGTATAATAGATGAACATTATTTCTTTGTCACAAATAAAGAGATAAAATATATGCATAAGAACTGAAAACTTTTCTTCGATAGGCATATTTATCTTACGTTTCAATTATTAAATAGATCATTAAAACTGTCTAGATTTTAAAATGTTTAGGGAAATACATGATGTAAATAAAAGGAGAAAGAATAACCAATAATTTACATGTCTTATTTACTATTACAAAAATAAAAATGCCTTTATATAATTACAAAATATTTACTTTTAAGCCAGTGAAGTAATGTTTAATTTAATTGGAATAAGAACACTTACTGTGAGTCTAACCCCTTCAATACATTTTTATTTGCAAAACTGAGTATGGTTACTTTCCATTCAATGCTGTACAGTAGATTTGCAGAACTTAATCGTGTTGGTTAACTGAAACTTTACACCCATTTGTTAATAAGTATTCATTTTTCCCTCTCTCTAGCTCCTGAAGACAGCATTCTACACAGTGATATTATGGATTTGATTATTTTAGATACCTAAAAAGTGAAAATTGTGATTTGACTTTCTGGGACTAGTGTATTTCACTTAGATATTTCATCCAGCATAGTTTTCTTAAGGCTTATCCATTTTTCACATATTATGGAACTTCCTCCATTTTAAGGACTGGAAAACATTCAGCTGTGTGTGTTTACCACATTTTCATTGTGCATTCACCTGGCCATTATTATTTAGATTTTTTCCATATCTTAGCTATTACAAATGTCACTGCAATTAACATGGAGATGCCAATATCTCTTTGAGATAGTAATCTCAGTCTTTTAAAAACTGATAGAGAGAAAAAAGGTCTTCCATCAATTGGTTCACTGCCCAAATGCCTACATTAGTCAGGGCTGGACCAGGCTAAAACCAGAGCCCAGATTTCACTTGGGTCCTACATGCTCAGCTGCTTGAAGCATCACCTGCTGTCTCTAGGACTTATTGGTAGGAAGCTGGGATTAGAAATAGAGCAGGGACCTGAATCCTGACACTCTTAGCTCCTGCGCCATAATACCTGAAATTAAATCAAATAATTATTTACAAGCTTGTAACTGAGACAAGTGGTTTCATGCTGAAATCAGTTGTGAAGAAATCTATGTAAGATATAATCAAATGACTATATTAAGAAGACAGAAACTGCAAAATTATTTCTACTATGCCAGAAGTTTACATTGAAAGGAAAATAATTGAAATGTTTTATTAATATCTACAGATTATCTGATGCTCAACTGCAAAATGTGTCTTCATACATTTGTACACAAGAAAACAGCAGAAACAACTTTATATATTCCATATATATAATTCTGTATTTACTTATATAATACTGTTCAATTCACAAGAACTACTGAGATCAGAAATAAAAGTAATGAAATGAAGAATTTAAGTACAGAATTTGTTTGGCTTAGTGGTTAACACACTCATATCCCATGTCTGAGTACCTGAATCCAATAGATTTTTCCAATTCTGGGTCCTAAGTCCAGCTTCCTGCTAATGCAAGCACAAGGAGGCAGCAGGTGATGGCTCAAGGAATCATGTGAGATCCGGATTGAGTTTCCACCTCCTGGATTCCACCCAGATCAGCTCCAGATTTTGCATGTATTTGGGGAGTGAATCAGAGAATGAAAACTAGCTCTCTCTCCTGTAAATAAGTAAATAATTAAATTAATCATTTTAGATTAAGTGTCAAGATCAACTCAGACATCCACCTCATTCATAAATCATTAGTTTCTTTTTCAAAATTTATGTAGCATATATAATTATGTTGTCCTATCAGAAACTATTTATATAATTTTAACTATTATTTAACTGCTATACGAAACAAAATAAATGTCATATTCCTTTTCTTAAAAATTCTAGGTGTATATAAGCATTTAATATACATTTTATATTAGTAAAATATTATATATAGAAAAGAAATTTAATATTTCCAAGTATTGAGAAATGGTATTATTATCATTATTGTTAGTGTTATTGATGATTGGAATACCCAGCCTAACTTCATCAGCTTCTCTTCAACTACATTTATCAAGGAGTCTATGATATAATGAATAAAACACTTAACAAAGCATAAAGTTATATAATTTGAAAAAGACTATTAATTTCTTATTCTGTTTAAATTTAAAATTCTGTGTAAAGGAGACATGATAAAGTTTTCAAGCATATAAAAATGGTTATTTCAAAAGATTCACTTCTTTTCTCCAAATATTGTTGAAATTAATTAACCTTTTTCATTTTCTTGATATATCCATTTTTTTATTTAAAACAGCTAATTGGTTTAAATGTACTAGGCATTCTTAACACGTTGGCACTTGAATACCATTGATAGCACAATATATTGTAATTTGCACATTTAAACTTAGAGACTCTGCTGTCAAATTGCAAAAATGTTTGGCAAAATAATAGAATTCCATTTATCATGTGAAGAATTATTTTGTGTTTTTTTTTGCTTTTAGAGACATGATAATGACTTAATAACTTAGTACTTATTAAAATATATTCTTTAATCTTTGACTTATCTTAAGTAATTCTCATTTTATAAAGTTGCTTTTGCTATTCTCTAATTTGCTACATTTTTTACATAAAACTAAGTTTCAGCTATGGGTTTTTTGATAATGGTAGACTAAGCTTAATTTTCTGTTTGTTATGTTGTATGTACTATATCTGAATCCTACAAGCTGCCTTTAGACTAACTGGGCAGTAAAATCATCTTCATTCAATCACCGTGGAGTGACAGCCACTACTGCTGCCAATCCATGGATCATAATATGACAAGCCTAGAAGATCAGCATGCGAAAACACTTAAATAATAAAGCTATAAGTCTTCATTCTTTGGTACCTTCCCCAGGCTACGTCAATTGTATGATTCTCCAGTGTATTTACACCTGAGATGGCGCCAGGGCAGTCCATTTTCTAGGAATATAGGTGTCTCAGAGAGGCAGAGGTGCTTTTCATTGAGCCACACATCCATCCTTGCTCAGATACTAGTCTCTTCTGAGAAAGATGACATTAACTGGGCCATGCTTTCTCTGAGCCTGATGACAGTAGGAATTTAATAACCTCCCCCCCAGAGAGTACTGATGCTATGGGAAAACTTTCTCATTCTGCCTATGTGTGCTGTCATCTAATTCAATTAAATCCACAGCTTTTCACCTTTGAGCATTAATGAAGTGGGAAGCTTCACATTTCTCCATATAGTAATAGCTACAGCCTCGGATAACTCAAGACCTCTTCACACCAATGCATAACTCCAAAGGCCTTTTTATTCCAAGAGGGGACATCAGTCCTTAGGGTATTTGATCTTTTGTGTCCTAGTTGCATTGAGTCTAAACCTCAAACTATATTAGAAACTAAGAGTAAGAGAAGAGAAAATTATACTGCAGTGGAAATAAAATTAAAATATTGATTTCCAAGTAATTTATGTGTGAACGCAGAACTGTCCTTTTACTTCATTACAAAGTAGGAAAAAAAATCACATTGACTTTATTCTTCACATGCTTCTCCTGCTGCATTTCTCTGAAATGCAAGAATTAAGTGCACTTCCCAATAACATTCTTGAAGGACACTCTTGAGAATAAACACCGTTGCTTCAGTTTCTCTATTAATTCTCTTCTTAAGGGAACCTAGCCACATGCTATCTGTACTGCATAAGCAATACTTTATTTACAAACCTTTATGAGCTTTTCACTTAATAAACCTTGACATATTTTGCAGTCAGTGGTATTAATAGCCACCTGGGACTACTTCAGTTGGTCATGTTTGATGGAACAGTGACTCCCACTACAGGTTTGGTGATACCCCTGGGTGTCTCTAATTATCACACAGGCTCTTCTGAAATTCTAAAATGACTCTCAGAAGAAAATTAATTTTAATTAGTCTTACTTTTGAAAAATACATTCCATACAACATTTTTCATGGCCAAAATGCCTCATAACCAAACACAGATTGCTCCACTGCTGAAACCGTATCCTGGAGATGCACTTTGGTTTTGTTGATGTGGTTTAAGCATCTACTCTGTGCAAGGTCCTGAACTGAGCCCCTGAGTGTTCAAGGATGTGTCAGAAACAGCCTCTACTGCTGACAACTCAAGCTCTTATTGGGAACACAGGCATATAAATAACTAAATAAACCATGTGAAAATTAATTTGCTAAATACAAGTTTTGCCATGGGACTCCTGAGGAAGGAACAATTAATTTTGATAGAACAGAAGCCTGGAGGGGGAAGTCAGACAGCATCAAGCCTTTGAAAAGCAAATGAGCTGGTGGTGAGTTGATAACTGAGATGAGAACACTTGTTGCTGCACAAAGAAGTGCAGAGGCACTCCCAGCACTCTGCCATCCTGGAGCACAGTGATGAGAAAAGATGATGTGGAAATGTTTACGATAATTCACAATCAATATATCTTTCTCCCCACGAAATAGGTTTAGCCAATATTCCACTTTATTGGTGATGTTGTGAAAGGTGTATCTCAATTGATGTGGCCGGAGTTAAGTGTTGGTTTCTACATGGGCTGATCTTGTTACACTTACGCGTGGTGAATCCTTAAAGATGTGTCCTGAGTGTCAGCACAGTGCCAGGAGCACTGCATTTTACATAAAAATATCATCCCAGGTATCCTCTATGTCTTGTCATTCCTTTTTTTTTCTCTGGATTCTGCCAAATATGTGCTGACCCATTTAGTCCTTTGTTCTGACAAGCTATCACATTGGGTTGAGAAACAGGGCAAGAAACATTGCAGAAGTAATGGAGATTAGTGACTTAAAAATATAAACTGTCAACTAATATCAAATAGGTTATGTATTAAGTGTTACAAATCAGAAAATGAGAGAGAGCAACACACACACACACACACACACAGATTGAGAGAGAGAGAGAGAGAGAGAGAGAGAGATCACTGCCCATCCATCACTGCCCACAGGAGATTATACTCTGTATGGGCTGTGTGTGCACGTATGTGTTGTAGGAGTCCTGAAACAACAGGTGTGTAGGAACTCCACTCTACTTTTATTCAAGTCATGGGAGAGGGTTAATTTTTCAAAGGAGTAAACATTAGGGCTAACATCTAGGGCAATGACTTTTGTCATGATCTTGTTCCTTTGTGGAATATAGTGGGAAAGATGGGGAGTATCATTATTCTCCTAACACTGTATATTTGAAATACATAAGGTTTGTTCCATTTTTATCAGTTAAATACAAAGAATTTTTTAAAAAAATCTGTCTCAGGGCCGGTGGTGTGGTGCAGCAGGTTAAAGCTCTGGCTTCATGGGTTGGCATCCATACGGGTGCTGGTTCGAGTCTGGCTGCTCCACTTCTGATCCAGTTCCCTGCTGATGCTCCTGGGAAAGCAGGTGCATCCACGTGGGGGACCTGGAAGAAGCTCTGACACCTGGTTTCAGATCAGCTCAGCTCAGCTCTGGCCCTAGCGTCCATTTGGGGAGTGAACCAGTGGATGGAAGATATCTCTCTCTCTCTCTCTCCCTCTGTTCTGTAACTCTTTCAAATAAGTCAAATAATTCTTTAAAAAAATCAATCTTGTAGAAGTTGGAGGATATATTTGTGGTCAGCAGAAGCTGAGAAGATGATGACAAAAGACCGATTAACAGGAGCTAAATTAAAGCTCCAAAGGAGAAAGAGTTTCTGCGGTTTAGAGTGACTACAAATAATGTCTGAGGGTTTTGTTTATATATACACATACATATACGTATACCTATGAACACATATATATGCATAATATATTACATAATACACACACATAAACACACGCATACTTGTTATTTCTTTTTTAGTAAGTATGTGACTTAGAATCAGATGTATTTTAACAAATATGCCCTTTGGTGTGCTGATGTAAAGAATTTAAATAGTAAGGTAATTGTGAATACTTAATGAGACATCTATCTCACAAAAATTGACAAGATGTATGCATCAGCTAATATTGTAACAGTTCCCAGACTGTTGGTGCAGGCTATTCTGCCTCTGCTAAAATACTCAAGTCTGCAGTAGAGAGCACATAAACAAACGGACGTGGTCACATTCAGTAAATCTAAAGACAGCCAGTGGGCCAAAGCAGACCTGGATTTAAAAGTTTATCTATTTTTTTTCCTCACAAAGTACTCACGATGACCTTAATAAGTATTTTTTTAAAGAGAAAATAAAACATAAACTTTTAAATAACTTACCTAGTGCCATACAGCTTATAAATAATGTACTTAGAATTCAACGTGGGTTTTCCAAAAATC
Source organism: Oryctolagus cuniculus (assembly GCF_964237555.1). NCBI lineage: Eukaryota > Metazoa > Chordata > Mammalia > Lagomorpha > Leporidae > Oryctolagus > Oryctolagus cuniculus. The sequence goes on along the minus strand of NC_091441.1, from coordinate 13,672,519 downwards.
CGGGTCTGCCTGATTCTGAAGATCTGTGGTGTCAGACTGGCTGCAGTGCTGCAAAGCGGGTAGCAGCAGTTGGTCTTCTGCAGCAGAGAGTCTGGGTAGGCTTGAGTGTGCTCCCGTTCCAGTATCTGTTTTCTTAATTCTACATGGCTTGTGGAGATACACTATTCCATTCTGAGCAGCTGCTCCTAATCTAAGCTCAAAAGAAACCCACAGGGATGTGTGTACAAAGTGTTGTTAGTTACTAGGCCATCTTCCGCTGCCATCCCAGGCACATTATCAGGGAACTGGTTCTGACGTAGAGCTGCCAAGACTCAAACTGTCACCCATATAGGATGCTGGTATTGCAGGCTGCAGCTTAATCCGCTGTGCCACAGCACTAGCCCCACTACATAGCCTTTTAAAGGAAATGTCCTGTACTCACAAGCTCATTTATTATTGGTCTTAACATAAAATGCATTTGAGCTGATTTCGAATTACCTACTGCAACAATGTCAGTTCACAAGATGAAAGTATTTATTTTAAGTAGATTATGGATACAGTTTACTTATAGTGCTATACAATATTTAAGCATTAAAGTGTTCCATCCAGGGTTTTCTTTTTCTTTCACTTCATAGTAACTCTCTTAGTGGCTTTGTTTATCCTAGGAGTTCAGACATGATTTACCTGTCAATGACTTCCAAATTTATATTTGGAACTATTCACCAATGCAATTAAAGGTCAATGAATACAAACGTGAATATTTCATCCTCAGCTTCTATAAATGCCTACACCATCCCTCCCACCTGATGTTCCTCCATTTTTCCTGATCATATTCCTTGGATAAACTAGAGTCCTGACCCTTACTCTCAACTTCAAAATCATCTACTTCTCATGTGGGATCTGTCCTTAGTATGTTGTCCAATGTGAAGTAATGCTATAACTAGTACTGAAACAGTATTTCACACTTTGTGTTTCTGTGTGGGTCAAACTGATGAAATCTTTACTTAATATATACTGAATTGATCTTCTGTATATAAAGATAATTGAAAATGAATCTTGATGTGAATGGAATGGGAAAGGGAGCGGGAGATGGGAGGGGTGTGAGTGGGAGGGAAATTATGGCGGGGGGAAAGCCATTGTAATCCATAAGCTGTACTTCGGAAATTTATATTTACTAAATAAAAAATAAAAAAAAAATCATTCAATTATTTGAGAAGGATGGTTTATACCTGTCCAATATCAACTGAATAATGTGAATCTCTGTTTCGTGTGTCATTACTCTAGCCCAAGCTGCAAACTATATATTTAGACCCCCATCATACTCTTGCTATTTTTTAGGCCATTCTCCACACTCTTGGCCATTTTAAGTAAATTTGATGAGAACCCTTTCCAGGTTACATTATTCAAGTCTTCACAGTACTCTTATAGGAAATATTTGGTTTTTCAGCACAGACTTTAGGATATGGCAATGATAGTTTTAATGGTATCCATTCACTTGATGAAAATGTCATTCCATATCAGTAGAAATATGGCTATAAAATTATTCCAATAGACTGAATGATTATGCTTTATACAAGTAGCATTTAATGGAAAGGGATATCTAATTATAAAAACTGTATTTACTTAATTTTAGTTTTTGTTTTTTAAAAATAGCAATAACTAACGTGTGGTGTATTCACATTTATCTGTTTTTCAAGGTATATGCCACCAAATGGAATACTTGAATAGCAGTGTTAATAATTTCACATTTTTAAAGATATCACATTACTGTTCTCCATGGTTGTTTTAACAATAACATCACATGCTAAAAATGTTTAAAAGGAGCTTGGAATAATTGGTAGTCAATATTTTATATTACTCAAAAGACCAGACATTGAACAAAAACTAAATCACATTTCTATTCATTTATTTTTTACTAATGAACTTGAAATGTTTTAAGGATGGTTTTATTTTCTATCCCTTGTTTTATAGAATTCGTTTTTCTTTTGCCATTTGTAGTTTGGTATATTAATCTGTTTCTATTTTTGTTACAGCTCTTTGTATGCGAAGATTATCAATACTAATTTTAAATTCAATGATTTTGCACACTGAATGATTATTGGAGTTTCTTCTAACCTAGCATTTTCTGCTAACTTTGCACATGGTATGTTATAAGTCCATCTTTAGTTTTATATGTAGCTAAATCTATCAATAATTTATTACATGGTTGTGTATTATGACTAATGATAGAAATGAATACAAAGCGAATCAATTATACTTCATGTTTTTATTTATTAAATCCCTTTAGAGATTCTGTGGTTCAAGCCAATGAATTTATTTAATAGTTCTTCCAATAAGTGATTAAATACCACAGTGCATTTAGAAGGTGCATACACACATACATACTATATTAAGGTTACAAATGAAAAGAGCATGCTGAAATCACTAGACTATCTAATTTATGTATGAAATTCAAGGAAGTTTATTAAAGCTCAGACCTAAAAGATCACTTGGAGTCAGGAAAGTCTTTATGGTAGTGTAGGGTAGAAAATATTTCAAATTGAAAGAATTAAATCTGAGAATTATACAGAAAGAGTTTTTAATAATATTTTAAAAATTAGAAGAAGGCTAATGAGGTTTTATGGGGAGAGTAGAGTGGGAGATAAGGTCATACACAATGTCGTCGAAGATGATGGAGACCAGGCTGTGGAAGGCTCTGGGGGCCACGAATGAGGCTTTATATTTCACTACATCTGAAGAAACCATTCCAGAGTTGAAAAAGAACATTTTATGACTTTCATCTTGAAAATAGGACTGTGATGGGGAAGCAGACAGGGAGATGGAAGGAAGCCTTCTGCAGGTGGCTGAGAGAGACATTTACTGAATCTATTCAGAGCAAGCGAGAGGCAGAGAAAAAACGAAACAAGTCCTCGTGACAAAATCAAGTGGAGTGTCAGGGAGCTGGTGGAGGTATTGACTGAGTTTGGGAATCCTGGACATAAAAATAAACCAATAACGGTCAGGGCAGGGTCAGGGAGCAGGATTTATCCTACAGATAAGCAGGCCCTGACGCTCCCACACATACATGCATAAACTAATTGTTTTATACTTTTTGATCTTCACTGGGCTGGTACATTGTGAAGCTCTAATTTTTTTGTGAACCATGATTGACTAGATATCTTAATGAACTTATGTTTAAACTAGATTTTCATGTATACATCATCAATCACATTAATTTCATCAGCATTAATATTTACTCATTTTTTTAGAATAAAAAGTTTCTGAGAAAAACTGTTGCATGAAGCTGATAATAGAAAATATACATTTTTACAGTGTCGAATGACAATTATTTTTGTATTTAATATCTCACTGTCATGATCTAAATTGCCTGTTATCACCACCTCTTTAAACTTCTAGACATAACACAGAATACTGCTGCTGGAATTTCTGCTACCACTACTGGGGAATGGTGACTGCAAACACCAGTATCCTTCGACAAATCTGAGTGGTATCTTTTTATGCTAATCCAGTACTTTTTTTCTTCCATAGTACACCAATTCTCTTCCACCCCTGCCTCTCATTTTCATCTCATGTGGTGTGTTGGGTCTGGGTGACCGATGGGAGCTACCATCAAGAATTCCTGCTTCAACATTACTCTGCGCTCTCTCTGCTCAATATAAACTTAAGTGATACTTCAGGCTCTCTCTAGAGTTTTGTGCTGACCTTGGCTCACTGTGTGCAATTAGGTCAGAGTATTAAAAATAACTCTCTGACTTTTGGGATTTAGAAACAGGCCAGCACTGTGGTGCCAATGCTTCTCTTCTTTGTTGCAGCAGATAATGATAATGGAGCATCTGATACCCTTTCCAAGGAAACCCATCTCTATTCTCTGCATGGTTTATCGTTCCACAAAAGGAGAGGCCAATTCTTCACGGTGATGATGAAGGAACAGGTGGACAACAAATTCTGGCATCAGACTTCCCCTGAACAAAGTACTTCATTCCTCTGTGCCTCAGATTATCATCTCTAACTAGTATGATAAGATGCACTTAATATTAAAGATGAAATGAGCCGGCCAGCGCTGCCGTTCAATAGGCTAATCCTCCGCCTGCAGTGCCAGCACCCCGGGTTCTAGTCCCGATTGGAGCGCCGGATTCTGTCCCGGTTGCTCCTCTTCCAGTCCAGCTCTCTGCTGTGGCCTGGGAAGGCAGTGGAGGATGGCCCAAGTGCTTGGGCCCTGCACCTGCATGGGAGACCAGGAGGAAGCACCTGGCTCATGGCTTCGGATTGGTGCAGTGCGCTAGCTGCAACGCGCCGGCCATAGCGGCCATTTGGGGGGTGAACCAATGGAAAAAGCAAGACCTTTCTCTCTGTTTCAGTCTCTCACTGTCTAACTCTGCCTGTCAAAATAAAAAAAGATGACATGAGCTAGCCCCCTAAGTGTTCATGCAGAGTCCCACACCAAGTGTTCAACCCAAGCTATGGTTTTATTCCTGTACTGACACTTGACTTTGGATGGCCTTGGATCCTCTAAGCTTTAATTACTTCATTTATATTATGGAAATAATATACCTAGTCTTCAGCAGTGACTTTGAACAATAAAATTTGTATTGAGTGTGTATTTTTCCTGGCTGTGCTATAGAACAATAACCATGTGCAAATAAGCAGCACCAAAACACTTTAATTTAGCATATTTGAAAGTGACTGGAGAGAACTGGACACCCTCAGGTGAAGAAGACAACTTCCATTCTATTTATTCTGCCTCTAGAGAAAAAAATAAATACTTCTCTCATTGTATAAGAAATTGCTTCTTTTGTGTTTCCAACAATCTATATAGTGGCTCAATAGTCCAATAATTAAGTAGGCTTTGTTGCAACATTTTTCCATGTAACTAAGCTAGGAGGTAGTTATATGTGCAAAACTGCAAGCAATTCTAACTTGAAATAAAATTATGATTGACTTAAAAATAGAAATGGCTGCTAGTGTTTCAAAATTTCCAAGGTAAGGTATTGTTAGATATTAAAGATTAGGGTTAAAGAAGTGTAATGTCACCTCCTTTTTAAATAACTGTAAAGAAAGAAATTACATGAATATTAGTCCTGAAGATTCCCTAAACAAGGAAATATGTACAGATTTCTCATGTTAATTTGTACCAACTACTTAATTAAGGCCTCTGGGCTTGTTCTTTGAGAGATAGTGACATTTCTAGTGATTGTTTTTGCAAATCCTCCATGATTAAAGGGATTTTTCACTGTAGAATGCTTACATCTGGCGCACATACATATCAGAGGTTGAAACCTCATAATCTATTTCATTTCATATCAGAGAATGAGAATTTATCAATATGAATGGAGAATGACAAAAATACAATAGGATCAAACTATTCTTATGATTAAGACCCCAAAAAGAAAAGAACTTTCTCAAGCATATATTTTTTGTAGGTGATTAGAATTTCATCTTAGATCATGTTCATATTTACATAGCAATCAGAGAATGAGAGTTCCAATGACTTAACTCTCTGTTTCTGGCTCTGGAAATAAGCTTTTGCCATTAGTTATCTGGATAGCTGGTGATGTGGAAGATACATGGAAAGCAGAATTCTAACCAAGTCAGGAAGCTGAGGGAGTACCGTGGCTCTTCACTAAAGCCACTGGCACCTACTCACAGTGTAAAACTGGACGGTGCATTTGTTTTCAGCATTCTAATACACAGCTTTATTTTCACCCCTTCTCATCTGCTGTAATGACCACCCAACCACACAGCAACAGAGTTTGCATTAGAGAACTCCTATGAAACTTTGGCTTATCTGTTTCAAATGACCAGAAATAAATGTCAAAGCTTTCTTTTCATGTGGCAAACTCACTGTAAAACTACTGTTTATGTGATGCAAGCAACAGAAAACAACTTGATTTAAAAAAATATTGAAATTACGTGAAATAGTTCCAAAGTCAAAGCAAATCTTTCACCAATGAAATAGATTACATGGATGCCAAGTTCAAGATGACTGAGGCCCAAATATTTTCACCTCCTTTTTACTCAAGATGCAAAGTCCAGAGAAAATACGATAGATGCAACTTGTGTTTGTGTGTGTGCGTGTGTGTTAGATAAGCCAAAATCCAGCAAAGCAAAGAGAATCATACTTATTTTCAAGCATTGCATAATAATACATATAGAAGAAGTAATTTCTAAAATGATACTGGATACATTAATAAAGAAGTAGAAATTGTGACATCTAGGTAGTGTATCATGTCTATTTACTCATGGTGACACTACTGCTTCTGTATTAATTTTCTATTTCTGTGTAACAAATGACTACAAATAAAGCAACTGGAAACTGTAGGTAGATCTTATTTCAAACGTCAGAGTCTCAGATATGCTGAGGAGCCCAAGGGAGTTTTCAATTTAAGGTCTCACAGGCCAAATTCATTTTGGACATTGTTCCCTCTCTCTTTTATCTTTTCAGATTTTAATATCTTCAGACTCTGTCAAGTGGCATCAGTATGTCTTTCAAGGTTCTCTAGTTCTTCTGTTCTATCTTCTAAGAAAATGTAGCATTTTAGTTTGCAGCATATGAACTTGGACAGTTAGACTATTCTTTTTTATGTTCTCAAATTTTAGCATAGCTTAAAAATATCAGACTATATGCTAACACAGAGTGTTAGCCTCACATATATTTATATCATCCATGGAATCAAATAACATCTTAAATATATGACATATAATGTTTGTTCATTTTCTTTGTATATAAATATTTCCAAATAAAATACAAAGACAACATTGATGTTATCTCAAATTATTTCTATTAAAGTAAACATAAACCTTTCTTTCAATTTTATATTCAAAGGAGCACTCCTTTTCAAATACTTTTTTTAAAGATTAATTTATTTATTTGAAACTCAGAGTTACAGAGAGGCAGAAGCAGAGAGAGAGAGAGAGGGAGAGAGAGAGAGAGAGAGAAAGAGAGAGAGATAAAGAAAGAGGTCTTTCAACCACTGATTTGCTCTTCAGATGGTCACAATGGCCATAGCTGCTCAGATCCAAATCTAGGGGCCAGGAATATCTTCTGGGTCTCCCATGAGGGTGCAGGGGCCCAAGAACTTGAGCCATTTTCTGCTGCTTTCCCAGGCCATAGCAGAGAGCTGGATCAGAAGTGGAGCAGCTGGGATTCAAACTGATGCCCGCATGGGATGCCAGCATTGCAGGAGGCGGCTTTACCCACTAACTCACAACACCGGACCCCAAATACTCTTGGAAAGTAGGAAATAAAACTATTCACCCTTTGAAATACTCTCCTTTCTGGCCATTACATCTCTTCGTTCCTAGCAACATCTCCAATAGATGTCAAGGTAAAAATCTGCAATTAGAAGAGAAGTTATTCTAGGTATATGAAAGACCATTGATTATAAAAAGCAAAATGCAATTGCAGAACAGTCAGCATCATATGAAAATGTTGTGTGGATTCCTTACAGTGGGCTTTCTGTGCCACAAGCAGATATTTATTCAAACCAGTTAGTTGGCTTAATAAGAGGTATGGCACCAAACGAAAGATTTTCAACTTACAATGTTCAACGTTTGGACATATTCTTTAGGTGCCAGGTTGGGCTGCTCTGGAGTTGATAGATTTGATGAACCTGTCTATGTGTGCAGCACAGAGACAGAAGGGTAGGATCTGGGAAGCAAGACAAGATGTCGAGAGAGGGAATGAATGAGAAATTACATCAGAATGGATGGTTACCTGTTGAAATCCAGTGAACCCACAGCCAACCCATTAGAAGCAAGGGTTGGACCACCATGCTAAGACATCTGGCCATATTAACTTGGCCACTGTTGGTGAAATAAAGGCAAGCCATCCTGAATTCAGTCAAAATGGAAATGAATTTTCAGTACTCACTGACATTCTGCCTTAAGACCGTAATAGTAGATTCCAATGTTTAATGTCTATTTAGGAAATCTATTTTTTGTTTTGCATTATAATCAATGTTGATAATGAAATTGCATATTTTAATGGCATTTCTTGTTGGATATAATTGTCACCTATGTGAAAGGAGATTTGGTCTGGCTAGAGTGGCAGTATATAAATATCTGTTCTAGTAAAACAGCTGGAACTTTCTGCATCTAAGGATGTTTATATTTAAAGGTGAAGTACAAAGAATAAATCCTAGTAGTCTTATCCATGTGCTTATTGTGAAGATTCTGATTCTGGTTTTCCTGTGTTCCCTGAGGAATTAGTGATGCCTGTAAGATTTTGCATTGTGAAGCATCGAAGAATACTTGACCGTGTTCCCTTCCCACTGAGGACCTCAGCCTTAGACAATGCAGAAGACATGTCTCTTTTTTGGAGATTTTTTTTATAAATATGAACTTAAGTACATCATTTGAGAAGGAAATAGTATGAACAACTTTGAATTTTGAGTTTAGCTTATGCTGTGTTCAATATATGACTTGGAAACACTTCTGGTCAATAAGAAAAACAACAATAAAACTGTTATTTTTATTCCCTATGGGGTCATATTTATTAATGATTTGGGGTATATATTTGGGTTTTATAATCAATATAAATCAGTTGATTCAAAGGGTTAATTAAACTACTATTTGAGCAGTTAAAAAAATCAATGATATACAACCTTCTGTTCTAACAAATTTGGAGGTAGATAAATGGGTCTGAAGGAAGCTTCATTTTGATGGATGAATGAAATTGAGGAGCATACCTTCTGACAATACACCTAACTGATCACTCTAGCCTACTTGTGGCCTTTCTGGAAGACTTTATGAGTCCAAAGTTTGTTCTGACATTGTCTTGTCAGGAGTAGAAACCAGCATGTATCTCTAGATACTAACTCTTAGATATTTTTTTCTTTAAAGACTTATTTATTTATTTGAAAGGCAGAGTTGCAGAGAGAGAAGGTGAGAAACACACAGCAAAGGAGAGAAATACACAAGAGATCTTTCCTCTGCTGGTTCACTCCCCCAAGTGGCCACAACTGCCAGGATTGGGCCAGGTAGAAGCCAGGACCCAGGAGCTTCTTCCAGGTCTCCCATATTGGTGTAGAGGCCCAGCCACTTGGGCCATTAGCTTTCCCAGGCCATTAGCAGGAAGCTGGGTTGGAAGTGGAGAAGCTGGGACATGAACTGGTGTCCATATGTAATGTCAGCTTTACAGGTGGCAACTTATCCCACTATGCCACAGTGAAGGCTCCTAACTCTTGGATGACTTGAGACATGTTGTTTCTGAGAAATAAATATTTTTTTGGGGATAAAGCACGAGACTATGGGAAGGGATAACTGATGGCCTTTTCTTCACATATTACACCAAACCAATGGTTCTGTTTCCTTAAAAGAGTACAGGCTTTTGTGTTTTGGGATAGAGGATGATGGATCGTGTTTTAAATCAGTGATTCTAGTCTCCTAATCCCTGTAGCTAAGTCAGGATTCATTCCACACTGAAATCCCTGATTCCCAAAGACCAAATGGAGTGCCAGGGTCTTCTTCAGCAAGCAGGTGTTACGTCAGTGAATTCTTGCTCATTTGTAGATGAATCCAGGATTTGTCTCATTTCTCTTAGGTTCCTGCCCAAACTGCCTGTCTCCAACCCTCATATGAAAAGCCAGTCCTTATGAGGGTCTCGTATGTTGAGAGGTTTTCAATTTCTCTGTGAGTGCTGAAATCTTCCTATGTGTTCTTCTTTCCCTAACAAGAGTATTCTTGGTGGAGTGGGATGGAGAAGGGCAACTAATACTTCGTATTTTTTGCAAATGGTTGCACGGATTGCTCCAAGATGTGCTATATTTACAATCTCATCAAACCCTGAAAACTATCCTCAGATGATTGTTAATATTATTTTATGAATATATAGAGCTAGAGTGTTTAAAAATTTACTCAAAATCACCAACAGTAGAGAAAATTAGCCAGAGAAAATGGTAACCATCTGAGTTCCCAGAGTTATGCTTTCAGTTATCTTGCTTTTAGACCCTAACAGGGCTTATGACTGGCAAATCCTAATGGATTCTGATGTTATATTTTATAGGACGACGCTTCTGCCCTTGAACAATCTCAGTTCAGGTACCTGAACCTATATTTTTCTGGATATGATAATATTTTTCACTGTAATCAGCAAAATTAATAATCATCACTTTATCAACATTATTTTATGATCTTAGATTATTTTCATAATTTTATCTCTACATTTACATTAGTCAGAACACTAAATGTCACAATTTACATGAATTTCAACCAAAATTATCTTAAGCAGAATAATAATAGCAATAAGACATATAAAAGCAAAATAATTCATCCCACAATCCAAAGTATACTTCATGTAAACAAGAGAGAGGTAGTTAACTCACGAGCCTTTCTCTTCTCCATTTCTGGGTACCATGGCTCCCATTTACTTTCAAACTCACGCATTTCCATCTATTCCATGCATATTGCCAACTTTAACTCCCAGTTACGAGTTTACCAGTTAAGTCACCTGAAAAGTGAGAGTCTTACTAATACTTTACCTTATAATTCCTACAGAAAAATCACAGGTATTTCTTCAGTAGAGAAAATTTGAATAATGAGCACTTTTCTGAACCAGTGTGGTTGGCTTATTGATAGGTAACTTGCTGAGAAGGTTTGAATTAACTAACTATGTGAAGGTCGACCACTGAGGTTGGATTTTATGGAGAAAACTATAGCACATGCTTGTTCTGTCACTAAAGGAAAGGAGAAATTTATGCTGGGCAAGCAAAATAATCATTGTATACAACATGCTTTTATATTTAAATAGAGAACAAGAAATATGAGTGGTTTAAAATTTCAGACAATGCTTGCTTTCTAAATTTTTATTTGTATAATTGTTTGAAAAGGAGAAAGACAGAAGAGAGAGAGAGAGAAAGAGAGAGAGTATCTTCCAACCACTGGTTCATTTACTAGAAGCACTCAGTAGTTGGGCCCAGACTAGATAGCACCTAGGAGGTGAAAACACCATTTGGGTCTCCCATGTGGGTGGCAGGCTCCCAAGTACTTAAGCCATCATCTGCTGCCTCCCAAGGTGCGCGTTAGCAGGATGCTAGAATCAGAGGCAGATTCGGCTCTCAAACCAAGGCACTTCCAAGTGATGTCCAAACCAGCGTCTCAACTGCCAGGCCAGTTGTCTGTCTCAGTGTTTGCTTTCAGCCAGGTAAGTGGGAAGCTTCTTATCTTTTCATTAAATTATTGTGTTTCCCATGACTTTTCCATAGTAGTATTTTAATAAAAATTGGAATATATGATGCAAAATATAATTTTCTCTCCTAATTTGAGTTAATGTACTGGAGGCTGATCTGGAATTGTTGGAAAGTGGGTAAAGTCAGACTGCCTCTGCTTCTGTTTTCAGAGATCCTTGTTCTCCCTCGTAGTCCAATACCAAAATCATGGGGACTCTGATTAGCATAGCTGCTGGTCTTAAAGAGACTTTCCGGAGGAGACCAAATGAATCTCCCTACGACTTTAGGGGCTGGGGATGCTGATTTTATTCTGCCTCAGCTTCCTTTTTCAGAAATTAGTCCATTGAGTGACGCTGGAGTAAGGTCTTGGAGTAACTGAAGATTTCTGGTGAAGCTGGCTTTCCAGGGTTGCCCCAAGGCTCTCCGATTGGTTCCAGTCTCTGTCCATTAGGGCCTTGGACTAAAATCTACACTTCTGTCTCTCCTTCTCTCCCCACCCCCCTGTTTGCTACCCCTCCCCTCGAAGTATCAAATTTCAGGAAGGGAGGGGGCTGGAAAGGTTGGCCCTCCTAAGTCAGCAAGAGAGAGGCCTTAATTCATTAACCCTTTTCAACCTGATAGATTTTTCCCCTTCTCTGCAGTTTACATTTTGTTGATGACTTTTTTCCTCAGCTTTTGACAACATGATAATCCGATTCTCTACCGTTTTGTTTCATGATGTATTTAACTGCTTTAAATGATGTGATCATATGATGATGCCATGTGCTAGTCATTTTAATCAAGGTTTTTTGTGTTGTTACAAGTGACTTAGATGACGAAAATTTTATGCTTCTTGGTGAAAATTTCATGTGTTTTCTGTTGTCTTTGTTGAATCTCCATTGCTGGAAGAACTGAGTCCTAAAGGAGTTAGTATTATCTGCCTATTTTTAATTGTTTGAGTGATGACCCAATTATTTGGGCCCCTGCTACCCACATGGGAAACCTAGATGTAATTCCAGGCTCCTGGCTTTGGCCTGGTCCAGCCTCAGCCATTGCAGGTATTTGGGGAGTGAACTAGGAAATAGAAAATCTCTCTCTCTGTCTCTGTGTGTGTGTGTGTGTGTGTCTGTGTGTATATGTGTGTGTGTGTGTGTGGGTTTATCTCTCTGCCTTTTGAATGAGGAAATAAATCTTTTAAAAAAGATAACCAAACAGCCACAACCAGGTAATAGCATTATCTTCTTATTAACTTGTTTCTAATTTAATCAATTTAATTGATTACATGTGTGAAAAAGCTTCAACAAAGACAACTGGTTTTGTAGATGTAACTAAACAAGTATGAGACTAAATGCTAAGGAGAATTAGGCCAAGGGTGATTCTTCACGAACTTTGGAGTTTGTCTTGCTTTCATGTTTTGAAAATAGAGCAACTTAGTTTTTTCTTAAAACTCCAGAGAGAGAATGGGTCTGATTCAGGATCCTTATACTCTGCTTTACCACATATATTAACTTTTATTTTCATTCTTTACCAAAGAACTGTATCAGATATTTACAAAAATAATTTTTCCATTTATTTTTTAGTGTCACTGGTTCTACACATGTCCCCAACTACTACATAACAACCTAGAAACTGCTGGACTCTTTTTCAACTCATGGTCAGAGCAGGGAGATTTGTCACACATTTGGGCATAAATGGTGCATTCCTAATATCATAGAATGAGTCTGCATAGTCATTACCGACCACAACATTCCAATGTTCATTCATCCCTGTCTAGTGTTCATTATGTGGCTTAATTTTTCACAATTCATTCAAACTAGTATAAATACCCACTTTAATTTGAAGAGACTACATTTTAAATTTTATTATTTTCAAAATGCCACGTGCAAGATTGATTTGAGCATATTGAGTAGTGCATGCTTGAAGTTCCTCTCAGACTGACCAACTGTCCCTTCCTGATGCTTCAGGATCTTTTTGCAAAGCAATCTTTTGCTTTCTGAAAAAAAATTATTTTATATGTAAACATTTAATCTTCTTGATTATTTATCACATTAATTTGATTCTAATTTGTTAGAATTCGAGTTGCTATGATATAAAAAAGAAAAGAGAGAGGAAGAGAATGGCCGAGCAAAAAGGGAGGGGGAACCCAAGGTACGAAAACCTCTGTACAGGGGACAAAACCAAACTGGCTTGCGTGTTAGCCTACCGGTTCCCACGTCGCTCCCTGATCAGAGTCCGAGGTTTGAGTTCCAGCTCTGCCTCTGGATTCCAGCATTCAGCTAACGTAGGCTCTGGAGGCAGCAATGATGCTTCAAGTAATTGGGTTCCTTTCTCCCTCATGGGAGACTTGGACTTCATTTCTGCCTCCTCCCCAGCCATTATCAATATTTAAGGTATTGGATCACTTTCCTTTCTCTCTCTCCCTCTCCCCACCTCTCCCTCTCCCTCTACCCCCTTCCCCCTTGCATTTCTTTCTCTTTCTCTCCCTCTCCTTTTCTTTCAAATAAATTGATTAATTCAATTTTAAAAATTGTGGTTTTTTTTTTTTTTTTTTTTTTTTTTTGACAGGCAGAGTGGACAGTGAGAGAGAGAGAGACAGAGACAAAAGTCTTCCTTTTGCCATTGGTTCACCCTCCAATGGCCGCCGCGGCCAGCGCGCTGTGGCCGGCGCACCGCGCTGATCCGATGGCAGGAGCCAGGTACTTCTCCTGGTCTTCCATGGGGTGCAGGGCCCAAGCACTTGGGCCATCCTCCACTGCACTCCCTGGCCACAGCAGAGAGCTGGCCTGGAAGAGGGGCAAACGGGACAGAATCCGGCACCCCGACCAGGACTAGAACCTGGTGTGCCGGCGCCGCAAGGCGGAGGATTAGCCTGTTGAGCCGGGGTGCCAGCCGAAAAATTGTTTTTTTTTTTAACCAACGTTTAAAATTCTCTTTGTAGACTTGATATTTCTAAAGCCTCACTTTGTGTGCAAGTATTAAATAGTTCAGCCAATAGTACTGTCATTAGTGGATAGAAAATAACATTTTGTTGTTATTCATAAATGTTATACACTATTATGCAAATAATGTGTACAACGAAGTAGTTTTTGATACTAAAGAAAATTTAAAAATTAGTTTAGGAATAACTATTACACATAGGTTACTTCTTTCTTGATGTTGAAAATATGTAAATTTCAACCTGCATTCTTTCCTGTAAATTCAACTTTTTTTTAAAGATTTATTGTATTTATTTGAAAGACAGAGTTACAGAGAGGTAGAGACAGAGAGAGAGGTCTTCCATCCGCTGGTTCACTCCCCAGATGGCCACAACAGCTGGAGCTGCATTGATCCGAAGCCAGGGGCCAGGAGTTTCTTCCAGGTCTCTCACATGGGTGCACGGGCCCAAGGACTTGGGCCACCTTCTACTGCTTTCCCAGGCCATAGCAGAGAGCTGGGACTAGAACTGGCACCCATATGGGATGCCGGCACTTCAGGCTAGGGCTTTAATCCGCTGTGCCAGAGCACTGGCCTCCCTGTAAATTCAACTTTTGTCAAATAAGATTTCAATAATCTTTCAAAATTATACAAATATTTTAAGAGGATTACAAGTCATATTTAAGATATAAAATGATACAAAATTCAATTAAATCTTTCCATACACAGCTTAGGGATGAACATTGGGATACATAGGAGTTTTACAGAGAGTCATGGTTTACAATGCACTTACGAAATGACATCTTCCTTTCTCTTTCCCCTTCTCCCTCTCTCCTTCCCCTCTATCTCCTCCCTCTCTGTCTTTATCTCTGTCTCTATCTCCATATCTGTCTCTGTCATCTGTATCTCTGTTTCTGCATCTACTGTCTCTCTTCTAGCTTGTCCTGGAAAGAGGAAACCACCTTCGATCTGCTGATAGCATCACCAACTGGTACAATTCCTATGTTAGATATTCATATGAGGACTTTATACCGCTTATTCTATACAAAGAAAATCCTGTCCATTCTAAGATCTCTAAGCCAAATGAAGGGTTTACTCATTAAATAGGTTTTGGGGTCAAAACTCCAGAAATTTATATGAAATTCTTTGCTTTTCTTAGTGCTATTGTTCCTTTCTCAGGCTCCCCAGAGAAGACCAAGGTGGGATGCATTACAGTACCAAACATTTAGTCAGTCTCTGTGATCACAGATACGATGCACAAAAGCACTGGAAATCAAGTTTCTCTTAATTAATTTGAACAAATTAGGCTATATCTCCAGTTTAAAATTTTCTTATTGATAAATGGCAGTTGAAACTCAATGATATCTAAAACAACTTATACCCCTAAACTCTCCAGCATTTTTAAAGAGTCATTTATTTGCTTGAAAGGCAGAGTGACAGAGAGACCAGAAAGATAGATTATGAGGATAAGTAGTTAAATGATGGATAGATTAGGGAGAGACAGAAAGAAAGAGATGTTTCATCTACTTCCATCATTCTCTAAATGCCCACAACAGCCAGGTCTGCGCCAGGTAGACACTTGGAGCCAGGAATTCCATCCTGGACTCCCACGTGGGTGGCAGGGCCCTAATAATTATGTCATCGTCTGCTGCCTTTCCAGGCATATCAACAGGAAGCTGAATAAGGAGCAAAATCACACTCTAATATAGGATGCCAGCAACACAAGCAAGGGTTTAATCCACTGAGCCAGCTCCTGTCCTAAATTCTTCTAATCAACCTCCTTTCTTCTTTATTAATAAATTTGTTTTTTTTTTTTTAATTATGTTTATCTCCAACGTATATTAGAATCAAATTTCCTTATGTTGTGGTTTTGGCACTAAGACACAGTACAGTGGGATTGCGTGCATTTTTACAAGGAAAATAGCAATCACTGTGCAACTTTCGCCCTGCTCCATGGGACACAAAGAGTGGTAGGACTGGTAGTAGCACATTGTAATAAGTGACAGAAATGTGTATTCATATGTCTTCTCTTGAGTCATTTTTAAGGGAAAAACAAAACAAACAATACCCAAAAGTTTGGTTCTATTTCCTTGAAAATAATGTCACGTCTCAATGATATTAGATATCTGAAGTTTGCTTCTGTTCAACGGTAGCATGGAAATAATTTCAAAACAACTTTGGGATAATACAGGCAAAAGGTTGTTGTGAACCCTGGGGATTCATGTCTTACGCCATCTGTTGACCAAATGGCAATGTGCAGCCTGGAAGGTTCCTGAGTCAATCTAGGGAGTGTGTGAGCACTGCAGGCTAATTTACTGAGGAGAAAAACCAACCCCACAACAATGCAGCAGCAACAAAAAGCCATGGGTGTCCTCATAAACCCCAAACAAAGGAAGGCTCAGAAAGTGCAAACCTGGAGCTGGGATTCTTCTTTATTTGCACACATCTGCTTACTGAGCACATTCCAACTTAATTATATAGTCAAATTACCATTCCCTTACAGAACAACTGACATGTTTTCCACATTCTTCCAAGTGTCAGTTTCAGTGTAATTCCCTGTATATATCAAAACAATGCCTGGAAACTTTCCTTTCTCTGCAGTTATGTTACATCTGAGAGTATGGGTGTTTTTTTTTTTTTTTTTCCTTATCAAACCAAATGTTTCAAGTCAAATATTTCATGTTAGCTTCCTAGAAATGCATCTGTCTTTGTATTTTTACATGCCTAGGCCATTTGCCTGAGCATTTTGCATAAGCATTTAAAAATAAGTATTAGATTTTTAAAGAAAAAGTAGAAATAAAGAATATATACTTATTTTTAACTTAAGCAAGCTAAACTTTTGCTTATATAATGAATAAACATATTTCTAAAAACAAATAACAATGCTTAAAATAACCCATAAGGTTTAGCAATTAATGTGCTTGTATCACATATCACACATTGGTGTCCTTAGCTTTGAGTCCTGGTTCTGGCTCCTGACATTGGCTTTTGGCTAATGCACACCTTGGGAAGCAGCAGCAATGGCTCTTGCCACTCACATGGGAGAACTGGATTAATATCTCAGCTCCCAGCTTTGGCCCAGCCCCACCCCTGGCTGTTGCACTGTTGCAAGCATTTCGGGGAAGAACCAGCAGATGAGAGCTCTGTCTTCCTCTTCCTCTGTCTCTTGCAAGAAGTGGTTTTTTTTTGTTTTGTTTTGTTTTTTGGTTTTTGGTTTTTTTTTAGATGATGGAAACAATTGACATTTATTTCTCCCCACTTGAAGACCGGGAAGTCCAACAAGAAGATGCCAACAGAGCTGGTGTCTGGTTGGGCCCCTTTCTTGATTGGCAGATGGCTTTCTCCAGGTCAGATCCTCATGCTGCAGGGAGGAGAGTGACAGGGAGGCATTGACCTCATTCATGAAGGTCCCACTCCCACTCTCCTGGGCTCATCACCTCCTTTTCTTTGATTTAAAACATTTGATAACAGTTTTATGGGATTATTTCTTTTTTATTATTATTTTTATTTGTATGTATCTTATAAATACATTAGGAACATAATTCTTCCCACCACACCTTCCCTCCCACCCACGCACTCCCTCCTCCTCCTCCTCCCTCTCCTGTTTAGTCCAAGAAAGCAAATAGAAAGAAAGGGAAAAAAAAGAAAGAATGGAATAAAAGAGAACTGCTCCCCAGCAGTCTAAACAAGGACTGTTTTCTGTTATTGCTTCTTGAAGGTGATTTCACTTTTTTTCTTCCCTTCCTTTTTCCCCTTCCCACCTCCCCCTTTCTTTCCTTTTTGAAACTTAATTGTTTTAAAGAAGAACCCAAGGATGATACATCTTTTGTGAGCTCATAGACATAACTATAACTTATGAGACATAATAATATCCTCCACTTAATACACTAAAAGGAAGTGATTCTTGAGAACAAGTTTCACTATTAAGCCTCATGATACAGCTAGTTGTGGAGAGAGGTCCTGCATGGGAAGTAGGTGCACAGTGACTCTTGCTGTTCATTTAACAAATAACACTCTTAGGTATGACATCAGTGATCACCCAAGGCTCTTGACATGAGCTGCCTTGGCTATGAAATCCTTTTGGATCCACTAGCTCAACAAAACCATAAGCAAGGGGGATGCTGTCTCCTCCCTTCAGAGAAAAGTACCTCCTTCTTGGGTGACCACTTCTTTCCACTGGGGGTCTCACCCACAGGGGTCCTTTATGTAGGACTTTTTTTTTTTTCTCAAAGTGTCTTCTCTTTCCATGCCTCAAATGTTCCCCCTGGGCTTTCCAGTTAAATGAATTTCAAAAGTTCAAAAATATCCTAATGTACTGAATATGGTTGTCATCAAGCTCTAAAAATGTTTGCTTTTTTGAAGTAATATCAATATTATAGCAGTGTTCATTGTAAAAATAAATTTGTATTGAAAATGGATAATAATTTCATTTATTGGAGCTATTTCATCAAGTAATTTTCTTTTTTTATTTTAAAGATTTATTTATTTATTTATAAGGCAGAGTGAGAGAGAGAGAGAGAGAAACAGAGAAAGAGGTCTTCCATCTGCTGCTTCTCTTTCCAAATGCCTGCAAGAGCTGGAGCTGGGCCAAGCCAAAGACAGGAGTCAGGACCTACATCTGGCTCTATCATATTGTGGCAGGGATCTAACTTTGTGGATTCCACTGTCCTCTCAGGCACATTAGCAAGGATCAAACCAGCTCTTCCATCTGGGATGTGGGCATCCCAAACAGCTAACTAATCTTCTGGGTCATACTGCCTGCCTCCTATTCCACAGTTTTTCAATCAAAAGTATGTTTTGCTTTGTATGACTTGGATTTCTTTACAATAATTATTGAGATTTTAAATATATTTCTGTAAATATTCTTGGTTTTTAGGAAATTTAAGTTTGCATTTCTATCTCAGATGATTTACATTTTGGAACATAAGATACAAGAAGTGATGAACTGTCCAGAACCTGAATATAATATGTGATAAAAGCAGTTCAATAAGTTAGCCACCCACTGATTTATGTACCAAACAGATGTGTAATATTTAAAGATTATGTATCTGGCTGGTGCCGCGGCTCACTAGGCTAATCCTCCACCTTGCGGCGCCGGCACACAGGGTTCTAGTCCCGGTCGGGGCGCCGGATTCTATCCCCATTGCCCCTCTTCCAGGCCAGCTCTCTGCTGTGGCCCGGGAGTGCAGTGGAGGATGGCCCAGGTGCTTGGGCCCTGCACCCCATGGGAGACAAGGAGAAGCACCTGGCTCCTGCCATTGGATCAGCGCGGTGCGCCGGCTGCAGCGCGCTGGCTGTGGCGGCCATTGGAGGGTGAACCAACGGCAAAGGAAGACCTTTCTCTCTGTCTCTCTCTCTCACTGTCCACTCTGCCTGTCAAAAAAAATAATAAAAATAAAAATTAAAGATTATGTATCTAATTATGTGAGAGTGAGACAGAGAGAAAGAGAGAGATCAACTTTAAATCTGCAAGTTCATTCCTCAGATTGGCTACAATCGCTAGGTCTGCTAAGGTGGAAGCCACGAAATAGTAACTTCATCATGGTCACCCACATGAGTGGCATGGGCCCAAAATTTGGGGCCATTTTCTGCTGCCTTACCTGGTCCAATAGCAGGGAGCTGAATTTAGAAGTGGAACAGTCAGGACGTGAACTTGAACTCTTATATGGAATGCCAACAAGACAATTGGCATCTTAACCTGCCTTGCCACAATATTCAGATCCTGCAAATGTGCACTTTAACAATATCTTTCTGTAACTAAATAGCTCACTCAATATTTCATTTTAAAATTTTCATTATGTGATTGTATTATGTGAATATTATCCTGAGTTCTTCTCCATATTTTAGCATCTCTTGAATATAAAAGCAAAAGAAATCTAGTTGCAAAATAATCAATTATGAAATGTTTGTATTCTACTGAGATTTTTGAAATGTGTACTCTATTAGTAGGCATAGATCCAGATTTTGTGAGGACTGAAGTTTGTATAATTTTTGAATTTCCCCTAAAATCCTCCGTCAGCTTCACAGTAATTAGCACTGTGGTCTTTTGCCTACTTGGAAATACACTTTTTCCTAAATATGCATGATTTTTAAGTCTTATGGAGGTGGAATAATTCTGATCCAGATCTGAACACGGTTTCAGTTAACACAGAGACTGCACTACACCCTGAGGTGTTGGGGGAACAGCCAAGGAATCCAGGTATAAGTCCATCCATTTGGCAGATAATTGATTCCCGGTGGTGACAGCTGCTCTCCTGCCCTTCTGGCTGAAATATACTGGGGAAAAAAACACCTTGCAAATAAAAGAGAGGATGAAATATTGGTGGTGCAAGGGAAATCCAACAAAATAAGGTTCTAAAGCCATGAAGAAAGCATTTGTTATAACTTGTTTAGGAAATTGGACCAGATCTTTTTAGGGAAATGCCAATTGCCTTGTCTTCTTTCAAATGTTATTTTCTACTCTTTCCGAGACAGTTTTTAAAAGTACTTCACCATGCGCCATCTTTCAATAGTGTACTATCAGAAGGCAGCTTTTCCTGCATCGATTCAATCATGGATAATTGTTCCCAAAAATGGAAATTTCTTTGGAGGAGTAAAAGCATCCTGATTGATCAGCATGGCAGTTCCCTTCATCAGCATTTATAAGAGACACCACACATAGAATTCCACAAGAGTTTAGTGTGGGACCAATTAGTGATTTGAATGAATGACTGAATGAAAGCCTGAACTCTATAATATTCATTTTATGGTCTTGTCTCTATACTAGCTGATTCTGCAAGAAATAAGCTTATTTATCTCAAACTAAGATATTATGCCAGAATTTTTTGATGTATCTGTTTTCATACACTTCAGGGTACAGGAGCTTTATACAAGTTAGAACAGAAGAGGGTCCCCAGATGGTGTGTATCCTAGGTAGAAAAATAATGCACAATAACAGGCCCAATCTTAATCTGATTCTCAGTGTGTTGAACCAAGGATTCAGACATATCTAAAGCTGTCTAGATGGTATATATTGCTAATAGACTAAAGACCTATTGATATTAACAAACTATGAACCACCTGTGAATAATTTTTTCTAAGAAAAGAAACAGTTGGCACATATGAGCCAGTGATTAGAGAGTTTATAAATTATCCCCATATTTCTATTCCTGGGCATGATAACATATAGGTGACTGGTTAAACAACAAAATGAGAGAACTAAAACAGAAGTAGAAGTAATTATCAATTTTTGATGAGTGTAAAGTCAGAGTTCAACTTGCCATATTCCCCATCTACCTTATCCACTGTGGAACCATACGTTGAGAGGAAGCCACTGTCAACTCCCAGGACGATCATGGGACAAATCCTCCTTGCTCCTTAGCCTGGGATGGATCTTGTGATTGAGCCTAATCTAGGGATGTGCTTTATCAGGGAGGGGCATTGGCGATCTCAGTCAGCAAGAAAGGCTCCTTGGCTCATGCTTCCAGGACTCCGGACTTAACAGAAACATCAAGAGTGCATCACTGGGTGGATTGAGCATGAAAACAATAGGGGATACCAGGAACCGGAATCAGCACAGGAGACATTCTAAAGGGATTTCCACCGTGATTAGTTTGGATTTTAGGTGGGACTTGATGTGCCTCAATTTCAGCAAGTAAGATTTCCACAGGAAAAATTTGCTAATATATGAACCAATTATTTGCTCAATCTCTTCAGGGGATTGGGTTGCCGGAAAACCCTGGTTAATCGGCCCTATTTTTAAATACTGCCTCAAATATTTGTGTTCTAACATGCACATTTAAGCCCTTTTATTCTTTTAGTAGCTGGGACAAGCCAAGAACTTTAACAGTATTTAGAGGACTTGCAATATTTACTGGTAAAAACAAGTCTATTTCATATATTTATATATATATTATATAAAGCATTGCTTCAAGATATAGTGTAATTTAATTATGAAAGATGAACTATAAGCAAAATCACATATTTAGAGTAAAAAAAGTCCATTCCACTGCAGTTTATCCAAAATTCAGTTATCCCAAAATAATATTTCAATACTGTTAAATCTCTGAAAAGCTATTCTCTGCATTTCAAATAAATACATCTTTAAAAATAAAAATGTTATTTTCCATATTTGAAAAGCTTTATTTATTTATTTGAAATGCAAAGTGACAAAGAGATAAAGGGACATACTGACACACACACGCACACACACACACACACAGAGAAAGAAAATCTTCCATCTCCCAGTTCATTGTCCCCAACGGCAGGGGATGGGCTGGGCTGGGCTAAAGACCCCATCTTGGTCTCCCATGTGAGTGGCAGAGCCCCAGGTACTTGGACCATTATCCACTGATTTCTCAGACTCATTAGTAGGAAGCTGGATCAGAAGCAGAGCAGCCAAGACTTGAAAAGGTTTTCCAATATGGGATGCAGACATAGTAAGCAGCATCTTAACCTGCCGTGCCACAACGCCAATCTCACTTGTTTCCACTGTGCAAGCTTGCATACACTGTATATATCAATGGAAATGAAAGGCAAAATCAAGGAATTATGAACTAATACTTAGTAGAGCCTTCCATAAGCCGTCACAAATGCGCAAAGATTTTTTGTTCATCCTATAGCTCTGTATAAAAACAAAATCTGAATAATCTTTGAGTACCATATCATGTTCATGTTCAATAATTGTATTGTAATTTATTGATGCCTCAAAAAAAAAAAAAACACCCTTCTTTAATTAAATGATTCCGATGACTTAATTCTTCAAATTGTTGAACATCAACTTTTTTCTCCTTCTAAATTAATTTGATTCTTTTATGAGCTGCAGGAATTTTGGGGTCACATTTATGTTAATATTGAAAGTATCTTACTAAAATCTTTAGTTCTTCTCCATTTTTCCTAAATGATTATTTTCTATCTGAGTTAATACAAATAACCTCTTAATAATTTGAAATATCTTTTGTAATAGGGATTGCACACGCTGCTATGAAAACAGTACACACTGTAGAAAGCTGCAAGTAAACACTATGAAAAGTCTTTCAGTTGCTGTTTTCAGGGCAATACCAAGGTCAGTTATGCCATTTAATCTTGCCATGACAGATTCGTTCCTGTAAGGTTATCTTGGATTCTTAGCCGTTATGTGGAAAGTGCAAATTATGATTTTCATGAAATTTTTCATGTCTTAAAAGAATAAAGTACAATCTTATAATAGAAAACTCACATTTTAGCTGTATTGTAAAATCTAGCAAGCACCAGTCAAGCCAGCCAGAAGAGAAACAGAAATGAGCAACAATGGAGTTAGAGACACATGACAGAAGCCCTCATACAACTGTACCTGAGACCTGATCCATCTGTCAGCATGTCAGCTTCATTAGCTAATAAATTCCCTTTTATTTAGTTGGCTCTTTTATTACTTGCATTGAAAGTGTACAAAACTATACATTCACAATAATTCTCTAATGCTTCTATTCATTTATAAACTCAATAAACATTGAATTTGAGTGAAATAATTAGGTAGTATTTCGCTCATATGTTCACAAATGTGTACACACATATGCAATTGCAGTTTATCAGTCAGAAATTCTAACAATTCTATCAATCATACAATTTGTGCAATATTACTGTAATTCTTTTGCTTGAACGAGTTTTTAATGAATCAATTAGATTTAGTGATAAGGCAGATATGTATAAACTTTTTGTTGTTAATCTAATATCTGATCACAAACCAACAAATGTGGTTAAGTCATCAAAATGTGATCACTTCATAAATGCTAATTATAATGATGATGGTTTCAGGGAGAATGCTAAAATTTGTATTTGACTATAACAAAGGAACTGAGAATCTTTTACACTGCAGAATAGTACTCATGCTAGTACTAATTTTTGCAGAGCAAATTGGAAAGTCATGCCCAAAATTCTGACATATTTATGTGTTTTTACTCATTAATTCACTTCTAATTTAATCCAAGGAAAAATTGACTACAGTACAAATATGTATACAAATGTGTTAACACTGCTTTTACTCCACAGTAGCAAAATTATATAAAATCAGGCTTTGATGTAAATAAATTTATTATAGACATAATAGAAAAGCAAATTGTTTTTTAGGCAAAGTGTCTACTATTGGGAGTAAAGCGCAAAGATGAGAAAATAAGAAGAATGGAGACTGAGAGGGCTCTGCACACTTGTTGCGGAGTTGAGACAATCTATCTTAGAGCTGAGACATTGTTATGAAGTAAATGTAAGCACTGACATACCCCCATGCACATTCTTTTCTACAACTTTGTAGCCAAAAGCAGCAGAACTAATTGAAGACTACAGATTTGTCATAGCATAAAGGGAGAAAATTTTGTTTAAAAACAATATTTTAAAATCTATTCAAAATTTAACAATTGTTTCTTGAACACTTACTATATGGCAGACACCGTAGGATACTGGGGTAAACAACCTAAGGCCTTCCATATAAAAATCTGTATTCAATGATATTATTTGTTTGAACTGTTCCTATAAATCTACAGGCAGAGTGTTGGAAGTGCAGTAATACCTTGGTGCTAGGTTCCAATCTTTTCAGTTATCCTGGACAATATTTTGTACTAAGTTTTAACACTATGGACAATTATCCATGCTGTATGATATACAAGCAAGAAAGCTTTGGGAAAATATAGAATGAAAAAGAAAGCTTTGGTTTTTATTAACATATTTCTTTTGTACTCATCAAAGGCTTTTAACAAGTGTGACTTTACATGTTTACTAATGTATGTCTTTGATGCATTGGGCAAACCTAAGACAGTATTACAGGTATGATAAATTTACCTTCTAAAATTTATTCTAAAACATATCTTCTGGGTTATGGAAGAAAGGAGTAATATAGACAGAAAATTTCAAAATAAAAATAGGAAATAATAAACTGATACAGAGCTCCTACCTGAAGCCGCATCCTATGTTGAAGTCTAGCTACTATCAGCTATGACCCTGCATTCCCCTTCTTTTCGGTGAAGAGTGATTTTGATTCTTCCTGAGTGGTACAATTATCTTCCGTGTACTCAGCAGTTGGTGAAGGTGATGAGTGAAACATACTAGCCTTGGCAGACATGAAGGCAATTGTGATGAGTCCCCTTAATCTTTGGAAGCAAACTTCTCAGTTGCATGGGTGAAATGGATCATTAGAATCCGGGGCATTTGTGTTTTTCTTGCTTTATCTATTCAACACATTCAACCATTTCTACATAAGGATGTTCTCTATAGGAACTGTGTGGATGAGACATAGTATGGAGAATCCTGTAATTCCTACATACATTGTAAAGCACAACTTGAATTTTGTGGATACTTGTAGCTTTCACACTGAACACATGATAGGTGGCAGTCCTCTATATTTACCATTGATCAGTTTTCTAGAGAGCTAAATTATCCTAAGATTCACAAATTCAGCAGATGTTTTTTCTTTTCTTTTTTTTTGACAGGCAGAGTGGACAGTGAGAGAGAGAGGCAGGGAGAAAGGTCTTCCTTTGCCGTTGGTTCACCCTCCAATGGCCGCTGCGGCCGGTGCACCACGCCTATCCGAAGGCAGGAGCCAGGTGCTTCTCCTGGTCTCCCATGGGGTGCAGGGCCCAAGGACTTGGGCCATCCTCCACTGCACTCCCTGGCCACAGCAGAGAGCTGGCCTGGAAGAGGGGCAACTGGGACAGAATCCGGCGCCCCAACCAGGACTAGAACCCCATGTGCTGGCGCCGCAAGGTGGAGGATTAGCCTAGTGAGCCGTGGCGCCGGCCAGCAGATGTTTTTTTCATTATTGAGCCTTGAGATCTTAAAAATGAACTTCCCCCTTTGTGCTCTTCCTACACCAAGTAGTTCAGTTTTCCAAGCTTTTATAATTGTCGAGTAATATTATTCTTTCAGCACACATCTGTATGGTCAGCTTCCCTTTTAGGATCTCAGTCAGCAGGAAAACATGATACTGAATCCCCCCCAAAAGTCCTCATCATATGCTGAAGTGGGTTAAGACAGAGGTGAGCATAAATCTGGCCATTGAAATGAACCTTAAAAGGAAGTTGTGCAATACAAACCACCACAGTAGTTAACTTGGAAACTTAAAAAGCTGATTATGATGTTTTTAGTACAGCTTTTGCTGATATTAAATTATATACATTGGGATATATAGTGAGTCCTTGCAGTTCAAACTCAGGTCATGAGACATTAATTTTCCTGTGTTTTTTATAGAGTTTGTGGAGTCAGGAAGTAGCCAGGATGATTCAGAACAGAAAGTCTTTGAATTTAACTCCCAAATTCAAAACCACATCATGATATTATACTGAGTAATGATCTTGTTTCAACAATTGCTGAGCATAGATCATGTTTTAAGAGGCTGATCATTTAAACAGGGCCAGATTCCAAACACAGAAATGGAAAATAATCTTTTACCTATGTTGAACTTTGGAATTGTCTATAAAATATTGGCAAAATGTTCACCAATAAATATCATCACTTTCATGTTAGCATACAGAATTCATGATACCCAATTCTCTCCCTTTGAGATATGCTTTCTCCTCTCATGATCAGGTTTCATCCTGGTTATTTATCCTCTTGTTGAGCGTTTCTTCTGTCAAGTACACTTCACTCAGGAATTCTTATTGATTATCTCAGCACTATCTTAGGTGCTGAGAATATCCCCATAAATAAAAACACATTTTTCTGAGGATGGCCCAAGTGTTTGGGGCTCTGCACCCGCATGGGAGACCAGGAGGAAGTGCCTGGCCTCTGGCTTTGGATCAGCGCAGCGCTGGCCGGCTGTAGCTGCCATTTTGGGGGGTGAACCAATGGAAGGAAGACCTTTCTCTCTGCCTCTCTCTCTCTCACTATCTAACTCTGTCACATAAAAAAAAAAAAAAAAAAACACAGTTCTGTGACACCAGGCTTCCTGTAGTATGTAAGGAAACAGACATCACAAAAATAGCTAAGCAAACACTCAAATAGACTACATTTGGTTAGCGATGACACTCACCAAAATTAAAAATTAAACAAATTAGCCAAAGAATTACTTGGCAATATAAGCATGAAATTATGGCATTATAACATAGAGGGAGTATGATATTACTTAATTTTTTTAAATAAGGTATTTATTTATATAAAGAGAATAAATTTCATGTATTTCATATACAGTTTTAAGAACATAATGATACCTCCATTCCTCTCTTCATTCTACCGTCCCTCCTTTTTCCTTTCTTATTTTTCCTTTAATTTGAGGGGCAACAGGCTCTCAATTTGCTATATAATCACCAGCTTACTCCGCCACTAAATAAAGAATTCAACAAGTAGAAAGACCACTTTCTATACTATACTTCCTCAGAAGTATAGACATGGGCTATAAACTAGTGAAAGCTCAAGATGAGTAGATTTTTCTTTTATCTTTTGTGTTTAGTTGGTTTTCCTTGTGCCTAGAACAATAAATCTTATATCTGGTGTGTATAAGAAAGATTTACTGATTAATATATATTAAAAAGTGTACTAAATTCAAGTTTAGATATATTTCTTTCTTATTTTTGTAACCTCATGACCAGACCTGTAAATCAAAGCAGTAAGATGCATCATGTAAATTATATTCACTGGTTGAAATAAAATACTATTAAGTGCTTTGGTTTTTATTATTTTTTTCTGCATGGAATTAATGAAGGAGGAAATGACAAAAAAGCAATTTAAAACAAAAGGAGATATTGATAACTGTACTGAGACAGAAAATGTTTCTCAAATGAGCTTAGCATTTGGGAACAGTAACGTGTTGATCCTTTTACTGTTTAAGGCTGTACATTGGTATCTGCTGGAGGGTGAAGATGTTCTACCTAAGAAAAAATTAGCATAGACATCCAAAAACACGTGACCATAGCACAGAAATGTAGAAACATAAAAGAACACTTAGATTTCTAGAGAAACGGTTCCTGCATTTTAAACAGTCATAAAATTTCTAATCTCCTCAAACCAGAGTAATTTTATCTGTTTATTTATTGTATGTAATGTACAGTACCATACATTGGGGATACAGAAGAACCAACAACCTACATGGGATACTAGCAAAGCCTCTGCTCTGAAACATAGTCCCAAGGAGCCCAAATCTCTCCAAACCATTAGTTCTCTCCTTCCATCTGAACAATAGCTACAAAACTGCCACTCTGCTGTCCATCTAGCCCATAATATGGACTATACTGAAAAGCCTGCACTCTGGTGACAGGCAGCTTGTGTCCAAGTCTGGTTTTGATCCTTATTCTTATGCGACAGTGGTAAGCTGCTTAAACATACATCTGTAAGCTTTCTTATTCATATGACCTAAATCATAACAATACTCAGCATCGGAGAGCTATGAAAATTTAATTAATGCCTTTAAAGGACTTGGAAAATTGCATGACACAGGAAAATCTCTCTGTGTGAGATATTACTGAATTAATTATCATCATCATCACCATCTTTATTACTTATATGGCATTCATAGACCTCATTATATTTTATTTCTAAATTTGGACAGAACTCACTGTGTGTGTGGAGTTGGGGGAGTATATCATTCTCAGGCTTAGTATTGGAGGATGAACAAGCAAAGTTGGAATTTTTGATAGAAAGCAAAAGTTAAGGTTGAAAATCACAATGAAAATATTTCAGTAAGAACAGGAAACACGGGTATTGTGTCATTTGAAGTTTTTTGACTCTAGCATTATAGTGTGCTACCAGGGCATAGAGGGCAGCTGTATGTAATTTGGGTGGAAGATATCATATTAACTGTATTTTCAGCCACCATACAGAAAGACCTGGAGTGGACCTGACACATGTATTGTTATGGATTGTTTCATAGTCCACCAGTAAATGATCAGAACACTGGAAGTACCTGGAATATACCATAAAGATTTTCATAAAGGTAAGGGCAAGATTACACAGATTTCCCTTTTTTGAGGAAGTGAAACCACTATCTTTTCCTGGCTTACTGGATAAAATCAGCGAGTAAACAGAAGGCAGAGAAATCTCAGACAGAGAATGCTTCCCTTGGAATTCGGATGTTTCCTCTGTGGAGAGGACCTACCCAGCCTCCAACCCAGCCAGACTCCTGGAGGAGCACTTACCCTCTGTAGAGGTGCAGGCACTGCTCTGAAGGCCTTGGTCTTGTTTTATGAAACCTGACACTCACTCCGTTCAATGGATTTGCTTAAATAATCCAAGAATATTAGCACAAGGTAGATACAGAAGTGATTATTTACTTTGATAAATAGATTACAACACATTTCAAAATTTAAAAGGTTAATAGACATCTCAAACATTGAAAAGTCCAGAATAATTTTGTTAAACAATGGCTTGATAGTATTAGAATAACGCTTCTCCATTTCCTTGGCTTCATATTCTTGGATTGCCCTTTTTCATAACCAACAAGTAGTTGACATTGTTAAATAGAGATAATAGAAAGAAAACCTTCATCTTTCTAGCATCTTTATTTATAAATCAATTGAAATTTGTTATATTTTGAGAGCTTAGAAATATTCTATTCACATTTACAACTTTTAATATGTCATGTAAATTTTTGAAATCTTTAAATACAACTTCTCTGACATGTTTCATTCATATATATGGTATGAGATTTAAAACAATTTTCTTCCAGCTAACTTCTAGCTTCACATTTACCACTTTATTTCTCTTCAAAGGTCTGGCATTTGGTGACATGGGACAATATGATCCTTGGATTTCATCCTGTGTTAGGATACCAGGACAGTGAACATGTTTACATCCCTCTTTCTGAAGGCCTAGCACTAACCTAACTATTCATGAAGCTGAACCAAATACTTAAATTCCAGCGAGAGTACAAACAAAGCATACCCCCAACTCAATTTCCATTTCTTAGTTCCCAAAACAAATTTATACCTATGCCAACAATTCCCAGCATAAGGCTAAATCAGTGTAGAATGAGGCATCTGTCTTGTCTAATAGCAGTTAAACTCATTGTTACTGCAAATTTTACAGAGCATGCCTTCATTGATACAGGCTACACTGACTTTCTGGTATTTGTGGTAAGAATAAATTGAGTTTTCTTGTGTTAGTTTTGTCTCTTCTCTTAAGGAGAGAACCTAAGCATAAACTTTTCTTCTGCTTTTCAACATATCTCTTTTTTGACAGGAAGATTTAGACAGTGAGAGAGAGAGAAACAGAGAGAAAGGTCTTCCTTTTCCGTTGGTTCACCCCCTAAATGGCCGCTATGGCTGGCGCACTGCGCTGTTCCGAAGCCAGGAGCCAGGTGCTTCCTCCTGGTCTCCCATGCGGGTGCAAGGCCCAAGCACTTGGTCCATCCTCCACTGTCGCTCCCCCTCTTCGTGGAGGAATGACACAGGACCCTGCGCTGTTCTTTTGTCTGCTCGACCCTCCCCAGGTTTGCTGCTGGTTCTTCCCCGGTTGGCTACCGACCCTTCCACCTCCGTGGAAGGGCGGTGCCCCCTAGCCACTTTCCCCACTTCCGCGGGGGAGCAGCACACCTCCGGCCGGCTCTCTCGGGGGCTGCTCAGATGTTCCTCAGGTGTTCCCCTTAGATGTTCCTGGTGCATGCTGTCTCTCTCCTCCTTTATAGTCCTCTTCCACCAATCCCAACTCTGCTACCCACACGCCGAGTACGCTGCTCTCCTCCAATCAGGAGCAAGATCAGTTCCTGCAGCTCAGTCAATCAAATTGGCGAGAGGCAGCTGTGTAGAAGCTGTTTTCTCCCTTCTCAGCACCATATTGTGGGAGAGCAGATGCATAGAATATGTCTTAATTCCAGTAACAGTCTAGTCCGAGTTGCTCCCCACACTCCACCGCCCTCCAGGGCCACAGCAGAGGGCTAGACTAGAAGATGAGCAACCAGGACAGGATCCGGCACCCCAACTGGGACTAGAAGCTGGGGTGCTGGTGCAGCAGGTGGAGGATTAGCTAAGTGAGCCGTGGCACTGGCCTCAACATACCTCTATAAGCCCCTGCACATCTGTTCACACATATGTACATGGGAGGACAGACCCAGTGCATTGACTACGTATTTAAGACTGCTCATTCTTGAGCTGAAATTCCACACTGATGTGGGTTTCACATTAGGTAACATACAAGTACTTCCACTTAGCTTTTGTTAATAAATAGGTTGATATCCGGGCCTACCATATGCCCCACCTATTTACTTTTTCAATGTCTGTGTGTGTGTGTGTGTGTGTGTGTGTGAGAGAGAGAGAGAGAGAGAGAGGAAAAGAGAGAGTCTTTGTTATAATTCCTGCAGATAAGTTAATACAGTATGGACTTTCTTAATGATACAAAGTCACATTACTTTGACTTTAAAAGGACATTTCAGTAAGATTTTTCAAGTTTCTCCGATTTCTTATTAGGGTCTTCATTCATCTCTAACACTTACTCTCTAACATGACTTCCCTTTGATAGTTTCAAAAGAATATTCTGGAAAAAATCCTCTGGAAAAATCTCTGGTTACTTGGACATCGTTCATCCTTCACCTAATCACTTATGAAATACTTTGAGTTAAAAAAAAAAACATGCTCTGTTGCAGACCAAACAATACACATATTTTTAGGAGTAAAATGATTCTAAACATAGAGAAACAGTTTTTGGTTTGCAAATTTGTCTCAGACACCTGGCTGAAATTTGTAGTCAGACACCTGGCTGAATCTTATGAAAACAGATCGAAATAACTAAAACTGGAATAGATTTGACTAAAGTCCCTGTAAATTTTTGAAGATTTGTGCTCTTTAAATTCAGTTTCACTTCACACAGTTTCCAGTTATCCACAATCTCAGTCTGAAGATATTAAATGGAAAACTCCAGAAATAAACAGCTCAGGTTTTGAATTGGGTTCTATTCTGAGTAGCATGATGATATCTCATGCTGTCCCACTCCATTTTACTAAGATGTGAATCATTTTCCCTTTGTCACACATACACATGGTGTCTGCGTGCATGTTAGGGGTTTCAGGCTGACATCACACTGTCACAATATTTATGTTCAAGTAACACTCATTTAACATAACAGTGGCCTGAAAACACAGAAGTAGTGATGCTGGCATTGACGGTATGTCATATGGTTCTATTTTATTAATAGTGTCATCGTGAATCTTTCCCTATGTGTCATTTGTAGATTAAACTTCATCAGATGAAATTTAAGTAAAAGTGGCACATACAGGGTATGTTGGTATATTTTGTAGTTTCAGGCAAAATATTAAGGAAAAATTGATACCTTTGTCATTTTTATAAATCACAATCTGATTTTGAACCCAGGGCAATGCAAAGCAAGATAATGATGTAATAATGTTCAGAGTAATAATGGAGGTACAGCTGGGAATGCCTCTGTAATGACAGCTGGGGTGGACAGTTTGGGACTTCTGGAAACAGTGACTGGCACTCACTATTTGGGAATGGGAGGTTGTGGCTTGAAATAGGGGTAGAAACTAGCAAATAACTCATGGTTAGTGGACAAGACTTGTTAGATACACAAACCATTGAGTCTCAGAAACAAAAGAGTGTGAGAATTACAAGTGCAGGCAAGAGTCAGCAAAATACAGACTAGTAAGCTTGTTGTATAATAGTTTTGGCAGAAAAACCAGAGGTTGAACTCTTTTATTGCATGTTCTCTCTCCTGAAGAATATTCCTCCAGTCTAGATCTTACGCAGTTTTAGTAAGTTCAGGCTTACAGTGCCATGGACTGAGTGCCTTAAACAATGCATATTTATTTCTCATCTCTCTGGAGGCTGAGAAGCTTAAGTTAAAGAATTCAGCAGATGCAGTGACGAGTTTCCAAGGCTCTCTTTCTGGCTTGCACATGGCCACCTGCTTATTGTGTCTGTGTCAAACACACACACAAGGAGGGGAGATTTATGATAGCACTCATTCCATTCCATTCATGATGGCACTGATTCATAGTATAACTACTTCCTTCAAAAGGCCCAAATCCCTAATATTGTCATCATGAGGATTAGGATTTCAACATGTGAACATTCAGTTCATAATGTATGACTATGAGAGCATTT
This sequence comes from Oryctolagus cuniculus, assembly GCF_964237555.1. NCBI lineage: Eukaryota > Metazoa > Chordata > Mammalia > Lagomorpha > Leporidae > Oryctolagus > Oryctolagus cuniculus. The sequence continues at coordinate 13,639,497 of NC_091441.1, read as the reverse complement.
GAAACTCTGGAGAGAAGAATTACAGGATAATGATGTTTCAACCAAGAGGATGAGAGACAACTATGGGTAGAAAATCAAGGTCAGAAGCTTATAGAAAACCCTACTCTATACCTCAAAAGTCATACAACACTCAGAAAACAATAAAGGCTTAAGAAATACATGTTAATTGGGTGAATAAACATAGGTCATAAAGTTACTTCTAAATTTATCCCTCAATTTGTTCTTACTCATAATATATACATAGAATTCTAATTTAAACTATGGATGAATGTTTAAATTAGAATATAATTACGTGTTATTTTAGTTAACTGAAGAGACCCTATTGAATGACTCACATACTCAAGAATAAGATACTCAAAAATAGGTTCTAACTTTGAAAAAATTGTGAATTAGATATTCATTTTCTGCGTGGCTTCCCAGCCCTCGAACAATAAATACTACTTTTTTCTGGTTTCTGTGGACTATATCTGTGACATATCCATATTTGTCCTTTTTGACCTCCCTGCAAATTCATAGAAAATACTTTTAAAATATGATGAATCATAATTATGGACCCACAGTGGCTTACAATATAAAATTTCTTACATGTATTAATAGGAAATTATTATTTATTTACTTGAGAAGCAGAGAGTCAAAGAGCGAGAGACAGAGAGTTCTCATCCACTCCTTCACTCCCAAATGTCCACAATGGCCAGGTTTGGGACAGACCCAGAGCAAGGTTCCAGGAAGTCAATTTAGGTCTTCCATATTGGTGTCAGGAATCCAATTATTTGAACCACCACTGCTGTCTCTCAGATCTGTTAGCGGGAAGACCATCAGGAGCTGAAATTTGTCGTCAAAGGTACCGTGATATGAAATTTGAGCACCTTAACTGCTAGGCTAAATACCCACTCCCTATTTGCAAATTATAAGGAAAAAAAAACTGTCAAATGGTAAAAATTCTTAAGTGACAGAATAAGTTATTGTGAGTGTTCTGTGACTACAGTAGAACATACAGTTCCACATCGACCCTACAGGGGAATGTATCTTCTATTTGCGCGTACTACTACCTCGAAATAATGTTTGAATAGATGACATTTTGCAGGCATCATAGTGACCATTGGTATTCTGCATGCATATTTCTCAGTATTATTTTAATCAGATGAACAGTGTGCCTCAATCTTGGTTCTAAATTTTCTGCCAGTTATCTCTGTGAATTTGAGTAATGTTTTAAATATCATAGGACCTTCTTTTCCTCATCAGAAAAGCATGAAACAGCACTGTTCCCTGATCTTTTTCAAGTCTAATTTTTCATGATGCAATCCGTTCCTTGTTTAGTCAGAAGGTAGGTTTTCAGAAGTAATTGAAATGATCTCTGTGATACTAATGAAATATAACTACAAGATTAGGAAGTGGTGCCTGGCATTTGAGAGAAAAATGTTTCATTTAAAGCATCATTATCATTTACCTAACAACCAGATCCAAGAGTAATCAAAACTGACCCATGAAATGGATTATTTCCTGGGTTTCTGGGTTAACAAGAATCACAGTATTACAAACCTAGAGGATGAAATAAATACTATGAAGAAAATTATCTTGAAGCAGAATTAGTATTTAACTACTCTCCATTTCTCCATATTATTATTAATATTGCTATTATTATTATTATTATTGTAAGAAGTACAATTCAAGGAACATGTATTGAACCACATTAAGGATAAAGTTGAAGGTAAACATTTAAATAGTCCCTGCCTGGTTCAAGACAATAAAATAAGTTTGAACACAGAAACAATATCAAGGTTTGTAGAAATGCCCAAGTAGTTTGAAATGTGGGGAAACCACTGATACTCAATTTACTTAGAGCTAACTTAATGGAATTTATTGATCTAATTGTTTAGGATAAAGTAATTTCCTTCAGTTTTTTTTTTGGCCATTGTGTCATATAATCCAACATTCATTCATTAAATATTGCTGTTATTTTGGATGATTACTGCATGACCTACTCCATGCCAGTTTTGGGAATATAGTTGTGATCAAGACACAAAGAATTCCTGCCTTAATATAACAAGCATATATGATCATGTAGAAGAATAAATAGTATTAATTAAAGTAAATAGATTATGAAAAATGCCCTAAAAGCAATCAGTGAGGTGGTATTCAACTCTGGTGTTTTGTAGAAAGATGATTTAGAGAAGAGTATAGAAGAGACTTCCACAAATACATATCATTTGAACAAAGAATGAATGATGAGTATGAGTGAATCCTAAGAAGAGCGGAGCTAACCCAAAGTATCAACAAATAAGCATAAAATAGAAATGGGTCCACTATAGATTGACTCCCGGAGTGTTCTACCTTATCAGAGGAATCAGTATTTTAACATTCCTTGCTTCTTTGAAATTAGCAGCTGTAGATGAGAAAGATAATAGACAAACATCATTTTGGCAACTCCTCACCCAACCAAAGCAAATGTATTCAAAATCTAGATGGTGTGAGTTTTTGTTTATGATTGTTCTATGATGATTGGTAAAATCAAATAATTACTATGTCACATCATAAAGATATAAACTTACTAGACAGCTACTATGAGGGGAAGCATCTTATACAAGAAGGAAAAACAGGAAAATATTTAGTGCATCTGGTCACTAACAGGTAAAGCTACTGAATGTGTTCTCCTTTCTGAGCCCAATGTTCATCTCTCCCACACTATTAAATCTGCCAATTCTGTTACGGTTGTTCCCAAACATCCTCCAGTACTGTCATCCATACACAGAACGACTTAATATAGCTGAGCAACGTTTACACTGGGTCCAGAGTAATCCTGACTTGAACAAAAGCCTGTGTTGTTACCAACTATAATGAATCCAGGGTGTATTTGTATATGCGAGCTGCAAACATATTTCATAGTGGTCTGACAATAGTAACCTGAGGTTCTGTACATATGCTTGCAGCTCCTGTCCCAGTCACCTGGCATTCATAGCTGATCATTTGGTATTTAGATTAGACAGCCAATTTTGAAAATATAAGCTGAGTATGTGAAGAGTCAAACATACAATAGTTAACACAGATGGTCAAGGAAATCTCTACCTCATCTGATGACTAAATTTGTTTTCTGTAATTTTTAGAAAATATAAGTGTTTATGGAGCATCATATTTAAAATGGCTTAAATACATGGACAGGCACGAGTAGATCTGGCCAAAATTAAGTCATGGATAAAATTTCCCTGTGTTTTCAAGATTCTTTCTGTTAGGTTTATGAACACAGGTCACAAACTGTGCATGTTTCTTTCTTTTTGCCATTTTCATAGATCAAAAAAATAAAATTTGTTTTAGATACAATGTGTGATCTCAATCATTTTACTATTAACGCAATTTTCAGTCAAGACAGCATTTTGAGAAGATATCAGGTCTTAGGCTCATAATTAATATTGCAATACATAGTTTTGATAAAAGATTGCAAACATAAACAATCTGAAGAGCAGGTGTTGAGAGGCTGCTTCTGATGCCCGTATGCCATATCAGAGTGGCTGGGCTGGAGTCCTGGCGACACTTCTTATTCCATCTTTATGCTAATATGCATCCTGGGAGGCAGCAGGTAAAGTCTCAAGTGCTTTGCCATCCATGTGTAAAACTCAAACTGAGTTCCTGACTCCAACGCTTTGCACACTCCTGACTGTTACAAGTATTCAGGGAGAGAATCAGAAGATGGAAAAAATTGTCTATTTGCCTTCCAAATAAAATGAAAATAAATGAATACAAACATTAAAATTAATAACAGTCAACTGGAAGAAGGATTTGTCATCCTCCTTAAATCCTATGATGTTTATCTGAATAACAGGCATGATAATAAAATATTTTCAAATTCAAGGTACTTAAATTTGCATTCCAAAGATTAAAAACAAAGGTACAGCACCATTATGAATGAAGAATAATCGCCAGACATTTTCTGTGTGTCTGTATTTTAGACTTTCCTGGGAAAAACATATTCCTCCTGATATTCATTGCACAGGGATTTTTCAAAGTTATTATATTTATCATAAATATTTTTGAGGAAGAAAGCAAATGGAAAATCATTCCATGTTGGGCAAACACCAATGAATATGCATATATACTTAGGAGTGTAAATATGTTTCATTCTATTCTCCCAGGGATTTATTACCCATTGAAAAAATTTTTCATTTTAAATTCCTACAATGTACATAAATGTCTTGATTTCATTATCAATATATTGTCCAATAAAATACTATGAAATTCTTTATGGGAAAGAAAACATCAGTTTATAAAATACCAGCTTATTATTCTTGTCATTATTATTGACCATCTTTTGAGTCATATTAGGTATGATATTCCTATACAAATTTTTTCATAGTGCAATAATGCATGTGTTCAAATAGAGATCTAATGATTCTGTGAAGGCTTCATTTGACAAATCCATTGTTATTCCCTGTGCTGGATGGGCTTCATTTCAGGGAGAGCAATAAGCATTGTTGGTTCATTACTGAGTTATTCATTTCAACTCATTTAAGATTTATAGCTATCCTAAGGAAAAATAAATTAATAAAATTATTCCAAAGTGTTCAGATGACTCATTTAAAGTGGAAATGAAAACCAAAGGTAAAAGTTGATGTTTATTTATATTCTGATCACAAACAGTTCCAGTGTTTTCTTCTATATAAAAAACTATAAAATACAAAGGTCCTTTAAAAAGTTTATGAAAACATGGAATCAAAAGATAAATTTACTTGGAGGTAAAAGTGTTTTGAAATTCAGGCATTTTTTCCATAATATCCATGTTCCATGTTTTCTCTCCTAGACTGTGTAAATGAAGACAGAAGCATATATTTTTTAGGCTAGATAAAACATTTTCTGCAAATTTCCATTCACCTAAAGTAATTGGCTAATAATATATAAAGGCTTTGTAAATATCACATCCTTAGCTCAGGCAAGAGAGTGATTTTTTTTTTTTTTTTTTGACAGGCAGAGTGGACAGTGAGAGAGAGAGACAGAGAGAAAGGTCTTCCTTTGCCATTGGTTCATCCTCCAATGGCCGCCTCAGCTGGCGCGCTGCGGCCAGCGCACCGCGCTGATCCGATGGCAGAAGCCAGGTGCTTATCCTGGTCTCCCATGGGGTGCAGGGTCCAAGTACTTGGGCCATCCTCCACTGCACTCCCTGGCCACAGCAGAAAGCTGGCCTGGAAGAGGGGCAATCGGGACAGAATCCGGCGCCCCGACCGGGATTTTGATCATTTGTCTTGTTGAAGTATTTAATAAATTACTAGATTAAAAATGCACCTACAACAGGGTATGGTTTGTTCTATGAAGAAAGAGCAGTACACAAACAAGTCAAAATCTTACAATCTTACAAAATTTCTATAAGTGTGTCATGCTTCTTTGTCTTTGATGACTTTGCACACGATCTTTAGATTATCTTCTCTGTAATGTGTATCTAAACTTATTTTAGAAGTCTTGTAAAACCTTCCTCTATCTTGACCATTATTGTAGGAGATGATTTGAGCATTTATCTTCCATCCAACTAGAGTTGTTATCCTTCAGTAGGTACTTTGTGTGCATAAATGCAGTACATGGTAAGCATTACTAGTATGTATTTGTGTATTCCTTAAACATACTACAATTGCTGCATTACTAAAAGCTTATTACATGGGCTGGTGCTGTGGCGTAGCAGGTAAAGCAGCTGCCTGCAGTACCAGCATCCCATATGGGCGATGGTTCAAGTCCCAGCTGCTTCACTTCCGATCCAGCTCTCTGCTATGGCCTGGGAAAGCAGTAGAAGGTGGCCCAAATCCTTTGGGCTCCTGTACCTGCGTGAGACACCTAGAAGAAGCTCCTACCTCCTGGCTTTGGATAGGCCCAGCTCTGGCCATTGCTCCCAATTGGGAAGTGAACCAGCTAATGGAAAACCTTCTCTCTCTCTTTCTGCTCTCTCTCTCTTTCTCTCTCTCTCTCTGCGTCTCCTTCTCACTGTGTAACTTTGACTTTCAAATAAATAAATAAATCTTTAAAAAAAAAGTATTGTATACAATGACCTAAATATATTTAATTATGATAATTTACATAAATCTATCATTTCTACAGAGCAGAAACAGTATCTGGTACAACAGTATATCTCTCCTCACTGCCACAAAATTGTTCAGGAAAATGTTTATGAGTTATGAAGAGTTCATGAAACACCTCTCTGTTTCTGTCTCCCTTTTGTGTCTTAAATTTATTTGATGATGTTAATTTTGGCATTCACATAAACAAAAAAACTTCACAAGGCTATTGCTCAATCTTTTGTTATAAAATATTCCACAATAATTTTGATCACATAACACAGTCTCAATTTAGTAATTTTAACACCCAACAATAATACAAATTCTGCAACATTTTCAACATGGCTTTCTTCTCTCTCTGGGACTCTCCTTTTCCCTATATCTTTTTACATTAAATTCATTTATTTATTTACTTGAAAGAGAGAGAGACAGAGAGGGAGAAAAGAAAACACAGACTTCTTCCCACCTGCTGTGTCCCTCCCTAAAGGCTTGCATCAGTTAGGGTGTGGCCAGTCCAAAGTCAGGAGCCTGGAGCTCACACAGTGTCTCCCATATTGGTGACAGTCATCTGATTGATGGATTGACTGAGGCAATACCTCCCAGTAGACACTGACAAAACTTGTGGTCCATCATCCCTATCCCTCTGAATAATGACCCTTAATCTTCTATGCAGCATGCTTGCAGAAGTTTAAGACACATAAATTGAGTTTTCCTTCCATGTGATTTGCACCTGCTATCTGGAAAACCCTCATGTATTCTGTCTCAAGAAATTCTGGAATTATAGCTACTTCCCGAAACTCACTTTGCTTTTTTTTTTTTTTTTTTTTTTTTTGGATCATGGAACAATTCGCTAAGCTTTTTATACTTTGAGTTTCTCAGCACAAACTAATGGCAGAGCAATGCATCTAACTCAAATGAAGGTGACACAGGTGAACCTCTCTACTGATTTCATTATTTCTGTTCTCTATTGACCAGAGATGAGGGCAGCTGCTCCCACCTTCCTCTCAAGAAGATAGAAGGGGATCATTGCACAGCTCTCTGCATCCTTAGTCCCTCCCTTTCCTATTAAATTCATCTCTTTGAAGCATTTTTCTATAGACTTTGGCTGAGAGGATGTGCTCTTTATGTGAATCTTGGGCATTCAGGACTTTCTAAAATCACTCTCCAAAATCTCAAAATTCCAGGTCTTGACAATTTTATGTTATATATATTATATGAATTAAATTTTAACGTTCCTACAAGACATAAAATTTGTTTTCTAATGTGTTGTATGTGTGTATCTATCTATCTATATATATATATGAAACTCACATAATCTAACACATTCCATATTTTAACTTTATTCTTTGGATATTAACCTATATTTTCATTTAGAAAGCCCTATTGTATTGATGTATTCTGGCATGAATAGGGACTGTAATATATACTGGTTCAATAAATAAATTTTTGTATGACTATGTGTTGAAAATGATATTTAGGAATCTCATAGCTTTCCTCAGCAAAAGAAAGGAAGTTGGAATATGTTCTTATTTTGAAGGAAAATAATAAAATTTAGAATGAACTCAAGTTTATCAGGAACTTATGGGACATGTAATGTTGAAAACATGTTTGTTAAAATGCAAAATGTTTTCTGGAGTATGTATTTAAACATAAAATGCATCCATTATATTTTGTTCATGAAGTTTAATCTAAAAATTAAACTGATACACGCAAATTACTTGCTAACTAACAGCCTTCTAAAACCCTTACTTTTATTGACAGGCCCTTTAGCAGCCAATACTGAAGGGAGCAGGTAAGAATTAGTGGACATTTACCAGTTAAGTTATAATCTTTCTGCTGTTCTCAAACCATTCTTGATCTTTGTTTGTTTATACTATAACTGTTTCACAGCATTTAGGAGAATAAGCATCAATGTTGTTGAGAACTTCTGGTCCAAGTGAGTTATTTGTTAGGTGGTCTCCATTATTATTTCCAAACAAGAAGGAAAAGGAGTAACAACATGAAAAATGACATTGCACTTCTGAAAACCCTTCAAGTTGATTATCAACCATTTTCTTTTTTTAAAATATTTATTTATTTTATTTGAAAGGTAGAGTTATAAAGACACAGAGGTAGAGAGAGAGAGACAGAGAAAGAGAGGTCTTCCATCTGCTGGTTCACTTCCCAGATGGCCACAATGGCCGGAGTTGTGCCGACCTGAAGCCAGCAGCCAGGCCATATCTACATGTCCCACATGGGTGCAAAGGCCCAAGGACTTGGGCCATCTTCCACTGCTTTTCCAGGCCATAGCAGAGAGCTGGATTGGAAGTGGAGCAGCTAGGACTCAAACTTGTGCCTATATGGGATGCCGCCGCTGCAGATGGCAGCTTTACTCACTATGCCACAGCGCCTGCCCAATCAGCCATTTTCAAGAATCAATTAAATGGTAGTAGAAGATCAGTGCATGTATGATACAAAAGAGATGAGTTGTGAATTTGGGAGGTTATACTTCTGTTTTACACTAGAATAAAATGTCCTCAGTTTTATGTTTTACTTGGTTTAGAATGGAAGTAAAAATGTTACCCAACCCAGGAAAATTGGTAATGATTTACAGAAAGAGTCAGTCTCTTTGTGATATGTTAGAGCTCAGACCAATAAGAGTAGGCCTAAGCAAAGACAAATAAAAAGGGGAGAAGGGAGATGACATAATATTCATAATCTTATTTAGAATTAAGTAGTAAATTTCATAATAGAGACTCAGAGAAAATCAATGAAGGTAAAATTTGTGTGTCCACAGGTTTGAAGATTGGAAGATGAAGTAATAGCATGAGTGGGTAACAAAAATTTCATACTTCGAATATCATATGTTCTCCCTGATCGGCGACAACTAACTGAGCACCAAAGGGGAAACTTGTTGAAGTGAAATGGACACTATGAGAAACACTGACTTGATCAGCTCTTGTCCTGACTGTTGATGTACAATGTAATACTTTATCCATTTTAGTATTTTTTCTTTGTTTTGTTCTAATACTATTGGTTGAACTCTGTAATTAACACACAATTATTCTTAGGTGTTTAAATTTTAACTGAAAAGTGATTCCTGTTAAATATAACAGTGGGAATAAGAGAGGGAGGAGATGTACAATTTGGGACATGCTTAATTGGACTTGCCCCAAATGGAGTTAGAACCGTGCCAGGGGGATCCCAATACAATCCCATCAAGGTGGCATGTACCAATGCCATCTCACTAGTCCAAGTGATCAATTTCAGTTCAAAATTGATCACACTGATAGGTCTAAGAGTCAAAGGGATCACACAAACAAGACTAGTGTCTGCTAATGCTGATAGAATCAAAAAGGAGAGAATGATCCATCATGGGAAGCGGGTTGCACAGCAGACTCATAGAATGGCAGATGTCCTAAATAACACTCTGGCCTCAGAATCAGCCCTTAAGCATTTGGATCTGGCTGAAGAGCCCATGAGAGTATTTTAGGCATGGAAATCCAAGACACTCTGGCAAAAAAAAAAAAAAAAAAAAAAAAAAAAAAAAAAAAAAACACAAACACCTAAATGAAAGATCTCTGTGAGTGAGATTCCAGTGGAAAGAATGGGGCTCCGTCAAAGAAGGAGGTACCTTTCTCTGAAGGGAGGAGAGAACTTCCACTTTGACTATGACCCTGTCGGAATATGATCAGAGTCGGCGAACTCAAAAGGCTTCCATAGCCTTGGCAACTCATGACTAGAGCCTAGGGAGATTACTGACGCCATAAACAAGGGTGTCAAATTGTTAAGTCAACAACAGGAGTAACTGTGTACTTACTTCTCATGTGGGATCTGTCCTTAGTGTGTTGTCCAATGTGAAGTAATGCTATAACTAGTACTGAAACAGTATTTTACACTTTGTGTTTTTGTGTGGGTGCAAACTGATGAAATCCATGCTTAATATATACTAAATCGATCTTCTGTATATAAAAATAATTGAAAATGAATCTTGATGTGAATAGAATGGGAGAGGGAGCGGGAGATGGAAGGGGTGTGAGTGGGAGGGAAATTATGGGGGGGGGAGCCATTGTAATCCATTAACTGTACTTTGGAAATTTTAGATTTACTAAATAAAAAAAAAGCAAAAAAAAAAAAAAAACTGATTCTAAAGATTTTCCCTGGAATTGTCATAATAAATCTGTTTACCAAAGGTAAAAATATTTCTGTGACAAGATAAGTTTGCAAAACACCATTACTCAATATAAAATATTTATTGTTTTATATTAATATATCTATCAACAGGCTCAAAAGGTAATAAAGAAACTTCCTTAACAACTTTTCAAATTTATTTATTCATTTATTTGTGTGTGTGTGTGTGTGTGTGTGAGAGAGAGACAGAGAGAGAAAGAGTGGGAGAGAGAGGCAGTCAGAGGAGAGACATAGAGCCCTGTCATCCAGTGTTTCACTCCCAAATACCTGTCAAAGAGGAAACCATGTGCCCCAAACTCAGTCCAGGTCCATCACATGGATGTCAGGGATCCAATTTACTTGTCATCATTTGATGCCTCCCAGGGTCTGCATTAGCAGGACCTGTAGTTGTTAATTGAACCCAGACAATCCATAATGAGATACAGATGTCTTAACCAGTAGGTAAAATACCTCCCCCCTTTAATTCTTTTTACCCTAGTATTTGACAAAGTCTTTGAAGTCCAAAATAGTTTTTAACTTAATTTCTTTTTCGAAATTCCATCTTGACTGAGGTTCCCTGAGAATACCCCGAAGGGCCGGTGCTACAGCTCACTAGGCTAATCCTCTGCCTGCGGCGCTGGTACCCTGGGTTCTGGTTCCGGTTGGGGTGCCGGATTCTGTCCCGGTTGCTCCTCTTCCAGTCCAGCTCTCTGCTATGGCCCGGGAGTACAGTGGAGGATGGCCTAAGTGCTTGGGCCCTGGACCCCATAGGAGACCAGGAGAAGCACCTGGCTTCTGTCTTGGGATCAGCGCAGTGTACTGGCAGTGGCAGCCATTTGCGGGGGGTGAATCAACGGAAGAAAGACTTTTCTCTCTGTCTCTCTCACTGTCTAACCCTGCCTGTCCAAAAAAAAAAAAAAAAAAAAAAAGAATACCCTGAAGAACAATCCTAATACATGCTGATTCCAAGGCACAACAATAGAGGAGTGGAGGCAGGAGGGAGGGAAGGAGGCTCATAAAGACTGAGTCATTGAAAAAATACCAATGTGGACAATTGGAACTCATTCTGACAAAGTACATCCTTATATGTTGCTAATATAGTTTTTCTTTTCTTTTTTTTGACAGGCAGAGTGGACAGTGAGATGGCCGCTGCGGCCTGCGCACCGCGCTGATCTGAAGCCAGGAGCTAGGTGCTACTCCTGGTCTCCCAAGCACTTGGGCCATCCTCCACTGCACTCCCGGGCCACAGCAGAGAGCTGGACTGGAAGAGGAGCAACTGGGACAGAATCCGGTGCCCCGACCGGGACTAGAACCGGGTGTGCTGGCACTGCAGGCGGAGGATTAGCCTAGCGAGCCGCGGCACTGGCCGCTAATATAGTTTTTCAAAACATCATTTTATATTATGTTCTCTAGGCATAATTTCATTTAAATATTTGTTTCTCAAACAGAGCTAGCTAAAGGTTTTTTGTTTGCTGATGACATAAGTAATCTGGAAGAAATGAAAGACATACAAATAGAAGTGTCATACAGTTTATGGGTGTCATGTCACTCTGAAAAACAACAATATGGTTTTTAATATGCAAATTTTGACTACAATTGGCAAAATAGTCAATTACTACATTAATTTTGAAATAGGCTCAAAGATCAAGAAAATGTAAATAGTATCCAAAGAAATTAAAATAATTTTAAAACCCAGTTTTCTATTTTATTTTGGTTCCCAATTATGGGAGAAGCTATTTTAGAATATGGTTGCGAAGTTTTAGAGCAAAGGAATATTATCCCTTTAGCTTTTAAAGGTCAAAAGATAAAGAATAAGCTCAAAAATAGAAAACACCTTTTAAAGAAATTATAAGCTACCATTTTTTCAATAAAGAATTATTTTGTTCCTTAGATGAACATAAGGGAGAAAATAGACCGGCATTCTTTTAGAAGTATCTAGTTAATGGACTATCTCACTAGATAAAATGAATGTGACAGTCAATACAATTCTTTGTTTATAAATCAATACTTTTTCTTCATTTTGTAATTTCCTATCTTATTCTCCATAGGCAAATAAATATTTGACTTGCAGCCTCAAATATTTTCACTTTTGAATGCTGTTAGCTATCCAAATTCATTATGTAGCTAATCAAATACATTTTGTCACCCAACCATTCTTCTTTGAATATTGTCAAGTGGGAAAACACTCCATTGACTCTGGCACTGATGCTGTATAGAAACTGAAAAATCTTAACCTAATGCATCTGGTCAGCAAGGTTCTCTAAGGAAACGAAGGACAACAACAATCGCTTAAAAAATAATCTTCAGGGTTTGACCAGATGCTGCTCGAAAGGCTAAAGATCCGTTTATTTGACCAACAATAGGATTCGCGAATGTTTTACTGCTTAACTTTTGTATACTAATTTACTTATATAAAGTTAATATTTGTTACTTGACTTCTTTTAAGAAGTATTAGTGGAGCTGCTAAGTTCACTGAAAAACTGCAGGTTGTTTCATGTAGTCAAGGAATAGCATTACTTAAATGACTTCTACTTGCTGTTTTTCAATCCATTTGCAGAAAACTTACCTTTATCCACACATTGTGCCACAAAACTTTTCCTGAATTTCTCAGACACTGCAAGATGGTTATTTTCTCAACATTTTTTATATCTTTTTTTTTTTTTTTGACAGGCAGAGTGGACAGTGAGAGAAAGAGACAGAGAAAGGTCTTCCTTTGCCGTTGGTTCACCCTCCAATGGCCACCTTGGCTGGCGCGCTGCGGCCTGCGCACCATGCTGATCCGATGGCAGAAGCCAGGTGCTTATCCTGGTCTCCCATGGGGTGCAGGGCCCAAGGACTTGGGCCATCCTCCACTGCACTCCCTGGCCACAGCAGAGAGCTGGCCTGGAAGAGGGGCAACCGGGACAGAATCCGGCGCCCCGCCCGGGACTAGAAAAGTTACTTTTCTCTAAAATATTTTACAATTTGGTAGTACATAGGGGTAGCACAGTCATATTTTTTGATATAAATATTCTCATTGTTCATAGTATTATTTATTCTATCTGCTGATAGCTTCTCTGACATTGGAGAATTATAGATAAAAGATATGCATGGTTCTGTCATGTAACAATCCCTCCACATTTTGAAAGTCAGTATTATGCTCCCCCAAAGCCTTGTTTTCTGTAATGCAAATGTTTAATATTTTCATTTAAATTAATTTTTAATTCTCTGGTGTAAGCATTATTCTTTATTGACACTGTACAAATAAGCAATGGGGCCAATATCGCCCTGGTAACTCAGAAAATAACTGTGCATCCTAAGCTCTTCGAAAATGAGTAGTATTCTTCCTCCTTATTGCTGTTGATTTTCTATTTAGATTCCAACTTGAGTTTATATAAATTCTTTTCAAGATCTTTTCAAAAATTAATCAATAATTATCTTATTGTCATCTTAGACAAGTTTTAGACATTTTCCACACATGTTCAATTGAAAACATGTTTTCATGCACCTTTTAACCTCACACATTTCTCCTACACAAAACACATTTACCTGTCTTATGGACAGATTTTTAAGACTCAGTTTTATGAGGCAACATTATTCATCACTTCATTCATATTGTATATTTTCAGTAAATGTCCTACAATTTGCAAAGTTGCTGCCCCATGAACATTTCACATATATTCATCTTGTCACACAAAGCCCTTGCACTTGATGTGAATCAAAGACAGACACATAATTTTTATTTTCCATTCAATTCATTCACAAAATTGAAAAATTGATTAAATATCTCAGGTCTAAGTATTCTTAAAGCATAGAAACACATATTTCTACAATTTCTATAAATGAAGTGGAATACTTTTGTTACATCTTTCTTCCTGGTTTTTTTTTTTTTTTTTTTTTGGACAGGAAGAATTAGGCAGTGAGAGAGAGAGACAGAGAGAAAGGTCTTTCTTCAGTTGGTTCACCCCCCAAATGGCTGCCACTGCCAGCGCACCACGCTGATCTGAAGCCAGGAGCCAGGTGCTTCCTCCTGATCTCCCGTGCAGGTGCAGGGCCCAAGCATTTGGGCCATCCTCCACTGCCTTCCCGGGCCACAGCAGAGAGCTGAACTGGAAGAGGAGTAACCGGGACAGAACCTGGTGCCCCAACCAGGACTAGAACCCTAAAAGATAATTTGTTAAGAAATTTCTTAATTGACACAGTTCAAATGCCATTGAATGTATCATTAATCCACCAATTTGTTTTAATATATACTTGATATTATTTTATTTGGCCAAATGTCCATTATGAGGAAAGATATCAAATGCCTGGCTGAAGTTTAATGCTCCATTATGCTAATTTAATTATCCGTTTATCATTAAATCTGCCAATAACTTCACTGTTTATTGTTATCATTCAGGGTTATTGGTATTTGGTACTTTTATTTGGCTTATTTTGTTTTTCTCCTTTAATCTCTCTCTTACGTTTGTTATGGGTGACTTCAAATTTTAGATGCTTCTGCAAAGACCCATGTGCTTGGGTCACAGATTTCTCAAAGTTCTAGAACATATAATCCTTAATATATGTATGTAAATTGATCTTAATCTTAATACTACTAGCTCTGTAGTATGTATGTCAAGTACAACATCTAGATATCACACATTATTTGTATTTTATTTAACATGTAAAGAAAATACATGTCCTACTCCATCTTCACATATATTCACTGGTTGCCCCACCACTTAAAATTATAGAGTCCAGGTGCTTTTACAAATTACTCTAGTGCAACTAAGTGGAAGTAGAGACAAGGAAAACCCATTAAGCATCTGCATGGCTATTAGAAGGCATATGCCTGAGACTGTTTATTTCTAACTTGCTTACGTACTGCAATTTACTTAATCTGTACCAGGAGGCTAGTAGTACTCAGTTTGGGTATTCATATTTATAAGTAACTAGTAATACAGGTTCACATATTCATCTCTCATTCTGTTACCTGAAATCAGACAACTTAATGATACTACCATGGATACATTTTAATTAGTAGAGACAATAGACTTATTTTTCCATATCTATGATTTTTAGGAAAATATGAACAGATTAAATGTTACATTTGAACAGAATATGTGTGAGCACATGGTGAAATCTTATGTTTCAAGAGAAGAGGCAGTCTGATTTCAGTGCATCATTCTATTTGATGCAGTAGCAAAGCTGCAGCTTGGGTTGCCTGCATGCATCACTGGAATGCCTGGGTTCTAGCTGCAGCTCCACTCTCAATTCCAGCTTCCTTTTAATGCATAGCTTAGGTGCAACAATTATTGACCAAAGTAGTTGAGCCCCTGCCACCCATATAGGAGACATAAAATGTGTTTTTAGCTCCGGCCTTTGGCTTGACCATGGCTATTGTAGCCTTTTGAGGAATGAATAAACAGTTCAAAGATTTCTCTTTCTCTCCCCTTTCTCTATCTCTCTCCTTCTTATCTTTCTTGTTTGTAAATAAAGAAAATGATAAAAAGAATAAATGAAAAATAGAACAAAAATTTCTAGAACTCAATAACTGCTAAGTAAATTTTTAAAAGATTTATTGGGGCCGGCACTGTGGCGTGGCAGATAAAGCCGCCGCCTGCAGTGCTGGCATCCCATATGGGTGCCAGTTCAAGTCCTGGCTGCTCCACTTCCAATCCAGCTCTATGCTATGGCCTGGGAAAGCAGTGGAGGATGGCCCAAGTCCTTGGGTCCCTGCACCCACATGGGAGACCCAGAAGAGATTCCTGGCTCCCAGCTTCATATCTGCACAGCTCCAGCCATTGAGGCCAATTGGGAAGTGAACCAGCGGATGGAAGACCCCACCTTTCTCTCTCTGGCTCTCCTCTCTCTGTGTAACTATGACTTTCAAATAAATAAATTAATCTTTAGGAAAAAAAGAATGGAACTCAACAGCCACTAGGCTAGACAATCAGCTCCCTTTTAAAGTACATCACTCATAAATAGTGATAATTTAATTTTTACCTGACTTCTGTAAATTCCATTATTTAAATCCAAAGCTCGGGGGTAGGGTATTTGATAAAAGATAAAGATGCTGCTTGGCAATCTGCATCTCATATCACAGTACCTGGATTCAGTCTCTGCTCCACTTCCACTACTAGCTTCCTGCTAATGCACATCCCAGGTGGGAGTAAATGGTGACTAAAGGACGACTAAAGGACTTTTATCCCTGTTTCCCATGCAGGAAACCTGGATTGAGTGCCAGGTGCCTGGCTTTGGTCTGCTCAGTCCTGCGGCTATTATGGGCATTTGGGAAGTGAATCAGTGGATAGAAGTCTCTTCTCTCTCTCTCTCTCTCTCTCTCACTCTCCTTTCCCTCCCTCCTTCTCCCTTTCAAATCAAATTAAAATAAATATTTTTTTAAAAAACAAAGTCCTATTTATATTCACTAGTTAAAAATAGTTTATCTAAAATGAAATCATAGGTACAATTACAATGTTTGTTTTCTATATATTGCCTGTGATATTCCTTGCAATGGTCAATATATATTTAATACTTTAGAAAGAAATTAGAATAAATGAAGATTTTAAAGTGCAATATTGTGCAACAGCATCTCTCTAGCCAAAAACTTTTCCTTAAACTGTAAGTTGCTCATGACCACTTTTACCTATATGTCTCACTGTCACTACAAATTCAATATGTTCAAAATTAAAGTCCTTATACACACTCCAAAACCTGTTTCTTTCCTTTATTACTGTGTCAAAAAATTGAGCCATCACCAATTGTGTCACTGAAGGTATAAACTAACATTATTTCAAACGGGATAAAACAGCATTTACTGTTGATTTTACTTCTTTTAACTTCTGTCTCTTCCTCATCTCCCCTGCGATTTCCTTTGTTCTCATGATAAATTTCTCACTGAGTCTACTCCAACAGATGCTAATTTTCACCTTGCTTCTGTCCTGGACTGCTTCAACTCAGTAGTCCCAACTTAACGTAAATGCTTTATCCACACCATAAGGCTGATTATGTACTTCTGTCATCTGAAATAATGTTGTGAATTTCCAGAGCAATTACTCAAAAAACCCACACCTTTCTTAGGGCAAATGTGCCTGTAGGCTTTCCCCTTTACTATCTGTGTAGTACCTTGAGTTTCCCTCCAGATCCTAATTCACCATCATATAGTCCAGATAAAGAAAAATCATAATATACATGATTCCTAAAGAAGCTCCTCTTGTTTCTCACGGAGGGTTTGAGTATTTTATATTTCTATCAATACCTCTTGATTCGCAAACGTGCTCTTTGGTCTTATTCCTCTATCCTCAGAGTTAAGTACTGCATCAAAGGAATGTCATATGTATGTCAGTTATTGCATATGTCACACTGTTGAAATTATTTTCTTAACTATTTGTCTCCCCAGCACATCTATCAGCTCCTATATATTTATCTTGAAACTGATTGCTAGATGACCCTGGTGTGTAGACTCTCAATGGATATTTGCTCAACTATAATCAGTTTTGTCCTGTCTAGGAATTTGCATGTGTTTTGGAATCATCATTTGCAAATCATAGAGGTATACAATCAAAAATATAGATGTTTTAAAGGTATAATTAAAACATTTACCAAATAGTTAGCACACACACACAGAGAAAAAGAGAGCGAGAAAGAGAGAGAGAGAGAGAGAATTAAATTCAGTCATTGGTACACAACATATGTCAATCTTTTACTTTGATCCTCATTCCTAAGCCATCACCAAACTGGCTTCAGCAAGGCATTGTGTACCTTTTTAGGACATCAGAGAAGAAACTTCACATAGATGAATGTAAACTCTTCAAAGTTAAACCACAGTTTTTCCCCATATACCTTTTTTATTTTAATCCCTTGAACAGTTTATTCCCTGAGCACTTCTTACAAGCTTAAAGAAGTGTTAACATTTTGCTGTGATATCTTATTTTTTCCCTTGGTGGATAATTAAAAGTTGCCTATAGTCATGGCAGCTTGTGTTTAAAATCACCTGCATTGTGGAAAATTCTGTCATATAGGACCTGTTACTGATTTAGGGGCCTCCAAACAATACACAGAAATGACCATTAATGAGTTTCTAAGGTTAGCAGATGGTGTTAAGCCCTAAAGATTACTGTTGGAATGAGGTCTAGGCTTGGTATTACAAGGAAAAATACACTATTAATCTGTATATATAGCCTCATCTTGAATTTTGTCCATTTGTGGTTATCAGTTATCCTGGGCACATTCTAAAGAGATAGAAACATACAACAAAGCTTAATCATTACTTTTAAACAGTTGTTGTATTTAACTAGCTATTTATCTGTTCAGTAGTTTCCAGTACGCCCATCAATCTCTTCTGTAAATAATAAAATAATAACCAAAAAACAGGTTATCCATGTCCCCGGCTAAAAAGAACAGCATTACATCATCTAACCCCTACTGATAATCTTCAATGTAATGAACACTATGTTCTAAAGAAAATACCACTGAGAACACCCAAACATGTCAAGTTAGGCTGAGCTTAAAAAATTAGAGCTGAGCAGTGATTTCAGATATACATATGAATGGATCTGTGTAACACCTTTACATTGAAACAAATATATTTGTCTTTTCTGTCCATTTTTATGTAAATAATCAAAAGTAATCTGTCCATAGAAAACATATACTAAAATATAAAGCTTATATACAAACATGCATGCAAATAGACACCCCAATTCAAGATTATGAAGATGATGAGATAGAAGAAATGCAAGAAGCGGATCTCAAAAAATTGATAAGAACATTAAGAAGTTCTCAAAAACAAATACTCAAACTACAGAAATCCTTAATGGACAAGATAGAAAATCTCTCTCATGAAAATGAAATATTAAGGAGGAATCAAAATGAAATGAAACAACTAGTAGAACAGGAAACTGTGATAATGACAAGAAATCATAACGAAATGAAGAATTCGATAGATAAATGACAAACACATTAGAGAGCCTTAAAAAACAGAATGGGTGAAGCAGAAGAGAGAATATTGGACTTAGAAGACAGAGAACAGGAAAATATACAGTCAGACCAAAGAAAAGAAGAGGAAATTAGAAATCTAAAAAATATTGTCAGGAATCTTCAGGATACTATTAAAAAACCCAACATTCGGGTTCTAGGAGTTCCTGAAGGCATGGAGAGGGAGAAAGGATTAGAAGGCCTTTTTAGTGAGATATTAGCAGAAAATTTCCCAGGTTTGGAGAAGGACAGAGACATCCTAGTACAGGAAGCTCATAGAACCCCCAGTAAACATGACCAAAAGAGATCCTCACCACGACATGTTGTAATTAAATTCACCGCAGTGAAACATAAAGAAAAGATACTAAAATGTGCAAGAGAGAAATGTCAGATTACTCTCAAAGGATCTCCAATTAGACTCACAGCAGACTTCTCATCAGAAACCCTACAAGCTGGGAGGGAATGGCGAGATATAGCCCAGGTACTAAGAGAGAAAAACTGCCAGCCCAGAATATTATATCCTGCAAAGCTATCATTTGTGAATGAAGGTGAAATAAAGACCTTTCACAGCAAACAGAAATTGAAAGAATTTGTTGCCACTCGTCCAGCCCTGCAAAAGATGCTTAAAGATGTGTTACACACAAAAACACAGAAACACGGTCATCAATATGAAAGAATGTAAAGGAAGGAAACCTCACAGCAAAAAATCAAAGGAAGTTCAAACATACATTAGAAAATATCTTTGGCAAATGGCAGGGCAAAGTTACTACTTATCAATAGTCACATTGAACGTTAATGGCCTGAACTGTCCAGTTAAAAGACACCGATTGGCTGATTGGGTTAAGGAACAAAACCCATCTATTTGCTGCTTATAAGAAACACATCTTACCAAGGAAGATGCATACAGACTGAAAGTGAAAGGCTGGAAAAAGATATACCATGCCAACAGAAATGAAAAAAGAGTGGGAGAAGCCATCTTAATATCGGACAACATAAACTTTACCACAAAAACTGTTAGGAGAGACAAAGAGGGACACTATATAATGACTAAGGGATCAATTCAACAGGAAGATATCACGATTATCAATGTATATGCACCTAATCACAGGGCACCGGTTTATTTAAAAGATTTGTTAAGGGACTTAAAGGGAGACTTAGACCCCAATACAATAGTACTGGGGGACGTCAATACTCCACTCTCAGAAATAGACAGATCAACAGGACAGAAGAACAACAAGGAGACAGTAGATTTAAATGACATTATAGCCCAAATGCATCTAACAGATACCTACAGAACTTTTCATCCTACACATAAAGCATTTACATTCTTCTCAGCAGTACATGGAACCTTCTCTGGGATTGACCACATACTAGGCCATAAAGCAAGTCTCAGCAAATTCAAAAGAATTAGAATCATACCATGCAGCTTCTCAGACCATAAAGGAATGAAGTTGGAAATTAGCAACTCAGGAATCCCTATAGCATATACAAACACATGGGGATTGAACAACATGCTCCTGAATTAACAATGGGTCATAGAAGAAATTAAAAGAGAAATCAAAAATTTTCTGGAAGTAAATGAGGATAACAACACAACATACCAAAACTTATGGGATGCAGCAAAAGCAGTGTTAAGAGGAAAGTTTATATCAATAGGTGCCTACATCAAGAAATTGGAAAGGTACCAAATAAATGAGCTTTCAATGCATCTCAAGGATCTAGAAAATCTGCAGTAAACAAGACCAAAATCTAGTAGGAGAAGAGAAATAATTAAAATCAGAGAAGAAATCAACCGGATTGAATCCAAAAAAACATTACAAACAATCAGCCAAACGAGGAGCTGGTTTTTTGAAAAAATAAACCAAATTGACACAGCATTGACCCAACTAACTAAAAAAAGAAGAGAAAAGACCCAAATCAATAAAATCAGAGATGAACAAGGAAATGTAACAACAGACACCACAGAAATAAAAAGAATTATCAGAAATCACTACAAGGACTTGTATGCCAGCAAATAGGGAATCCTATCAGAAATGGATAGATTCCTGGACACATGCAACCTACCTAAATTGAACCAGGAAGACATAGAAAACCTAAACAGACCCATAACTGAGACAGAAATTGAAACAGTAATAAAGGCCCTCCCAACAAAGAAAAGCCCAGGACCAGATGGATTCACTGCTGAATTCTACCAGACGTTTAAAGAAGAACTAACTCCAATTCTTCTCAAACTATTCAGAACAATCAAAAAAGAGGGAATCCTCCCAAATTTTTTTCTATGAAGCCAGCATCACCTTAATTCCTAAGCTGGAAAAAGATGCAGCACTGAAAGAGAATTACAGACCAATATCCCTGATGAACATAGATGCAAAAATCCTCAATAAAATTCTGGCCAATAGAATGCAACAACACATCAGAAAGATCATCCACCCAGACCAGGTGGGATTTATCTCTGGTATGCAGGGATGTTTCAATGTGCACAAAACAATCAATGTGATACACCACATTAACAGACTGCAGAAGAAAAAACATATGATTATCTCAATAGACGCCGAGAAAGCATTTGATAAAATACAACACCCGTTCATGGTGAAAACTCTAAGCAAACTAGGTTTAGAAGGAACTTTCCTCAATACATTCAAAGAAATTTTTGAAAAACCCACGGCCAACATCCTATTGAATGGGGAAAAGTTGGAAGCATTTCCACTGAGATCTGGTACCAGACAGGGATGTCCACTCTCGCCTCTGCTATTCAATATAGTTCTCGAAGTTTTAGCCAGAGCTATTAGGCAAGAAAAAGAAATTAAAGGGATACAAATTGGGAAGGAAGAACTCAAACTATCCCTCTTTGCAGATGATATGATTATTTAGGGAATCCAAAGAACTCTACTAAGAGACTATTGGAACTCATAGAGGAGTTTGGCAAAGTGGCAGGATATAAAATCAATGCACAAAAATCAACAGCCTTTGTATACACAGGCAATGCCACGGCTGAGGAAGAATTTCTAAGTTCAATCCCATTCACAATAGCCACAAAAACAATCAAATACCTTGGAATAAACTTAACCAAGGATGTTAAAGATCTCTACGATGAAAATTACAAAACCTTAAAGAAAGAAATAGAAGAGGATACCAAAAAATGTGCGTGTTACATATAGTAAAAACAATGTGATTTTAATGAAGAAAACATGAAAATGCAGAAACTTATTGAGGAAACAATTCTTATCTAAACTTAACACGCCCAAAATTACTGTAAATCTTTTCATATCAAAAGCATTTTAGGCCGGCGCCATGGCTCAATAGGCTAATCCTCCACCTATCGGCGCTGGCACACCGGGTTCTAGTCCCGGTCGGGGCACCGGATTCTTTCCCGTTTGCCCCTCTTCCAGGCCAGCTCTCTTCTGTGGCCAGGGATGGCAGTGGAGGATGGCCCAAGTGCTTGGGTCCTGCACCCCATGGGAGACCAGGATAAGCACCTGGCTCCTGCCATTGGATTAGCGCAGTGCACCGGCCTCAGCGCACCAGCCACGGTGGCCATTGGAGGGTGAACCAACGGCAAAGGAAGACCTTTCTCTCTGTCTCTCTCTCTCTCTCACTATCCACTCTGCCTGTTAAAAAAATAAAAAATAAAAAAATAAAAAAGCATTTTAGTCTTTGTTTACTATAGTTTAGGTTGATATTTTCCTTTAAAGTATAGGTACATTAATGAGTCAAACAAAATATGTAAATATTTTCATATTATATTGTTCAGTTTCATACATTATTGATGATTAGCTAAAACAATATTTATAGTTTTATTACTCAACATGACAAAGTGTAGTTTATTTGGTATAGTCTTTTTTATAAGTAATACTGTATGGGTGACTTTTGTCTCCCTGTCTTTCACTCTCTCTAAGTATATCTCTCTGACTTTGTTTTTTAATAAAGCACATATTGCTTTATTTATTTGAAAGTCAGAGTGGCAAAGAAAGAGCAAGAGACAGACAGAGAGACTTTCTTTCAGCTGTTCACTCCCCAAATGCTCTCAACAGTTGTGGCTGGCCCTGGGCAGGAGCCAGGAGCCAGGAGCCAGGAATTCCATCTGTATCTCCAGGTGGGTGGCAGAAATCTGAGTACTTGGGCTATCAACTACTGCCTCCTAAACACAACAGGAGGAAGTTGTATCAGAGGCATGAGCAGGACTCCATAAACACCCAGGAATGGTTTGTAAGCACCCAAGCAGAAACCTAACAAGCCGCACCTTTCAAACAAAATATATAAACAAATAATTTTTAAAAGCAGGTCAACTGGTCAAAAACTCACTGTATTTGCGGAAGCTACATTCTATTCTATTGATCCGTGTTTCTGGACGTGCTGGATTGGCCACTCTGCTTTTCAGAAAGTTGGAATTTGGAAAGTGTGAGTTCTCTGAGTTTAATGTGCATTTCCATGTTGTTTTTCCTATTTTGGGCACCTTTTATTTCAAAATGAAATTTGGACTAATTATTTGAATTTCTCAAAAGTAGCATTTTTGAGGGGGAATTAAACCATGAAATCCATGAACATGGGATATCTTTAAATTTATTTATGTCTTCTTTATTTTATTTTGCAAGTATTTTGTGGTTTTCAGTGTACAAGTTTTACACTTTTTTATTACTAAATATTGTGTTTTTTTTAGAGCCTGTTGCAAGTGACAACACTTGCTTAATTTCATTCTTGAATTATTAATTAATAGAAATGTGATTTTCAAAACATTGATTTTGCTAAACATCTTATTTCTAACTTTTTATTAATATAAAGCAAACAGATTTTTAAATTAATATAAAGTGAACATTTCATAGGTACAATTCCAAGAAGACAATCACACTTCTCTCCCTCCCCTATCCCCACAAACCCTCTCCTCTCTTCCTCTCATTAGTTTTTGCGAAGACTTTTTTTTTTTTTTTAAGATTTATGTATTTGAAAGGCAGAGATACAGAGAAGAGAGGTAGAGAGAGAAAGAGATCTTCTGTCTGCTGGTTCACTCACCAAATGGCTGCAATGGACAGAGCTGGACCAATCCAAACCCAAGAGCCAGGAACTTCTTTCAGGTCTCCCATGTGGGTGCAGAGGCCCAAGGACTTGGGCCATCCTTTATTGTTTTCCCAGGCTGTAGCAGAGAGTTGGATCAGAAGCAGAACAGCCAGGTCTGGAACCAACACCCATATGGCATGCTGGCACTGCAGGTGATGGCTTTATCCACTACACCACAGTGCCAATCCCTCAAAAGCATAAGTTTTAAAAGTATTTATTTATTTACTTGAAAATCAGATTTGTAGAGAGAGAGAGGGAGGGAGAGGAAGGGACAGAGGGAGAGAGGTCTTAAATCCATTGGGTCACTCCCCAAATGGCTTCAATGGCAGGAACTGGGCTGGTTGGAAGCCAGGAGTCAGGAGCTTCTTCTGGGTCTTCCACAGGGGTCCAGGGGCCCAAGTACTTGGGCGACCTTCTGCTACTTACCCAAGCAGATTGGCAGGGAGCTGGATCAGAAGCAGAGCGACAAGGACTCAAATTTGCACCCATATGGGATTCAGCATTGCAGGCATTAGCTTTATCAGTTATGCCACAGTGACAGCCCTGAAAAGACATAATTTTAATCTACTCTATATTCACAGGCATAATTCGCCCCTAACCATAATATTCAACAAATAGTATTTTTTATGTGTGTGAATTCCTCAGGATTTTCTAGGTGAAAATCATATCATCTGCAAGTATAAAACGTGTCACTTAATCCTTTCCATTTTTGATATCTTTACTTCATTTTTCTCCAGTAATATGTCTAGTCAGTTTTGGTGATTTGTGTCTTTCTGAAAGCTTTTACATTTTACTAGATTAATTTGTTGGCACATTCACCTGGTTCTTGTCCTAATTTTCATACAAGATGCCTGTATACACTGTGAATTTATTATTTTCAGCTACCTGAAAGATACATCTCTGAATTCTACCCTCCACTACCTCAGTTCTTTGCCTTCAAGACATAGACAGTTATTTGTGGATGGACATAGTTACTTCCTAGTTTTGTGAAAACGCATTCATTGAACAGTACATTTACCTGTCATATTTTATTGTCTAAGCTTTCCAGCAAAATTTAAAGAAACTCCCTCACCTGGAAAACATGTACTTCTTGCAATTCACTATAGCACTCATTGATCTTTCAACATGTTGTTGCAAATGGACATTTTATTCTGTGATCGTAGATGATTCACTAGCTACCTTAACATTATTATTATGGGCCGGCATCACGGATCAATAGGCTAATCCTCCACCTTGCGGCGCCGGCACACCGGGTTCTAGTCCCAGTTGGGGCGCCGGATTCTTTCCCGGTTGCCTCTCTTCCAGGCCAGCTCTCTGCTGTGGCCCGGGAAGGCAGTGGAGGATGGCCCAAGTGCTTGGGCCCTGCACCTGCATGGGAGACCAGGAGAAGCACCTGGCTCCTGCCTTCGGATCAGCATGGTGCGCCGGCCGCGGCGGCCATTGGAGGGGAACCAACGGCAAAGGAAGACCTTTCTCTCTGTCTCTCTCTCTCACTATCCACTCTGCCTGTCAGCAGACTCATAGAATGGCAGATGTCCTAAATAGCACTCTGGCCTCAGAATCAGCCCTAAAGGCATTCCGATCTGGATGAAAAGCCCATGAGAGTATTTCAGGCATGGAAAGCCAAGACACTCTGGCAAAAAGATCTCTGTGAGTGAGATCCCAGTGGAAAGAACAGGTCTTCAAAGAAGGAGGTACCTTTCTCTGAAGGGAGGAGAGAACCTCCACTTTGACTATGACCTTGTCTAAACAAGATAAGGGTCGGAGAACTCAAGGGGCTTCCATAGCCTTGGAAACTCATGACTGGTGCATAAGGAGATTACTGATGCCATAGACAGGAGTGTCAATTTGTAAAGCCAACAACAGGAGTCACTGTGCACTTACTCCTCATGTAGGATCTCTGTCCTTAATGTGCTGTACATTGAGGCTTAATGCTATAATGAGTACTCAAACAGTATATTTCACTTTGTGTTTCTATGGGGGTGCAAACTGTTGAAATCTTTACTTAATGTATACTAAACTGATCTTCTGTAAAAAAAAAAAAAAAAGAAATTATCAATTCCCAACTTGACTCTCACTGGGATTAAACATGACAATAGGTCTGATCTGATTTCATCATCATTTAAAAAAATCATCTATTATTTTTCACTTTATGTTTCTGTGTGGGAGCAAACTGTTGAAATCCTTACTTAATGTATACTAAGCTGATCTTCTGTATATTAAGATAATCAAAAATGAATCTTGATGTGAATGGAAGGGGAGAGGGAGTGGGAAAGGGGAGGGTTGTGGGTGGGAGGGACGGTATGTGGGGGAAGCCATTGTAATCCATAAGTCGTACTTTGGAAATTTATATTCATTAAATAAAAGTTAAAAAAAAGAAAAAATAACATTATTATTAACTATTAATTAATTATTAACATTATTAATATTATTATTAAAAGTGGCTAATAGTGCCACTTTTTATAATATCAAATAACTTTTTACTATACAGAAAGAAAGCTTGAAAATCAAAGTTTCATCTTTCTATATCTTTGAGTATTGCCTACAAGTACTGTTGGTCAAAATGCTGTATATGTCTGCATTATTCTGTGACATGCTAGAATTCACTCTGTTAAGAGTGGATATTACATTGAACACAGACTCATTGAATATCCAAGGGAAAAGTCTCTAGGTTGAGTTTTCAGTGTCAGCTTCCTGAACCATATATAAAACTGCCATGATAACAAAGTTGATGCTCTCTTAGAACTACATGATTTCTTCCATAACTTAAATCAACAAAATAGATATCCCGTAATGAACCAATTTCTTCATGTTGTTCACTTCTGAAGCAGAGTGGATATAAATTTTAACCTAAACCCCATTGACCCTGGGGTATATTATTTTTGCATACTCAAAAAAGGTAGGTGTCACAGGGTAATAAATTTTCAACATTTACAAAGTGTGTTAAAATTTTTTGGACAAATCAAATGCAATTTAGTCATGATTTGATTCTCTATCCACTCACTCTCTCACTTACTTGCTCTCTCAAACTCTTGGCTCTCTCACTTCTTCCCTCTGCTATATTTTCCCAATATCATATTTGTTTACATAATTTGAAGCTATGAAATTCGACTGGTGTTTATGTTATCCATATGAAATTATTTTTCTACCTAATATCTTATTTGATTATTCTTTTATTGATAGTGCCATCATGATTTTCTTTCATTCGTGCTCATGTAATGTAATTTTGATTTAATTTTACATTTATAGTGGTATGTCAATTTTAAAAAATAGTCTAATAAACATGAAGTCAATGTTTAGTTTTTAATACAATCTGGTTGTGATTGTAGAGATTTATTTTCCCAAATGAAGCTTTCATTTATATGACACAACATTAAGCTAAGTTCCATCTAACTTCAATCTCATAGTTGTTACGTTCATTATAGATTTTATTTTTAAAAAATTTATATATTAATTTATAAGACAAAGAGTCAGAAAAAGTGATAGAGAAAAAAATATCTTCCATCCACTAGTTCACTACTCAAAAAACTGCAGCAACAAGGTTTGGGAGAGGCCAACGTCATGAGCCAGGAACTCCACCAAGGTCTTCCTAACAGGTGCCAGGGACTCAAGTGCTTGGGCCACCTCCCATTGCCTTCCCAAGGACATTGACAGGAAGCTGGACCAGAAACACAGTAACCAGAACTTGAACCAGCACTTCAATATGGGATAGGGTGTTTCAGGCTGCAGGTTAACCTGCTGAACTTTGATGTCAGACCTCTTCCCCCATAATAGGCTCTAATTTGGAAACTTTTTTTCATCTCTTACAGAATCTTTCTCAAAATCAAATTGCCATCTCTGTTACATGTTACTTTCATATTAAAGGTACAACATACATGTTCCTGAAAATGTTTTGAAAACACTGTCATCTTCAAAAATCATGTTTACCTTCTTGCTCCAAGCTTATACCAGAAAAGTCATTATGTTAAAATGTGAATGAATTGACTCTTCATTTCTAAACTCCAAAGTACCTTCAAATAGCACCATTTTCTGCCCTGTTATTATGTTAGTATTACTATTATTAGTTTAGTTAAGACACAGGGATTTAAAAAAATTGTTTATTTGAAAGTCAGTCACAGACAAGAGGGAGAGATAGAGATCTTCTATCTGTTGGTTCACTCACCAGATGGCCACATTCAGGAGGCAGGAGCTTCTTCCAGATCTCCCACGTGGGTGGCAGGGGCCCAAACACTTGAGCTATCCTTTGCTGCAGGGAGCTGGTTTGGAAGTGGAGCAGCCAGGACATGAACCAGTGTCCATATGGGATGCCAGCATCATAAGGAGTAGGTTTACCCACTACACCACAACGCCAGCCCCAAGACACAGGGATTTTAAAACAATGAACTTGTTAGGTAGATGGAAGCGGTGAGAAAGTAGCAAAACAATGAACTTGTTAGGTAGATGGAAGCGGTGAGAAAGTAGCCAGTTTGTGGAAGACAACCCAGAGACAAGGGAGTACTGCCTGTCCTGCGGCACAGCAGAAAACAAGGGCGGGAGAGGGCTCTGCTGCAGATGCGACTTGCCACCTAGAGGAAAAAGAAGAGTTTGCATTCTCACCTCCCGAGCTCCCTACCTTTCCTCAGTGCCACTTCTTGCCCAAAACACTTGAGAGTTTTGAAAAAGTAGCATGAAAAGTTTATATTTCTTAAAGGAGAGGAGAAGAGGAGAAAAGAGAGAGAGGCGACAGGACCACCAGACACTGTCTACCCACTTACCAATCAGCAACATTCTAACGCCCATCAGTTTTAATTTACCATGCAAAGGCTAATGCTCCCACCTAACCTGAGGTGAATTTCTGGCTTTTGGAATCAGGACACTTTCATGCTCTTCACATCCAGGAGGGAGTCAGTCTGAATAATCATGATTTTCCAGCTATGGTAATGATGAGATACTTACTTAGGTTCTAAACATTCTGCCGAGAGCAACGATAAAGACTAGAAAAAGTTTCAAACTATTTGCTTGAAGGCAATAGCACTACTGGGTAAGGCCACAGGTTCCTCAACACCAGATAAAAGAGGATTGCAACAAAGTGAACCTGAAAATTGGCAATGCGTTTGGTAATTCTCAAAACAGCTGTAAGCCTGAATAAGTGAGAGGAGCTTCCAGCAGCCTTACCAGGCTGCAAGGGGCAAACACTGCACAAATGATTAAAGGCTTTAAAAAATTCCTCAAGTTTTCAATTAGTTCTTCCAAAGAATTATAGCTTTGGAATAGCGGGGAGGAAAGAAACAGAGACAGTTATCAAAAAGACTGAAGGCTGCACTATAATAGTGTTGTCTGTTTAGATCAGTCATCTGACATGAGTTTGACTGTCTTCCAGAATCAGAAATTTAAAAGTCTCTGGATAAAACCAATAAAATTAATAACCAAAAATTGTCTCTAAAATGTTTCATATATAACTTCCAACATCCAATAAAAATGACCAATTTCTCAGGAGAGAAGCTTCGATGATGAGAAAGTAAGAGGAGACCCAAAGGAGATTCAGATACTAGAATCAACAGATTATACTAGGAGTCAAAAAAATTCACAGTAAATGTTTGAGGAGATAGATATATTTACCCTGATTGGGCATCACATAATATACGCACGTGTTGAAACATCACATAGTACTCATGGATATGTAAACATTTTGTTTTAACTAAAACTTTTTAAAAACTATGAAGTGCTTATTATTAAAAACTGGATTTCAAAAGTTTTGCACCAAAATTAGCTTCTCTTTTAATTCTATTTCCCAAACATTAGTCACAGTTCTCCAGAGAAAGAGAAGCAATAGACATATAGGAACAGATTTAATATGAAGGATTGGCTCACATGATAATGAAGACTGGGAAGACCTACAATTTGCTCTCTATAGACTGGAGGCCCAGAAGGCTGAGAATCGGGTGAGCCAATGATTCAAGTCCCAGTCAAAGTGAAAAGGCCCAGAAACATTTTAGAGAGAGAGAGAGAGAGAAAGAGAAGAATGAGAGCTGTAGGGAGAGAGGGGGAGGAAGGGAGGGAAGAGTGGAATATTATTTTCTTAGAATTCTATGAACCTTATTGAATCTGTTAAAAATAAAACTAAATTAATATTCTCATAAAAACAGTCCCAAGAATAAGAACCACAAATGTCTGAGTTCAGGAGACGATGAACACCCAGCCCAGGCTGAGACAACAAATTCTCCCTTCCTCTGCCTTCTCGCTCTATTAAGAGCCCAATGGATTGGATGACACCCACTCACATTTTAAGAGCATTCTTCTCCATTTTATTTACTAGTTCAAATGGCAATACATTCTACAAATACCCTCAAATCACAACCAGAATTAATGTTTTATCAGCTATTCGAGAATCCTTAACTCAGTCAAGCTAATCCATAAATTTAATCATCACACAGACAAAAACTTTAGGTACATGTTTAAATATATATGGTTAGATTAAAAACTGAATAAAATGTAATGCAATCTATAAGAAAAGGATTAAATGGCAATTCAAAAACTGAAGAACGTGTTAATGAAATTTAAGTCACAGGAGATAAGTTCAAGAATATTCTAGATACAAAAGAAGAAATAATTATTGAACTGGAAGGTCAGAAAAAATAGCAAGTCTGGTACATTTTTTGAGATGTATTTATTTTATTTGAAAGGCAAAATTGGAGAGAAAGACATCTTCTACCTGTTGGTTCATTCTCCAAATGATTCCCACAGCTGGGGCTGAGAACTCCATTTTGGTCTCACATTGCATGGCAGAGAACTAAGTACTGGGTCCATTTTCCACTACTTTTCCAAGTCCAGTAGCAGGGAGCTGGATTGGAAACTAAGCAACTAGGTCTCGAACTGTTGCCCAAATGGTATGCTGGCATTGCAAGCGGTTGCTTAACCCACTGCACCATAATGCCAGCATCCTGATACAAGTATTTAAAAAAAAAAGTTAAAAATACAGGCAAATAAGAAACCTGTGAGACAAAAAAATGATTTGAATACATATGCAATTGTAGTTCCAGATTGAAACATAGTAAGGAATGAATATCCAAAGAACAGATAACTATTCTGCAAAATCTGAATTTAAATTGTGTAAAATAATTCTGTAAGTTTTATAATATGTATGCAGTATACATAGAGTTAAAATCATCACAACATTCACAGCACAAGTAAGCAGTACTTATATTTAGAATTTTCCAAGATTTTATACTGCCTAGATAATGATAAAATGTGAATCATTATTGTATTTTAGTAATAATTTTATGTTGGAGTCTCCCAAGTGACACTGAAAGATTAATAAAACAGCATTTACTAACAAGGTACAGTACAATTAAGAAACTGATTAGTTTAGGAAAACACTCCAAAGCAGTAATAAAGTATGGAAGAAGAATACGGAACCTGAGGACAAACAGAAACCTGAAAGCAGGGGTGGGAATTTGGCACTACAGTTAATTAGCGACTTGGGACACCACATCTCTTATTCCAGTGCCTGGTTTGAGTCCCAGCTACTCCAGTTCTGATTGAACTTCCTGCTAATGCACGCCCTAACAAGTAGCTGGTGCTATCTCATGTATTGGGGCCCTGCCAACTCTTAGGAGACTTTGATGGAGTTCTAGGCTCCTGACTTCAGTCTGGCCCAACTCTGGCT
Organism: Oryctolagus cuniculus; assembly: GCF_964237555.1. Taxonomy (NCBI): domain Eukaryota; kingdom Metazoa; phylum Chordata; class Mammalia; order Lagomorpha; family Leporidae; genus Oryctolagus; species Oryctolagus cuniculus. Next base: position 13,607,691 of record NC_091441.1, on the reverse strand, counting down.
ATTGTTGGCATTTGAGGTTTGACCCAGCAGATGGAAGACCTTTCTCCATCTCTCTCTCTCTCTCTCTCTCTCTCTCTCTCTCCTTCTCTTTCTCTCTCTCTCCTTCAAATACAATAGGAATAAGTAAATTTAAACAAAAAGTGCTTGATGCTACATGTAGCTAAATAAACAGAAAATAAGTTAATATTTAAATCCAAATCAATCAATAATTATATTAAATTTAAACAGATTAAATATTATGGATAAAAGAACAAAAAATGTAGGAATGGAAAATAAAAACAATAGGCTGTTTAAACTATGGCAATAAAAGGGTGTATGTAGTTATGCTATGAAAATAGTAACCAAACAAAACAAAAAAGAAGAAGGAAGGAAGGAAGGAAGGAAGGAAGGAAGGAAGGAAGGAAGGAAGGAAGGAAGGAAGGAAGGAGAAACCAAGGAATCTGGAATTCTTTTTAAACAGTAGGTTGACTTCAAGGAAGTAATTATTACTACAGACATGGGAACAAACCAAAAAATGATAAACAACAGTTAAATGTCCCTAAATGACCTGTATAGAAAATTACACCCAATTATTACAAAATACACATTTCATTCAAATACTCAGAATATTTATAAGCATAGATAACATGCTATCTATATATATACTGGTAAAAATTGCAAAAATTTAAAGTCACATATAAAATATTCTCTGTCCCCAGTGGGTATAGTTTAAAAAAAACAATAAAAATTATTTAACTGCAAAATGTGTTTTACAACTATAAATTAAGCAATATCATTCTTAGAAAAAATCCAAGAATTAAAGTAGAAATAAATATGGAAATCAGGAAAAAAGGAAATGATTTTAAAAACAAAACAATGTAATAACTCTCCACCTGTGCCTTTTCAGAGGCTTGCTACAGCATTCGTATTAACTCTCATTTACATTTTGAACTTCATCAAAGCTGATGTGCAATTATGTCTCATTCCCGTCATGAGTCATGACTATTCATACAGCCTATGCACAGTCTTCTCTTTTTGGAGGCCCCAATCAAAATTAGAAATGCTACAGGTTATTTTGTTTTAAAAGTCCAGGAGAACACTCAGTCGATACAGAACATTCATCTTCCATTCAAGGAGCCCTGGAGGGGTTATTTATTTGATAAGCATTAGCACAAAATGAGACACCTTGTCTCATCATAGTGGTGATACACTGGCATGCCCCAGACCATCTGCTCCCTATACCTTATTAGAAAAGTAGGCCCTAGTATTTTGTACTTTTATCCTCCCTCTGCCAAACATACGTCTAATAAGCACATCTGGGGTGCTTTGCCTGACCCGCTCACCAGGGATAATCAGTTGCTCTTACATGGAGAAAATTATGTTCTGTGGAATGTTGACTGGGTCAAGTTTCTAGGGACTAAATTTTAATACTAAGAGTTGGTATATCACTGAGTGAAGATAATGGAACTGTGTTACTGTCTCCTGGGGAAGCAAATGGCTCTGATCATTCTGGTGATTGAAGATGTGGAGGAAAACGTGTTCCCAGGTCACTACGAGTCTAGCAAAGCTAACACTCACACCATCTTTGTTATAGCACCTTCATCGCCATCACTATTTTTATAATAATCCACAATCATTTTCAAAATTCATCTAATTTTTATAAAAGCCAACAGTTAAGTGAAAGCTGAATGTAATAGGGATTTATTTGACTCTGAAGTATTTGATACATATGCTTTTACTCCTAAAAGAGATAAAATTACTTTCCATGGGTGTTCATTTGACTTACCAAACTTACATCTTTTCCTGTTACATAGATCTAGTAATATACCAGAAACCTACACCTCTACTTAAATTTCAAGGACTTGAAGTTCAGCTAACTACTATCACAAAATCCTGTGAGTCAAATTATTCTGCTTATCGTGACACTACTGATGTCTGTTAGGGTAATTCAACTTAGATTGTCTCAAACATCTTATCCCCAGTCACCAACTATCCAAGACCCTGTTATTACCACTGAAATAAAGGATTTCAATTCTAGTATAACCCGGTTCCACTTTCATTCCTATGCTATTGATGACAGCCATCAACAGAGCTTTTATAAAGATGTATTTTTCACAAGCACATTTATGAATTCCCCTTGTAAATGGAATGTCTTGTGGGCCCTGCCAGCTTATATTGTTGAACAGGAGTAGCAGATTTGTACTAATCGGATCCACTATTGCACTACTGTCACCCTAAGATTTGAACACCATCCCCTGCATTAAACCAAGGAAGGACCAATGTTTTTTGACTCATTAATAGGAGCTTTGGATTCAGACTTCCATAGCCAAATAAATAAACAAATCACACTCCAAATTTTCTTTTTTTTTCTTTTTTTTTTATTTGACAGGCAGAGTTAGACAGTGAGAGAGAGACAGAGAGAAAGGTCTTCCTTACATTGGCTCACCCCCAAAATGGCCACTACAGCCGGCGCCCTGCGCCAATCCGAAGCCAGGAGCCAGGTGCTTTCTCCTGGTCTCCCATGTGGGTGCAGGGGCCCAAGCACTTGGGCCATCCTCCACTGTCTTCCTGGGCCACAGCAGAGAGCTGGACTGGAAGAGGAGCAACTGGGACCAGAACCTGGCGCTCATATGGGATGCCGGTGCTGCAGACAGTGGATTAACCAATTGAACCACGGCGCCAGCTCCACACTCCAAATTTTCTATCTAGTATTAAAATCAGAACAAAGTTTAATGAACACTACAGTAAATTTAGCTTCATCCAAAAGTATATTCATCCTTTTTGAGCTATTATGTGAATCTACTCCTATGATTTCTTCCACATATTTACACATTAAAATTAATCATATTTTGTTATTCTTTTGCAGTAAATATCATATCCTCATGGGATAAACTGATAGATTCTCTTCTTGGACATACTGAGAATTAAGTATTTTCATGTGTGTGGAAACTGTTAAGAGATTATGGGTTAGATTCGAAAAGAACAGCCATGAGCTCTCTTTGCCAAGTGATGCAATCAAATATTTTCTGCTTGAGAGAAAGCCTGCTTTTCTAACAGTGAAGTTAGAGTCGCTTTCAATTATACAAAGGATAAGCAAAATTTAGCCCACAAGTGTCCTCATCCTGTCACAAACTTAAGCAATGATGGCTTGACCTTAAACATAGAGACAGACACAGGGTAGACATTTGACCTGGTGATCAAGACACCACTTGAGACATCTGCATCCCATATCACAGTGAAGACATTTGGGTCAGTGGTTAAAAGGAAGCTGTATAGGAAATAGGGGAGCCAAAACTCAAACAAGACACTCTGTTTTGTGATTTAGGCATCCCAAGGAACATAATCACTACACCATACACCTGACCCCACGGCCCTAACTTGGACCAGTCCTTCATATCAAACATCTATGAGCAATTATTTAAGTAAAGACAACATTACTGATTGCTAATGACCGAGTTCACGTTGAAGTAAGTGATAACCTCCATCCTGGAACCTTGGCTTGGGAGATATTGCTCTGGGATCACTGCTGAGAAAAAAGACTGTAACGGTCAGGGTCAAGCCAGGAAAGAAGCAGCTGTCTGAATATTTGAGAGGAAGATAATTTAAAGCAGGAAATTGGTAGCAGACGTGATGATAAACCTAGGAAATAATTAGAGGACAATGACTCAACACATGGATTAGTGATAACAGGTTATTGAAAGTATACTGGATCTGAAAAACAAAACGAAAGAAACAAGCTCATAAAAAGCCAGGAAGCAATGATACCAGGCCAAAGAGCCTTGCCAAGGGCCACCAGGAAGATGAGGAAAGCCTGGAGGGCTGTCTGTGGATGCAGAGGCGTGGAGAGTATGTTGCCACTGCTGGAAGCATCAACCGCGAAAAGGAATGGGAGAGAAAGTAACCTTGCTTCTCTCTTCTTTCTGCCATTTATTCTCTCATTAGAATCTGTGCTTAACCAAACCTTGCCAAAAGAGAGCTGACACTCAAGGAGAGGTTCAGCCCTCCTGTCTTTCAGAACCCAAATAGGAGGGGTGAGGAACAAATCTGTGGAAAACAGCTTAGACTAGTTCAGTGGGTCAGTTATTGAAGGAAGGAGGGAATGAGAGAATAGAAAAAAAGAAATAAGACTATGGCAGAGTTGGTAGTGGGGGAATGGGGCTGATGATGGTAATGGGGACAATTTGATAGTACTTTGGAGCCACTGTAAAAGTCATATTCATCACATTTGTAATCTCTCCTCTCCAACAAAGAGCATCTCCAGGTGTAGTATGCCACTAGGATGTTCTCTCTGTAGACCACTACCAGAAAGACACATTTCAGGGGCTACTAATGCAACATCTCTCTGCTTAATATAGCAGACGACATAACTTGCTAAGAGATACTTGGGGATTTTCATTGCTTCTGGTGAATCTCTAAAAATAAAGTCTTTTAGAGTAGGAAGATGCAGAATTGAAAGCATCCAAATGATGCCCACAATACTGCACACCTCCAACCAGCTCAGGATTTACTGGTTGGTGACCAGGATAAAGTCTTATAATCATGATACCTTGTTCTTCCAGGAAGAAACTACTATGTCTTCTGGGATTGCATACCCAGGTTCCCAACGACCACCACCACCCCGCAAAGAAAGAAATGATCTACATATCTATTTATAATAATAAGACAATTTGGAAGTAGAGAGGTTGATGTTACTGCATAAACCAAAATTTTGCAAGAGCTTAGAACTTTGTTTTTAGCTAAATTTAGTTTCTTATGTTTAATGTGAATAATTCCTTTGTTACATATCCTAAATTGTTTATATATAGTTTATGCATTATACTGAAAATAACATATGGGATGTCATCTGTTAGTTCTGAAAAGTTTGACATTAATGAGTGCAAAATATCAAGACAAAATTACATCTCTTAAGAACAAAACTATGAAAAAGCTCAACATGCACATGTAAAAAATTCTGGGGAGAAGTACATGAAAAATAATTGAAAATTATTAGAGAGCTAGGATATAATGATTGTTATACCTGAAAGTTATTTTCATTTTAGTCTTATTCTGTAATGAGATTCTATAGTGCTGTATGTATACCTTATTCTTAACAATAAGTAAATATTTGGGTCGCTAACTTTCATTTTTTTTTCATTTTCTAGACAACATATTGCCTCATTGTCATGCCTTAATAATTTTGTGAAATTTTATATTACAGCTTCTTATTATGCTAAGATTAGCTGAAATAAGATGTCAAAATATATTATTTTGTAACACTGTAGTGCTCTTCTGCAGCTTAACACTTGATATTATTTGTAAATGAATTCCAAAAAACCGTTTGTAAGAGAAAATCAAGTCTGAATGGCAGCAAGCACAGTTTATGTGCATGTCAGCATAAAACTTGGTCTGATCACATTAACTGAATGATAAAAAATTTACAAATAAAGATTTTGCATCTTTGAACAGAATCATGATATCCTTCATGCATTAATATAATATTCTGAAACTTGCTTTGATTCAGTTTTTATGCTAAGAATATACCATGCTAAGAATATCTACCATGGCATTATCACCAACAAATTTTCCCTACTTTTTATTTATCATATTAAAATATTACTATGTCACTCTTCTGTCCCAATCAGTGAAAAACATCACTGAGATGAATCTTGCAATTTATTTTCCCAAGGTCTCACAAAAATTGAGTAGCAAATAGAAAAGTAAGGCTGATAAATGCCCAGTTGCCATCAACTACTCTCCTCTCAGCCTCCCAAGAGATGAGATAGCCTGGAGAATTTTCATTAATTTCAAAATCACTTGCATAAGTCTAGTTCACCCAGGGATGATGGAAGTTTTTACTTTCCAATGACATGCATTGGGTTCTGTGGAATGGAGGGGTGCCTTAGTTGAGCTCTGAAAGCAACGATGTCTTTTTCACCAAAGCTACGGGCTACAGGAGAGACTTTAAAGACTATGTCGAGGATAAATAATCCCTTTATACTCACAGGTGATTTCTCTTGCTCAGGGCTTAGTCACACTAAGAGATCAATGTCGGAAAACTTTCACTTCAGTGACCTATGCTTTCACCCGTCAGCAAGCCTGGGCAGCTGATTTCTGATAGTGGTGATCTGGCACTTGTTCTGGAAGTAAAATATACCTAGCAATGCAAGTCTAGTTAGGTAAGGACCACATCAGTGTTATTTACGTAATAGTCTCAAATATGGGGAAAAAATCATGTGATGCCTGAGTTACTACACCGTACTGACCTTTTGTCTGAATGCCAACAAACAATATATTATTTTTGTTGTTTTTTTGGTCTCAGAGTAGCTTAACTCACTGGCAGGAGATCAAAGGCTTAGTCTCTTGAGGTTAAACACTAGGTTTAAGGTAGCTCCTTTATGTCCCTAAGTAAATCAATTAACCTTTCTGACCTACTTACGTGTAGCAGAAGTTGAGGCAAAATTGTGACTCTGCTCATCATAACTTAGCCAAGAACAACATATATGCACCAACACACACACACACACATAGTAAGAAAAGGAGAGTGAAAATATTTTGTTGTTTAAGTAGCACTTGTTTTGTGTATAGCTGATTTCTCTCAAAATAATTATTTCTCAAAAACAGTTACAAGATAATGTTGCAAACCATATTCCCCAGGAACAACATTGCTCATATTCAATATATTAGCAGAGAAGATGAGAGCCCTGCCTTCATGAAAGGCAACAATTGCTTCTGTCAGTTCCTTCAAATTCCATGTAGAGTTGCATTGATCAAGAGAGCTTTTGAGACGCATTAGAAAATCTTTTTCTGAAAGGAATACCCCCCGCTCCATTCTCCCAGGATCTGTCACCTCACATTTGGGTTTGATGAAGTGTGTTTGCTAAGTGCATGTGGCCATCCTTTCAGGTTTTATCGAACGGTACTGCTAAGGTAGGTTCGATCTGCTGAGGACATAGGTCTTGTCCATATTAGCTTCAAAGGGCCACAGACAAGCCTGCTTGATGGAAAGGTTTCAAGGCATTTCCTTTTGAAAACTCAGTTGTTCATGTTCTTATATCTATCTACATAATGCATGTGTTTTCCTTTGTCAGTTTTCAGAACGTGTCATTATTCCCAGCTCCCTGCTTTGGGCTTGCCATGAGCTTTGGAGTGACAGCCCTTGGCAGTTTACATTAGCATCATTAGGAGACTGATGATGCGCTTTCTCACTGGGGCTCTGTCAAGGTTTTATCCTAAATGTGGTTCCAACTTCTGTGATTTGTGTTGATCTGTCATCAACAGAGAGGTAGCAGTTTGAAAGACACAAAGAAAAGCCTTCCCACTGAAATAAGATAACATCAAAATTACCCTCAACTGTACCCCTTGTCCTGATTACATAAGAGTACCTAGTGATTTGTCAACAGAGAAACCTTGAATAAAGTTATCAGTTTGAAACCTTATCTTTAAGGTTTAGATATACCATAAATTTTAATTTTATTTTCATTCTATAAGGAATGAGTGATGTCCTAGTTTACTTTTATAAGATAAGCATCTAACGTGAGTACAAAAATGAACATTATTTACAAACTATTTGAAAAACTACATTAAATGAGACTATGCCTCTATTTCTAAAATATATTTTTGTTGAAATAGTATTATTAATTTTGTAGTCCTCCTGCTCAGTTCTGAAATTTACCAATTTTTGTAGTGTTGTTCTTCCTAATAATCCTTTGCTTTATTTGCAGTTCATGATGGTAAACCCATAATTAGCATAATCAAGGAAATAAATTTTATTCTAAGTGGCTTTGAATACCTCTACTGTTAATTTTTTTAAAGAAAGTTTTTTTTTTAATTATTTGAAAGTCAGAGTTACAGAAAGAGAGGGAGAGACAGAGAGAGGTCTTCCATCTGCTGGTTCACTCCCCAAATGGCAGCAATGGGCAAGACCGAGCCAGGCTGAAGTCAGGAGACAGGAATTTCATCCAGGTCCCCTACATATATAACAGGGGCTCAGCTGTTGGGCCATCTTTCAGCGTTTTACCCAGGCCAAGAACAGGGAACTGGATTGGAAGTGGAGCAGCTGGGACAGAAACTGCCCATATGGACTGCTGGTGTCACAGGAGGTGGCTTTCTCCACTGTGCTACAATGCCAACTTCTACTGCTAAATTTCCTGTTTTCTACCTGACGCAAGATTGCATATGTGCATGAAATTAAATCTAAAAATAAGTCCAGAAATGTTATTTGAGAATGATTCTGTGTTTTTTTAGTCTGGGAGAATATTCTGATTTGCCTACTTTCATCTACAGTATGTAGAAGAGAGAAATGTTTTTTAAAAAAGTGTTGTGCTAATGTTTTTAAAATAGTTCTTATTTGTGTATTATAAACAAAACATTACAAAAAAGAAATGCAAACATCTATGACAAATTCCTCAGGCTCTCTCTTCTCCTTCTCTTAGGAGGTGATCTTTCCTTCATGGGGAATTTAGTTTGTGCTAGAAGGCACACATTTATGGAACTAAGCCCCTTAACTCATTTTTCATTCCTCATGAGATATCTACATAAGTATGAAAATAAACAGTAAAATAATTTCATTAGCATTCACTAGTTTGCTTCTCAAAAAATATGTATAAAGGAAGGTAACCATTAATGAAAATGTCTGAAGGCCTACATTTAATGTTATCATTTGTGTTATGGGGTATTAGTATTTCTTATATCAGAAGATTATATTGTAAGATCTGATGAACAATTGGATGTGAAAATGCTCTGAAAAGAGAAAACATCTAAATTGAGACATCGTTTACATTGCTCTAATGCTTTCCTACGTCCTTAGGATCAGGTATGTTCATTTTCTGTGCCTGTGCAGATTGTCTACGAACACAAGTGTGCTTGTATACATTCCTTAGGGTTTTAGAGTCACCTCATGGCATGCTTTGTAATTTTCAGGGCTTCAACTCCACAGTTTGCAATTTTTAAAATTTTTTAAAGATTTTATTTATTTGACAGAGTTAAAGATTGTGAGAGAGAGTGGTCTTCTATCTGCCAGTTCATTCAACCAAATGGCGTCCAGGCTGAAGTCAGGATCCAGCAGTTTCTTCCTGATCTCCCACATGGATGCAGGGGCCCATTTGGACCATCTTTTGCTGCCTTCCCAGATGCACCAGCAGGGAGTTGGATTGGAAGTAGAGCAGCCAGGACTTGAACCAGCACCCATATGGGATGCCCGTGTCACAGGCAGTGGCTTTACTCACTATGCCACAATGTCAGCCCCGGTTTGCATTTTTTGATCAAGGGAATAGCTAAAGTAGGAATTTAATAAACTTACCTGCTTTTTGTATGATTGTTCAGTTTAACATCAATCTACAAGTACCTGAAATCAATCCTATTTTCATTGTTGGGAAACATTTTTAAAGTATATTTTTATATATAAGAAAGAAGGGAAAGGTGTAAAAAAATTTATTCACAACTGATTTCTTCATATTAACAAAATTTATATAGGAGTTTATTAGACTGTATATAATAGCCCCACCTCTCCAAAATATGTTCAAATGGCACATTATTATCTCAAAATTATTTTTTTATTTTCTTTAGCAACACAAAATGACCGATTACATTTTAAGAAACCATGCATTTTTTGTCCCAAGATTTACAACTTTTAAAAAAATCCATACTGAATGTATTATCTGTGTGATGGTTGGACCACCATCTGCTGCCCACAAAACATGCACATGAGCAGAAGGAAACTGTGTCATAAGTGGAGACAGGACTTAGTCCCACACACAGCATACAGGTGCAGGCACTTCAAGCATCAACTGCTGCACCACAGCGCCTGCCCACAGAAGATTTTCTAAATCTTCCCTTCCCATACCCTTTAAAAGAATCCAAGATTGAATACTCTTGCTTGAATCTGATCTCATCCACATAGGATCTCATCAAAGTAACTCAAAGAAAAAATATCTTTAATCTAAAAGTGTTAAATTATATGAGAATGTTATTAAAATGTTTTATACAAAACATTTATACAAAACATTTTAATTGAAGAATGTATTTGGATAAAAAATACTTTTTTTTCATTTTAAAGCATAGCTGTGCAGGTGTATGTATAGTAAACTTCAATTACATCTGTTTGATTTTCTAAGAAATATTTGTTGATTGACAAATTTTTTTTTTAACTTTTATTTAATGAATATAAATTTCCAAAGTACGAATAATGGATTACTATGGCTTCCCCCCCATACCGTCCCTCCCACCCACAACCCTCCCCCTTCCCACCCCTCTCCCCTTCCATTCACATCAAGATTCATTTTTGATTATCTTAATATACAGAAGATCAGCTTAGTATACATTAAGTAAGGATTTCAACAGTTTGCTCCCACACAGAAACATAAAGTGAAAAATAATAGATGATTTTTTTTAATGATGATGAAATCAGATCAGACCTATTGTCATGTTTAATCCCAGTGAGAGTCAAGTTGGGATTTGATAGTTTCTTTTCTTTTCTTTTCTTTCTTTCTTTTTTTTTTTTTTTTTTTTTTTACAGAGTATCAGTTTAGTATGCATTAAGTAAAGATTTCAACAGTTTGCACCCCCATAGAAACACAAAGTGAAATATATTATTTGAGTACTCGTTATAGCATTAAATCTCAATGCACAGCACATTAAGGACAGAGATCCTACATGAGGAGTAAGTGCACAGTGACTCCTGTTGTTGACTTTACCAATTGACACTCCTGTCTATGGCATCAGTAGTCTCCCTATGCTCCAGTCATGAGTTTCCAAGGCTATGGAAGCCCCTTGAGTTCTCCGACTCTTATCTTGTTTAGACAAGGTCATAGTCAAAGTGGAGGTTCTCTCCTCCCTTCAGAGAAAGGTACCTCCTTCTTTGAAGACCTGTTCTTTCCACTGAGATCTCACTCACAGAGATCTTTTGCCAGAGTGTCTTGGCTTTCCATGCCTGAAATACTCTCATGGGCTTTTCAGCCAGATCTGAATGCCTTTAGGGCTGATTCTGAGGCCAGAGTGCTATTTAGGGCATCTGCCATTCTATGAGTCTGCTGAGTATCTCACTTCCCATGTTGGATCACTCTCCCCTTTATTTATTCTATCGGTTAGTGTTAGCAGGTACTAGACTTGCTTATGTGCTCCCTTTGACTCTTAGTCCTTTCATTATGATCAATTGCGAACTGAAATTGATCACTTGGACTAGTGAGATGGCATTGGTACATGCCACCTTGATGGGGTTAAATTGGAGTCCCCTGGTATGTTTCTAACTCTACCATTTGGGGCAAGTCAGCTTGAGCATGTCCCAAATTATATATCTCTTCCCTCTCTTATTCCTACTCTTATGTTTAACAGGGATCACATTTCAGTTAAATTTCAACACTTAAGAATAACTGTGTATTAATTACAGAATTAAATCAGTCATATTAAGTAGAACAGACAAAAAAACTACTAAGAGGGATAATGTATTAAGTTGTTCATTAACAGTCAGGGCTATGCTGATCAAGTCACCGTTTCCCATAGTGTCCCTTTCACTTCAACAAGTTTCCTTTTTGGTGTTCAGTCAGTTGTCACCGATCAGGGAGAACATATGGTATTTGTCCCTTTGGGACTGGCTTACTTCACTCAGCATGATGTGTTCCAGATTCCTCCATTTTGTTGCAAATGACTGGATTTCGTTGTTTCTTACTGGAGTATAGTATTCTAAAGAGTACATATCCCATAATTTCTTTATCCAGTCTACCGTTGATGGGCATTTAGGTTGGTTCCAGGTCTTAGCTATTGTGAATTGTGCTGCAATAAACATTAGGCTGCAGACCGCTTTTTTGTTTGCCAATTTAAATTCCTTTGGGTAAATTCCAAGGAGTGGGATGGCTGGGTCGAACGGTAGGGTTATCTTCAGGTTTCTGAGGACTCTCCAGACTGATTTCCATAGTGGCTTGACCAGTTTGCATTCCCACCAACAGTGGGTTAGTGTCCCTTTTTCCCCACATCCTCGCCAGCATCTGTTGTTGGTAGATTTCTGAATGTGAGCCATTCTAACCGGGGTGAGGTGGAACCTCATTGTGGTTTTGATTTGCATTTCTCTGATTGCTAATGACCTTGAACATTTTTTCATGTGCCTGTTGGCCATTTGGATTTCCTCTTTTGAAAAATGTCTATTGAGGTCCTTGGCCCATCTCTTAATTGGGTTGTTGGTTTTGTTTTTGTGGAGTTTCTTGATCTCTTTGTAGATTCTGGTTATTAACCCTTTATCTGTTGCATAGTTTGCAAATATTTTTTCCCATTCTGACGGTTGTCTCTTCACTCTCCTGACTGTTTCTTTTGCAGTACAGAAACTTCTCAATTTGATGCAATCCCAATAGTTAATTTTGGCTTTGACTGCCTGTGCCTCCCGGGTCTTTTCCAGAAACTCTTTGCCTGTGCCAATATCTTGAAGGGTTTCTCCAATGTTCTCTAGTAACTTGATGGTGTCAGGTCGTAGATTTAGGTCTTTAATCCATGTTGAGTGGATTTTTGTGTAAGGTGTAAGGTAGGGGTCTTGCTTCATGATTCTGCACGTGGAAATCCAATTTTCCCAGCACCATTTATTGAATAGACTGTCCTTGCTCAAAGAATTAGTTTTAGATCCTTGATCAAATATAAGTTGGCTGTAGATGTTTGGGTTGATTTCTGGTATTTCAATTCTGTTCCATTGGTCTATCCTTCTGTTTCTGTACCAGTACCATGCTGTTTTGATTACAACTGCCCTGTAGTATGTCCTGAAATCTGGTATTGTGATGCCTCCGGCTTTGTTTTTGTTGTACAAGATTGCTTTAGCTATTCGAGGTCTCTTGTGCCTCCATATAAATTTCAGCACCAATTTTTCCAGATCTGAGAAGAAGGTCTTTGGTATCTTGATTGGTATTGCATTGAATCTATAAATTGCTTTTGGGAGAATGGACATTTTGATGATATTGATTCTTCCAATCCATGAGCATGGAAGATTTTTCCATTTCTTGGTATCCTCTTCTATTTCTTTCTTTAAGGTTTTGTAATTTTCATCGTAGAGATCTTTAACGTCCTTGGCTAAGTTTATTCCAAGGTATTTGATTGTTTTTGTAGCTATTGTGAATGGGATTGATCTTAGAAGTTCTTCCTCAGCCATGGCATTGTCTGTGTATACAAAGGCTGTTGATTTTTGTGCATTGATTTTATACCCTGCTACTTTGCCAAACTCTTCTATGAGTTCCAATAGTCTCTTGGTAGAGTTCTTTGGGTCCCCTAAATAAAGAATCATGTCATCTGCAAAGAGGGATAGTTTGAGTTCTTCCTTCCCAATTTGTATCCCTTTAATTTCTTTTTCTTGCCTAATAGCTCTGGCTAGAACCTCCAGAACTATATTGAATAGCAGTGGTGAGAGTGGACATCCCTGTCTGGTCCCAGATCTCAGTGGCAATGCTTCCAACTTTTCCCCATTCAATAGGATGTTGGCTGTGGGTTTTTCATAGATTGCTTTGATTGTATTGAGGAATGTTCCTTCCAAACCCAGTTTGCTTAGAGTTTTCATCATGAACGGGTGTTGTATTTTATCAAATGCTTTCTCAGCATCTATTGAGAGAATCATATGGTTTTTCTTCTGCAGTCTGTTAATGTGGTGTATCACATTGATTGTCTTGCGCACATTAAACCATCCCTGCATACCAGGGATAAATCCCACTTGGTCTGGGTGGATGATCTTTCTGATGTGTTGTTGCATTCTATTGGCCAGAATTTTATTGAGGATTTTTGCATCTATGTTCATCAGGGATATTGGTCTGTAATTCTCTTTCAGTGCTGCATCTTTTCCCGGCTTAGGAATTAAGGTGATGCTGGCTTCATAGAAAGAATTTGGGAGGATTCCCTCTTCTTCAATTGTTCTGAATAGTTTGAGAAGAATTGGAGTTAGTTCTTCTTTAAATGTCTGGTAGAATTCAGCAGTGAATCCATCTGGTCCTGGGCTTTTCTTTGTTGGGAGGGCCTTTATTACTGTTTCAATTTCTGTCTCAGTTATGGGTCTGTTTAGGTTTTCGATGTCTTCCTGGTTCAATTTAGGTAGGTTGCATGTGTCCAGGAATCTATCCATTTCTGATAGGTTTCCCTGTTTGCTGCCATACAAGTCCTTGTAGTAATTTCTGATGATTCTTTTTATTTCTGTGGTGTCTGTTGTTACATTTCCTTTTTCATCTCTGATTTTATTGATTTGGGTCTTTTCTCTTCTTTTTTTAGTTAGTTGGGCCAATGGGGTGTCAATTTTGTTTATTTTTTCAAAAAACCAGCTCCTCGTTTGGCTGATTTTTTGTAATGTTTTTCTTGATTCAATCCTGTTGATTTCTTCTCTGATTTTAATTATTTCTCTTCTCCTACTAGATTTGGGTCTGGTTTGCTGTAGGTTTTCTAGATCCTTGAGGTGAATAGAAAGCTCATCTATTTGGTGCCTTTCCAATTTCTTGATGTAGGCACCTATTGATATAAACTTTTCTCTTAACACTGCTTTTGCTGCGTCCCATAAGTTTTGGTATGTTGTGCTGTTATCCTCATTTACTTCCAGAAAGTTTTTGATTTCTCTTTTGATTTCTTCTATGACCCATTGTTCATTCAGGAGCATGTTGTTCAATCTCCATGTGTTTGCGTATGCTCTAGGGATTCCTGAGTTGTTCATTTCCAACTTCATTCCTTTATGGTCTGAGAAGCTGCATGGTATGATTCTAATTCTTTTGAATTTGCTGAGACTTGCTTTATGGCCTAGTATGTGGTCAATCCTAGAGAAGGTTCCATGTACTGCTGAGAAGAATGTATAATCTTTAGCTGTAGGATTGAAAGTTCTGTATATATCTGTTAGATCCATTTGGGCTATAGTGTCGTTTAAATCTACTGTATCCTTGTTGATCTTCTGTCCTATTGATCTGTCTATTTCTGAGAGTGGAGTATTGAAGTCCCCCAGTACTATTGTATTGGGGTCTAAGTCTCCCTTTAAGTCCGTTAACAAATCTTTTAGATAAACCGGTGCCCTGTAGTTAGGTGCATATACATTGATAATTGTTATATCTTCCTGTTGAATTGATCCCTTAATCATTATGTAGTGTCCCTCTTTGTCTCTCTTAATGGTTTTTGTGGTAAAGTTTATGGTGTCTGATATTAAGATGGCTACGCCTGCTCTTTTTTCATTTCTGTTGGCATGGTATATCTTTTTCCAGCCTTTCACTTTCAGTCTGTATGGATCTTTGTTGGAAAGATGTGTTTCTTGTAAGCAGCAAATAGATGGGTTTTGTTTTTTAACCCAATCAGCCAAACGGTTTCTTTTAACTGGACAGTTCAGGCCATTCACGTTCAATGTGACTAATGATAAGTGGTAACTTTGCCCTTCCATTTGCCAAAGATAAGTTCTAATATATGTTTTGAATTCCCTGTGATCTTTTGCTGTGAGCTTTCCTTCCTTGGTTTCCTTCCTTTACCTTCTTTCATATTGATGACCGTGTTTCTTTGTTTCTGTGTGTAACACATCTTTAAGCATCTTTTGCAGGGCTGGACGAGTGGCAACAAATTCTTTCAATTTCTGTTTGTTATGAAAAGTCTTTATTTCACCTTCATTCACAAATGATAGCTTTGTAGGATATAATATTCTGGGCTGGCAGTTGTTCTCTCTTAGTACCTGGGCTATATCTTGCCATTCCCTCCTAGCTTGTAGAGTTTCTGATGAGAAGTCAGCTGTGAGTCTGATTGGAGATCCTCTGAGAGTAATCTGACGTTTCTCTCTTGCACATTTTAGTATCTTTTCTTTATGTTTCACTGTGGAGAGTTTAATTACAACGTGCCGTGGTGAGGGTCTCTTTTGGTCGTGTTTATTAGGGGTTCTGTGAGCTTCCTGTACTAGGATTTCTCTGTCCTTCTCCAAACCTGGGAAATTTTCTGCTAATATCTCACTAAAAAGGCCTTCTAATCCTTTCTCCCTCTCCATGCCTTCAGGAACTCCTAGAACCCGAATGTTGGGTTTTTTAATAGTATCCTGAAGATTCCCGACAATATGTTTTAGATTCCTAATTTCCTCTTCTTTTCTTTGGTCTGACTGTATCCTTTCCTGTTCTCTGTCTTCTAAGTCCGATATTCTCTCTTCTGCTTCTCCCATTCTGTTTGTAAGGCTCTCTATTGTGTTTTTCATTTGATCTATTGAATTCTTCACTTCAGTCACTATCCCAGTTTCCTGTTGTACTAGTTGTTTCGTTTCATTTTGATTCCTCCTTAATATTTCATTTTCACGAGAGAGATTTTCTATCTTGTCCATTAAGGATTTCTGTAGTTCAAGAATTTGTTTTTGAGAACTTCTTAATGTTCTTATCAATTTTTTGAGATCTGCTTCTTGCATTTCTTCTATGTCATCATCCTCATAATCTTGAATTGGGGTGTCTTTTTCATTTGAGGGCTTCATGGTGACTTCCTTGTTTTTATTACCTTGGTTTTTGCGTTTGTTATTTGTCATATTGGAGATATTTGGTTTCTTCACTGTGGTGCTTTTTCTTGTTATACTATGACTCTAGATTAAGTGGACTATCTGTTTTTGATGGAGCCTTAGGGCTTGAGATGGGTGTGGCCTGAGAGCTCTGTTTGGTGTGCCAAAGGTGACACTCCCAGGTTAGGCGTGGTAAACCTCTCTCTCTCTCTCTTTTTTTTTTTGATTCAACAGGGAAGTTATTCTGCACAGCTGAACAAAGTTGGGGGTAGTTAGCAGGCAAATGATATACCCACAGGAGCCAGAGATCAGAAGCTCTTTCCCAAGGACCACACAGGGAATCTGTTCGGCCCTTAGAGTGGGCTCAAATTCTCCTTCAGTCTCCCACTGGGTTGCCAAAGTTACGGAATTGTAGCGTCTCTGGAGAGTGCTCACGTGAATTCCGTGAGTTCTCTCCCCCACCGTCTCTTTTTTCACAGTCTCAGTTCAGTAGCACCATAAATTTACTAAGTCCTAATCTCCTGTTAATTCGCCCCACCCAGAGTCAGGTTTTACTGCTAGGCTCAGGGCCGGTGCAGACCTGAGGTCGCTCTGCTTATGACGTATGTCCAAGATGGCGCCTGCTCTTTGTCTTGCTCGCCCTTGAGAGGTGAGCGGAGAGAGAGAAACCCGTGTCCGTACCAGTCACCTTTTTTTTTTTCCCTCTCTCTCTCTTCCAGTTAGCTTGGTGAAGTCCCCCCCGCCCCGGGGGTCGTTCCCTCTAGTCTCCTCTCTCCGCTTGCCTGCCGGTGTCTCGGGTTATTGAGGTTCGGCTCACCTCGCGTTCCAGCGCTGGTGTGTTGAGTCTGCCGCTGGTGTCCCGAACTGTGGGCTCCCACGCTCTCCACGCAGGTCTGCTCCCCTTCCAGCGCGGATGTGTGGACTCGGAGCCCTGGACTTCCCAAGTCTCCCCGCTGTTGCACTCCCCTTCGAGCACTTGCGCGCAGACCCTGCAGCTTGTGCAGCTCAGTCCCGCGGCTCGGCTTCCGCGGCTCAGTCCCCTGATTGACAAATTTTAAAGTATAACTAAATAATCTCCTTATTATATCCTTCTGCTACCCCATCCTCCAAAAGCAAATAAGAATATACATTGACACAAAACTATGTAAAATTTATTTCACATTTTCTTTCCATTTTTAAGGAAAATATATGAACTATCATGAGGAATATTTTAATTTATCCTTTAAAGTGCACTTAGATGAACTCTAGCAAGAAACCCAATTATTTATAAAATATCATTATTTTATGGCCATATTGTTATTAAAGGAAATGTAAAAAGAGCTTCCTTTAAACTAATAGAATAATTTAACTATATTGTAAACCTAATATTCAGAAACTCATGCTTTAAGACCAAACTACTTTTTTTCCCATTTGTATAATTATAGCCAGAATACTTTACCTAAAGGACCTATAGACTTCATAATGATTTTTCAATGACTGAAATAAAAGCTGTAAGAAAACAACCTATAAACACAGAAATATTAAAAATAATAACTGTTCCCACTTGTCTATGGAAAACAAATATAATAAAATCTCTTTCACCAAATAAAATATCACATATACTTATTTGACAAAAAAAAAAGAGAAAGTGTCAAATGCTAGTTCCAACTGTAGACTCCTGTGTTAGAAACAGCTAGAAATGAGTGGTTACAGGTGTGTTTAACAGGGATGCAAACACAGACGGCGGTCCTGCCACTGATGATATGGCTACTTCCAAGGGTGAACAACTTCCTGCTGAACTTCTAGAAAATCTAGTGCATACTAAAATATGTATAAAGGACTTGATGTTTATCTGTGTAATGGATTAGAATGTAGTTTATTTCACCTACATAAAACAATTTGTCACACATGGAAGATTGGAAGATCATTAGAAACTCACACAGGGCAATGAAATATAAAATGTTTGTACAAATTTGCCCCCAGATATGAGAACTACTAAAACACTGCCACAAGTTTCAGAGAGAACTACTAAATTATAGGATTCACTTCCATGTAGGACTTTGAATTTGTAAGTATTTGATAAGTTGGTGATAGACATCTTCATTAGGGAAAATATTAGGGAAATGAAATGTAATCAACAGTTCAAGACTACTCACAATTGCTTAAAATAATTATATGATTTAGATTACAATCAGCTAACCAAGCCTTTATTTTTGTGTTCTTAACAATCTCTCATTCTCCCTCCATACAAGCACATGAATATAATTCCTATACAATAGTAGTTCAATAAGTTCACAGAAAAATGGAATTAAAAGATATTTATACTGTTGCAAAATATTTTAAATGTACACAAATTTTTCACCTTAAGTACTTGCCATTTACCATTTCAAGATTACTCCTATATCTATGAAATTTATAGTGTAAATGATGAAAAAAATAAAAGCTAATATCCCGATTTTGTTTCCTAGAACAACTAATATTACATGTGAGTGCCAGGTGTATTTAAGCTATTTTTTATACTTTTTTTCACCAGAGCAAGGCCAACTCAAAATTATTAGAAAAATCTCATTCATCATCTCTCTAATTTTGGAGAGCTACTCTGTAGATTTCAGTTTACTGGTCCCAAATCTGTGAGACTTGACATTGGAAATGGTGATTGCAAGAAAGTGCTTGCCTTAACTTAGATCTGTAACCACACCATCAATACAGATTTAACATTTTCCTTCCTGATTGCTATGCAGTGTATAATGAACCTGGAAGACCAAAACAGTCTTTGGTATCATTTTTCCTGTACGGTCTAACATCTGCAACTCCATCTTTTGTAATGTAAATGATAATAGCTTCTATTCCAAAAGATATTTTAATAAAACATAATCACATATGCAATTCATATAATTAACTATTTTATACTATCCTCTGAAAGCTATATATAATGTAATTTTTATTTCTTCAACATCACTTTTATTAAAACTTATTTGGTTTTCAAGAAACAATCTTTAATTTTGTATTCAAATAGCCAGGCCAATAAAAAATAGCATTTCAAATTTAGAATTTAAATCATTTTTAAACAACTTAGCTAAATAATACAACATCCAAACTTTAAGAGTACCTGTATTCAGAGTTTTCAAAATAGATAGGCAGGTTACTTTAATTGAAATAATCTCTTTTTTTTTTTTTTGGATGAACGAATTATTTTAATGATTTGATGTTGAGACAGTATTGCTTTCAATAAAAGTGACACAAATGCTTTTGTGCCTTCTGAGGCATCATTTTTGAGACACAGGGCTGTATTTCCTATTTAAAGAATAACTTAAACAAAAATGTATAAGTAAGGACAAACCATAAGGATTAGATCCTTGTATCTAAGGGCAACCAAAAATAGTCTTTAAAATTACATACTTCTTAAATAAATAAGCAGAAGTACACTTTTTAATTTATTTTTTTATTTTTTTGACAGGCAGAGTGGACAGTGAGAGAGAGAGACAGAGAGAAAGTCTTCCTTTACTGTTGGTTCACCCTCCAATGGTCCTGCGGCCAGCGCGCTGCGGCTGGAGCACGGCGCTGATCCGAAGCCAGGAGCCAGGTGCTTCCTCCTGGGCTCCCATGGCGTGCAGGGCCCAAGTACTTGGGCCATCCCCCACTGCACTCCCTGGCCACAGCAGAGAGCTGGCCTGGAAGAGGGGCAACCGGGACAGAATCCGGCGCCCAGACCAGGACTAGAACCTGGTGTGCCGGTGCCGCAAGGCGGAGGATTAGCCTAGTGAGCTGCGGCGCCGGCTGCAGAAGTACACTTTTAACATACTTCAAGAAATACTATTCTATGAACCGGTATTGTGGCACAGTGTGTTAAGCTGCTACCTGCAACATCAGCACTACATGTAACACCAGTTCTACTCATAGCTGATCTAGTTCCAATCTAGTTCCCTGCTTATGCAGCTGAAAAAAGCAATGGGAGACAGTTCAAGGGCTTAGGCCCCTGCTTGGCTCCTGGCTTTGGTGTGGCCCAATCCCAGCCATTGAGGCCATTTGGGGAGGAAATCAGTGGATAGAAGATATCTTAGATATGTTTCTCACTCTTGCTCTCACTCTCACTCTCACTCTCACTCTTACTCTCACCCTCTCCTTCTCTCTTTGTAACTCTACTTTTCAAATAAATAAACAAGTCTTTAAAAAATATACTATTGTATACATGAATAGTAAGCATAAAAATCAGAAATTTTCTGCAAGTGATTAGCAGGTATTTCTTTCTAAGTAAGGCTATGAAAATCAACACTGTAGGAATAAATGGTGTTGCTAACACTGTGGAAGCTGATAATGGGGTAAATGTGTGTAGGGGGGAAGGGGAAAGAGAGAGAGAGAGAGAGAGAGAGAGAGAATATATATCTATATATTATATATATAGATATATATATATATATAGAGAGAGAGAGAGAGAGATCTTCCATATGCTGGTTTGTTCCCCAGACGACCACAAAAGCCAGGGTTGGGCCAAGCCAAAAATCCAGGAGCCAGGAGCCCCACGTGGGTGGCAGAATCTCAAGCATGTGAGCCATCTTCTGCCGCTGTTCCTAGGCTGTTAGAAGGGAGCTGGAACAGAAGTGGAGCAGCAGAAGAGGAGCCACCACCCTATAGGGTGCTGGAGCTGCAGGCAAGGGGCTTTACCTGGTAAGCCACAACACCCCCTGTTGTTTGCAAAACTTCCATTTGCATGCTGCTTTTCCTGAAGTGACTTTCCTAACCCTTAACCTTAGTCTGAATTATTATCTGTTGTAATGGATTTCATTTGGAACTGAACTACTCTTGTCATCTCTTTATTCTTTATTATTTTATTATGGCTGATTGCCTCCTTTCTTTTATACACTGTAAACTCTCAGAAGGTAGAAAAAAACCAAGTACATTTTGGTTCATTTTTGTATCCCTAATTCCTATCAGATGCCTGGCTCAGAGAAATCATTTGTTGAAAAAAAAATTGTATTGAGGAGGATAGAAATACAAATAGTAATTTTGTTGCTTGCAACAGTGCATGACTCATACAAAGTCAAATGAATGAATAAGTAAAATAAAAGAAGCCCTGGCTCACTTGGTTAATCCTCTGCCTGTAGCAAAGGCATCCCATATGGGCACCAGGTTCTGGTCCTGGTTGCTTCTCTTCATTCCAGCTCTCTATTGTGGCCCAGGAAGGCAGTGGAGGATGGCCCAAGTGCTTGGGCCCCTGCACCCACATGAGAGACCAGGAGAAAGCACCTGGTTCCTGGCTTCGGATGGGTAGCGGGCATTTGGGGGGTGAACCAGTGGAAGACCTTTCTCTCTGTCTCTCAATCTCACTGTCTAACTCTGCCTGTCAAATAAAAAAAAAGAAATCAAATATATACATATAAAAACAAATGAATATATAAGCAAAGTAAAACAAATAATAGATATTTATAATAATTTACCTTATAAATTTATCCTTTGTATCTCTTACTATATTGTATTGCCATTAAAATTTTTCAGTTGTATTCTTTATTTGACTATATTTTGTTTGATTAGGCAGTTATTTACTAGGTATAACATTGAAAATGGAATAATAAAATGATCAGAAAAATTATATAAATTGAATTTATCATTGTGACATTCTTTTGTATTTCATAGAATTCCGTAAAGAAAGTAGAAAGGCAGCTTATATGAAGAAATTTTTGCAAATTGCATATATGACCATTTAAGGGGTTAGTATTTAGAATGAAGAACTTTCAATGACTCAATAATTGAAACACAAATACACAAATGAAAAAGCTGTCATAGGGTCTGAATAGATGCTTTTCCAAACAAGATATACAAATGACCAGTAACTGTTTGAAAATAGTGTTGACGTCACTAGTCACCAGGGAATGCTAATCAAAACCACAGTGTGATGCCACTCTATTTCCAAGTGAACGCAGAGAAACAAATTTCAGATAACATGTGCTGAGAGGTAGTATGAGAAGTTGGAGTAGTCATCCATTGCTGGTGAGAAGGCAGATAGGCGTTGCATCCACTCTGGAAAACAGTCTTCAGACTCCTCAATAATGAAACACAGCATCGCCCTGTAACCCAGTAATTGCAGTCCTAGATATTTACTCAAGAGCCATGAAAACATGTCCACAGAAAAGTCTGTACCTGAACATTTGCAGTAGCATTATTCCCAATAGCCAAAAAGCACAAACCCCTCGGATGCCCATCCGTGGATGAGTGGGTACACAAATGTGGCATATTAATGCAATGGAACATTGTTCAGCACATGAAAGAACTCCACAAGGTATAGATACCTACAACAACACGGGAACACCTTGGGAACAGTATTTCACATGAAAAAAGTCAGTCACAAATGAGAGACCTGGGGTTGCTGCTGGGCCTCTAGCTCCAGTCCTGGCCCAATGGAGGCCAGTGAGGCATTGGATGTGTGAACCAGCAGATGGGACTGTGCTCTCTCTCTCCCTCTCTCTCTCTCTCTCTCTCTCTGTTTGTGTGTCTGACTACCTTCCTCCATATCATATAAATTTTAATTTTACTAAGAAATAATATGATGGATATCAAGAACACACCTAGCAGCTTAAAAAACAAACATTATAAATCATTATCAGTATATCTGAAATCCCTTAGATACCCTCCATAACCACATTCCCTTTGTCTTTCCCATATCATTCCCTGGTTTTAAAGTACTCATCATCCTGACTATGGTGTTATCTTTTGTATATGTGTCTCTATACTTTTATCTGCAAGTGTATTCCTAAATAATGCGTATTATTGTATATGCTTTTAAATTTTGTATCACATATAAGAGGTCTTGAAAAAGTTCATAGGGATTATATTATATGAAAAATTTACGTGTAGTTTGCAAAATATTTAACAAAAAGGGACATATTTTTTAAAATTTTAATGATTTGTATTTGAAAGGCAGAGGGACAGAGAGGGAGAAAGACAGACAGAAAGAGGGAGAAAGAGTCCCCATACATTGGTGCACTCCCTACGTGTCCGCAATGGCCAAGCCCAGGCTGAGGCTGAAGTTAAGAGTGGAAATTCAATCCAAAACTCCCATAAGGGTAGCAGGGTACCAGCTTCTGTGATCACCACTGCCTGGAGGGGTCTGCACTGGCGGAAGGCTGGAGACGGGAACTGGGGCTGGGGATAGATCCCAGGACACTCCATTATGGGACATGGGCATCTTATCTCCCAGGCTAAACACCTGCATCTTTAATTTATCTTTGATTGGATTTTCATGAGCTTTTTGAAGTCCTCTCATATGTTTTATCCCCAGTCACAGACAGCTCAGAATGGTGCACCCCTGGCATGACCTCTATGATTTCCACTTCCTGGCATTCATATCTTGTATCATGTCCTTGATAAAAAGTCACTCCCACAGCTTATTATATTGTTAAAGATTCTGTCTTAGCAATTTCTAGTGAGATATTATTGCTGGTTTGATGACACAAGCAGCAATGCAGAGAAATTCTGTGTGGCAAAGAGGTGCAGTCAGCTTCTGGGACCTAGGGGAAGCCGCCAGGCTCCAGCCACAGAAAGCTGGGACCCCTGGTTATACAGGTGCAAAAAGAAATAATTCTGCCAGTTCTGCATGAGCTCGGAAGCAGATTTTTACCCAATCAGCTCTACAGATGTGCATGCACCTTGCCAACACATTAGTTAACAATCTTGAAAGGCCCTGAGCAGAGAACAACCTAAGCTAGGGCTGGAATCCTGACCCATAAAAATGCAAAGATAATAAGTATATGTGTTATTCTAAGCCCTTAAATTCATGGAGTGATTTGTTACAAAACAATGATGAGTTAAGGTAGTCGTTATTTGTTTTTCTCACTGATCATCATCGTTTTGGCATTTATCCATGTTAATACTATAGCTCTGTCATTTACATTTTGTGTGACCAGAGAAGTGGCAGTGTGATGTTTGGTGGACCCAATATCACTAGCTTTGAAGAAGATACAGAAGCTGTAGTAGGAAACCTTATGAAGCTGGGAATGGTCAGCCCATGAATTCTGCCCCAGGCCCTCCAAAAGAAATGCAGCCCCATAGACACTTCGGTTTTGGCCCGATGGGCTCCATGGCCGGTTTAATCATCAGAGTTAAAAGATGGTGGACTTGCTTTGCTTCTGCTCAACTATTAGAGCAGCAACAGGAAACGTGTACAAACTTGCTGTTTAGTGTCAGGAGGTCATAGAGCTCTAGTCATTCTCCATCTGTTTGCAGGATTCCTACAGCTCCATACCACATGTGCAGCCTCTGTCCCTGGTCTAGAGGGCACTGCTTCTTTGTGGCCCCTTGGGTTATTGCTATGGCTTATTCTCTGTGTCCCACCTGCACTATGGGTTTTTTTTTTCTTTTGTCTTTCCTGCCTCGCTCCATTGCTTTAGAGTGATCATTTATTTAGCTTGGCTAATTAACACCACACATCTTTTATAAAATCTTAATGTTGGACTGGATTATGTGAATGGCTTCCTTAGCAAAAGTTATGTTATTCCACATTGACTTTTCTAAAACTAAGCAGCCAAGGTTAAAGTTGAAAAATATTCGCCCACTTTGGGTGAGGAAGATACTGAAGTTGGTTCTGAAGTAGATGTGCTGGCCCACATGTTACACTGTATGGAATTACCTTTTTATCTCTTTGAAGATAAGAGCACATCAGTTCTTCTGTCTTTTTGTTCTCAGCACCAAGTACCATGTCACACAACTATTGCACAGCAGATGTCATTTTGTATTGAAGGAGAGTTACAAAACCCCCTGGAATACAACTAATATACAGATGGAATATTCATGGGGCCAATGTCTTACTCGGTGCTCACTGGGGCAACTGCCATGACAAACATTAATAGTGAGGATGCTTCAATCAAACATGTAAGTCTTAATATTGCTCCTTCGTGATGGTCCCGCCAGCTGAAAGAAATATTTTTGAAGATTCAGGATGGACTAATGACTATGAATTGTCTTTTCCTAGTGATCAGGTGGTTACAGCAGAAGGGATTATCTTTGAATGTGTATCTCACTTTATGAGGCCTTTTTTAATCTTCAAATTGCCCGGGTGACTTTTCCATTCATCTGAAATGTCTGTCATTTTGTTGAATTAAAGAAGCCACAACAACAAGTTGATTAGATTAAAATTAAAAGCAGGAAGTTTCAGTAGGCAGTGGTTCAATATCTTTGTAGAAAGGATAGAACTGTTCTGAAAAACACATTGGAGTTTAAGAAAATCACACTAAATAAAATTTTGTGACTCATTATGATTGAAATTTTGATGAAAACTCAATACCTTGGCTTCAGAATATAAGAATAGTGAGCTTGGGTGTCTTCATAAAGGTTGAAAATGACTTCACATAGATGCAGTGGTCAGAAACAAATGGAATGAAACTTGATATGGGAAGGAGAACAATTTGTAACATAGAAAGCAATTGTTCTGAGAAGTGTGTCAGGAAAAGATGAAGAAGAAAAAACCTGCTTTTATTAAAAACTGTTAACAAATTAAGTGATTTATTAAAATTTTTCAAGAAGAATACCCCACTGATTATGATTAAGGCCTACATTACCAACAGACTGATGATATTAATTTCCTTTTGTTTGTCAATTAAATTAAAATAGTCTAATAATCAATCAAATATCTCAAGTAATAAACTCTTACTCATTTGGGGGAAACATTAATTAATGGTGGAAATTAAAAGAATACTGGGTTCTGATCCTTTAAAGGAATTTCAGAAACTTCCATTAGTAAATGCTGTCTTTATGGTAACTTTAGATGATCATTTTCTCCATTTATTTGTAAAGTACATGAGAGAGAACACGGAAGGAAATCACAACCTGGAAGAGAAATAAAATAATGAGGAATTTAAAAACAGAATCGTGAAATAATAATAAACTTTTGGTCAGTTAAAGACAAATTGCATAGGCACAATTAGATAGGCTGAGTGATAGGACCTTACCTTATTTTGATTCCTAAAGTCTGATATTTGATGTAAGATCCCAGATCTCTTACAGTAAAAGAACTTGAGCTGCCGTTCTGCCCTCCCCCAAGCCATGATTTCTGTGCAAGATTGAAATTTCTCCATGTTATTACCAACCATACCTTCTCAAATAACATTTCTCGTCCGAACCTCTTAAAACAAGAAATTATACAATATTTTCTAAATTGGACCAGTGATAGTACAAAGTAACAGCATAGCTCCAAAGAAGAGAATTTCACAATTCTTTTTTTAAAATTTTATTTAAGATAAACAGATTTCATGTATTTCATATATATAGATTTAGGAACATAGTAATACTTAGGACTTGCTCATTTTGCTAAGTGTGTTGGTCTCTAGTGCATTAATTTGGTTGCAGAAGACAGGATTTCATTCTTTTTTAGACTGAATAGTATTCCATAGTGTACATATACCATAATTTCTTTACCCAGTATCCAGTCATCAGTTGATGGACATCTTGGTTGATTCCATATCTTAGCTATTGTGAATTGAACTACAGTAAACATGGGAGTACAGATAACTCATTCATATAACAATCCTTCTATTCAATAGACACCTTACATCTTTAGAACTCTATTCTATTGCAGAACCAGTACCACATGTGGACTGATTTTTGAGGAAGCCATTCATGTACCGCTTTCAGTCTCTCACTTTAACTCAAACCATATTTACAAATTTATGTGAATAGAGAACAGCTTATAAAGCAAGTAGTTACAATAAAAATAAAAGAAGACAGGCTCTTTGAAATACAGAACTCAAAATAAGAGGCAACATGGAACAGAAAGAAATGACCCAATTTTATCAGTGCAAGATAAAAATTGACAATTTTAAATTATTGATATAATATGCATAAGATTAGAACAAGATCATAGGGAAAGAGTTGGCCATTTTGCCAAGAGAACTTCAAGTTAGGAATGCTTATTTGAATTTACTTAAAGCTGTTTGAAAAGCCACTATGTACAAGCGCAAGGCTTATGACTACAACACAAGTGGGACAAACAGCATACCTCTATTTTATTTTAAATAGGTGTTTCTGCAGGTCTTACTCTGAGGCTAAGTTAACACAAAACAAAATTAAATGGTGTTTATGAAATGCACTTCAGAACTAAACCATTTACTAAATGATATTGATTACTGTTGTTATGTTGATGAGTTGTATTTACTTGTATGACCAATAGTTTAATATATTTTAAATAAAATGTAAAATGTTTTTAAAAAAACTTACAAATAGCATATGTCAAAACATGGGAAATGCCAAAAATAGTCAAAGGCAATAACATATCACGAACAACTGGAGGGAAACGTAAGCAACATTTTTTGAATTAATACAAGGGAAAAATCTGCAAAATGTAATTTAAAATAAAAGTTACACATTATCTCCATATTTTCCAAAATTAAGAGTAATATATTCAGATTGAAATAGAATGAAAAGTTTTAAGTTTTCATTATGTCTAACTTCATATTAATAAATTTCAAACTTGGAAAAAAAGATGAATTTTTGAGAATATATAAGTTACTAATGTTCACTTGCAAAGTATCAATCAGAATATAATAGTATTCTTATATATTGTACTATTTTATGCACCAGTTTCTCATAATTTCATGGTAGAGTGCTTTTCAAATATTAAATAGACAATCATACTACACTCTAGTCTGAGATGAGGCAGTGAAAATGATAAATGTTATGCACTTAGTTATATTTTAGGAATAGCCTTATATTCAAACTTCTAAAAGGCAGTGTGAAAGAATGTACAGGCAGATGTCAATACTAAGTATTGGCAGGGGTATATGAGAAAATGGGTACTTTGAAGAAAGAATTGAGAATAAATTAGGAAAAGATTTCTGGAGGACAAATCAAAGATTTCAAAAGATATGTAGTACAGAAATGAGTATACACATATTAAAAGAGTTACCCATGAATATGCCCACTAAATATTATTTATAAAATAAACATCAGAAGCAATAAAATTGTAGAGTAATTTGATTTTTGTTAAATCAACTCATTATCAAAAGAAGCAAGAGTATAAAGCTTGGGCCGACGCTGTGGCTCACTTGGTTAATCCTCTGCCTGTGGCGCCACATCCCATATGGGCAGCGGGTTCTAGTCCCGGTTGCTCCTCTTCCAGTCCAGCTCTCTGCTGTGGCCCGGGAGGGAAGTGGAAAATGGCCCAAGTCCTTGGGCCCCTGCACCCGTATGGGAGACCAGGAAGAAGCATCTGGCTCCTGGCTTCGGATCTGTGCAGCACACCGGCCTTAGTGGCCATTTGAGGAGTAAGCCAAGAGAAGGAAGACTTTTCTCTCTGTCTCTCTCTCACTATCTATAACTACCTGTCAAATAAAATTAAAAAAAAAAGTATATAGCTAATAATTATTAAGATGAAGAAACATTTGATGATATAAATATTTGAAGAAAAGATTCAATGCTGCATTAGTGAAAAGGGAGTTGAGAGAAAATTTCATAGGTAGCCTCTATGTTTTTTAACAATGTACACATGCACTGACACAAACAGAACACTAGAGACCAAACAGAGATTGCATCTGAGAACCAGGGTTGCATTTTATTTCTTAGAATTGCACTGTCAATTTTTTTCTGAAAATGTCATAATAAATATGCATCCTATATTTATAAAAGTATTGATAAAATCAAAAACAGAAGCATGATAGTCCTTAAATCCAACTTCACATGTTGAGAACATTTAATGATGAACCCTACTTTTTTTTTTTTTTGGCAGAGTGGACAGTGAGAGAGAGAGACAGAGAGAAAGGTCTTCCTTTACCATTGGTTCACCCTCCAATGGCTGCTGTGGTCAGCGCACCACGCTGATCCGAAGCCAGGAGCCAGGTGCTTCTCCTGGTCTCCCATGTGGGTGCAGGGCTCAAGCATTTGGGCCATCCTCCACAGCAATCCTGGGCCACAGAATCCGGCACCCTGACCGGGACTAGAACCCGGTGTGCCAGCACCACAAGGCGGAGGATTAGCGTATTGAACCATGGTGCCGGCTGAACCCTACTGTTAATGATTATTTTCCTTAGACATTGGCTTAAATCCTGATTTATTTTGCAATTTCATCTGATCAATATTTTCAAGTAAATAGAGTATACTATGCTACTAGAAGAAACTGTTTCATGTTCATAAAGGATTTTTGTTTTCTAACTTTTTATTATTAATATAAAGAGAATAGATTTCATGTATTTAGTAGATAAAATTCAAAGAACATAAGACTACTTCTCTCCTTCTCTAACTCCCTCCTCCTTCCTGTGTTTCTTTTTTTTTTAATTTTTGTGATATCATTCATTCAATACATTTGATAATCACAGGCTTAATGCTCAATTAAATATAGTGTTCAAAAAGCACAAAGTAGAAAAACCACTGTTCCACAGGAATAGAGATAAGAGCTATAAACTTAATCAAGACATGATCTCAGTTTCACTCTTACCCATTCAGGTTTTTTTTTTTTTTTTTTTTTTTTTTTTTTTACTTTCTCTATATTCTTACTAGCTATCACAAATCACAGAAAACATACAGTATTTGTCTTTTTGGGGGCCTTACTTATTTCACCAAGCATAATAGTCCTCTAGCTACATCCATTTTGTTGCAAAAGATTTCATTCTTTTTTATGGCTCAGTAGTATTCCATAATGTAAAAATGACCATACTTTAGCCAGTCATCAGTTGATGGACATCTGAGTTGATTCCACATCTTAGCTATTGTGAATTGAGCTGCTATAAACATGGGGGTCACATAACTCATTCATATGCTGGTTTCATTTCCTCTGGGTAAATTTGCAAGAGTGGAATGGCTGGATCATTTGTAAGATCTGTTTTCAGATTTCTGAAGAAGATTTCTTTCATAATAGCTCTACTAGTTTACATTCCCAACAACAGTGGGTTAGGCTACCTTTTTCTCCACATCCTTGCCAGCACTTATTTTGTTTTGATTTTTGATGGTAGTTGTTCTAACGGGTAAAGTGATACTTTATTGTGGTTTGTATTTGCATTTCCTTGATGGCTAGTTATTCTATTTTTATGTGTCTGTTAGCCATTTATATTTCATCCTTTGAGTGGTGCCTGTTTGTGTCTTTTCCCATTTCATTTTTTAAAATATTTATTTATTTATTTTTAAAGTCAGTTACAGAAAGGGAGAGAAAGAAAGACACACACACACACACACACACACAGAGCGAGAGTGAGAGCGAGAGCGAGAGCGAGAGAGAGAGAAATCCAGGTCTGCTCCCTAGATGGCCACAAAAACTAGTGCTGGGCCAGGCAGAAGCCAAGAGCTAGGAGAATCATTCACATGAGACAGTAGTCCAAGCACTTGGGCCACTTTCCACTGAATTCCTAGACCATTTGCAGGGAATTGGATAAGAAATGGAGTAGCCAGGAATTGAACTAGCCCACATTCAGATGCTGGCATCACAGGTGGTAGCTTTATCCTTTATGCCACAATGCCAGATCCACTTTCCCCATATCTTAACTGGATTATTTGGTTCTTGTTGAGTTTTTTGAGCTTCTTATATATGCTGGATATTAGTACTTTATCAGATGCATAGTTTGCAAATATTTTCTCCCTGTACATCAGTTGCCTCTTCACTTTATTGAGTGTTTCCTTTGCTGTTCAGAATCTTCTTAGCTTGATGCATCCCATCTGTCTATTTTTTGCTTTTATTGCTTGTGCTTCTGGAGTCTTTAAGGAATTTTTTACAATTCCAATGTCTTCAGTGTTTCTCCTATGTTTTCCTCTAATAATTTGATGGTTTCACGTCTTAGGTTTAGCTTCTTTTCCTTTGTGAGTTGATTTTGGTATACAATGTTTCATATTTCTGTATGTAGAAGACTGATCTTGCAATTTCTTTCTCAGCCATGCATTGTTTGTGTACACAAATGCTATTGATCTTACTGTGTTGATTTTGTATCCTGCAACTCTGCTAAACTTCCTATGAGTTCAGATAGAAAAACCTTTTCCATATTCATTTCTTTTTTTAACTTTTATTTAATAAATATAAATTTCCAAAGTACAACTTTTGGATTACAGCAGCTTTCTCCCCATAACCTCCCTCCCACCTGCAAACATCCCATCTCCCACTCCCTCTCCCATTCCATTTACATCAAGATTCATTTTCAATTATCTTTATATACAGAAGATCAACTCAGTATATATTAAGTAAAGATTTCAACAGACTGCACCCACACAGATACACAAAGTATAGAGTACTGTTTGAATAGTAGTTTTACCATTAATTCACATAGTACAACACATTAAGGACAGAGATTCTACATGAGGTGTAGGTGCACAGTGACTCCCGTTGTTGATTGAACAATTGGCACTCTTATTTATGATGTCCGTAATCACCCATGGCTCTTGTCATGAGCTGCCAAGGTTATGGAAGCCTCTTGAGTTCACAAACTCCGATCTTATTTAGACAAGGTCATAGTCAACGTGGAAGTTCTCTCCTCCATTCTTTGATGGCCCGTCCTTTCCACTGGGATCTCACTCACAGAGACCTTTCATTTAGGTCATTTTTTTTTTTTTGCCACAGTTTCTTGGCTTTCCATGCCTGAGAAACTCTCATGGGCTTTTTAGCCAGATCCGAATGCCTTAAGACCTTCTGAGGCCAGAGTGCTGTTTAGGACATCTGCCATTCTATGAGTCTGCTGTGTATCCTGCTTTTCTTTGGAATATCTTTATTTCAGCTTCATTTTTGAATGAGAGTTTCTCTCCTTACAGTATTCTGAGATGACAGTTTTTGTTTGTTTGTTTGTTTGTTTTTTTTAAGAACTTGAACTGTGTCTCTCCACTTTCTCCTAGTCTAAAGGGTTTCCAGTGAGAAATCTGCTTTGGTCTTATTGGAAATCCTCTAGATGTAATCTGACATTTGTCTCTTGAACATTTTAGAATCTTTTCTTTATGATTTACTTTTGAAAGTTTGACTGTGAGGTGACACGGTGGATATCTTTTCACATTATGTCTATTTGGGGCTATATGCACTTCCTGTTTGGATGTCTATATCTTTCTCCAAATTAGGGAAGTTTTTGGCTGTTATTTCACTGAATAAATTTTCTAAGCCATTATGTTTTCCCACTTCTTCAGGAACTCCTAAAACATGTATATTTGATCATTTGATGGTATCACATAGATAGTAACACCACTTTTAGTTTTCCTTGTTTTTTTCTTCTAGCTTAGATATTCTCCTGCCTCACCATGTCTGTTGTTAATTCTTTCCACTGTATTTTTATTTGCTATATTAAATTATTCATTTTCTAATTCAGTTTGTTTTTGTGTTAGCATTTCTATCTCCAAGTAAAATTTCTCATTTGGGTCAAGCATGGATTTCCTTAATTCATGCAATTGCATCCATGTATTTTTGAGTAATCTTGCAACCATTCTTTTGAATTTTATTTCAGACATTTCATCAATCTCCTTGCTTTCACATTCTAATATTGAAGTATTCTTATGCTTTTTTTGGGTAGTCATAATGTCTTGTTCATATTTATTATATGTATACACTTATTTTTATGCATCTAGGTAAACACCTGATAGCTCCTCTGAAGGCTTTGTTCTTGTAAATGTGCCTATGTGGTTTGCCGGAATGTCTGGACCTTCCATAGTTATCCAGAAGTGTGTGTTGCGTGGGGTCAGGGAGCTCCAGCCAGCACTCACGGGTGGGGCGAAAGTGTAGAGTGGCTCCCAAGTTGGGAGTGGTAGATCTCTTCTATCATCAGCAGGAGATGATCCTGCTGGCTGGTGTGTTCATAGTCTTCGCCTTTCTCTAAGTCAAAGTGAATCAACTGCCTAGAGTGAGTTCACTGTGCCTGTGCATCCCACCCACTCAGGCACACAAATGCATAAAGTAGTTATGTGCTCTGTAGCGTGAGCACAGCGCCCTCTGTGATGTCGCTCCCCAGCACTTGGGAAGTTCTGAGTTTCTGGAGCCAGAATGGATTTATGCCCAAAGACCCAGTCATACCCCATGTACTTCTCAGTTTCCTGGTCTACACAGAAGTCAGTCACATGTTCTCAGTCACAGTGTGCAGTGGGTCACTCTTTATCTTGTGAGCCTCCCTGTGCATGGAGTAGGGCCACCTGCCAACAAGAGGTCAGTTGTTGACTCGGGCACTTTGGTGGGAGGAGGAAAGAAGGCAGCCTGCTCTCCTTTCTAGGAGCTCAAAATTAGTGGGGACTGTGTTAGTCTCTCTAGGCACAATCCACCAGCAGTGTGTAGGGCAGGGCAGCCTCCACATGCCTTGTTCTGAGAAGACTCCTTTTCCATCAGCTGCTGTCCACAGGAGTAGCTGGTAGTGTCTTGCCAGCTGCTGCATATTTGTGCAGTCTTTGCTGCTCCACAGAGTCCCCCTTCTGTCCTGTAAACTCTCTATTTCAAATGTCTTTCCAAATGTCCTTCAGGAATGTGGCCCATTTCCTTTCTTCCAGTATCTTCCCATGGCCAAAATCAGCCTGACCTTTCACTATTCAGCCATCATGAATCCTCCCCAAAGGAATTCTTTGTAGAAATTTTCACAGTTGTTAAATCATAAGAATGACCAGGATACATTTTTTTTTAATTTAGATTACTCAGAACTCCTGAATATTCAGATTTCGTGTGCTATGATGCTAGACCTGAGACTTTATGATCAGAACTCCAGAACATTCTAAAGATTCGGCATATAAAGAAAAATAATTGTCAGGGAAAATATATCTATGGATTAATTTAATAAGTGTCTTTCAATATATGAGATACTTCTCTCTAAGAAAGAAACCACTGTGGCACAGCAGGCAAAGGTGCCGCCTGCAGCGCCGGCATCCCATACAGACATTGGTTCATATTCTGGCTGCTCCTTTTCTTATCCAGCTCTCTGCTATGGCTTGGGAAATCAGTAGAAGATGGCCCAGGTGCTTGGGCCCCTGCATCTGCGTGGCAGATGTGGAAGAAGCTCCTGGCTCCTGGATTTGAATTGGCCCAGCTCTGGCCATTGTGGCCATCTGGGAATGAACCGGTGGATGGAAGACCTCTCTCTCTCTATCTGCCTCTGCCTCTCTGTAGTTTTCTTTCAAATAAATAAACAAAGCTTTAAAATGAATAAATAAAAATAAAGTAACTATTGTATTTATGTACTTTAATAGGAGTTGAAAAATGGAAACAAGTACATACATCTAATTTGTTTTCAAGTAGCTCCTGGAGATATAATGGTGATGTTTCTGACAGTATGGGTGGTAAAACTTGGTGTGGATTACCTCTGGAATCCTCAGAAATTAAATGGTTTGCATTTCATCTAGCATGGTTAGTACTTTCTCGGTGGCAGAAGGTCTGTAGATCTACCTCTCAAATAAATAAATAAAATCTTTAAAAAAAAAAAGAAAACATATTGTGAAAAAACTGTAGATTAAATTCACAGTATGTTTAACTAAATAAGCTTAGAGATTATTTTAATTCCATTTGCTACAAACTTTTTCTAAATGTCCTCATAAATTTAAAATTTGAGGATAATTTTTCAAGATTTTATGATGATAAAGGTCCTTAAATCTCAGTGTACATCTCTGGAAATGAAAAAGATTAAACTGAGTCTCCTCAGTAACACAAGATGCTAACTTGGAAAACATTTTTTTTTTTTTTTGAGAGGCAGAATTAGACCATGAGAGAGAGAGAGAGAGAGAGAGAGAGAGAGAGAGAAAGGTCTTCTTTTTCCATTGGTTCACCCCGCAAATGGCCACCACGGCCGGCGCACTGCACCAATGCAAAGCCAGGAGCCAGGTGCTTCCTCCTGGTCTCTCATGGGGTGCAGGGCCCAAGGACTTGGGCCATCCTCCACTGCACTCCCGTGCCACAGTAGAGAGCTGGACTGGAAGAGGAGCTACGGGGACAGAATCTGGCATCCCAACCAGGACTAGAACCCTGGGTGCCAGTTCCGCAGGCGGAGGATTAGCCAAACAAGCAGCAGCGCCGGCCATGCAACTTTGAATGAAGAAGTTGCAAATATTGGAAGTGTAACTACAAGTTATAATGTAATCACATTTAAATTGCATGGTTTCTTGGGGGAATTTTGTAATTTTTAAAAGGTCTATTTATTCATTTGGAAGGTCTAGTTACAGAGAGCAGAGGCAGAGACAGAAAGGTCTTTCATCTACTGTTTCATTCCCAAATGGCAGTAATGGCCAGAGCTGGGCCAATCTGAAGCCAGGAGCCAGAGGCTTCTACCAGGTTTCCCATGCAGCTGCAAGGGCCCAAGGTCTTGGGCCATCTTCTACTGTTTCCCAGGTCATAGCAGAGAGCTGTATCAGAAGTGGAGTAGCCAGAACTTGAACCGGTGCTTATAAGGGATGCTGGTATTGCAGGCGGTGGCTTTACCTGTTATGCCATAGTGCTGGCCCCAGATTTTTGTAATTTTTAAATCTCACATAATAAGGATTATTTTCGTCACATGAGGACATTAAAATTTCCCCCAGTATATAGATGATTTGGAAAGAAAAATTAATGCCTTCATCATAGACAGTGTTTGATGATCCTGTATTATATAGAGGAAAGCGTATAACTTTTAACCGGAGATGGGTAGTATAATGTATTGCCTACAATGAATTCTACCTTACCCATTTAATTCACTTAGCAGTAGTTTTCACAATGAAACAAATGGAACAAGAATAATGAATAAGTAGAATTTTGTGAATTTTCCATTTGTGGAAAATTGAAGGGATCAATGCATTTGATTTCTACTTTTGCATTTATATTATCGCTTACCTCAGCCCTCTTCCTTCATTAGTAATACCGGTCTGACATTTTATAGAGAAGAAAGCAATTCACTTAAGCCTAATAAAGTACTTTAATCCATGGCAGAGATCTTGGTGGAGATGATATCTGTCACAAAGCATAGATTCTCACACAACTAAAACATGTTTGTAGTAGAACTGTCTTTTAAATGGCTGAATTAAATTTGACATTTAACTGAACGGAGTTTATTTTCCCAAAATCCTACTTTTAACCCCAAACATATGAAGATCCTCCTAAAGTGTTGTCTAGTTGCCTTCTCATCAAACCTAAAAATCTGGCCAACAAATGTGCTTCCCAGATCGACTGAGAAAATATATATTTAAAACTTCAAATGCACAGAGTGCCATGCTCTGTCCTTCCCCAACTCACACCAAACATCTTCACAGAAATGTGCTCAGGTTCATTTTCTGTATTTGTAAATGTGCCAGGGCACTGACTCTGAGGAAAGGAGAAAATTCTCATGGAGTGGTTGAGGAGAGAAATAAACAGTAATAGGAAAGATTCAAAGTGACTAATGCTACCTGGGTATCTGAGTTGCCAAACCTAAGCAAAAGAGTAGTATGAAAACTCACCTCAGGAGAGACCCTGCCTTGGCAATGGAAAACACAACTAGTTTCACAGTTTTCTTTATGGCTCACTGATGACTGTCTTGGAAATAATGGCATCATTAAATGTTAAATATTAAGCATTTAAAACAGCGACTACTATTACATTATTTAAAGAACAGAAAGTGAAAATGCAAAACATAAAAAATATATAAACAACAAAAGAGCATTGTCTTGGCTATTTCACGTTATATGATGTCAGATTTAGCAGGTGGTCAAATGGCATGGGAAATCTAATAAAACCATTATATATGCCATATAGTGAGAAAAGGATTTTGTATCAAAAATTGTACTAATTTTTGCATTAATAGAATTATG
The DNA here is from genome assembly GCF_964237555.1 of Oryctolagus cuniculus. Classification (NCBI taxonomy): domain Eukaryota; kingdom Metazoa; phylum Chordata; class Mammalia; order Lagomorpha; family Leporidae; genus Oryctolagus; species Oryctolagus cuniculus. The sequence continues at coordinate 13,570,655 of NC_091441.1, read as the reverse complement.
TAAACTGACATGCCTGTGAGGCAGGTTCCATATTTTGTAGATAAGGAAAGTAAAACTCAGTTAAATGACAATATTCAGAAAGCTGATCATACTTGTGGATTTTGTGCTCAAAACTTGGTAAATATAACTCAATTTAATGACAACACAGTTTCATGCCTGTCTGACTTTCACTATTTACCATTATTTATCAAACCAAATTTATGTAAGGCACAATACTCTACATGAAATTCTAAACACATAATTTGTTACTTGAATCCTACAATATCTGAAATTATTTTTATAACTTTTATTTAATGAAAATAAATTTCCAAAGTACAGCTTATGAGTACAATGGCTCCCCCCCATAACTTCCCTCCCACCTGCAACCCTCCCCTTTCCCTCTCCCTCCCCCCTTCCATTCACATCAAGATTCCTTTTCTTTTCTTTTTTTTTTTTTTTTTTTTTGACAGGCAGAGTGGACAGTGAGAGAGAGAGACAGAGAGAGAAAGGTCTTCCTTTGCCGTTGGTTCACCCTCCAATGGCCGCCGCTGCAGCCAGCGCACCGCGCTGATCCGATGGCAGGAGCCAGGATCCAGGTGCTTTTCCTGGTCTCCCATGGGGTGCAGGGCCCAAGCACCTGGGCCATCCTCCACTGCACTCCCTGGCCATAGCAGAGAGCTGGCCTGGAAGAGGGGCAACCGGGACAGAATCCGGCGCCCCGACCGGGACTAGAACCCGGTGTGCCGGCGCCGCAAGGTGGAGGATTAGCCTATTGAGCCACGGCGCCGGCTCAAGATTCCTTTTCAATTCTCTTTATATACAGAAGATCAGTTTAGCATATATTAAGTAAAGATTTCAAGAGTTTGTACCCACATTAGAAACACAAAGTGAAAAATACTGTTTGAGTACTAGTTATAGCACTAAATCACAATGTACAGCACATTAAGGGCAGAGATCCTACATGAGGAGTAAGTGCATAGTGACTCCTGTTGTTGACTTAACAAATTGACATTCTTGTTTATGGCATCAGTAATCACCCCAGGCTCTTGTCATGAGTTGCCAAGGCTATGAAAGCCTTTTGAGTTCACCGACTCTGATCATATTTAGACAAAGTTGTAGTCAGAGTGGAAGTTCTCTCCTCCCTTCAGAGAAAGGTACCTCCTTCTTTGATGACCTGTTCTTTTCACTGGGATCTCACTTGCGGAGATCTTTCATTTGGGTGTGTGTGTGTGTGTGTGTGTTTTTTTTTTTTTTTCTTTTTGCCAGAGTGTTTTGGCTTTCCATGCCTGAAATACTCTCATGGGGTTTTCAGCCAGATCTGCATGCCTTAAGGGCTGATTCTGAGGCCAGAGTGCTGTTTAGGACATCTGCCATTCTATGAGTCTGCTGTGTATCTCACTTCCCATGTTGGATCGTTCTCTCCCTTTTTTATTCTATCAGCTAGTATTTGCAGACACTAGTCTTGTTTATGTGCTCCCTTTGGCTCTTAGTCCTATCATTATGATCAATTGTGAACAGAAATTGATCATCTGGACTAATGAGATGGCATTGGTACATGCCACCTTCATGGGATTGAATTGGAATCCCCTGGTATATTTCTTTTTTTTTTTTTGTTTTGACAGGTAGAGTGGATAGTGAGAGAGAGAGACAGAGAGAAAGGTCTTCCTTTGCCATTGGTTCACCCTCCAATGGCCGCCACAGCCAGCACACTGTGGCCAGTGCACTGCGCTGATCCGATGGCAGGAGCCAGGTACTTATCCTGGTCTCTCATGGCGTGCAGGGCCCAAGTACTTGGGCCATCCTCCACTGCACTCCCGGGCCACAGCAGAGAGCTGGCCTGGATGAGGGGCAACTGGGACAGAATCCGGGACTAGAACCCGGTATGCCGGCGCCGCAAGCCGGAGGATTAGCCTAGTACTCATGGCGCCGGCCCCCCCAGTATGTTTCTAACTCTACCGTTTGAGGTAAGTCAGCTTGAGCATGTTCCGAATTGCACATCTCTTCCCTGTCTTATTCCCACTCTTATATTTAACAGCGATCTCTTTTCAGTTAAGTTTCAACACTTGAGAATAACTGTGTATTGATTACAGTATTCAACCAAAAGTATTAAGTAGAACAAACAAACAAACAAAATACTAAGAGGGATAACATATTAAGTTGTTCATCAACAGTCAACAATAGATGCTGGAGAGGATGTGGGGAAAAAGGGACACTAACCCACTGTTGGTGGGAATACAAATTGGTTAAGCCACTATGAAATGCAGTCTGGAGATTCCTCAGAAACCTGAATATAACCCTACCATTCAACCCAGCCATCCCACTCCTTGGAATTTACCCAAAGGAAATTAAATAGGCAAACAAAAAAGCTGTCTGCACCTTAATGTTTATTGCAGCTCAATTCACAATAGCTAAGACCTGGAACCACCCCAAATGCCCATCAACAGTAGACTGGATAAAGAAATTATGGGACATGTACTCTATAGAGTACTATACAGCAGTCAAAAACAATGAAACCCGGTCATTTGCAACAAGATGGAGAAATTTTGAAAACATCATGCTGAGTGAATTAAGCCAGTCCCAAAGGGACAAATATATGTTCTCCCTGATTGGCGACAACTAACTGAGCACCAAAGGAGAAACTTGTTGAAGTGAAATGGACACTATGAGAATCAGTGACTTGATCAGCTCTTGTCCTGACTGTTGATGTACAATGTAATACTTTATCCATGTTAGTATTTTTTTTTGTTCTAGTACTATTGGTTGAACTCTGTAATTAACACACAATTATTCTTAGGTGTTTAAATTTTAACTGAAAAGTGATCCCTGTTTGCAGGCGTACACCTTCCGGATAGGTTAACGCCGGCGAGACCTCGGAGACACCAGACGCGTTTATCGGCTTTTCAGCTTCCACTTTATTTTTCAGCAGACTCGCGTTACATGTCGCGAACGCTCGCCGTCTTCGCCTCCTCCAACCCTCTTATATATCCCGCCCTGTTACCGGCATTCATTCACAACTCCTTCATTCACCACTCCCACTTATTACTGGCGTTCATTCACAGCTCCCGCCTGTTACCGGCGTTCATTCACAACTCCGTCTTTTACCAGCGTTCATTCACAACTCTGCCTTTTACCAGCGTTCATTCATAACTCCGCCTTTTACCAGCGTTCATTCATTCACTCCCGCCCACCGTCCACCTATTTAGATATGATTCACGGAAAACATGTTACCAACTAAGTGTGGGAAACATGCAATAACAGGACACTTAAAGTCAAAACAGGATCTTGCAATTAGCAACGGGCAGGGTGGAAAAAGCCCAGCACTAAACTTCTTGTGCTTGTACATGTCGGGAGGGGCACAGCTGGCCAGGCTGTCCCGTTCCCCGACACCTGGTAGGAATTTGGAAAGCATTATGCTGAGTGAAATAAGCCAGTCCCAAAGGGACAAATACCATATGTTCTCCCTGATCGGTGACAACTAACTGAGCACCAAAAAGGAAACCTGTTAAAGTAAATGAACACGGTGTCTTGATCAGCCCTCGCCCTGACTGTTGATGAATATCTGCCATTATTATAATAATCTACTTGATGAATTTTATTTGTTGAATATTCTTCACAAGAAGAGAAACACTTTCAATTTCTTTGTATATCTCCAGGGAGTACCAAGAACAACTATCTTTGATTAATAATAATGATGTCTGTAGGAAACTTCCAGGAGACTATATAAGAGACTAACATTTGTGATATAAAATGCAATAGGTTAAAAAATGGAAGAACTTTTGCAATTGATTAGTTTCAAGCTTGATTTAAATTTTTTTTTTCAAATATAAATGGGAAACGATGCTCATTTCAAAAGCAGTTTTCTGTTTTGTTTACCATATTGTACAAAGAAGTTGAGTATTAGGCAGGAAACTAGAGAGGTTTCTGAAAATGAATAGATTTTAAGGATTCACAGTAATTACAGTCACTGACCATTATCATTCTCCATGACAGTCATTTTCTCTACAACCTGAACCTGACAAATGCTTTAAAACTGTTAGTAGACATAAAGTTTGTATTCACCTGGATAACAGTATAATTTTTCAGCAAGTAATCGCTCACTTTTTCTCTTTTTTTTTTTTTTTTTACAATAAAAAGAAAAATTTTATAAAGGAATCAAGCTTCATGTACAGGGTGAAGTTTTTAGTTGCTTTTCAGAATTCTTACTAATCTAAAGAACAATGGAAGAGTAGGGAAGAAGGAAAGGGAAAGAGGAGGAAAAGCCTGGGTTTTAAGAACCATTAACAATTATGTATCACTGGGCCAGCATCGTGGCACAGCAGGTAATGCTGCTGCCTCCTTCGCTGACATTCCATAGGGGCGCTGGTTGGTGTCCTAGTGGCTTGCCTTCTGAAGTTGCACCCTTTTAGTGGTTTGGGAAAAGCAGCGGAAGACAGCCCAAGTGTTAGGCCCCTGTGACCCATGTGGGAGACCCAGATGAAGCTCCTGGCTCCTGGCTTCAGGCTGTCCCAGTCCTGGCCACTGCAACCCTCTGGAGAGTGCATCAGAGGATGGAGGTTCTCTCTGTCTCTCCCTCTCTTCCTGTAACTTTGACTTTCAAATAAATAAATAAATCTTTCAAAAGTTATTTATTCTTAGGGCCGGCGCTGTGGTGTAGGGGGTTAAGCTGCCACCTGCACTGCCGGCATCCCATATGGGCGCTGGTTCAAGTCCCAGCTGCTCCAGTTCTGATCCAGCTCTCTGCTATTGCCTGGGGAAGCACTGTAGGATGGCCCAGGTCTTTGGGCCCCTGCACCTGTGTGGGAGACCCGGAGGAAGCTCCTAGCTCCTGGCTTTGGGTGGGCGCAGCTCCTGCTGTTGCAGCTATCTGGGGAGTGAACTAGCAGATAGATAACTCTCTGCCTCTGTAACTCTGCCTTTCAAATAAATAAATCCTTAAATAAGTTATTTATTCTCTAGTTTCTCTTGCCAATAAAGATAAGATAATTTATATGACATAACATACAAATGATCTGACATTTATATTTCAGTGGCTGTCTAATGTTTCTTTTTAAAATTATTTTCAAGTTTAATGTAAGATTTTTATTTCTGATATCATGTTTTTATTTTCAAAGTTCTTACATTTTCCAAATCCCTTAGCTTATAAAGTATTCTAATACTTCTGTAAGTGAAGAATGGAAAATACAAATATTTCCTGGAGGTTCAGATTACAAATAGGAACAAATGGCTGTCACCAATTGTTTTAGTAAACTATTATTTCTCATCTATTTAATAGTGTATAAAAGTCAACTACATAGTTAAAGAATGGTGAATAATCTAGTCAGAATGAATGAACAAGGATGTGAAATTGTAAGAGATGTTATACTGAGTCCCTGAAGAATAATAACATTTGCAATTAAAAGTGATTTAAGAGCTGATCTCAAAAGCGGAACAAGTCCAAGGTCACACAGGAAGAACTTGGACCAGGCTCCAGACATTGCTTCTTAATTGTCAAGTGAATCTTAAACATTAATTGTTTTTTTCCTCAGTGAGTATGTACCACTATATTTATGAATACTTCAAAAAGTTAATGGAAAATTGAATTAAAAATATTTATTTTGGTGCTGATATTTTTTGAAATCCATATATAGTTATTTTGTAACAACCATATCAATTTCATGTACTTCCCATGAAATTTTTGAAGACCCCTCATATGTCTAGTCATATGCCAGCAATTCTCACCCCCAAATTAGAAATCATACATCCTGGGGCCAGCGCTGTGGTGCAGCAGGTTAACGTCCTGGCCTGAAGCGCTGGCATCCCATATGGGTGGCAGTTTGAGACCCGGTTGCTCCACTTCCCATCCAGCTCTTTGCTATGGCCTAGGAAAGCAGTAGAAGATGGCCCAAGTCCTTGGGCCCCTGCACCCACGTGGGAGACCTGGAAGAAGCTCCTGGCTCCTGGCTTCGGATCAGCGCAGTTCTGGCTGTTGTGGCCAATTGGAGATTGAACCATCGGATGGAAGACCTCTCTCTCTCTCTCTCTCTCTCTGCCTCTCCTCTGTGTAACTCCGACTTTCAAATAAACAAATAAATCTTTTTTAAAAAGACTGTGTTTTAATTAAAAAAAGAAATCATACATTCTCTCTATTTGTTAAAAATGCATTTAATTATTTAAACTTCATGTGGGACCCCATATACATATATCATTTTTACATGACAGTTAAAAATAAAATTAATATATATATATACATGTGCTTATTTATATATTCAATATAGTCATGGGGAAAACAGAATTAGAGCACGCTAAATTAGTGATACATATTTAGACTGGATTGAATTAAAATGGTGAAATACGACTTTGGAAAGCTAAGTACATAAGAGAAACCAATTTCATCTTCAGAAAACAAGAGCTGCACACAATAATTTAATGTAGTAAGTAGAGTAAGTGCTACAACTAACCAGCTTGCAATAGCATTCTCTAAAATGTTTTTAAATTAAGTAATTTTCAGTTCCTTGGCAGTCTTAGAACGCTAGTTCTAGAATGTTTCTTTCATATATTAACCTATGTTCTGAAAAGAAAAACAAACAAACAAACAAAAAACCACAAAGCTACAAGAGGTTCTGACAAGGTAGATATTTACTGTCCAGAGGGCAAGCAAAAAAATGCTGTAATGTTGGATTCAAAAAACTGAATTGCATTTAAAAGCTAAAAATGCCCTGAGACTTTAAAAGCTACAGAAGCCCTTTGGCATCTTTATAGTGGTCAGAGGAACATAATTCTTGAAAACCCCTGACTGAGACATACGTGGACAGGTGACCAGTAGACCACCTAGGCATTCTTAAATAATTGCAAACCTTATCTGCCAGATTTATTTTGCTCACAGCTGTGTGAGTCAGTTGGGCAGATCTGTCTGTGGTCTGGTTCAGTCAGCTGGCAGGAGGGCCCTGTTCAGCAGGCTTCTTCAGCATGGCCCCAGCCCCTGGTGGCGTACGGGGTAGGATGCAAGGGTGGGAGTGGAATGTATTCTGAGGCCACACAAATAGAACACTTTCCTTTCCTTTCTTTTTTTAAGATTTGTTTATATATTTGAAAGTCAGAGTTACACAAAGGAAGAGAGGCAGAGAGAAAGAGGTCTTCCATCCACTGGTTCACTCCACAGATGGCCGCAATTGGACAGAGCTGCAGCTGGGACTTTAACCAGCGCCAATATGGGATACTGGCGCTGCAGGTGCCGACTTTACCCACTACGGCACAGCGCTGGCCCCTCGAACAGTTCACTTTCACCACACTCTAATGGCCAAAGTAAGAGAAGGCTATCGCACATTCAGAGAGCTAGGAAATATATTTCACTATTTGGCAGGATGTGCTCTAGGTCATTTGGCAGGGGACATGAATCACGGTGAATGTACAGATTTGGACCAGGGCTTTCCTTCAATGACTCTAACACAAACAGCATATACACAGTGCCCAAGACAGCTCTGGAGTTCCTCTTAGCTTTACAAAACTTTAGACAGACTTTATCTTGATTTTAGAATCCTGACCTCCTTTTCCTTAGAGCATATATTTTGAAAATTTGTATTTACTAGATCATTCTTTGATGCTTTAAATTGTACATAAACCTCCCAGCCTGATGACAATTTGATAGCACAGGGATATCTGTCACAGGAATTTGTGAATTTGTGATTTATCCATTTAAAATGCAATCATCAAGGAAGACAGCACTCCGTGCCATAATGACCACCAATTAGCAAACACAGATGGCCTGGTCCCTGAGAAAAATGTCTGTAAAGCTAAGAACAAGTCCTCATGTCCCCCTCAGTCAAGTGCCCTGCCACTGTCTCCCAGTACTTGTCCACTAGCTTAAAATTGGCTCTTTAAGCCCATCGACCTCTTTGTTTCATCAGAACTGACTTTGATCTCGCTCACATTTCAATTTGCATGAGTGAAGAATTTCTTAGCAATCTACTTTCAAATTTTTCTTGGACATGATTAAAGAGAAGTACTTGATTTTCATTTCCAAATACCTATTTCCATTATGTTTACCCTCATTACCATAACAAAACCTTCTTCCAAAGGGAGCCTCATCCTGTTCTGTCTCTTTATAACTGTCAAAATACATTGATAGAAACAGACATAATTTTAATACTAGTGCTTTTACATTCTTGAAAATTAACTTAAAGGGCAATGTGCAATCTAGCAATCAAGTAGATTTTCAAATGGTTAAAGGTGCCAAAATACACAGTACTTTGTTGGTAAATCTTAGAGTCTGTCTCAGTCACATTGGAAGAGTAGATGCCTACAAGTGGCAACTTTATGTCTTCTTCAACTTGCTTTTAATGAGAGATCCCTTGATGAAAAAAGGAAAATTGGAGGAAACATTTAAAACATTGATCAAAAGTGACTCTGCTGCTAAAATTGTGGTGGATCATTACACTCATTGCACACAAGCTTCCCTCATTTGATCAGGAGAGATGTTTCATAATTTATATGGTAATTTCTGAATGTCGACTTAAAAAAATTTGTAAAATGCTATGACAAAAGTTGAAAACAGTGTTTTTATATATGAAAATTTTAAGTAAAATAGCAAAAGATTTTAATAGCACTTCCAAATCACTACAATGGAAGAAAATTATACAGACCCACATCCAGAAGAAATTAGCCTAGGCTATATAAAGAAAAGTGTGAAAGCTAGAATTAGACAAGGCCAGTAAAAATACATTTAATAAATGATGGGAAGAATAACAGTTTGAATTTGAGATTTTCGGGAAGTGTAAGCTTTGTAGTTTGGGGTTGGTTGGTTTGTATTTTCTTTTTAAAAGTAATTGAAAATAAATTTAGGCCATAAGTGGTATATGCTATTTTCAAAATGTATTTTCTTTTCCATTAGAGCAGTCTCTCAGTCTCTGTTTCCTGAGCATTTCGTTCCAGATAGCTCTCCCTTAGGGAATAGGAGGTGAAAAATGCTACCCTGTGCATCATGGGACACACACAGTACCCTGCCTGTGCCCACTAAAGGCTGCGCAATCCTCAGCAATGTCTCCAGGTAGTGCCAGAGCCACAGGGGAGGCAGAACTGCTTCAGTTGAGAACCGCTGATTTACCTGAGTCCAGGCATGAACAAATATTAAGCAAGTGTGCTTTGTATAACATGCTCTATGGTTTGAAAAAATAGCACACATCGAATGTTTATTGAATGCCACATGAAAGGCATTACATTGACCAAAATTTTTTATGCTGTTCAATAACATCTACACAAAAGTCTAAACAAAAAGTCCATCACAGAATAAGGCATTCAACAATTCATAGACAATAACACATCTAGTAAATCCAGGAGCTCAGATTAAAAGGGTCAGGTATGTTAACGTCACAGTGCTATCATTTTGCAAAATCACCATGATGCAATTATAAGAATTGAATGTGATTGATGTTGACTTCATATTCAAAAAAGATAAGACATTTCTACTGAATAAAAGTTAATTTTATGATAGAATTTGGAGCAATGAAAGTTTTAAATCATCAATAATCCCTTTAACTGAATTAGTCTCTTCTTCATTTCTGTTTTGCAAACACTTATGTTTTTACTTTTATGTCAGAATATTTTATTTGTTGTGTCTCCATTATAAATGTTCATAATTCACACCATTAGAGTACAAACTGACTGAAAGCAGAATATTTTCAGATCCATATGTAATCCTTTTTTGTCTAATACTGCATTGTCACATGATAGATGGGAGGCAAATATTATATTGAGTATTTGATTTATGCCTAGTCTATACATAGAGGTACTGTAAGTAGAAAATGAATATCTTAATTTCAAAATATTTTTATGAAAAAAGTAAATACTTTAATAATATGTATTATATTGCCTGGAGGCTGAAACGGTAATATATTGCATGTAGTATTAATTAAGATATAACATTAAAATTGTCTGTATATATAATTTTACTTTTCCCTATGTCTACTAAAGCATTTTAATTTATGTTTGTGGCTTCCATTATATTTTCAGTGGGCAGTCCTGGTCTAGCATTAAGTAGCTGTTAAATAACTGTAGGTTGAATGTCAAGCATATGGAAAATATTTATTTTGACTTTTAATGTTATTTATAGATTGTTTATATCATAACCTTTTAAAACTTTAATAACTGCATGTCTGCATGTGAATATAAATGTGTGTCTGTGTTTTAAATTAATATACACATAGTAAATTCTAGCAGTTGGGTAATTTATGATCATATTATATCCCTGTAATAACTTATCCTTCTACTGACCTTCTAGTACACTTAATAGTTTATTTACCAAATAAAGAGTAATGTTCTTATTTTGTGCTTATGCGGTAAGTAAATATAATTCCATATCAATATCATAGTCAAACCACAATGAAGTGATTTTCAGGTTCGCCAGAAATATGCCTCTGCCTTCCCCCCCATCTCTTGAAATGACAAATTCATACTATAGTTTCTATAGTCTGGCATTCCTTTAACACTTGGTAGCTTGTAATACAATAAAAATTTCAGGTAACCTTAAAATTTTCATCAAGAAGTTGAGGTGCACGGGTTTTAGATCACCAGACTTCACTTTCTAAACTTTTGCTTATAATATCAAATTTGATAGTCTTGGTTACATAAAATAAAGGCCTCTCAATGATATTCATATATTAAACTTCCAAACATGTGATGATCATATACCAAAATAAAAAAAGAAGCTATGTTTTCAGAGGAAATTAAATCAAACAACTTTAAAATAGGGAAATTATCTGGGTGCAATCAATATACTCACAAGGGTCTTTATAAAGGCAAGAGGGTAAAAGAAGAAGGGACCAGAATGACATGTTGTGAAAAAGACGACCTACTGTAATATTCAGCTCTTCATCATTACAATTAAGACACCAGAGAGAAACTACTTATAAAGAAGGAAGTTTATTTGTGGCTCAGTGTTGGAGGTTCCCAGTCCAAGAACAGGTGACCCCATTGGCCTGGCAACAGATGTGGGCAGTAAATGGCAGAATGCATGCAAATGAAGGACCACATGGCAAGCCCAGAGGCAGAGACAGGAAGCACACTCACTCTTTCCTTGTAAAGCCACCATAGGGCCTTGAGGCCAGCAACCCAACTCAATCTAATTGCTTTCCAAGGTCCTAGTTTTAGACATCATAATTGGATTAAGTTCCAAAGATCACACCCTTAATGCATGAAACTTTGAAGGACTCCCAAATTGTTACCCAAACTGTAACATCTATCATTGCCGGTTAAAAGAAGAACATAAAGCAGGGATTGTGGGGGTCCTTAAAAATATTGTAAAAGCAAGAAATTAGATTTTCCCACAGAACCTTCATGTAAGGAATAAACCTTACTGAACCCTTGGGTTTAGCCCAGTGTCCCTTTTCGGACTTCCGACCTGCAAAACCATAAGATAATATATTTGTGTTATTTTAATTCACTACATTTGTGGTAACTGTTATGACAGCAAGATAATATGCATAGTCATCTGAAGCAATTTAACTCCGTTTTCACTCAAATACATTCGGCCTAATTCATCTTTTTCTGAAATGAGTGAGGAGGCAGGAGATACAGCAGCAATGCTGCAGTTTCTTTTTCTGGATAATCGTTTCTGTTAGGTCCACGTGGAAACTATCTCTTCCTTTTATCTCTAGTACATAATACGCATTCAAATTCTGAAGCGTGGTAAAAACTGTGATTAATGGAACACAATTAATGGGGTCTTTACTTAATTGAATTTTTTTCTTTATTCAACTTAAAGGGGGAAATGATAAATATAGGGACATTTGCATCAGGAATTCAAGCCAAAAAGTACGTAGCAAATGCTCTGGTGGGAAAAATCTATGCAATGCAATATTGCAAGGTTTTATTTAGGAAAAAAAAAAACACACTCAAATTATTTTATGGTTTCTGCTTCATTGCTATTAGGTGGAATGATGCAGATGATCGTTAATGCAAAGAGATTCAAAGCAGAAAAAATTTCCAGTGTAAAAGTTTATAATAAGTCATTTAAAAAGAAACATGATTGTCTTCTTCTAATTTTCTCATGGTAAAAAGAGGTTTGTGGTCAACATATTTCTGAAAAATAAATAAAACAATTTTAAAAGGTTTATTTTATTTATTAGAAATACAGTTACAGAGAGAGAGAGAGAGAGAGAGAGAGAGAGAGATCTTCCATCTGCTGGTTCACCCCCTGACCCAGTGTGAAGCTCAGGAGCCAGGAACTTGATCCAGATCTGCCACATGGGTGCAGGTGCTTGTCTTTGGTCCACCTTCTGCTACTTTTCCCAGGCGTGTTAGTGAGACTTAGAACCAGAAGTAGAGCAGCCAGGATTCAAACTAGAGCCCATATTGGATGATGAAATTGCTGGTGGCAGCTTAACCTGTTGAGTCACAGCACCAAACCCCAAAAACAATAAAAAGATTTTAATTTTATCTACTGATATGCCAAACTTAATAATCCAAATATTTATTAATCAGACTTATTTGACAACGAAAATGATAGCTTTCTTAGGAACTTGAAAAACAAAAAATCTCATAATTTTGTGCATTATTTAAGCTTCTTAGGCTTTGAATTTTCCTTTGAAATTTCCAATGTTGTCATTGTAACTTCTCAACATTAGTGTTTATGTTTCAATAAGGTAAAGCCTGATTAGGCTATAATTTTAGGATAAGCATAGGTATCAAACTATTTTATTTACTTATCTTTGTGATAATGTTTTTTTATTTCACCTTAAAGGTAAAAACAAAGTAGTAAAAATTGAATATATTTGTTGGATATGGTTCCAAAAATAATGATTTCAAAATACACACACATACACACATGCATGCATATACTTATCTGTTAAATTAAAATTTTTCAAGTAAAATTTTAGGAAAAAAGTGTGTTTAAAATTCACTAGCTGGGGCTGGCATTGTGGCGTAGTGGGTAGAACCATTACCTGTAGTGACTATATCCCATATGGACACTGGTTTGAGACTCGGCTGTTCCACTTCCAATCCAACTCTCTGCTATGACCTGGGAAAGCAGTAGAAGATGGCCCAAGTAATTGGACTGCTGCACCCACATGGGAGGCCCAGAAGAAGCTCCTGGCTCCTGGTTTCAGATTGGCCCAGCTCTGTGGCCCTCTATTGAGTGAACCAGCAGATAGAAGGGAGAGAAGACCTCTCTATCTGCCTCTGCCTCTATGTGACTCTTTCAAATAAATAAATCATAAAATCGTAAAAAAAGTTTATTATCCAATTGGTTAATTAACTTAAATAAAATTTAAGTTTTAGGGGTTGGCACTGTGGTGTAGCAGGTAAAGCTGCCGCCTGCAGTGCCAGCATCCCATAGGGATGCCTGTTTGAGACTCGGCTACTCCACTTACGATCCAGCTCTCTGCAAAGGCCTAGGAAAGCAGTACAAGATGGCCCAAGTCCTTGGGCCCCTGCACCCATACGGGAGACCTGGAAGAAGCTCCTGGCTCCTGGCTTCATATCGGTGCAGCTCCTGCTGTTGCGGCCAATTGGGAAATGAACTAGTGGATAGAAGATCTCTCTCTCTCTCTCTCTCTGCCTCTCCCTCTCTCTCTCCGTGTGACTCTAACTCTCAAGTAAAATAAATAAATCTTTAAAAAAATAAGTTTTAAAAGATTAGGCCAAAATATAATGAAATTTTATGACAGTATTTTACTTTATTTCTTAATTCACTACCCTATTGCTTTGTGATGTATATAGACCTGGCTGATGAGCATTTCGGAATATCTCCTATAACCCTCTCTGTATATCCTTTCCTGATTTATTAAAAAACTTGTAAAAAATTTCAGTTCATTTTATTTTTACATCATGCGGTGTCCTTTTAGGTAAAACACAACTTTTGCTAGGTGTTTCAAATAGAAGTTTGCTAATACAGGGAATAAATGATGCATCCGCTGTTGGAAGAACACAAAGCGATCACTCTGATAACAGAGATGATGACTGCAGAAAACAGCTGTAATCTCAGCAAACTCAAACTGAAAGGCAATGTTGGGTAGAACGGGTACTCGGAACTTGGAAGAAAAAAATTCGACAGCTCCACCTGAAGTCTCTGAGGTTTGTTCTAGGATGTGGAGAGGCTGCACACAAAGTCAATGAGTGGCACCAACAAATTTAAGATGTCTCTGATCAGTGCATATTTTCAAATACTCTTGTAAAATGTCTGATCTGGGGGCTGCTGGGCTGCTACTTGTGGTGCAGGAGTCCCTTTTCAGAGTGCCAGTTCCAGTCCCAACAGCTCCAATCCAGCTCCAAGCTAATGGGCCTGGGAGGTGGAAGACGATGATCCAAGTGCTAGTCCATGTGGTCCTTGTGAGTGTGACTTCATCTTCCAGTCTTAAGAGGCATCAGGAATGGGTGAATGTATGCAGCACTCTCATTGGACAAGAAATTGACTCCAGTATGTGTATATGATTCATCAGTGCCGATAACACAAAGTTAAATTTCGAATTTTGGTTCTCAAAAATAGTCTCTTTTTACTATTGCTCTGGGGATCTGAGTTGGTTGAGGTTAAAATCCTTGGTGTTGGCCGACTCCACAGCTCAATAGGCTAATCCTCCACCTGCGGCGCCGGCACCCCAGGTTCTAGTCCTGGTTGGGGCTCTGGATTCTGTCCCGGTTGCTCGTCTTCCAGTCCAGCTCTCTGCTGTGGCCCGGGAGTGCAGTGGAGGATGGCCCAAGTGCTTGGACCCTGCGCCCGCATGGGAGACCAGGAGAAGCACCTGGCTCCTGGCTTCGGATCAGCATGGTGCACCAGCCTCAGCGGCCATTGAGGGGTGAACCAACGGAAAAAGGAAGACCTTTCTCTCTCTCTCTCTCTCTCACTGTCCACTCTGCCTGTCAAAAAAAAAAAAAAAAAAAAAAAACCAACTTGGTGTTGCTGTGTTCAAATATGTGAGATGTGAGCACAGAGCTCAAATACAGAGAGAAAGCAGAAGCCAGATTTAGACAGTGCTTTCTCTTTTCTTTGAATTTTCTTGTTATTTCACTTAACGGATTTCTTCAGTTTAAGCCAATTTGCTTTAAGCTTTCGTTATTTGTGACTGAAAGGGGTCCTAATTAAGTAGAACAAATGCCTCATGAGGGATGTTCTTACTATATATTTAATCAGCAGATCCATCCTAAACACCTGGAACAGATTCTGATATGTAACACACACTTAATAGCTATTTTTGGAATGAACAAATTTCATAAAATGAATTTTATGTAGGTTAAGTTTGATTCTGTAGGCTTTATAATAGCAATTAGTTAAATACTGTCTTCCAGTTTAATTAATTTTCAGGCATATATAAATGGTCTTTTTAAAGAAAAATAAACCATACCTTTCATGATTTAATGAATTTTTACCCTTCACTTTCTAGGCTTTTCTGAGCCCCAGTGTCAATATTAACAGCATGATCTGAATAAAAATATTTTACTTTCACTACTGCTTAAAACTACTTACACCATGGCAGTTTTTCAGTACATTGTAGATTAGTTAGATGTATCTTACTCCATTATGATAAATAACTGTTAATATCTTTTCAAATACCTGTGAAGTACCATTAGTCTCCAGAGCTTTTGATTAGCTACCCTGAGAACCACAGTCCTCCATCCAATGACACTCCAACAGTGGATTCTCGACTTTATTTCATTTTGCCTTTGGTTCTATGACACAGAAAGGATTCCACCAAGCATTCAGGGAGCAAAACGTAGATTTCTCACCCTAGTCTCTCCCTTTTCACTTTCAAGTATTAGGATTTCTGGAAGCAATAGGAATTGTCATTTACTCTTATTTTTAATCACATTTAATCAGACTATTTAAGTCTCCCATGTTCCTCAATAGCATTCCATGTATTTTCTAGATTCCATTTACTGTGAATCACAAGGGTATCTTCTGCTAGTAAATAATTATAAACCAGTGAAAATAAGGAGAACTTCCAAAAAAAACTCTTATGCTCAAAATATGAAAAACTTACCAATTTATGATATTATTTTCTCTTTACTGTAAATCTATATGCCACACAATGAAGGTTTAATATCAGAAATGTAGTTTAAATGATTCTTAAGTTCCATTTTTAAGATACAATCTTCCTCTCTCTCTCTCTCTCTCTCTCTCTCTTTCTCCCTCTTCCTAAATTGCAACACATGTGCATCCTCTCCTTTACATTTGGTTTTAAGAAAATTTTAGGAGCCAGTGATGTGACATAGCAGGTTAGCTGCCTCCTGCAATGTCAGCATCCCATATGAACAGTTCAAGTCCCGACTGCTCCATTTCCAATCCAGCTCCTTGCTAATGTGCTTGTGAAAGCAGCAGAGGAGGGCTCAAATATTTGGGCCACTGCACAGGTGTGGGAGACCCAGAAGAAGCTCCAGGCTCCCAGGTTCAATTGGCCCAGTTGAGGCCATGTGAGGAGTGAACCACGGCATGGAAGATTTCTCTGCCTGTGTGTTTCTCCCCCTCTGTTTTTAATTCTGCCTTCCAAATAAATAAAATAAACCTTAAGAAAGAAAGAAAGAAAGAAAGAAAGAAAGAAAGAAAGAAAGAAAGAAAGAAAGAAAGAAAATCTTAGATTTTGAGAAGAGTTGTAAAAATTGTAGTTTTACACACAGAAAAAAAAAATAATCAGGAAAATTGCCAAACTAAGAAGGTAATCTTGGGAGAGAGGGGCGATGCTGTGGCATAGTAGGTAAAGCCACCTCCTGCAGTGCCAATATCCCATATGGGTGCCTGTTCAAGTCCCGGCTGCTCCATTCTGATCCAGCTCTCTGCTATGGCCTGGAAAAGCAGTAGAAGATGCCCAAGTTCTTTGTCCCCTGCACTCGCATGGGAGACCTGTAGGAAGCTCCTGGCTCCTGGTTTTGGATGGGCACAGTTCTAGCCATTGCACCCATCTCGGGGGTGAACCAGTGGATAGAAGACCTCTCTCTCTCTCTGCTTCTGCCTCTCTGTAACTCTGACTTTCAAATAAAATAAAATAAATCTTTAAAAAAAGAAAGTAATCTTGGTATAATATGTTAATATTATGTTAGAATTTTATAACATGATACTATATTATAATATTTATAATAATTTGTGCAGCATGCTGGCTGCAACACACTGGCCGTAGCAGCCACTTGGAGGGCGGTGAACCAACAGAAAAAGGAAGACCTTTCTCTCTGTCTCTCTCTCTCTCACTGTCTAACTCTGCCTGTCAAAAATTTTTTTTTAAATATTTATATTAATTTTAAAATTAGTATAATATTTTAACCAAACTATAGAATTCTTTTCGATTTCACCAAATTATTCACTGATATTGCAGGGTTTTACATAGCATTTAGTTGTCATGTCTTCTTAATCTCTTCCAACCTATGAGAACTTTTCATTCTCCCTTGAAAATTCATGGAAATTTTAACTTTTTCATTGAATATTTTG
Source organism: Oryctolagus cuniculus (assembly GCF_964237555.1). NCBI lineage: Eukaryota > Metazoa > Chordata > Mammalia > Lagomorpha > Leporidae > Oryctolagus > Oryctolagus cuniculus. Next base: position 13,553,293 of record NC_091441.1, on the reverse strand, counting down.
AAAAAAATTCAACAGCTTTTTTTAAAAAGTATTGGTGTATCATTTTTTAAAACTCCTATAAATTTTGTATTTGTCTGATATTTTCTCATGTGTACATCAGAAGTATCCACTTTTGGGGAAGATTCCACAGTGGTGATGTACCTTTCTCAAATCAAGGATTCATGGTGTCATGATGTCAGTATGCATTAACCAATGTTAAAGTGATCACTTGATTGAGGAGGTGTCTGTCAGGATTTTACATTTTAGAGTAAACATTTCCAAGTTTGTAATGACTAAATAGATACAGGTAAATACTTTGGGGTTATACAAACATGTTTTTTCTTCTTAAAATCATCTATCAAAACTTGGAAAGGGTCTCTCCGTCATTTTAGGCACTTGAACAGTTAGAAAGCTCTAATTACAAAATCTCTCAGGATTCTAGCTATATCAGATACAGTGTTCTAATTTTATGGGGCCATCTTTGTTCTGGATGGAGAGCACATTTAAATAGGTAGTAAGTGAATAGGCTTCCAGGATGCCTAACACTGATTGGGAGAGAAACACCATAGGGGTGTATTCTTTCTATGCAAATATTTGTATTCATCATTTCTCATTTGTCAATTAAAATTATTTCTTACTTCTTTACACTAATGGAAAGTTTCTGGATAAGAAGTAGATGTAACCATTTTGACTTGTTTGTACTACCTCTGAAAGATTTTGCAAATGCTAAATAACCACACCTGGATTGTGGATTTCCAAATCAGATTATTGAAATTTTAATTAAATTCCTGAGAGGTACAGAATAAAAACACTTATGCATAACATTGTCCTACTTATATAGAGGAATTTAGAAGTAAATAATAAGTTATACAGCCTCCTCAAATCAAAATTTAGCTCTAAAAATTACTCTTTTTGCAATCTGTATCTGCAATGTCTAGTTTCTTTATCTTCTACTTAAGATCTAAGTTGTATCACCCCTCTATAACCAAGAACATTTGCACTGCAGATGTGTAAACAAAAATTTGATTTGAATGATGTTTTTATAAAATGATTGCGTTTCTGTAGTTTTTTTTTTTTTTTTAATCTGTATAGGTCAAAGCCTACATACTGATATATGCAAGACTAAGCACTACTTTTATTGGATATTTTTCATTCCTTAATATTCATTCATCCATTGTCACAGCTGGCAACTCTCCCACTTCCATGCTAATCCTCATCTTCCTTCTGATCCACAGCAAAAAGCTGTCAATTCATCCCCAGTGATGCATTAAAATCTGTTTATTCCTCCATCCCTGCTGAGGATATTAACTTACTTGTTTATTTTCAAATATGTGCTGTATTCCTTCTGTGGTCCTGTACAGTGCAGCATGGAAGTGTTATAAAGATGAAAAGACAAAGAGCCTTGGGAGGAGTATGAATAACAGAAATTCACACTTTGCATCGCAGAAGCTGAGTGCTCAGTCCGGCATTCACAGGTGCTATGGTGAGATCTACTCCTTCCTGCGGATCCAGGCAAAGCCTCCGAAGGGCAAGGACGTTTGTGCTGAGGCTCTTTGGTTGGGAAATGTGAAGCCCAGATTATTTCTGGCAAGGCAAATATCCTATGCAAAGAAATCCAGGCAGGAGAGAATTATTTGACAAAAGGCAAATGGTTCAGAATAAATGAAGCCAAAGAAAGGAAAGAAAAGAATCACATGGGGGAGAAAATGATAAAAAAGAATTATTTACAAAAGGAAAGAGACAGTGACATGTTGATGTATGAAGTAACAGAAATCTTTGCACAGGACGGGAGATGGTGGACAGAGGGTGAGTGAAAGAGAAGGAAGTGTGTGTTTGATAAAGCAGAGTGCCAGAGTGGGGAGGATGGGACAGACTCCGGTCAGGGAGCTTCTCCTTCTCTCTGGAATAGCAGCTTCTTTGGAGAGATGATGCACTGAGGGAGGCTGCCTTTGGAGTTCCAGGAGAACTGGGCCAGAGATGGCCAAAGGCAAGTTAAAATGGAATCAGTGGGCAGAGACTGGAAGACAGGGAAAAGCAGCCGGGATGTGTTTGAACTTTGTAGAGGGGCTCTTTAGCTGAGGGATATAAGAATATCCACCAGAATTTCTTGCAAAAAATTTTAGCACATATTTTAGAGTAAGGATCAACATTTTTCAGCATGTGTATGAATTAGGTATAAAGATATCCTATAGCAAGGGTTATAGGTTATCCTCATGAATTTAAGATGGAAAACTACAGTTTTTCCTTACTGAACTTCTAAGACAGCTTCTCTAATAGTGTAATCAGAAACAATGATCTTTTCTGACTTGATCCAATCTCCTATTGTCTTGGTAATTCAGTTTGGATCCTTTCCTAAATGTGCATTTCCCTGCTCCACACTCCCAATATTCCTAATTTATCTCCCCAATCTCTGCCACTGCATTCCAGGTGGGATATTTTATTAATTAAGTTATTACTTCAAATATTCCTTGGTCTCTGCATGTGCAAATGCTCAAACTTGATATCAGGAACCTACTGTATGGGCTTTCCAGAAGGCTATGTTTTCCCTTAACTGTCTAACCCGAAGTGTGTGTAGCGCTCCTCACACACTTCTAACCAGACCTTTCTTCGTCTACTCATTGACATTCTTCGCCATTTTCTTAGTGAGAAAACTTTCTCAATGGTAGCTACATCATTTTCCCATTCTATATTTTGTGTTGTCTCTAATGTCTCTCTGCTGTACTCTCTTACACAAACAAATGTGTTAGACAATGCCTTTGAAAGCTGGCATGTTGCAAAAACTGTACTATTTCTGACTCTGGCAAAGCCCATACTATTTACTATGCAATTTGCATGTATGCTATTTATACACACTTTTCAGTGGATTAAACTGATTATGGTAAAAAAAATTCATGCTATTTAGCAGATATCTTTTTTTTACTGGTAGAATTTAACCATAACTAAGTCTCTGCTGTTGATGGTAGTTCACTTCCATTAAACTTCATGCTGTCATATTATACTACATGCTGAATAAAACTACAAGGTAGAGGCAGCCCAGGGGCCATACTTTCCATTTACATATGGCCCATCAATGAGCAGCCTATAATGGGTGAGTGGGTGTTCACACACACACACACACACACACACACACACCTGTATACCCTACATGTCCAGGAGAACAAAACTGAGGCCTGACAAATAAACTCAGCCAGCTACAATGGGCAGAACAAAGATTAGAACCCAAGCATGCCAAAGCACAGAACATTTTAAAAGCTATGCATTAGTGCCACAAGTAGCACAGGAGACATCTAAGATAAGTGCACAATTACAATGAAAAGAGTAAAAGGCAGACTCTAAGGACAGTGGGAGTGTTCTAGAAATGTTTCTTGGAAGAGCTGGAATTGACTGGAAATTTTCCTGAAATTTCAGAGGATAAAAATGTGTTGAATAAAGGATAGATAATTTCAACTAGAAAGAAAAGTAGAGTCAAAGACACAAAATGAGTAATATGAGGCAATTTAAGGTGTGATATGTTCTATCCCATTTGGAGTGAGGCACCACTCATAACATATAGTTTGGAAATTGTACTCAACAATGTCTTTTGTGCTACTATTGAGAAGTGAATGCTCATGTCTTTGGGAATCTAAAATCCAATTTTTCCATTACTTATTGAGCTTATGATATTTTCATACCTTAAGCTAGGTAAGATGTAATTGTATATGTGTGTGTCTGTGTGTTTATTTAGTACACAATGCACATTACTGTAAATTTTGAAAATAGCTTTCAAGATCAAGTTATACAGAGATAAATCTAAAGAAACATTTCTTATATATCATGCATTGTGTTGTTGATTGCTTCAGCTTTTCAGCTTAGATAGATGGCTCTAAATCATTATATTAGCAGAGGGATATTTAATTTAAACACTACCTTATATCAGGCATAAGTCTTTTTTAAAAAATTTATTTAAGTTACACAGTTTCATGCATTTCATGTATACAGATTTAGGAACATAGTGAAACTCTCCCCCCCGCCCCCCCCCCCACCCGCCAACACGCCAACCCTTCATCTTTCTCCCTTTCACATTCCCACTCTTAATTTTTACGAAGTTTTATTTTCAGTATATGTAATGACTCTATGTTTAACCCTACACTAAGGAAAATAGTTCAACAAATAATATAAACACAAGAAAACACTATTCCCACACAGATATTGCCACTCTGAGGCTTTTTTTTTTTTTTTTTTTTTTTTTTTTTGACAGGCAGAGTGGACAGTGAGAGAGAGAGACAGAGAGAAAGGTCTTCCTTTGCCGTTGGTTCACCCTCCAATGTCTGCCGCGGCTGATGCACTGCGGCCGGCGCACTGCGCTGATCCGATGGCAGGAGCCAGGAGCCAGGTGCTTTTCCTGGTCTCCCATGGGGTGCAGGGCCCAAGCACCTGGGCCATCCTCCACTGCATTCCCTGGCCATAGCAGAGAGCTGGCCTGGAAGAGGGGCAACCGGGACAGAATCCGGCGCCCCAACCGGGACTAGAACCCGGTGTGCCGGCGCCGCAAGGTGGAGGATTAGCCTATTGAGCCATGGCGCCGGCTAGGCTTTTTCTATCTCATGGGTAGTCTCCCTCCTCAGATTGCCCCATGATGCAAACATCTATTTGGATCATTTTGTTGGATTTGTTGGCTATCCAGTTGCACACTCCACTAAATAGAATGGAAGTTAATGAGTGCAAAAATGAACCCACAATTCATGAACATCTGTAACACAGGTTACTCCTTATTCCCAAAACAGTGCATCATTTAGGTACCTCACTAACATAATAGTTAAAAGTGGCAGATTGCTCCCCCAAAAATTAAATTAAGAGTTTTCAACCAGATGTGGTGAATTTTTGCATTAGATAAATCTTATTCCTTCAGTCTTTCTCTGAACATTAGAAATGTCATCACCTTTGAAAAGGTTGCATTGACTTTAAATTAGACAAGAATGAGAAAATACTCTAGGATGTCTTTTTAAACTGCATTTGTCTTCTAAAATTTTAAAACACTTGTAAAAAGTAATCCAATTTGATATGATGAGTGTTTTTATCCATTTTGATGCTCACACAATGAAAAGGAAATCAATTTCAAATACTTTAAATTTCCAGTGTATTTGATTTATGTACATCTTCAACTCCTTGAAATGGTTAGATTTAAATCAATATTATTATTATACACATACAGTTTTAAATTGTTTTTCACAAACATTGTGTCAACAAAAATATTATTTGCAATAGAACTAAAAACACTCATTAATACATTTGCTAATAGATTTCCTTCTTTTACTGGCTTCAGTGCAAACTCACAGTAACATGTCTACATGTAACTGTGGAATTTTGTTGTTTGTTTAGTGTTTTGGTTTCTCTTTATGGAAAACCAAATTGTGGTTTGGAAATAAATGCACTTATTATTTTATGAATCAGTGTTTGTCTATATCATTTATATTTTCTTTTTCTCTATATATTAAGGAGACTTCATATAAAAATAAAAGATTAGAAACATTCTCACATGCATTATTCTTCATAGGTCTTTATTTTGACTTTAGAAGGCTAGCAATTTTAATCTAAAAATTGCAGTTGCTGCTCTTTTTGTTCTAAAATTGAAAAACTTTAAGAGAAGTCACATCTGATTAAAGTAAAAACCAATCTAGTTTGAGATGAATTGTGCTTTTCTAAATGCACTCATTATTATACATAAACAATTACATTCTCATCCTATTGTTTCTGGTTTAAATGAGGGACTCCATTATCTTTTCTTATCACATTAGGACCTTTGAAATAAGAAGTTGACACAATTTTACTGATAGGGTTCTTCCTAATTCTGACTGATAGGTAATATTAAAGACAATTTACCTTATTGTTAGATGCATACATTCTCTGCTGCCTGGGAGAAAAGAGTCTGTTATACAATAGAAGGAGGAAAGAAAGGAAGTTTTCATTTCCCAGGTCCTATTGTTTCTCCTTAGGCCTCCACTACATGGGGAGCATACTGAACAAGGAAGCAGATGATTTTTTAACTTTATTATCTTGCAAGAGCAATAAGTATTCAGTAGAAACTGCAGTTCAAGTTTTGATTTTTGATATTTTTTCAGGCTGACAATATGCAGTGTCATACTCTCTCATGATACTGGTCAGGTTAGCCACAACTGCCAGTCAACCACAAGGTTACAGGGCAAATGACTGATACTGTGTGGTGTGTTGTGTTGTTTAACTACGATGTAACAAGGATTAGCTGTATGAAATGAATTTTCAGCCCACGATTGGTTTAGCTAGACATGTTATTTTGGTTCAGTTATGTACAAATATCTACAAAAGCAAGTGTTCTGTGTACTTGACCAAATGGTGAACCCCACAAATTGTGATTAACCTTGCACAAAACTTGAGAGTGTGAGGAGTCAAATGGGTAATAGGCAGCCAGGTGGTCCCCTGGTGGAAATTTGGAATAGTGAGATGCCTGCTCCCTGCAAGAGATTATCTTTAGCAAATCAAGGTGTCCTGCTTCCTTAGGAATCTCCCTTTTATCTTTTGCAGTACAAAGTGTCTTAGGTTCCTTAGAAATCTCCAAATTTACGAATTCACCATGAGAACAGCAAGGGAGTGGTGACTGCATCTGAGCTCATGGTTTATTGTGAAAACAGGTTACATTTCCCACCCTTCTGGATGATTTTTTTATTATTTTTTTTTTATTTTAACATGAGCAGAGCAGATGGAATAAAGAATTGTAAATCATGTCTTTTGATGGTTTTTGTCCTCACCTGGTAACTGAATGCCAATCTGATTGTCAAGATTTTTTTTTCCCCCTTGGAATTTGTACTTAAAAACCCAGATGTCATTCCTGCTGGAGGTGTTTGATTCTAATAAATCCTTTTAAATCTCTTTGCTGTCTCCTTGCTAATTCTTCTTCCATATGAGACAAAGAACCGAGGTAACAATAATTTCTCCGCTGTTTTCCCATAACAAGAGTATCAAATTACTGTATATACAAGTGACCAGCAATGGTACCTAGTGGATCATGATAAATCCCTGGGTCCTTAGTTCTTTTTTTTATTAAAGAATTATTTTATTTATTTGAAAGTCAGAGTTATATATAGAGAGAAGGAGAAACAGAGAGAGAGGGAGAGAGAGAGAGACAGAAGTCTTCCATCCACTGGTTCACTCCTCAAATGACTGCAATGGGCAGAGCTGAGCTGATCTGAAGCCAGGAGCCAGGAGCTTCTTCTAGGTCTCCCACTCGGATGCAGGGGCCCAAGGACTTGGGCCATCCTCTACTGCTTTCCCAGGCCATAGCAGTGAGCTGGACAGGAAGTAGAGCACCCATTTGGGATGCTGGTGCTGCAGGCTGGGGCTTTAACCTGCTGAAGTAGGCAGGCATACAGGCTAAAATATATTAGGCTTGTGAGCTGGAAGACCATGCCTTTGCCATGCCCCTGTGTGACTTCACGCCCTACCTGAAACCTTCGCCATGCCCTCACACCCTACCTTGTGTGACCTACACTACACCACCATGTGACATCAGGCTCTACCTGACCATACCTGAGCACCCACCTGCCCACAAGCCACTCCCCTGTGGAAAATATATAAAAAGGCAGGGAGTGTCATGAAACGCTCTCTGCCTCTGCTTTTCTGCTGGTGATAAGTGGTGGATAGCAGCTCTAGGCTTGCTGCATGTGGCTTTGACCTGCTCTCTTCTTGGTATGGATGCTACCCTAGTTTCTAGACTTTCCCCTCTCTCCAACCTGAACTAAAGCCCTCACTTTCCTAGATACCTCTCGCACTAAATAAAAGCTTAAAATGTACCATACTGCCTCGTTTATCTGTGCCAATATTTAGAATTCTTCTCTAAATATTAGGCAAGAACCCTCTTGGGCTTACTAATATTGGGGATTTATTAGCATATGGTGAAACCATGTGGCACCCCAAATTCCGATAGCACATGTGGCATCCCAGATAGCAATTCTGGGGAACTTTAAGGGGTCACATTTTGGTGTAAATTTTAGGGGATCAAGTCTGATTTCACTGCTATGCCACAGCACTGGCCCACCTGGATCCTTATTTCTAAAGAAGAAACTTAATCACTAATATTTTTCTCATGTTGGTTATAATAATGAAAAAATCACAAAACATCAAAATGAACATTTAAAAGCATAACAATTCCAGCACAAATAGATAACCTATTCACATTTTGAAATGAACTGTGTAGTATGCCATTGCAATAACATGCTATGTTTCTAAAATTGTGATGAGTTATTTTATAGCTATACCTTCATAAACAACATTATACTTCTCTGGGAAATTTCCAAAATACGAGATTAATTTGTCCTAATATATAGTAAATATTTTATGTATCATAACATATTGCATATTTAAAAGTTTAGGGTACATAGACTACAGAGGTGAAGTCATCTTGATAACATCTTTAAAATATTTTGTTATCAGATGCTTACACCTTGACAGGAAGTCACAGAAATTGTGTAGAATAGTGTCTTTCACCCGATTCCCTCAGTGCTCACACTGTACATAAGTGTAATACAGTATCAAACACAGAGAGAGAGACTGAGAGAGAGGAGAGAGAGACTCTTCCATCTGATGGTCACTCCCCAAATGCCAGGCCAAAATCAGGAGACAGGAACTCTATCTGGGAATGCCTCAGGAGTGGAGGAACTCTAGTATTGGGTCATGATCTGCTGCCTCCCAGGCTCATTAGTAGGAAGATGGATCGGAAGTTCAGAGTAGCCTGGGCTTGGACAAGCACACTAATACGGTATGCACCCCGCTGCACTTGCCCCATGATCTCTGTAGAGTATTTGTTCACAGATCTCCCGTGGTCAAAGTGTTAGCAAGGCTGTGCTCCCTAAGGGCTTTATGAGATAATTCATCACTTCTTTCAAATGCTGGAGGTGGCAGATGTCCCTTTACTAGGAACTTTGACTCCCATCTCCACCTCCATGGTCCAATCTTCTTATGAGGAGTTGCAAAGGAAAACATGTTTATATTAAGCTTCATGAGAGCATGTCTCCATAGAAAAATATCCATACAAATTAAGTGTAGCTCATAAAGACATTTATCCTTCACATCTGCAAAGATCCCTATTTCTTAATAAGATCAGACAGACAGTATTTTGGGAGATACTGCCTCCTGTGGACCATCCTTCAATGTGATATGAATGATATGAAGTGTAAGCAATTTTTTTGCATATTTCCCTGAGTGGTTTTGGTTTCCGTATTTGCTAACCAACAGAATTTCCTATGTAGAAATTCAGAGTAATCCTTCTGAAATTCAAGTCCTGTCATGGTACTTGTCTGCTGGAAACCATAAATGGCTTCCTGTGGGTGATCCTGTACCTGGTGGGGAGTTTGCCTGCCCTGCCCATGCAGGAGGTTGAGAGCGTGGCACACCATGCCTCCCAGGAAGGAACCCACAACATGACTGCTGGCAGGCAGCAGGGGCCACAGGCACTTTCCCCTAACACTCCCCTAACCCTGTTAAAGGGCTCTGTGATTGCCAATCAGGTAAACAGCTCCTGGTGTGGCCCAGGCCCATTAGGACCACCTGGAAAGCTATCCTAGCTACGTGACCTTCAAGCTGATTGGAGAAGCATAGCGGTGCCGATATTGGTTCTAGCCTATAGAATTAGTGTTGCCATGAATTAGTTACGCCCCTCCTGCCTACCCTTTAAAAAGTATGTGTGGTTAACAAAGTGGACATATTCACAGAAACTTGGCTCCTGTGCTTCTTGTGGAAGAACACCATCACCCCACCATCCTGGCAGTACGCGGGCCTCGCGGGTCGAGTCCACAACTGGCGCCTGAACAGGGACCTGAATGTGTAAGATAGGCAAGGGTGGGGTCCTCCCTGGTAGATAAGGAGGCATTGCCCATTAGCCGGGCCCCCAATCCCTTTCTGCTCGCTGAAGAGGGTATTTCCGTCCCATTTGGGACTCCCATCGCGGTTACCAGCGCCTCATATGGATTCTTTTTGCCCCATGTGGCCACCCCGTTGAATTGGTCTGTGATTCTATCCTCCTAGCCTTTCCTGTTGTTTTCCTGGTTAGTTGTACTTTCGCTCCTCACTGTGGGCCAGATCCCGAGTCAGGACCCCAGGCCTAAGCACTTACAGGCTTTGTTAGAAACTCGTGGCCTTAAGCTAATATAGGAGAAAGCGGAAAAATTTTGGGAAACAGCTACAAGCATATGTCCGTGGCTTGAGACTGCAGACATTTAGGATCTGCTCAGCTGGGAGAAGGTTTTACAAGCCACCCGATGATGGAAGGTGGACGCCAAACTACCTGTTCCTCTACAGTTTACTGCCATCTTGCAATGCTTAGTGTCCCCCACTGCCGTTTCCCGACATCCATGCTGCCGACCAGATCTCTGTGTTCAGGCTCAATGCTAGAAACATCTACAGAGTTTCGTCCGCAGGCTCCCCCTCCCTTGAGTTAGATAATGATTCTGACTTGGAGCCTCCCTACCAAACCAAAGATAAAAACTCAGAGGTTGTGGGCCTGATAGGGGACCAAACAGGAGAGGCGACTGTGACTTATGCCCCTCCCCTGCCTCGCTGGGGCATCCCCTCCCCCCACATCCTCGGCCCCTGTAACTTTTTTTTTTTTTTTTTTGACAGGCAGAGTGGACAGTGAGAGACAGAGAGAAAGGTCTTCCTTTGCCATTGGTTCACCCTCCAATGGCCACCGCGGCCGGCGCGCTGCGGCCGGCGCACCGCGCTGATCCGATGGCAGGAGCCAGGAGCCAGGTGCTTTTCCTGGTCTCCGATGGGGTGCAGGGCCCAAGCACCTGGGCCATCCTCCACTGCACTCCCTGGCCACAGCAGAGGGCTGGCCTGGAAGAGGGGCAACCGGGACAGAATCCGGCGCCCCGACTGGGACTAGAACCCGGTGTGCCGGCGCCACTAGGCGGAGGATTAGCCTAGTGAGCTGCGGCGCCGGCCGGCCCCTGTAACTTGACCATCAGCTCCTCCTCCTGGGAAACAGGGAGGGCCCCTCCTTTTGGTGTGTGGTCCCCTTCCTTATCATCTCCGTCTCACTCCCAGGCTCTGTCGCCCACAGATAGACAGACTCAGATCCCAATGCACCAGCCCAAACTAGGAACCCTGCCCTTGCCAGTGGCACCACCTCACCTTCCTGGCCATGCACCTCCTATGCCCCGCCCCCTGCCGCTCAGGTTCCTTGGGGTTGCTTTCTGCCTGGAATCACTCCCACTGTCTCCACCATGGGGCTCTAACTCCTTGCTGCTTTCTGGCCCACTGGCCCTGCCCTGGGAATCTGAACTTCCCCCTCAGGTCAGATCACCTGAGGTCGTCACCATCAATATTCTGCCAACCCCTCAATGCCCCAGTGCATGGTATCCCCACAATCATTCCACTCTTAAGGATCTGAGTGAGGCAGTACATAAAAATGGTCCTCATGCCCCCTACTACTGGAGACCATAGCCATTGGTCTTAACTGCCCACAGGACTGGGAGGACCTTGCACAGCCTCTCTGGAGCCTGCAGACTTTCTAAAATGGAGGGCATTTTATTATAATGAAAGTGAGCAGCAGGCAACCAGCAATTTGCGAGCTGGGGCCCTCTGCCAGGCTGCTGAGTCTTCAGTGGAGGGTCTCTGGGGTGCAGACCCCATCGTACAGGCTGTAGGCACCCCCAGCTTTGTGCCCTCCAAGCTTGACATAAACTGCCAGCAGGAGGGGCTCCAGTCAATCACCGAGGGCTAACGTCAGAAGGCCTCTGAGGATCTCACTGACTTCCTTACCAGAGTGGAGCAGGCTGTGCAGGACAAGGTCACTCACGTAGAGGCCAAGAGGGCCCTGATTGATGACCTGGTGTGGGAAAGCTTAAACAAAGGGCACCATGCTACAATTGCCCTGGTGTGGATGAAGTCATTAGACGAGTGGATTCTAGCACGTCAGGATATTGGGGTGCACTCTCCCCAAACAGAGAAGCTCACCTAGGCACTTAATACCCAGAGAGAGGCACTTTCTCAGGCTGTGACTGCTGTTCAGGACCCTGTGCAAGCAGATGGACCCCTGACACACTGCAGCTTTGGACCACATGGCCATATGTGACATTATTGCCCTGCTGCAGTTTCTCTGAGTTATATCCCACAGCCTGTTTCTCAGACCATTCTTCCTCCCTCTTCCACGCCTTGTTCAGTGTGCTCCTGCTGTACGAAGGGCTAGCACTAGGTAAGAGTTCGTAGGTCCCAGTATAACAAAGAGGGCAAACCTTTAAACAGGCATTGGGGCAGCCCCCAACCCTGTTTCCCATAGAGGGACCATCCTGCTTCCCCAATGCTGGACAATCCAATCAAATGGGAACACAATGGACTGATGATACCCCTGGGTGGGTAGGGCAGTGGCCCCTGACTTGACAAAAGCTAAGCCATCTAACTGCTTCGGTTCAACAATAGTTAGGCTTGGGTCATATAGAACCCTCAATTGTCCCTTACAACACTCCTGTTTTTGTCATCCACAAAAAATATATATGTCCTCCTTCCAGCTCCTCCATGATTTGAGGGTTGTCAATATGTATGAAAAAAAATGGACACTACCAGCCTGGACTCTTCAGAGCTACTGCACTTCCCGCTGGTCATGTCATTCACATTCTGGATATAAAGGACTGCTTTTTAATATCCTCTTTCACCCTTAAGATAGGGAGAATTTTGCCTTCACAATACCTGTTCCTAATAATGCAGTCCCAGCACAAAGGTTTCAATGGACAGCCTTTCCACAAGGCATGAAAAACAGTTCAACCATTTGTCTGACCTCTCTCTCTCTCTCTCTTTCTCTCTCTGTAACTCTGCCTTTCTAATAAATAAGTAAATCTTAAAAAAAAAGTTTATGGATTTATGATGATTTAAATTAAAGCTTTTCACACTTATATTTGTAAATCTCTTAACCATATATAAGCACCCCCGATTCTAGGGGCCACTGTTCTTGCCATCCCCCCCATCAAATTACAGTGGACTGATCTAACTGCTTTGGTTCAACAACAGTTAGAGTTGGGTCATATAGAGCCCCCAAATAGCCCTTGCAATACCATTTCTGGCCTTTCTTCGATCTCGTCATCTTCACAATCCAGTAGTGAAGTGTTGTGTTCTTTTGGGGGTCGTCATGTTGTCTCCCTTATTCTTTTTCTTGATTGGTGCATTTGTTTTTCAGCATTTGTGGAGATGCTTGTTGGTTACTTCTCTTTTTTTTTTTTTTTTTTTTTTTTTTTTTGCTGTGGTGGTTTTTATCTTTGGACTATGTCTGAATGGATTAGTGGAGTGTCTGCTTTCAGGGAATCCCTAGAGGCTTGTGGTCAGTTTGGCCAAGGAGCTCTGTTCAGTGCGCCAGAGTGAAGGGCATGTCTGAGGTAACACACCCAAGTTTGGCGTGGTAAATCTCTCTCACTTTTTTCATTTTTTTTTTTTTTTTTTTTTTTTTTTTTACCAGAGGGGAGGTTTATTCTTGTCTGTTAGCCTAGGCTCAGCTGAGCTCCTCTCCTCAACAGAGACCAGTGTCTGTGCACTAGCCCTAGTGGGTATATTATTCATCCACAAAGGATCTGTCCAGTCCTCAGTGTAAACTCAGATTCCCCAGCAATGTCCCCTGTCAGGTAACCAGGGAACCCTGATCATGTGGAGCCTCCCACAGTGACTGCCCAAAGTCCCAGCCACACCCTGAGTCCTCCCATGCAGCCTCAGTGTTTTCATGGTCCTGGCACACAAGCCTCCCATAGTCACGAGCACCCAGCTACATCTATTCCCACCAGACTCAGGAGTCTCCATTTTGCTAATTGCTGGGCATGGACATGAGCTGGCACTGCTGTTATGTATGTTCAGAATGGCACCTTCTATCAGCTTGTTACAGGGCACCATTTCACAGTGATCAGGGAGAGAGAAAACATGTCCCCCCTTTGTTTTTTCTCCTCTAGTTTGGCAGGTACACCATCCCCCCCAGGGCCCCAAGCTGGATTATTCTAGGCCCTTCCTGCAGCTTCTTTGCCAGTGGCTTGGGCTGTTCCAGTCTGGTCTCATCTCACTCTCCAACACTGGTGCAGAGGCTCTCGGCTGCTGGGGTCCTGAGTTGTGCATGTCCTCACCCTCCACATAGATCTGCTGCGTCCCTCCAATTTGTGTAGTTTCCTCTGCCATTTTCTCCCTAACTCTTCCCTGAGACTGCACTCTTTCCACTTTTTAAAACTATCTTCTCCTAGACTAAAGCAGCAAGCTCCCTCCCTACTCTGCCATCTTAATCTCTAGAATAATCTCTTGAAGTAGGATGTTGGAAACTGATAATGCCCATTTCTTACTAGCTGGTATGACCTTGACCCAGAGAAGATATCTACCAGTAGCAAGAGATATTGAAAGCACCATACTCTAGGCTTATGGGTGAAGTCAACAAGTCAGTCAGAGGCCATCAGGTGTCCTTAGGCCTGATGGGAGGAGAGGGGTGGAGGACAGAGATTAGAGTTTGGGTTTGTTTTTTGGCATATAGAACAAGAAGAGGTGATTATTGGAGATATTTGGTATCCTCTGGTGAGAGAGGAAGAGATTATTTAACAAATGATAAAAAAGAAGAAATATGGGGATGAAACAAATGCTGGAGATAGAATAAGATAGCTTGATTGGAGGGTTGTTGGGATAGTTGGTTTTGAGGACTGTTTGTCAGTACAGCAGATGGAGTAGAGGATGAGATAGAGGAAAAGGAAGACAGTGTTGCCTGACGGGCTGTCTGCTCTGCTCTATTAATACTGGCCGTGATGGTAGAGTTATCAGTCTGATGAGCCTTCTAGTGGACAAGACTGATTCATGTAGGAGATGGGCGGCCTCTAGAAGAGGGGTTATGAAAGTAGCATTGGAGATGGCCATCCCCTTAATGGTAAGAAGGCTCTTTCTTTTCAAATTGCCAAGTGGGATAGGAGGATATGAAAGGCATATTTTGAGTTGGTATAGACAGTGATAGTTCCACTTTTTGCCATCATGAAGGCACAGGTTAGGGCATAGAGTTCAGCCTGTTGATTAGTAGTATTGAAAGTGAGTGGTCCCATCTCAACTGTATCAGTGATCAATACCACAGCAAATCCTGCCCTTTTTATTCCCTCATGAAAGATGGAGCTCCCATCTGTGAACCAGATTAGAGTAGGGTTACCAAGGGGACCCTCTTAAATGTTTAAGGGATGAGGTAGTAAATGTTTGATAGTCTCAAAGCAGGAGTGAATGGGAGCTGCATGATCTGGAGATGGAGGGAGATAGAAGAGAGTAACTGGGTTAAGGGGAGGGTTGGGTTTAAAAGTGAGAGTTGAGTCCTCAATTAGTGCCACCTGAAGAGCCAGAATGAGAGATGGTGGAAGAGACCGGAGGCTCTTGTAAGTTAGGAGTTCTGGGGCCGGTACCATGGCTCACTTGGCTAATCCTCTGCCTGCGGTGCCGGCATCCCATATGGGCGCCGAATTCTGGTCCTAGCTACTCCTCTTCCAGTCCAGCTCTCTGCTGTGGCCCAGGAAGGCAGTGGAGGATGGCCCAGGTGCTTGGGCACCTGCACCCACGTGGGAGACCAGAAGGAAGCACCTGGCTCCTGGCTTCGGATCGGCGTAGCTCTGGCTGTGGTGGCCATTTTGAGGGGGTGAACCAACAGAAAAAAGGAAGACCTTTCTGTCTTTCTCTCACTATCTAACTCTACCTGTCAAATAAAATTAAAAAAAAAAAGTTAGGAGTTCTGACAACTGGTGTGTGGAAAGAATGGTAAGCAGTGAACCGAAAATTAGTTTTTTGACTCTTGTAAGAGAACTTCTGCTGAAGCTAGCACCCATAAACAGGGTGCCCAACCCTTAACTGTGGGGTCTAGTGTTTTTGAGAGATAGGCTACAGGAAGAAAAGAGGGACCAACTTCATGGCCAAGAACCCCCAAGGCCACCCCTTGGTTTTCAGTGACATAAATGAGGAAGGGCCATGTGAGATCTGGTAAGTGTAAGGCAGGGACTTGTAAAATATCCTGTTGGAGCTTATGACATTGGGACGTGACTGGGGCTATCAGAGGCTCTTGAAGGGATCCCTTTGCGGCTTTGTAGAGTGGTTGGGCTAGAAGGTAGAAGTTCAGAATCCACATACATAGAATCTTGGCAGGCTAGATAGGAAAGAATTTCTTCTTTGGTAGAATGATGTGGGATGTTAGCTTTGAGGTGCTTTCTGTCTGCAGTGATAGCCTCGTGGGTGGGAGTGAGAAGTACATCAAGATAGTTTACCTCAGATAAACAAAGCTGAACCTTAGTGAAGGATACCTAATAACTTTTGGCTTTTAGGAAATTGAGGAGAGTAGCGATCTGTCATTGGCTATCTATTTTTGAAGAACTGTAAGGGGGAGGTTGTTGATGTACTGGAGAAGTAAGGAGGGAGATAGATCCTGGGTGTCTATATCATTGGCCAAGGCCTGACCAAATAGGTGGGGGCTATCCTGGAACCCCTGGGGGAGTATGGTCCATGTCAGTAGAGTGCAGACTCATTTGTTTTGAACAGTCCAGGTCAAAGAAAATATGTCCTAAGAGTTAGAATGTAAAAGAATGGTAAAAATAGCATCCTTTAGATCCAGAATGGAGAAGTAAGATGTGGATACTGGGATAGAGGAAAGGAGAATGTATGGATTGGGGACCACCGGAAGTATGGATATTACTGTCACATTAATGAGGCAGAGGTCTTGTACCAGAGGGAAAGACCCATTAGGTTTTTTAACCACAAAGATTGGGGTGTTTTTTGGGGAGTTAGTCTCACAGCAGGACCTGGTGGAGGAGTTTGGAAATTATAGGGTTTAGACATTGAAGACTGGAAGGGGGTAGAGGGTATTGAGGCTAGGAAAGAAATGTGGAGGAGTATGGTAATTTTTACTGGATGGGAGGATGGTGAGGATGGTGAGCCACCACTGTAGGGTGACTGGTGTCCCATACTTGGGGATTGACAGTGGACAAGGGCCCTGAGGTAGGCAGAGTAGCTGGGGCCAAGTCATCCTGAGAAGTAATAAAAAGGCAGGCAAAAGTGGGCTGGAGGATGGGGTGAATGGCCAGGGAGTGAAAACTGTCTGAACACGAAACTGATGGAGTACGTCTCTTCCCAGGAGAGGGGGTAGGACACTGAGGTATAACCAGAAATGAGTGGGAGAAGGATATTGTATTACTTATGCAGAGTAGGTTAGGAGTCTTCAGGAGTTTGTGAGATTGTACCTCCACCTTGACTATGGAGGTTGAGGCAGCAGAAGTGGACCCCAAATCCTGAGTACAGACTGAGAAGACTGTGTAGATAAGAAAAGAAATTGTCCTACCTGCTA
This sequence comes from Oryctolagus cuniculus, assembly GCF_964237555.1. Taxonomy (NCBI): domain Eukaryota; kingdom Metazoa; phylum Chordata; class Mammalia; order Lagomorpha; family Leporidae; genus Oryctolagus; species Oryctolagus cuniculus. Next base: position 13,535,997 of record NC_091441.1, on the reverse strand, counting down.
CCATCAGTTACCCTGGGCCCCCATGGAGTAAGGGCCATAGTTGGGTGATGGGAATCTAGGCTCCTTCAGTCCTCACTAGCCAGCCCTAGAAGTCAACCCAGGCATAGGTGTGGTGGATGGCTTACTAACTCAATAGACAAGAGGACAGTCCACTTCCCAGTGGCCCTTCAGGCAACATTTAGGGCAAAGACCTGATGGGTCTCTGGGGTTGGGACACATTCTGGCTCAGTGGCCCATTTGGTCACACTTAAAGCACAAACCCAGAGGACTCCTGCAGTCAGCGGGGTCAGCAGAGGCAGCAGGTTGTTGGAAAGCCTTGGCCAGCATTTGGAATTTTGTCTTTTGGGCTCTCTCATTGATCCCATTGTACACTTTAAAGGCCACCTCTATGATTTCTGCCTGCAGAGTTAGTGGGCCTTTTTTTGAGCCACTTTAACTTTGTGTCTTGATATCAGGGAAACTTTGGGCAAATAAATGATTCATGGGAAGGCTACAGCCACCAGCAGACTCTGGATCTAAGCTGGTATATTGGAGGAGAGTCTAGGTAAGGCACTGTAAATAGACAGAAGGATTTTCTTTTTTATCTTGAATAACTTCTCCCAGTTTATCATATTTATAGATTCCCTGGTGGATTTTTTGAGGCCAGCTAATATGCAGGTAATGAAATAATTTCTGGCTGTTATGCCATTGGCAGAGTTGTAATTCCAGTTGGGGTCCTGTTTAGGGACCACATCTGCTACTATGAGATATGCAGGGTCAGTTTGATGGGTCTCATTGGCATGAAGACAGGCCTGTTCCCAAACTCACCTTCAATGCTCAGGGAGGAGGGTGTTGGAGAAGATCATAAAGACATCATGAAAAGTCAGATCATGTGACTGGGTTAAATATTGAAACTCCTTAATGTTTGACATTGGGGAAGCTGATCAACTCTGATTCCATTCCAACTTATGACAACCTCTACATCACCTCGATAAACATCTGCTTTCTTTCTACCTTATACTGTTATTTGGGACAGCATTTATATATGTGATAACAAATTGTGTTTTAAATAAATAATATGGAGTTTTGGAAGAATTTTTGAGAAAACCCGACTCATCTTTCTTTGCTGTATGTTAGGGAACATTCAGTTTTCTGTAGAGTGCCTGACTCTTACAGGACAATCTCATTCATTTTTGGAGAAGGAATGTGGAAGCAACATCTCCATGTTCCAATTCTAACCAGATTGCATGAAACGTGCAGTATCTTCTATGTATTAAAGTCTGAGCTGCAACAGGGAACAGTAAGGAAGTCTAAGTTCCCTTTACTTGTGTACCCTTCTATGTTCTGGGGTGCTTGAGTTGGAAAGTAAAGAGAGTTATAATATTTTAAATACATATTCCTTAAAACTTCACAAGTGACTTTACAGCTGAAGACAAAGCCTCCTTTCCAAAATGTGCTGTTAAGTTATGCCGTCTATTCATTTTTGGAAGCTGATGTGTTTTTCTATTGTAGATTCAATGTGTTAATAGGGTTTGGTAATGAGAGAGGGTTTGAATTTCTCAGTGGGAAGAACTACGATTAGGAGCTTTGTGGAACAGTACTATTTAATCATATCATGTTCTTTTTGTGTCAGTTATATACATTATCCATTTAAAGAACAATTTTATTTGTAATATAATAGTTTTAATATTTACACTGTACTGACATTGATAAAGTAGCAGGGAATTATTACGATATCAACTACTATCCTTAAAGAAAGCTTAGAAGTGTCTCCTCAATTGATAAAACACTATGAAGAGTAGAATTTTAACAGAAAATGAGGTGAGAAGCTGCATAAGGAAGAATCTCCCAGGCAGCAGGAATAAGCTTCCCACTGTCTTATGGGTAGAACAATACAGGAAAATGCAAACTGAGTGTTTGGCACAATTGAGCAGGTATGGCCAAAGCATATCACAGTATTTACACACTGCTAGTACTTATTATAGTTAAAACACAATACTAATGCTTTCCTTGCTGGTGAATATGTATTAGTTATACCTGACATTTAACACTCTTTCCTTTGACCATTTGGATTTCTTAAGAGGAACACAGCCAAATGTAATCATTTTCATCAAATGTTTATGAAAAATCTATTTTGAGTTGGCATTTAACTCAGAGCGGCCATGGTGATAAGCACACTAAAGATCCCTACTCTCCAGGAACTTTGGGAATGTAATTAAGTCCATGTATTTCTCCCTGATATTTAGCAACTTCTATTTAAAGCCATTGATTCCTTTTTGGTACTTAATGTTTAGGGACACTCAGATAACACTGGCATTAAATACAGTCTTATAAATCTCTTGTACAGTGTATTCCTTTGTTTTCATAGATTTTATGACAATTATATGTGCTGCTTTATTTTCTGGATTCAAGACAAGGCTATACTCATAATATGTGGGTCTGTCAAAGGATCAGTACATGTGTTGGGTATTATTAAATCACAGCTCCTCAGTCTTCTACAGACACATATGTGTATACATATAAAAACCAAAATAAATAAGAGGGACTTCAACAGGGACAACTTTATTATTTCTCCTTAAATTGAAAAGGAAAATTTGAAAATAGAATTTACTTATTTATGTACTTATTTATATATGGTCATATTAGCAGTTTGATTCTCATGTTGCCTGACTAAAAATTTTATATATATATATATTATATTTTCATCATTAGGCTAAACTGTGGATAACACATTGTGTAAATAGCAATTATATTTAGAAAAGTTACAGGAAGCTTTCCTAGACAAGTGAAATGAGTGTACAGACAATAACATAGCAAAACTGGTAAGTCAAGGAAACACCAAATTTTAACTAAAGTTCTGGCTCGCCAAGGCAGTGATAAATTATTTTATTTATTTATTTATTTTTAAAGATTTATTTTTATTTATTTGAAAGGGTTACAGAGAGAGAGAGGTCTTCTGTCCTCTGGTTCACTCCCCAGATGGCCACAATGGCTGGAGCTGGGCAATCCGTAGCCAGGAGCCAGGAGCTTCTTCCAGGTCTACCTCGTGGGTGGAGGGGCCCAAGGACTTGGGTCATCCTCCACTGCCCTCCCAGGCCATAGCAGAGTGTTGGATCAGAAGAGAAGCAGCCAGGACTAGAACCACTGCCCATATGGGATGCCGGCACTTCAGACCAGGGCTTTAACCGGCTGCACCACAGCACCAATCTGTTTGTTTATTTATTTGAAAGGGTTACAAAGAGAGAAGGAAGAGGTAGAGAAATAGCAGAGAGAGAGAGAGATCTTCCATCCGCTGGTTCACTCCCCAGATGGCCACAGTTGCCAGGGCTGTGCCATGCTGATGCCAGGAGCCAGGAGCTTCTTCCAGGTCTCCCCCAGGGATGCGACAGCTCAAACACTGGGTCATCCTCCACTGCCTTCCTAGGACAACAGCAGGGAGCAGGATCAGAAGTGGAGCATCCAGGACCCACATGGGATACCAGCACAGCAGGCAGAGATTTAACCTGCTACGCCACAGCGCTGCCCTCAACCCTCTGATAACTTCTTTATTATATCCACTTCACTCTCTTCCTACTCTTTAACAAACTCATGGAAACATTTATATTTTGTTAATAGGTTAAAGCACTGTTAATGAAAAACAAATACCTGTTTCCTAAAGTTCGTAAAAATTATTTATTACAGAAGCAAACTCAGTAGGATTAATTTATTCTAATGGCACTTGATTCCTCTCATTTTCTCATGTTTATAAGGAGATAAATAGAAATAGATGGACTGCAATGTCTGAGTTTAGGAAATTAATGCGATATTGTTCTCAAATTGCAATTTGCAGATCATGTTTAATTTAAAACTTCATCCTTTATTTTTATAGCTAACTAGGGTTTTACACATGAGAGGTATTTGCTGTTTATCCTAAGTTATGTATTACATATCTATGAATTGTACAGTTAGAACAAAATAGGGAATTAAGTAAATCTCATTTCATGCTGCTGTGATCTTAGGCCCGGGCATTTTAGACAACATCATCCAGTTAACATGAACAGCAGTCCAGATCCAAGTTTGAAGGAATTCAAAATGGCTATCAGTGGAAGACGGCATGGTTTAGAGAAGGAACGTAGCAGTTTTATGTCATAAAGGTCATTTCTATCATCTCTTCTAGGATCTTTCCTTCAGTTTCTGTGTGGTGTTAGGACCCATGTAGACGATCAGCAGGCTAGACATCACGCTAGAATTATGTCCAAGGGTACCAGTGCAATTACAGGTCTCGGCATCCCTCTGTGAGCACCCGAAGTGACCACCTGAAATAGGTAGCTGCTTAACAGAAATTTAAAGTTGTTATTTTTTAGTGGGGGGAAGTTGTATCAAAGTGCGCACTTAGACACAAGCACACACACAATCTAGTGGGAGCAATATCTTGTTAAATTAGTAAAATGAAATGTGTGTGTGCTTATATGTTGCTATACTACCCTACTATTCCGGTTCTCACTTCAAGCATTCACTTTTGGGGCCAGTGATATGGCCTAGTGGGTAAAGCTACTGCTTGCGTATGGGTATATGGGTGCCGCTTCAAGCCCCAGGTGCTCCTCTTCCAATCCAGCTCCCTTCTAATGCACCAGGGAAAGAATGGAATATGGCTTAAATCCTTGGGCCTCTGCATTCACATGGCATTACTAGATGAAGCTCTTGGCTCCTCGTTTCAGCCTGCCAAGTCCTGACAGTTTCAGGCATTTCAAGAGTAAACCAGCAGATGGAAGATTCTCACTCTCTCTGCCTCTGATTCTACTTCTCTGTAACACTGATTTTCAAATAAATAAATCAATCTTTTTTTGAAAAAAAGAAAATATTGTAGTTCAATGATAAAAATTAGATTAAAAACCTGTTAAAGTAAGGGTGAGTGTCATAAGTGAATTCTTTATGGTTACCACAAATAATTGAAATTACTACTATTTAAGGAATAGTCATAATACAAGTGACAGATTTGTAAAATTCATTCGTTTATAAAGAAACTACATATTCACTACCACATTTGAAATATCAGTAAAGTATTTTAATTTAGATATTACAGCATTTCCATTCAGAAAGTGCCTTTAAATTTGAACTTTATACAACTTTCTACTCATCAGCAAAGTAAAGACTTGAAATTTAAGACATTTGATGAAGACCAGGCAAGCAGAATGCAAGTTCCCAAGCAAAGACCTTAGCAGCCCCTCTACCTTTGTGGTATAACTCTCAGAATACATTATACTAGTAGTAATTGAAGGACTGAATTAAAAAAAGTGGTTTAATTGGCCAGATACTGTGTTCATTAATCCAAACATTTTTAAGACTAACCACACAAGACTGCTAGCCCCTCTTTTCTGTTTTTTTTAATTATCAAAATATGTCACCTATTTTATATTTATTATCAGCTTTATATACTATTCTTCATGTTCTATTGTCTTTTTAAATAAGTTTTAAACCTTTGTAGATTCAGATGAAATCTGTTTATGTGTCAATAACAACCCAGAAGTTACTTTAGTTCTAAGAATATAGCAGATTTTAAACTTATGAAAGAGCCACACAGCCACATGTTTATGTTCCTCTGATATTTTTTCTTTGAAATACAATGACAGACTAATATTACACTCCAGGTGATGAATGCTTCCCTATTTGAAGCTTGATTGATTCTGCTAAGGGTACTAATGGGAATAAGATATATTTGTAGAGAAAATATTTTCTAAATTATATAAATCCTTCTTTTAAAAATAAGGATGAAATCCTACTGGGTATAAGTAGAGGTATAATTTTATTTAAGGAAGCAAAGCTTAAAGGATAAATGAAATTTGTCTGAATGGTCTCCTTGCTGTGTTTCAATAGAGTTATGGCTCCACTAGCCAGTTTTATACCCAAGATTTTAGTGTTGAAAATCTATTGAAGATCAATGGATCCGTATGAGGAACATATTTTTCCTGCAATACTCCTCTAGGAACTACCTCTACAGCTTATTTGTAATGATTAAATGTTTGTATGGAATTTCTAAGATGTTTGTTGGTTTCTATTTATATTCCCTCTACCTAATGTATGCACTGCGGGGATTATTTCTGATGCAATTTTACAGTTAGCTATTAATTCTTATATATTGTTTTCTGATGCTGATTTCTTCTCAGCTTTTCTTTTGATTTTTTCTTTTGTTGGTTATGAAAATGGAGGTAAAGTCAGCTTTTTAAAGTGCTTAGAGTTGGATCAATATGCAATGAAAATGCTCAAAATTGATGTAAAATCATTACTGATCCTGATGTATTTCAAGGTGCTCTATTTGCATATATGGTTGTGATATTTCTCACCTTATTAATAATAATTATTATTATTAGAAATGAGGTATTTTCAGATACGTAAAATCAAAGGGGAGAGGCAAAGGTGTGGGGAAGGAAGGGAAAGAATTGGGAAGGCTTTATTCCTGACTTTCTCCAGGTCTAATCACCCTGTGATCCTGATAGGTTTCTTTTCTTGGAACATGCTGCCTTTCATGGACTCTGGCTCATGCCTTTCTTTACCTATTTGGACAGTGCCCAAATATTACCCATGTGTTCCCAGAATCTCTCCTGGGTGACCTCACATATGCTTGGACACATTGTCCCAGGGGTACAAACTATCTTACAACCACTTACTCTTCCTCTGAACCTGTGTTTTCTCTGGTCACATCTGCTGCATCAGCTGGAGACCAGCATTTCTGCTGAGTATCAGGACTTCAACGGGTGGGCCTCCACTAGGTGATTCTTACCAGTAAAGCCCAGAAGGGATCAGGGTCTGAAGAAAAGAGGAGAACTGCTCTTACCATTTCTAGCTAGGTAACACATCTGTCCTCAACAAGATCGTTTATGTCATTTCCTTTTTTATTACCTTCAACCAAAACATGCCTGATACTAAGATCCAGGATAAATTCAAGTGGCAGATACCATAATGAGAAACACTTTGCCCTGGATTAAATTTACTTGGCCCAGCTCCTTCTTTATTTTCCATTCTCTTCCAAGAATTGCCTCTATCCTCCCTACAAAAAATGGTATTTTAAGTGAGATGTTAGTGTCAAATGTACCAGTCACAGGTGTCTAGATCCAAGTCACAATGTGATCAGATGTCTAGTTTCCTGTGCAACATAGAACAGAAGTTTAAGTTCTTGTGCTACATAGAGCATTCTATGTAGCTTCCCATTCTGTTTTGCAGAAAGGAGCAGGAAAAGATCTCCACTAAAAATATTTCCAGGTGCTGACTTTGTGGCAGTGGGTTAATCTGCCACCCGAAACCCCAGCATCCAATATGGGTGCTGGTTTGAGTCCTGGCTGCTCTACTTCCAATTCAGCTCCTTGCTAATGTGCTTGCAGAAGCCGCAGAAGATGCCCTAAGTGCTTGGGCCCCTCCCATCCACACAGAGGTGCAGATGGAGGGCCATACTCCTGGTTTCCACCTGGCCCAGCCCCAGATTTTGCTGCAATTTACAAAGTTAACACAGCAGATGGAAGATCTCTCTCTCTCTCTCTCTCTCTCTCTCTTTCCCCCCGTCCTTCCCTCTGCCTCTCTTAATTCTACCATTCAAATGAATAAATTATGAAAAAATGTTTTTAGTTCCTGAAGCTTTCCTGAGTGAAATTTGTTCTGTAATTAAAAAAGTGTATCTAAACTTAAACCCCAGTTTTGTCTTTTTTCAATATTTAGGCACCATGTTCAGTTTGCTTCCTTTAAGTAAGAGAGAGAGAAATAATATAAATGTGGAAGGATTTTCTTAATAAAAGAACAATTGAAATATTTTTTCCATTCAAAATGAAACCAACTTTCTGAGACTGTGGGTGAAGATAAATTTTCCTAGGTCTGGGTTTTCTATTTTTAGTAAGGTATAGTGTTTAATGCTAGACCAAGGTCAGATATCACTTCTGTCAGTCTACATTTCTTTATTTGTACACTAAGCATCCCAAATCCTACCTACCCAAGAGGGTTACTTTTATTATTAGAGGACTCCATGGCTATCCCCATGATGTGAATATTATGAAGGTACCTATTTACCGCATCAGCAGTAATAATAGCATTAACAGTATTTTATTGAATTGAGAAATTGAAGATATTGGTATTTTATTCACCAAGAAAATATTAATAACCAAGTTACCTTATTCTGTTATGATCGGACAGTCTGGGATGATATAAAAAGGAACTTCTCAAAGTTTTCAAAGCAGTAAGACTAAGATCAAGGTGCACGTTTGGTATCTGGTGAGGTCCAGATTCTTTCATAGAACTGAGCACAGTGTCCTCACACGGTGTCAGGAGCCAGGAGATTCTCTGGGGTCTTTTCTCTAAAGACACGAATGCCATTCATTAAGGCTTTGCTATCCTGATCAATCACCTCCCCAAAGCCTACTGCTTCATCTCTTCCCATTGATGATTAGGTGTCAGCCTGTAAATTGGAGATTACTGAGATGAGAAAAAATGTTTCAATAAAGAACATAAATTCTTAAAAAAATTAACTGGAGAAAATAGGCAATTTCTGAAAAGGGAGAGGGAGTAAAAACATGAATGTAAGTAAAAGGTAGAAAATAGGGGCCGGCGCCGTGGCTTACTTGGCTAATCCTCCGCCTGCAGCACTGGCATCCCTTATGGGTGCCGGGTTCTACTCCCAGTTGCTCCTCTTCCAGGCCAGCTCTCTGCTGTGGCCCGGGAAGCAGTGGAGGATGGCCAAAGTACTTGGGCTCCTGCACCCACATGGGAGACCAGGAAGAAGCACCTGGCTCATGGCTTCGGATCAGCGCAGCACTGGCTATAGTGGCCACTTCGGGAGTGAACCAACGGAAGGAAGACCTGTCTCTCTCTCTCTCACAGTCTATAACTCTACCTGTCAAATAAAAAAAAAATACACATCAGAGATTTTTATTTTTATTATTTTGATTTTAATTAGTTTTTAACACATTCAATGTGTTTGTAGATACAATTTTTTTTTAGTTTTTTTTTTTTTTTTTTTTGACAGAGTGGACAGTGAGAGAGAGAGAGAGAGAGAGAGAGACAGAGAGAAAGGTCTTCGTTTGCCATTGGTTCATCCTCCAATGGCCGCCATGGCTGGCGCGCTGTGGCCAGTGCACCGCGCTGATCCGATGGCAGGAGCCAGGTGCTTCTCCTGGTCTCCCGTGGGGTGCAGGGCCCAAACACTTGGGCCATCCTCCACTGCACTCCCTGGCCACAGCAGAGAGCTGGCCTGGAAGAGGGGCAACCAACCGGGACAGAGTCCTGTGCCCCGACCAGGACTAGAACCCGGTATGCCGGCGCCGCAAGGTGGAGGATTAGCCTGTTGAACCGCGGCGCCGGCCTGTAGATACAATTCTAAGAACATAATATTCCCTTCCTCCCTCTCTCCTCCTCTATCCCTTCCACCCTCTCTCTCCATCTTTTTTTGTTTTTGTTTTTGAAACAATGTATTTTAAATTTACATTGCAGTAAAAAGGCATAATACGTCACTGAATACAAACTTAGCAAGTAAGAAGAAAAAAATACCCTAATTTGCTGGGAATATCGACAACAGGTATAAACAATAATTGAAGGGAAAATGACCATTTCACCCATTTATAGTAAATTACAAAGTAATCACAGATCATTAAACGTTAGTAGTAAAACATTCTAAGCACTGGTTTCACAAAGGTACAAAACAAAACTTTATAAAACCATACATGTAGCAATACTGATATACACAAACATTTCTTCCTTTTTTTGTTTTTTAAATTTTAGCTCCCATATATAAGGGAGAACATACAATATTTGTCTTTATGGGTCCAGCTTATTTCACTCAGTGTGATTCCTCCAGTTACTTCCATTTTGCTGAGAATGGTAGAGTTCCATTTATATGTAACTGAATAACATTACATTGTGTATATATACCACATCTTCTTTATCTATTCATATGACGACAGACATCTTGGTTGATTCCAAATTTTGGCTATTGTGAACAGTGCTGTTGTTAACACGGTGGTGCAGATATCTCTTTGATACATTGTGTTAAGTCTTTTGAGTACATACCCAGTATCAGAATTGCTGGATTATATTTCTGGTACTTTTAAGAAATCTCCAGACTGTTTTCTTCACCCTTACATTCCCACCAGCATTGTACAAGTGCTTTCTTTTGCCCACATCTTCACCAGCATTTGTTACTCTCTGTGTTTTGGATCTCAACCATTCTGACTGAATGGCGTGAAGTGATATCTCATTGTGGTTTTGATTTGCATTTCTCTGATAGCTAGTGATGCTGAACTTTTTTCCATGTATTTGTTGGTTATTTGTGTTTTTTTTTTTTTGACAACTATTAAATTCAGAGAGAAATGTCTTTCATCCTCTGGTTAACTCCCCAAATTGCTGCAATGGCAAGAGCAGAACCATTCCGAAGCCAGGAGCTCTTCCTGGGTCTCCCAGGTGGGTGTAGGAGCCCAAGCTCTTGGGCCATCTTCTACTGCTTTCCCAGGCTACAGCAGAGAGCTGGATCAGAAGAGAAGCATTCTGGAAAAAAAAAAAAAAAAAAAAAAAAAAAAAAAAAAAAAAAAAAAAACAGTGCCCATATGGGATGCTGACACTGCAGGCAGCAGCTTTACCCACTACACCACAGCCCTCACCCCAATGCCTTGTATTTCTTTCTCCTCCCTAATTGCTCTCACTAAAACTTCCAGTACTATATTGAATAAGTGGCAAAAGTGGACATGTTCATCATGTTCTAGATCTGAGGAGAAATACTTTCAGCTTTTCCCCATTTAGGGTGACACTGACTATTGGTTTGTAATATATATCATTTAATTTTTAGGAATGTTCTTTCTGTTCTTAATTTCTAGAGTTTTTTTTTTATCATGAAGGGATGTTGAATCTTATCAGATGCTTTCTCTGAATACATTGAGATAATCATATGGTTTTTGTTCTTCATCCTATTGATGTGACTTACGACATTTATTGATTTATGAATGTTGAGCCACCCTTGTGTTTCTGGGATAAATCACACTTGATCACGATGTATTATCTTTTTGATGTGATTTTTGATTCAATTCACTAGTGTTTTATTGAGAATATTTGCATCTATGTTCATTAAGGATATAGGTTTGTAGTTTCTCTGCATATCATGTCTTTGATTTTGGTATCAAAGTATTGTTGGACACATAAAAAGAGTTTGCAGAGTTTTATCCTGTTAAATATTTTGGAATAGTTTCAAGAGTATTGCAATTATTTCCTCTTTGAATATCTTGTAGAATTCAGTAGTAAAGCCATCAAGTCCCAGATTGGTTAGGGCATAGACTGCCTTGGCTATATAAGCTGCTGTAGCAAATGAAATAAACGAGTCTGTGGGCTGCTTGCCTCAGGCCTGCTTTCACCCGGCTCCTGGGGTCTGTGTGGTGACTCCGTGCCTCTTGCCCCCACCACGCTCCTCCTCTCAGAACAAATCCACAGCAACATCTGGTGCCCAATGTGGCTGAAAGAGAGAGAGTGTGCTGTACTTGGCGAGGTCCCCCCTTGTGGCAAGTAGGCCCCTCGGTGTTTTGTGTGCTGTTCGATTCTGTGAGGGTGAGCACAGAACCCCCTCCTATGTCCCTTTCCTTGTCGTTGTCCTCAAAGTGACTCCAGGTTAGGCACACACCGCCAAGAAGCATACGCCGCTTCTCAGCTCCTCCTTTTACTTTCAGTTCGCCTGGCAAATTCACATAAGGGACTAATCATCCCAGAATTCAGAAACAAGTCATCTTCCCTCACTCAAGAGAGATGACACTCCGAGACACCATGTGGGCATATGGCCTTGACCTAACGAATCAAGAAAGTCCCCCACTAAGCACAGGACATATGTATGATCTGATACACCACTGTCTGTTCGTCTAACGTATGGAACCCCTTGCATAATGTCATCAGCTGCTGAGGTGCTAGGAATTTGCTTTGTTATGGCAGCAGTGCTGTGGGTGACTTTCCTTTGGCTAGACTTGGCGTGGAGTGCTGCTCTTAAGCACTCAAAAATGGGAAGGATACCCCCCTCTCAGAAGCACACACAGATTACCAAACATAATGAATCTGTGAGTGATAAAAGCCTGCACTCCAGGCCTCTACCTCACAGGTAACAGCTGATGACTTAGGGAGAGAGAGCTCTGACAGTGAAAATGACGTAACAGCAGACAACGTGGCAATGCCTAGTCTGCCACCCCCCAAATATCCATGGGATGAACTTAGATGACCTCGAGACAATAACCCACACGAGGTCATCCCATCCGCACCCAGTGAGAATCTCCATATTGTGGCAGTCCTCAGGCACCCCAGGATCTCAGGGCAGCAGGTAGACCCCATCCCACCTGCATGTTTGCTGTTAATGTAGGAGCAGACGCAGAATTCAGGCCCTGGATTCCAACTCCTGTAAAAAGGCTTCTGCTAACCAAGGGCTGAGGATATGCTTGTGTCTTTCCAGAGAATGTGGGACAGCCCATTTGGGTACCAGCCAGAAACATCAAGCCTGCAACTGACAGTCAACCAGAACCAGCTGAACATGACTGAGAGTCCGCCTTGTTAGCAGACGCACCTGCCCTATCATCCTACCCTGAGAAAGTGCCCATAGCCACATCCACTATTGTTTCATACCCACTAGCTCTGGTCACCCACTCAAACAACCCACAGCCTGTGTGCAGTCATGTCATTCCTGATTACCATTATTCCTCATTTCTACCCCCATCTGAGCAAGCACTCCTGTGGTCTTCCATTTTGAGTGCTAGTTAGTCATTGACTGGTAAGATCCCCTGGGGGACAACCTAAGACAGGCACAGCTGCATACGGAGATCACATGGAAATGGGGTTAACAATGGTATGGCCAAGAATCATGCCACCTATTACACAAAAATAAATGAAAAGGGTGAAATGTGGTGGAATGAGAAGGCCATGCTAAGATAGCTGCTGGCAACAGAAACTGCCTGGCAACAGGCTGTGATTGGATGGTTTCAGAAACCACATGACAATGGAGCCTGACTGACAACAGGCTGTGATTAGATGGCTTCCGAAACTGCCTGGCAATAGGGTGTGATTGGTTAGGGCCTAGACGGCCCCTTGACTGGATTGGCTGCCTTGGCTATCTAAGCTGCTGTAGCAACTGAAATAAATGAGTTTGAGGGCTACTCGCCTCAGGCCTGCTTTCACCGGACTCCTGGGGTCTGTGTGGTGACTCCACACCTCTTGCCCCCACCATGCTTCTCCTCTCAGAATGAATCTGCAGCAACAAATTTCAATCTTTTTAAGTTTTCTGAGACATCTTTTGTGTCCTCATATGTGGTCTACCCTAGAAAACATCCCATGTGCTGATAAGAAGAATGTGTATTCAGTAACCATTGGGTGAAATGTCCTATAAATGTCTGTTAGATCCATGTATCAACTCTGATGTATCTTTATTGATTTTCTGCCTGGATTATTTGTCCTTTGATGAGAGAGGGATGTTAAAAACACATACTATTATTGTATTGGAGTCTATCTCTCCCTTCAGATCTAATCGTGCTTGCTGTATATATCTAGGTGGTTTCATGAGGGGTGCAAATATTTTTATGATTGTTATGTCTTCTTGCTGAGTAGAACTTTTCATCAAAATATAATATCTTTATTCACCTCTTCTTAGAGTTTTTGATTAAAAGTCTGTTTTATCTGATAGCAGGATAGTAATGACTGCTTGCTTTTGGTTTTCATTTCCCTAGTATAACTTTACTTTCAGTGTGTATGTATCCTTGTTTGTAAAGTGAGTTTCTTGAGGGCAGCCTGTAGTGGGATCTTGTTTTTTTAATCCATTGAGCCAACCTAAGTCTTTTGCTTGGTGAATTTAATCCATTTATATTCAAGGTTAGTATAGATAGATAAGAACTAAGACATGCAATTTTGGTGATTGGATAATGATTCACTGCAGTGGCAGTGAATTTGGTGGTGACTTGTATTTCATGTTTACTTCTAATGCAGGACACACTTCAAAATTTCTTGTAAGTATGGTTTGGTGGCGGTGAATTCTCTAAGTTATTGCTTATCTGGAAAAAATATATTTGCCCTTCACTTTGAAAGAATAGCTTCACTGGATATAATAGTCATGCTTGGAATTATTTTTTCTTTTAAAAGTTTAAAAATATCATCCCACCGTCTTCTGGTCTGTAGAGTTTCCATTGAGAGTCTGATGTAAATTTAATTGATTTTTTTATATATATATAATTTGACATCTTTCGCTTATTGTGTTTTGGATTCTTCTTTGTCTTTTTTTTTTTTTTTAATATGGAACGCTTCACGAATTTGCTTGTCATCCTTGTGCAGGGGCCATGCTAATCTTTTCTGTATTGTTCCAATTTTAGTATATGTGCTGCCGAAGCGAGCACTGTCTTTAACTTTTGACAATTTAATGATAATAAGCCATGGGGAAGACCATTTTTGGTTGAGTCTGTTTGGCATTCTTCGAGTTTCTCACATCTGGATGTCCATATCTCTTTCAAGACTTTGGAAATTTTCAACTACTAGTTCAGTTAGCAAGTTCTCATAGACTTTTTCCTTTTCTTCTACTCCAGGAATACCTATAATAAGAATATTTGGTCATTTAATGATATCCCATATTTCATATAAATTTCTTATTCTTTTAAATTCTTTTCTCTTTAATTTTGTCTGATATTTGTCTGATTTTATTTCAAAATTTGTAGGAAATACTTTCTGTCATTTGGTCTATCCTTCTGATAAAGCTCTCAATCATATTTTTTATTTCACTGATTGAAGATTTCATCTCCAAAATTTCTAGTTGGTTCTTCTTAATAAGTCCTGTCTCCTTATTAATATTTTCATTTATGTCACTCATTATTTCCTCATTTCTTTAATCTATTTGTATTCTCTTGCATCTCATTGTATCTCTTGCCAATCATTACTTTAAATTCTACATCTGTCATTTCATAGATTTCCTTCAGTTCAGAATGTAAATCTGGAGGATTATTGTGTTCTTTTGGAAGCATCAAGCTATCTTGCTTCTTCATGTCTCCTGTGTCCCTATATTGACATCTGCCCCCCACCCCTCGTTGTACATGTCCCTTCTTCTTTAGGGAATAGGTTTTATTGGAAAAGAGTTTGTGGTTTAGCTGGAATGCAGGGCATCACTTGGCTTGTTGCTTTGGCTTTGGATATAAGTGAGCCCAGGAATGTAGTCTCTGAGTGATTTCTTTTGTCTTAATCAATGTCAGTTGTGTCTATAAGTGACACAGTGGTCTAGCATGCTGCAGTTGTAGGGATAGAAGCATGGCTTTGAGATGAAAAAGGGTTTCTTTGGGTGTGTGTCTTCAGCCCACAGAAAGTTCAATGTCAGTCTCTCTGGTGAATGTGATAGCCAGGGTCTTGTTATTGGTACTAAAGGAGTCAAGCAAAGCTGCTCCATTGACCTACTGCCAAGCCTGAGTGATGCTGGGGCTTTTGGCATCAAGTGCTGTGGCTCTAGAACTATGTGATACAGATGGACCCTTCCTTAGGTCTTGCTAGGAGACTCCAACTGGTACTGTGGCTTATAAAACTAACAGTCTTAGTCCTAACACCAAAGTATGTGACATGACCCCTGTTCCAGTCCTACAGGACGACTACAAATTATATGGGAGATTTTACTATGGAACATATGAATCCAGAGAAGTGGAATGCAGGTAGGTTCTTCCCTGTGTCCACCAGGTAGATTCTAGTGGCACTGAGAAATTTAGAATAAATTATTACAGTCCTGGTGTTGTAGGGTTATAGTGGGGTCATTACCCAGATCCCCCAGGGTGGGCAGATTGTTTTTAATGGCTGCTTCTGATGTTAGCCCTCAGCAGCTTGGACAAATCCCCCAGCTCACATACAGTGTGAAGCATACCCTAGGGAGGAAAGAAAAGCAAGCAGTTTCCCTGTTACAAGCCTAGCAGTTGCTCAGACCCCAGTCAGATCTCCAGACTAAAATAAAAGTCAGTGTGTGACTGTGGAATTCTCTCTGACCAAAAACTCAGAGTGGCAGGGCATGCAGTGATTTCTTCCTACCTTATGGTGGTAAGAAGGCTGTTCACAGCAGGCAGCTGGCTGCAGCAGTGTCTCTGGCTTGCTTTCTTCTTTCATCCCAGGGAGTATTCAAGTCTTTTTTTTTTCTTTTCCACTTTTTCATTTTTTTCTTTTCCACTTCTTCACAAATATTTCTATCAGTCAGATTTCTGTGAAGTTCAGGTTGAGGGCTTTTTCTATCATCCACAGCTTTGCTCCTCGCTCCAACTTAAAGATCACCTTTTGGTGAGGTAATATACTTCTAAATAATTGAATGTGCATTCATTTTCTTTGGCCTTGGAAACATATAGAAGTCTTACACAATCATACCAGTTTCTAGCCTTTTAGGAGCTCGGGCATCCTCCTGAAGTCTCCTACTGTGGGGGAAATTCGAAGAGTAGCAATGGCTGAGCCTCTAGAGCCTCTCTCTACAATTACAGATTTAATAGGTCACTATAACTCTCAGTAACATCGTGCTGAAATTTGGAATATTTAGATACAATGAATATCAACAAAATAGGAAAAATCCTGTAACCACTGAATACAATAGAACTATTTTCAGAATTTAACACTGATAGAGAAGCGGGCTAAATTCTTAGTTCTATCCAGTTTTATAAATAGTTCCTCTTTACATTATAAATAGAAGGAAGACCTCACAAGGCTCACTAGAAGTCCACTGCAACTATGATATAGAGACAGGGCAAACACACTACAAAGAAGAGCACAGATAAAAAATAAAGTGAAATTAATTACCAAATCAAACTCAAATCTGTTTAAAATAAAATATCTGTTGGGTCGGCGCTGTGGCTCACTAGGTTAATCCTCCGCCTGCAGTGCTGGCATCCCATATGGGCGCCAGGTTCTAGTCCTGGTTGCTCCTCTTCCAGTCTAGCTCCCTGCTGTGGCTTGGGAAGGCAGTGCAGGATGGCCCAGATGCTTAGGCGCCTGCACCGACATGGGAGACCAGGAAGAAGAACCTGGCTCCTGGCTTCGGATCAGCGTAGCTCTGGCCGTGGCAGCCATTTGGGGGATGAACCAATGGAAGGAAGACCTTTCTCTCTATCTCTTTCTCTCTCTCTGTCTAACTCTGTCAAATAAAAATAAATAAATAAAATATATGTTATCCAAGGTAGGTGTTCAAGAATTAAATATATAAAATTTTGCAATTGCCAATTCATTCCATTAATAGATTAAATTAGAAAATACTGTTATCCTTCAATAAATGCAAAAAAAACATTTAGTAAAATCTAAAAACCCATCATGATATTATTAATTAGTAAATTATAATGGAAGAACATGACTTTACTGAGATAAAGAATATGTCTATTGAACTACTATCAGCCTAATTGAGGATATACTTGAAGAATTCTCTTAAAAATCAGGAGCAACAATAATAAATATGTCCCTTTGCATCTTAGAAATAATGTCTATGTCAGTTCCATAAGAAAAGAAAAAAAAGCCATATTATGTTAACAATGGGGTGAACATCTCACCTATAGTTTGACTCCAGTTGGAAAGCCTGTCTGTGTCCCATATCAGAGTACCTGGGTTTGAGCTTCAGCTCTGGCTCCCAGTTCCAGCTTCCTGCTGATGCAGACCTGGGGAGGCACTAGGTGGTGGTGGAGCTGGTTGGGTTTCTATCCAGACATATGGGAGACCTGAACTATGTTTCTGTTTCCAGCTTCACTCCTGCCCAGTCCAGTGCAGGCATCTGGACAGTGGGTGAGTGGATGGGAGCTTCCTCTTTTTGTCTTTTTTTTTCTCTCAATTAAAAGATCACAACACATACATACACACACATACACACACAAATTAAAACAGAGCACATAGGACTGGAAAGGAGGCACATGTGGTTATTTATATGGAAAATGTAGCAGATATCACCATAAATTCAAAAGAAGTGCAGGACAAAAGGCAGTGAAGAGCCAAAGCACATCTGAAAAAGCTAAGCTGAGAGAGGGTAATTCTCTACCAGACATTAAAGTGCATTAAGGAGCTATTTGGGTGAAAGCTGTATTATCTGAATGGGGTCAGACAAATGGAAAAATTGAATAGTATCCAAAGTCAAGAAGCTGTTCCAACTTACAGAATTTTAGTGTATAACAATAATTGTACATTTAGAAATAGACAATGTAGTCAGTAGTCAGAGATTAAATAAAATCATTATTTATAGAAACAATATAACCAAATACCTATTTCACATAATGTACAAAAACTCCAAATGTATTAAAAAGTTAAATATTTTAAAATTAAACATTTATAGGCTGCAAAAGCAAATGCAAGATAGATAATTTTTAAGTCCTTAGAGTAGGGAGGGATTTTCAAACAAAACACAAAAGCTATTGACTATAAAGAAAGAAAAGCAACTGACTTTGTCATGAGTTGAGTTAAGTCACGACCTGCAACTCCAGAGCCCATATCAGAGTGCCAGTTTGAACCCCAGCGGCCCTAGTTCTGATTCAGCTCCTAGTTAATGTGTCTGGGAAAGCAATGGAAGATGGCCCAAGTACTTGGGCCCCTGCCATCAATGCAGGAGAGCCAGACTGAATGACTGGTTCCTGGCTTCAGTGTGGACCAGCCTCAGCTACCATGTGGCCATTTGGGGATTGAACTAGCTAATGGAAGATCAGTCTCTCTCTCTCTCACTCTCTCTCTGCCTCTCAAATACATAAAAAGTCTTTTGTAAAAAAAGAAGAAAAAGAGCTAATACACTTTAGAATATAAGATAGAGAAACTTATTGGAAGACACTTTAAAGAAAATCAAAAGATTACAGCTACAAAGATATCAGTGACAGAACTGAAACATAAAAATTCATTTTTATAGGGGCTGGAGCTGTGGCATAGCGTGTAAAGCCACCACCTTCACTGCCGGCATCCTATATGAGCACCAGTTCGAGTCCCATCTGCTCTACTTCCTATCCAGCTCTCAGCTATGGCCTGGGAAAACAGTAGAAGATGTCCAAGACCTTGGGCCCCTGCACCCACATGGGAGACCTGGAAGAACCTCCTGGCTCCTGGCTTTGGATCGGCACAGCTCTGGCTGTTGTGGCCAACTGGGGAGTTAGCCAGCATATTGAAGACCCCTCTCTCTCTCTTTCTCTGCAGCTTCGTCTGTCTCTGTGTAACTCTGACTTTCAAAAAAATAAATGAATATTTTAAATAAAATTATTTTTATAAATACAAATCCAAACCATACTGAGTTATCATTTTTATATGTTTGATGAACAAGAAACTCACATCTGAATATCAAGTGAGAGAATGCATGTGTAACTACTTGGTTTCTTTTCCGTTACTGATTATATAAAGTATGATTGTAACCATTTGGGGAATCATTAGTCTTGATTTCATAAAGTTGAATATTCAAGTACATGACCACAAATTCCACATTTATTGATATAATCAGTGTAAACCTCACACTTATCCAACATTGTACATGGAGAATAGTTATAACAACACTTTTCACAATAGCAATAACCTGAACTATTTTTCCATATTCATTTCAGGCAGCCAAGATTAATCTTTGTAGTTGCTTATTACTGAGTTGCCTATGATTTTCTGTAAAAGTAGAAAGAGGTTTTCATCAATTCACCTTCTATGGTTTAATATTTGAATATCACTTTAGGATAGTTTTCACTTTCAGGGTTACATTTTAAAACAGTCGCTCTATTCATGAAAAAATGTGAGTGGTTTACATGAAATTCAGGTGGATAATTAAACCTAAAAGGGAGTAGACAGGGGTTAAAGAGACAAGTGGGAGGGTGGTGGCACCCTCCATGGTGCAGTAGAAGATGGCTTAAGTCCCCGATGTGGGAGACCTGGAAGAAGCTCCTGGCTCCTCACTTCCAACTGGCCCAGATTCGACCCTTGCAGTCATTTGGGAAGTGAACCAGCAGATTAAAAACCTTTCTTTGTGCTTCTCCCTCTCTATGTAACTCTACCTCTAAAATAAATAAATAAAATAAATAAATCTTAAAAAAGAGAGGGAAAGAGAAGTGGGTAGATATATGCAGATTATTTCAGTTTCCTATTTCTTGTTTGTAGCAGTACATTTGTGGATTATTATTGTGTTTTTTAATGAATAACTAAATAGCAAGCACATCAAAAAAATAAGAAAACCATTTCAATCATGGAAGAATTTTAAAGTGTCCATGACTTAAAGATTATTATTAGTCAACTTTTAAACACAGGACATCTTTCTTCAAACAGAATATAAACTAATAATCAATCAATAAGACTGCTGTGAAGATTAAATGTGATTGCATGTAGAAGGCACAGACATAGAATGTGTGCTCAATGTTTTTAATGTATTTTATTAATATTTTGAGAACTCTAATTGTACTAGTTTATCAATATAAATAATTTGTTTTGGTGTTAATGTTCTTTACACTCTTTCATTCTCTATTGTCTTAAAAGAAATATGTGATACATGCATTAGTCAGCATTCAATTATACACAGAAGTGGTTGGAATGATCACATTAATATAAATGAAATTGTGCAATAACAAAGCTTCCCCATAATTGCTGCATTCTGGTATGACAAAATTGCTGGATTTGATTTATAGTAATTTAGTATTTGTTCATCTCAGGAAAAGTAAGGGGCATGGTTGGAGATGGGTATTTAATTTTTATTCAGGTATCCTAATGATGTTTTGTGCAATAAGGAATTGCTAATAAGTTGTACAATTTGTTACTTTCTTATATCAATATACAGTTGTAAATGATACATAAACAAATGCCATATAAACATTTAAATTTGATTTCTGAATATTTTTTATCAAATAAGCAAACCTGTGAGTTGATCATATGAGGTTGAAAGTTAAAGAAATCTGGAGTGCTTGGTGTAGTTCCTTAATAGCACGTAAGTGATTAAAGTTGGAACTCATGCTTTTTGCTGAATTTACTGTACTTTCCACAACGCCTGTAGCAATGCACTAGAATGTGCTGTACTACTCATCCATGATATATGACGTGACTACATCACACATCCTTTGGATGAATCCCACTGTTCAGAATGTGAGAGCCATGCTTCAATGTATTACTTAAAATATTTATGTATGTAAAATGTTTATCCAGAAAACATCTCAGCTTTCTCTTTACTCTGTAATAGCACACATTTGAGGATATAAAAATGTATTTCATGAAGGAAAGACAGAGTTTAGATAGAGTCATCTCTAAAATGCACTACTTTGAAAATAAGTCACAGAACCATAGGATACCAAGGACATCAATACTCAAAATATCAGCTGTAAACAAGACAAAATATGAATGTTAATAGTGCCCACATTTGGCGCATATAATGTTGCTTAGAAGTGAAGCTAAATTAATCATGGTAATTAGCTTTAAATTCTCAATAATTCCCTTTGTCATTTCTTTAGCTTTTAGCATTAATATTTTATATGCATTTTATAATGGGAAATGATGTCAGAGAAATGGTTAGCATGAAAAATATGTTTTTATTTTGAAAATTAACTTATGTAGTGAATAATGTGAAGGCCACTGTTTTAATTTTTCTTCATAATTACTTCGTAAATTTTAAATTACTCTTAAATTGCTACGGAACAGCTAAGGGATGAGAATGACTCTTCATACTGGGTGGTGGGTCCCTTAGAAAAGCAAATTTGGTCTTGTAAGATAATTCTGGGAATGTTAGCCATTATAAAACGTTTCCAAAAAACATTTCACACTATATTAAGTGTGGAAATACTTTTGTGTTCTAGAGAATTATGACAAAAATGTAATTAGACAACAAATTTTTTGTGTATTTGTGCTACATGTTTTTGTTAAAAACAGGTTTGACTAAAAATATATGTAAAAATACCAAATGATATTTTAAAGCTTACTTTTTCATCTGCAGTTTTTTTGCTAGGAAGTTCTTATTTAATCTTCCAGAAATAAATTTTAATAAAGCAAAAACAGAAAACACCAAAAAAAAAAACCTCTATATCTGCAGAGTTTACAGAAACTCTTGTCAATAACCTTAATAAAAAGGCTGATTCCCCAAAGGAAAATAGAACAATAATCATATTTTCATGGCAGCCTTCCTGTCTGTAATCACACAGTCCCTGAAAAAGTTCTTCCCAGGTTTCAACACCTACCTAGTCACCTATCATGGTACAAGAAACCCAATTTCAGTTTCTATCAGCAGTTTTCCTTGACGTTAAACTTGGCTTGCTCTCTTGTTTAACTTTGTTTTATTATCAGTAATTCATAATTTGTAGAATTGCATTTCAGACTAGCCAAAAGAATGAGTTTTCACAAGCAGCACCAAAGACAATGAATCCTTAGAATACAAAGTGCTTTCACCTCTTCACTCTTGCTACCTGGTGAGGCAGGGTAAGATCCAAGTCACCTATTTAACAGCATGTCTAATAAAAAGGGAACATTGTGCCTGTGTGAGTCCCAGCTCCACTTCCAACTCCAGCCTCCTGCTCCTGCAAACTCTGGCAAGATAGCAGGTGAAGACCAATTACTTGATCCCTGCCACACACATATGAGAACTGGATTGAGTTCCAACCTCCTAGCTTCAGCTTGACCCAGTCTTGGATACTGCAAGGCATCTGGGCAGTAAGCCAGAACATGGAAAATCTCTGTCTCTGCCTTTGTCACTGTATCACTCTGTGGGGAGCAGCTCGGACTAGACTGTTACTGGAATTAAGGCTTATTCTATGCATCTGCTCTCCCACAATATGGCGCTGGGAGAGAAGTAAACAGCTTCCGCACAGCTGCCTCCAGTTCAACCAATTAACTGTAGGACTTGCTCCTGATTGGAGGAGAGCAGCGTACTCGGCGTGTGGGCAGCCGAGTTGGGATTGGCGGAGGAGGACTATAAAGGAGGAGAGAGACGGCATGCACCAGGAACATCTATGGGGAACATCTAAGGGAACCCGTGCAGCCCCCGAAGAAAGCCGGCCGGCGGTGTGCCGCTCCCCTGCGGAAGTGGGGAATGTGGCCAGGGGGAACTGCCCTTCCACGGAGGTGGAAGGGATAGTAGCCAACCCGGGAAGAACCAGCAGCAAACCCGGGGAAGGCCGAGCAGACAGAAAGAACAGCGCAGGGTCCTGTGTCGTTCCTCCACGAAGAGGGGGAGCGACATCACTCTGTCCCTCTTCCTTTCAAATAAATTATAAATAAATGCATTTCTAAAAATGAAAAAGGAACATCTACTAACAAAGTTTCTTTTTCTCTATTTTAGGGGCCCTGGAGCAGCATAACCAAACTGTCAAATACAAAAGTATATTCTCCTTTTCACAGTGACTATTGTTTCTAAGAGTCGAGCCCAGGAATTATGTTTCATAATCATGTATGCATCGGAGTAGTTTTCATATGATGCACACTACTTTCAGATTTGGGAGTAAGAAACAGCTGTGTCTCCTTAACTATCTCGTCGCATGTCTGTTAGCTTCAGATAGAAGTCTCCAAGTTTTTAGACAAAATGGAAGCACATATGGAAAGAGGCAGTGTTGTTCCCTGGCTACATAGAAAAAATATCAGCCTATGAAAACATCAGCTTTGGGTATTTTTATGTCCAAAATATCAAATTTAAGGACATTACAATGTTGAAATTGAGGGGAAGATTATTTTACTAGTTTTACACTAATTAATATACAATCTACTTTGGATTCAAGATAATTCAAATATATGTGATCATTTGGACAGTATACTGTTCTCTAAAGGCTGACTGTTTTCTTCAGGTTTCTGTGTGGATATGTCTCTCCAGTACTCCTTATGCTGATTCTAACAGTTCTGTAGCTTCATGGGCTTCTAACGAATGATTTCTCTTAGGTGCTTAATCCCACTTTAATATTCTATTCCTTTATCTTAAAGATATTTAAAAATCACTTTACATTATTAAAGATTTATCCTTATTTATTTGAAAGGCAGAGTTTCAGAGAGATAGAGAAAGGGAGACAGAAAGAAAGAAAGAGAGAGAGAAAAAAAGAGAAAGAATGTTCCATCTTCTGGTTCACAATAGCTATGGCTGCCCATACCAAAGCTAGAAACCTGGAGATTCTTCTAGGTCTCCCATGTGGGTGCAGGGACATAAGCACTTGAGCCATCTTCCACTGCTTTTCCAGGCTCATTAACAGGGAGCTGGATTACAAGTGAGGCAGCAGGGTCTCCAACAGGTGCCTATATGGGATGCTGGCTTACCAAGTGCTGGCTTAACATGTTATGCCATAATACCAGCCCCATTTTATATTTTTATTTAGAAGACATTGTCTAATTAAAAATTCAACAAAAATTTCAAAACTAAATAGAAAATTATCTGCTAAAATCAATCAGTGAAATGGTAATGGATCCAAGAAAAATGTCCCTTCTCTGAATCAGTGTGAGAAAGCAATAAAACAAATTATTTTCGGAGGTTCAAAGGGATATATTAAGAAAATGAATTCTTAAAAACAATGATTCCTTTTAAAGATAATCAAATACAGTGGGAAAAAATGGGTAAAAGTGAAAACAGAGAAATTCCATGGTAAAGCAAAGAAACAATTGAGCAATGAATGATAAAGTGATTATTCAAACTGAACTTTAAATCCAAGGTCCTATAAATTGTTTACAGAATAAAATAAGTATAAAAATGTATCATACATACTGCAAAAAAATCTACATGATGTATACTGTAGAGGAAACATTTTGAAAGAATAGACTAACTTAACAAATTCAATCTTGAAATTTCTAAGTAGTAAGCAAATAATAGGTAATCTATGAAAAAATGAGAGAAGTTAAGAACTAATGAAATACGTAAGCTAAATGTTTAATCACACAAAAATAATATGGCAGAAAGTTCAGACACACCTGTAAATGAAACATGTAAAGTATATTTTCTCACTGAATGCACAATTCATGGTACTTCTATGTTGCTTATTAACACTACATACAGTAATATAAAAATATATACTCTAAGATAAGAATAAAGGGTAAGGAAAACATATAATTTAATGGCACGAAAATTGCTATATTTAGAACTACAATCAGAAAAGACTGCGTTTTCCACACAAGTTTTCACATTAGACTTTTAATGTCTTTCCAAAATGCGTATGTTGAACTCCTACCTCCTTAAAAGATAATTGTAGGCCAGCGCCATGGCTCACTAGGCTAATCCTCCGCCTGTGGTGCCGGCACCCCAGGGTTCTAGTCCCTGTTGGGGCGCCGGATTCTGTCCTGGTTGCTCCTCTTCCAGTGCAGCTCTCTGCTGTGGCCCGGGAGTACAGTGGAGGATGGCCCAAGTCCTTGGGCCCTGCACCTCCATGGGAGACCAGAAGAAGGCACCTGGCTCCTGGCTTCGGATTGGCACAGCGCACCGGCTGTGGCAGCCATTTGGGGGGTGAACCAACAGAAGGAAGACCTTTCTCTCTATCTCTCTCTCTCTCACTGTCTAACTCTGCCTGTCAAAAAACATATATATATAAAATTGTGGAGCCTTAGGAAGGTAATTAGGGGTTGAAGGAGATGATTTCATGAATGAAATTAATGTCCTTGAGAACATAACACAATGCTGTCCTTCCAAGAACCAGAAAGTGACACATTGATCTTGGATCTACCAACCTTCCTAACTATAGGAAGTAAATTTCTTTTTATAAGCCATCCAATTTAATGTACTTTGATATAGCAGCCTGAATTGTCTAAGACAGTTATGATTAAGCATTTCTTGTTTAATAGTTGTATTATTATTGAGTTTGGTGATTTTCATTCATTTAATGACCATCAACTATGCAAAGCTGAATCTTCATATATATACAAAATAAGTCCACAGATTTATACTTACGGTAGATATTTTAAATATTGTCATAAACGATGGAAACTGCTGACAAAGCAACTGCATTTGGCAGAACACTGAAGACGCTACTTGAGACAGCTGTGTCCTATATCAACTTCCTGCTAATGCATGTCCGAGGAGGTAGCAAGTGATGGCTCAAGTACTTGGGCTCCTAACATCACTCAGAGACCCAGACTGAGTTCTTGCATCTTTGCTCTGGCCTAAACCAGACGTGGCTTCTGAGAGCATTTGGGGAATATACCAAGTGATGGGGATTATATCAGTTGACTTGGGAAATATACTAATTCTCTGTCTCTCATCCATCTCTTTGCCTTTGAAATAAAATAAAAATAATTAAATATTTTAAAAGTTAATATTCAGTGTTCCATTTA
Source organism: Oryctolagus cuniculus (assembly GCF_964237555.1). Taxonomy (NCBI): domain Eukaryota; kingdom Metazoa; phylum Chordata; class Mammalia; order Lagomorpha; family Leporidae; genus Oryctolagus; species Oryctolagus cuniculus. The sequence continues at coordinate 13,509,864 of NC_091441.1, read as the reverse complement.
AACTGTTACTATTTAAATGGTACATATGTATCTCTACTCTCAGTGGATGGATAATATATATTTTAAAAAACCTTACAGTTGATGTAAACCTATAACTTCTAATTGGCATACTTTAATAAGTAGCAATATTAGCTCTCAGAAGTTTTCTAAATTCCAGAAAATTGTCATAATGCAGAATATATATTCATACAGTTGCTAATTTGAATTTGAAATAAAAATCAAGAAGTCTTCAAAAATTTAAACAAATGGAAACTATTTGTATTTGATAGAGTTCTCCATGAAAACTAAAGTAATAGAGATATATAGACAAATTAGAGAATATTTATTAAGATTTACCATGGGGGGTCTGGCACTGTGGTGTAGTGGGTCGGGCTGCCCCCTGCAGTGCCGGCATCCATATGGGTGCCCATTCATGTCCTGGCTGCTCCACTTCCAATTCAGCTCCCTGCTGATGTGCCTGGGAAAGCAGTGGAAGATGGTCCAAATGCTTGGTCCCCTGCACTGGCGTGGGAGACCCAGAAGAAGCTCCTGGATCTTGCTTCAGATAGGCCCAGCTCTGGTCATCGCAGCCATTTGGGGCGAGAACCAGTGGATGGAAGCTCTCTCTTTCTCTGCTTCTGCCTTTTTGTAACTCTACCCTTCAAATAAATAAATAAATCTTTAAAAGAAGAAAACAATCCAATTTCTGGTTCCTGGGATGTGCTCTTCTGAGAAAACAAATATTGCCATGGAATTGTCACAGAATTGTGGATGCCAGGAAGGACCACAATCTGCTTTCTGGAAAATGGAGAACCAGGAAGCTGGAGATGTGCACTTGGCTCTTCTGCCTGTTTGTTCTGTTTGGACTCTGAATAGATGAGATGATGTCAGCCTACACTGGTGAGCATGAACCTTTTTCACTTCATCTACTGAATCAAATTTCAGTCTCATAGGAAACGCTTTCACAGAAAAACCCCACGAGGTACCAGCTGTCTGACACATCCAGTGAACCACAGTGTCAGATAGTAGAATTATCTCAAATGCAATTAAAGCCTCATATTAAGGCAGTTAAGTATGCATTTATTTAAAAATAATGAGATTTATTGAAAATAAATACATTGGAAGTTCAAATTAAGAAACCTACAAAGATATAGTAAATATAAAGTAATTCTGTTGAAATAGAATAATATTTTAAGAAAATAAATTAATAGACCAAATAAAGGAGAAAGGATTAAAGAATAATGTTAAGAACAAAAGATGTGGCATAATCACAAGTACAAATTTTATAAATCATGGGGAATGTATGCACAATGTCATCACAATGTATTCAAAAGCTCATAAGAACTTCCTAAACTTACTCCAAATTTTAGCAGTGATTTTTTTCTGGTAATGATATTCTGCATTGATGTTTAATATCATTTTCTATGTTATAAATCACTTTTACAAAGAAATTAAATCAAGAAAAAGTTAAAAGGAAGTTTCCCCAGTAGTGTATGAAAGAAATCAAATGTCTCAACCAAATGTTCTATGGCCCAGTAAGTATGGTAATATCTATCTGTTGTCAATTCGTTACTATGGCATTATTGAAATACAGTCAGTGATGTTATAAATCCCTATAAATCATTTACATTCTCTTTTATTCAAACTGTACTCATGTGCAAAGAAACCAAGGGAGAATTTTTGTTACTTTATTTCATAGTCTGATTAAATTATGCTTGCTAAAATTTTAAGAGACAAATAATATCGCTCCTTTCTTACAAGTTTATGCCATAATTTCACTTGCGAATAGACTAGATATAATTCATGGACCTACTAGAACATAATTATATGTGTTGAAATTCAGTGACAACAGTCATGCTCAATTTTCAGAATAAAATTATTGAAACATTTCTGGCACTTACTTTGGTTTAGTAAGTATTAATATTAAACAGTTAACTAATATTGTTGTTAAAAATTCAGTATTCTTATATCCATTCTAGAAGTTTAAAATTGAGCTAGCTGTCTTAGCACAAAGAAAAATACTTCTCCTTATAAAGGAATTTGCTTTATTATGTAAGTATGAGGTAAGCAGAAAGAACAACTTGAAGTACTATACTGATGTAAAATGGAAATTACCATGCATGGACCATAAAGATTTGTAACCAAATGAAACTATTAGAAAGTCCTTAAAAAGTTTCTAAGTCTGCATCTCTGAGAGAGAATGAATGGCTCAAAAGGTACTCCCAGTGGGCAAAGTCTCCTCTCCGGGTCATCCTTCAGTTACTCAGTTTCTCAGCAGAAAAGGACAAAGCAACACATTATTTTAAACATAAAATTATTTTTAGTTTATTGTTCTTATTCTTAATAAAAACCTCATGTCCCTACACCTAATTACTATTTATAGCCTTGTTTTCCCAATCATTGAGCCAACAATGCCCTTTTTATATAGGTTTGTTAATCTGTATTTCTTCTTGACATTAATAAAAATTTTATTCTTATAGCCCAGTCTAACAGTTTAACTTCATGTTCATAGCTGGTTTCACCCGGGCAGAAACTGTCCATTCTGGCCACATTGCATCTTCAGCTAAAGAGTGCTTTGTGTTGATGACAAATACTTATTTTTATTTAATTTGTTCCACCTTTTCAGAACTTCACATAATATATTTTTTCTCATGGGATATAAAAACCAATAGCAATGCTAGAAGACAGCTATTACTATCTGCATTGTTTTAGTACATGAAGAAATTGAAATTCAGATTAATTAAGAAGTTCCCACTATCAGTGACATGGCTAGCATTTGAGCCATTTTGGCTGCCTCTCAACTTGGACTCATCCTAATTCCCTAGGGTGTGGCTAGTGCTTCCATATAGCAGCTGCTCAGGAAATAAGAGAGAGGATCTCAGTGGGAACAGTGGTCTAGTTTGGGGCAAACAAACGTAGGATTGGAAAATAATCCTATTGGAGTGCTGGAGCTGGTGCCGCCTAGCCCGGATCCCATTACCATGCGACCACTATGCCCGCCAGGCATTCACACACGAATACTTTTGGTTCCAGGTCCAAAACGGCAGCTCTCCACGATCAGCTGATTCACAACTTTCTGAATAAAGAACAGGTTCCCAAAAATAAAATCATTATTGTGGGGGTTGGTGCTGTGGGCATGGCCTGTATCACCAATATCTGAATGAAGGACTGGCGGATGAACTTGCTCTTGTTGATGTCATGGAAGATCAACTGAAGGGGGAGATGATGGCTCTCCAACAAGGCAGCCTTTTCCTTAGAACTCCAAAATTGTCTCTGGTGAGGACTACGGTGTGACTGCCAACTCCAAGCTGGTGACACCACAGGTGGGCACGTCAGCAAGAAGAAGAAAGTCTGAATTTGGTCCAGCTTAACATGAACAACTTTAATTTCATCGTTCCTAATGTTGTCAAACATAGCCCCAACTGCAAGTTGCTTGTTGTTTCCAATCCAGTGGACATCCTGGCCTATGTGGCCTCGAAGATAAGTGGCTTTCCCCAAAAGTGTGTGAATGGAAGTGGTTGCAATCTGGATTCAGCCCAATTCCATTACCTGATGGGGGAAAGGCTGGGAGTTCTCCCATTAAGCTGTCATGGCTGGATCCTTGGCGACCATGGAGATTCAAGTGTGCTGGATGGAATGGAGTGAATGTTGCTGGTGTCTCCCTGAAGACTGCACCCGGAGTTAGGCACTGATGCAGACAAGGAACAGTGGAAAATGCTCACAAACAGGTGGTACACAGTGCTTACGAGGTGATCAAGCTGAAAGGCTCTACCTCCTGGGCAATTGGACTGTGTGTGGCAAACCTGGCAGAAAGCATATTGAAGACTTTCAGGAGGGTGCATCCAATTTCCACCATGAGGAAGGGGCTGTAAAGGAGGATGTCTTCCTTAGTGTTCCTTGTGTCTTGGGGCAGAAATGGGATCTCAGCTGTTGTGAAGGTGACTCTGGCTCCTGATGAAGACGCTCATTTGAAGAAGAGTGCAGGTACACTCTGGGAATCCAAAAACAGCTGCCGTTTTGAGGTCTTCTAACAATGTCTAGGCCACAGCAGGGTTCTTTTTAATCTGATCCATGATTAAAGCTGTGATATTATGATGGCTTGGGATGGGAAAACCCATGTTTCTTAAAATTAGAAGTACAATGGTTTACAAATCCTACAGCTACATCTAGGTGCTGGTGACTCTTATTTTGTGTCATCCTGAGCTGGTTAGTGTAAGATAGTTCACCACCTCTGAGGTGCCACTGCCAATGTTGCACATGCTCCAGTTGCCCTTCCAACTGGACATGTGTTTACTGTGTGCTGTGTAACTCTGGTTCCTTCACCAAATGTGCTTAGTCCAACTTTTTTTTCCAGTCACAACATGGGATCCAGTATTGCATGTCTTGTGCATAACTGTTCAAAAGGATCTTATTTTGTGTATTTTCTGTATGAGCAGTGTACACTGCCATATAATATAAAAAGACAGATCCATATATAAACAATGCAACCAGTTATCCATGTATCATACCAACCAAATCACCAAATAAACCATGAACAGTGAATAAAAAAAAGTAACCCTACAAACTTCCTGGCGTGAGACTGAGTCAGCAAAGTACCTTCTCTAAGCTTTAATTTTTGCATCTGGAAATGAGACATATTGGATGAAAACAATAATTATTTTGTAGGGCTTCTTGTAAATTAAGCGTTTCCTTATTTACCTGCATTAAATTCTGTGTTTTACACATAGTGTCTACCACTTGAGTCCTATAAGCTATGAAGAAGGACCTATTTTTTGTCCCAGACCTAGCAATATGGAAACAAAGATAGATAAATTAAAAGGCGTGTCCTAAATCAAGCATCTTGTTTGATGTTCATGTAATTAACATGTACAATGTTTAACAGCAATGTAAAGCTCAATAAAATCTGGTCTTACTATTTGGTAAAAGAAAAGACAACTAAGAAAGTAAATGAATGTGGTATCCATAGCCTCATGTCTCCAAGAACTGGCAGTCTTACTGAAGAATATTCAGAAAAATAAATAGCACAAGGAGGGAGCTCAGGAAGAGAACTGTACATTACAAGAAGAAGTCAATCTTCCGTATCTGTCTTCATTAAATAAGTAAGGCTTTCTTCCATTTTTCTGTTACGACATTGCAAGTGTTAATGTATAAGAATGTTTTAGGCCAATGGATACTCCATAAGGGTTCCCCACAATTACAATAAAGATGTTGCTCCTCTAGCATTTGACTGAAAGAAGGTCTTCCTCACAGCTGTACTCCCCTCTGTAGAGAATGTAGCTCAGCCTCTCTATTGCAGTCTGAAGTACAAATTGAAGAGTATCAGCAATTACTATGATGATATATGGTGTTTTTCATCAGCATGAAACCTATTTTTCAAAAGACAGAGATCCTTTAATGGACTATTATTTTATTCTTGTAGACAACAGCACAAGAAAATGTTGGCTAAAATTTTTATGAAAGCAAAGGTAAAAACGGATGGTTGGAAATTCCTATAAAGTTCTGTTTAAATTTTAAAGCAATTTCCAGTTCCAATGTAGTGAAAAGTACTTAAGACATAGAGATGTGGAGAATGCAATCTGAGGTTCCAAATAGCAGTTTTAAATCCCAACAGTTGGGATCATGAAAGTAAAAGACCCCAGAAATGATTCAGAATAGCACTAAAGGGAGCCTTGATCCAGGAGATACAACACCTACGGGCATGTTTGTCACAGATGCAGGAACAGGAAGGAGCACCAAAGCACAAGCCAGTAAAGCAGCAAATTTCCCTTGCAGGAAACAGCAGAGGCATCTCATACATAATCAACCCTCAGCACTCAGGATCTGAGGGCCGGCTGACCACCCTCAAGCCCACTGGGGTTTTTTTGTTTTCCTACTTAGAATGCATGGTCGAAGGTTCCAGTTCTTTGTCACAACATCCAGAGACCAGACTTCCCTGACTCAAGCCATATGCTTATGTGGACCCTCAGAATTTCCAAAATAGTAGTGTGATTAAGCAAAGAAAAATGACACAGCTATGATTGTCTCATGATCTTTGAGCATATAACTGAGATATTCAATCAAAAGTAATATCAATAAAGATAGCCTTGATGTTCTGATTTAAAAAATGAAGTCTATACTTCAATGCTTTCATATGATAATTGACTGGTACCCATCTGGAATAGCCCCCAAAGAAGCAGATGGGGTTATCCGAAGGATACAGTCTCTGTGGAAATAACCAGTCACATACATAACACATCATCACCCACAGGGAGAGAGGAATGTGAGAGGGAGGGCGGGTGGAGTGAAAGGAGAGCTCATGTAAACCTTAATAACGCTAAATAAATAAGACTCCAGAAGTTTCTAAGTAGAGTTAGAGATGTTTAGAATATCAATAATTCTCAATAATATTTAAGTAGTTTATTTTATTCCTTTGAAAACCTACTTTTATTTAATACATGAATCGTGTAAGAAGCACATCATTTGTACCAAGTTAAGATTATTTTTAATTCTGGAATATGCATAACAGGAATAGTCTTTCTCTCTCTCCTCTGCCTCTCCACTTGCTCCCTCCCTCCCTCTCCCTCTCTGTCTCCTTTGTTTCTTTTTCATATCCTTGGAGGCAAGATACTATTTTTTTTCTATTTTGTATGTCTTCATATCCCCAATAGCTTAGCAACTAAATAGATGGTGGCTGACTAGAAGGAAATGGCATGTTCCTGAATAAATAAAAATATCTTTGAGTCCATCTGTTATAACTACAAGTTAGTAGTGTGTGTATGATTTGACTTTACAATCATTTATATTTAAAACTGTAATTTCAAGGACCCTTATTTGATGGCAGACTCTCAATTATCCATGCTCAGCTCACTGAGTAGTAAAAAGGCACCAACAAATGAAAATGATGAATAACTCCGAAGTTCTATTAGCCTCTGGTTTCAACCTTTTCTATATCTTAACTTTCAAAAGAAGTTGCTAATAATACACAACATTAAATGTGTTTGTTATTTATCTGCTACCTGCTTTGGCCTATATTTTGATGGAAATGTTAATGAGCAGTGAAATGATCAAAAGAAGGAAATCATATACATGGTAAATATAGAGAAGAAAGGAGAGAATGATATGTTGAAATCTCAAATATTGTACTCTTAGAGTCATTGTGATTGTACTATACAATGCAATGTTGCATTTCTGCCTATAATATTTCTATTTGGAATGGTTAGAAATGAAGTTTAGAAACCTCTTCTTGGTGATTGGAAAATGTGACCAGTTCCTGTTGAATTTATGTCCTTCATTTATGTCTGGCTGGTTTTGCAAGGAAGTGGAATGCAAATCTTACTGGGAGGCCCCATTTGCAGCATTAGCCATGGCAGTATCAGAAACAAAATATTCAGTGCCAGTGCTGTGGTGTAGTAGGTTAAGCTTCCAGCTGCAGTGTTGGTATCCCATATGGGCACTGGTTCAAGTCCCAGCTGTTCCTCTTCCAATCCAGGCCCCTGCTGATGATGGGAAAGCAGTGGAAGATAGCCCAAGTGCTTGATCCCCTGAACCCATGTGGGAGACCCAGAATAAGTTCCTGGCTCCTACATTAGGATCAACCCAGCTTTTGCTGTTGCAGCCATTTGAGGAGTGAACTAGCAGATGGAAGTCCTCTGTCTCTCTGCCTCTTCCTCTCTCTCTCTCTCTGTAGCTCTGCCTTTCAAATAAATAATTAATTATTTAAAAACTAACTAAATAAAAACAAAATATTATTCATCACAGAATCTTGGACCTGGAAAATGCTTAGGGGCCAGAGCTGTGGCACAGCCGGTTAAAGTCCTGGGTGCTAGTTCACGTCCTGGTTACTACACTTCCAGTTCATCTCTCTCTATGACCTGGAAGAGCAGTAGAAGATGACCCAAGTCCTTTGGACTTTGAACCCGCATAAAAGACCTAGAAGAAATTCCTGACTCCTGGCTTCAAATCAGCCCAGCTCTGGCCGTTGCAGCCATTTGGGGAGTGAACCAGTGGATGGAAGACCTCTTTCTCTCTGGCTCTACCACTCTCTCTAACTCTGTCCTTAAAACAAATAAAATAAATGTTTAAAAAAAGAAAGTGCTTAAAACATCAAAGATGTCCTGTGCTTTATCAAATTATTATATTTTTAAAAGCAGACATCTTTTTTTGTAGCATAAATATGCCAGCCAGCGGTACAGACATTAGTCAAACATCTCTATTTGAAGATGTGCTTAGTGTCTCATCTGTTTAGTGTTTTCCCCTGTAGTGATCTCTGATGATCCTCTACAAAACCTTGAGACTTTTTGGAATAACATTTAATGATGCAGATACCTTATCTGTATAGCTGAGGAAGCCGAAATACAAAATCTTGACTGAACTGTCCAAGGTGCAAGATGCAAAATTGGATGGTTAGTCCAACAAGATCTAGAATCTGAGTTCCTCCCCTCGTTACTTGGTGTTCTTTGTAATGATTTACCATGCCCCTTGGAAAATCATGTTTTTCTGCTGCTTTCTAGTCTCATCACTGCAAACAGTATAAGAGAAATGGACAATCCCTCCTGTTTTCCACTTTTTCTGCACTCTTGCACAACACGATGTAGTCATTTATTGGTATCTCTGCTCTCTAAGTATAACACTCTCGGAGGAGAACACTGTTTCACCTTTACAACTACACCATATCCACACTGCTTCTTCTGCCAGTGTGTTCAATCATGAACGCTTTCTTCCCTGCAATCTGCCCTGTTGTGACCGAAATAAAAGATAGTACACATAGATCAAACCTTGTGACAATTGACTTGAGACCTTTTTTTTTTTTTTTTTTTACTGAAGAATGGTTCTTTAGCCATTGTAAGCTGGATATAAATTGTGTGTTATGAACTTAAGGCTGTTATAAATTTTTCACAGCTATTATAATTTCTATTTGAGCCAAAGATTAAAAATAGCTTGTATTCTAAGCTATTAAGTGTTCTAAACAAATTCTAATAATATTACAAAGTAGGTTTGTTGGAAAGAAAGAAAAAAAAGCATTTGATATTTCAAATCTTTTACTTAGCAGTAAAGTTCTTTTATGGTCCTACAAGAAACAAAGCATCCTTTTATTACATTATTATATGAAAACAAGCTCTCCAGTAAATGGAATGCTCATAGGCAGCAGATGCCCTAGGATTCCAACACAAAACGCTCAGTTCCAGATTATGTCACCCTCTGGTTGGAAACACATTCTCATAGTGTAGATTTTGAGTTCTATGAGACAGTTTGCACAGTTTCACATGTTCTGGCCCCAGACCTCTTCAGCCCTCTTTCCCCTGTCCCTGTGTCTGACTCTCTGATCTGATTGTATACAGTAATTATCATACTGGGAATTAAGGTCCACAATATACTCTGGCCTGTTACCGCATGCCTAGGACACAGGTTAATTAACACTCTCCTCTCCTTGTCAATGACTCCAACTTGTGTACCACTTTCCCTTCTGTGTAGGTAGATACCATCCTATCCTTGCACCAAGAGTCTACATTCCTGCTTCTTCTGTATCTTGCCAATCATGCTATTTGTAAGCTATTTTAGTCATAATCGAACTGCTTGTCACTGACATATTTGATCACATCCACCACCACCCGACAATAGATTGTGGTGATAGGTATTTCATCTATCTTGCACAATAACTATATTCATTTTGGTTACTGGAACATATTAGAACAAGCATGGTTGCTAAGTAGATGCAGATTTATTATTTCACAGTTTGGTAAGCCAGCGATCTGGAAAAGATCTCTGAGCTGAAATCAAGAAATTTGCCGTGCTGCCCTCCTTTCTGGAGGTTTCAGAGTAGGATCCATTGACTCATCTTTTTCAGAACCTGAGACCAACTAAATCCCTTAGCACAAATCTTTCCTCCATACTCAAGGCCAGTGATGTTGGATTGAGGCCTTCTGTCACCATCTCTCTCCCCAGTCTCCATTGCACAAGGTCGCTTTCCTTCAAGAACACACATAAATTATATTGGACCCATCTGAATGTTCCAGAAAAATGTCTCCATCTCAGGAGGCATGTTTTTAATCACATCTTCAAGTCTCATCATCCTTGTAAGAGGACATTTTTACAGGTTCTGAGAATGTTGGTGGTGGTCCTTGTTGGGGAGCCATCTGTCTACCTACAACATCAATGTCACCTACACTGCTAATGAGCTTTGTTCATGTTTTGTATCATTCTTAAGTGATTTTTTTGTTTTGTTTTTACAAGTTCTCTTCTTAAAAGATCTATCATCAGGCCAGTGATGTGGTGTAGCTGGTAAAGCTGCCGCCTGTAGTGCCAGCATCCCATAGGGGCGCTGGCTTGAATCCTGGCTGCTACGCTTATGAACCAGCTGCCTACCATGGCCAGGAAAGCAGTAGAAGATGGCCCAAGTCCTTGGGACCCTGCACCCTCATGGGAGACCCAGAAGAAGCTCCTGGCTTCGGATCAGCCCAGTTCCAGAGGTTGTGGCCACTTGAGTGAATCAGCGGATGGAAAACCTCTCTTTCTCTCTCTCTCTCTCTCTCTCTCTGTATGTCTCTCCCCCTCTGCCTTTCAAATAAATAAATGAATCTTTTTTAAAAAAAAATGTATTTGACAGATAGACAGTTTGAGAGAGGGACAGAGAGAAAGGTCTTCCTTCCATTGGTTCACCCCCCAAATGGCCGCTATGGCCAGAGCTACACTGATCCAAAGCTAGGAGCCAGGGGCTTCCTCCTGGTCTCTCATGAGGGTTCAGGGGCCCAAGCACTTGGGCCATCTTCCACTGCCTTCCAGGGCCACAGCAGAGAGCAGGACTGGCAGAGGAGCAACCGGAACTAGAACTGGCACCCATATGGGATGCCGGCGCCACAGGTGGAGGATTAACCAAGTGAATCATGGCGTCGGCCTCAATAAATGAATCTTTAAAAAATCTATTATCTATCTATCTATCTATCTATCTCATCTATCTATTTGAAAGAGAGAGTGGGAGAGACAGAGAGGTAGATGGAAAGAGAGAAAGAATGAGAGACAAACATCTTCTATCTGTTGGTTCACTCTCCAAATGTCTGCAATATCTGGGCTGGGTCAACACAAAGCCAAGAGCCAGGAACTCCATTCTGGTCTCCCAATTGGTTAGCAGAAACCCAAATTCTTAAACTATCATCTGCTGCCTTCTCAGGCACACTAACAAGAAGCTGGATTGGAAGCAGAGCTGAGATTCAAAACAAGCACTCCAATATGAGATGCAAACTTCCAAAGCAGTGGCTTAATCCCATGTACCACAATGCCAGTCCTCATATCTTTAAAATTTCTTAAGATAAATTAGTTCTTTTTGACATTCTTCCATCTTCTCCTTTGAATATATCTTTATGTGTTTTGTTATCCACTGAAATTTTCTCACTAAATTGAATAAACTTATTTTCCATGTTTATACATTGGAATGGCTGTTTTCATGTATTTATTTTTATAGCTTTCATGGCTATTTCACCTGTCTATTCTTTAAGATTAATCACAATTTTAAAGACAACCAAATATTATGGCACAGAATGTTTATCACAATGTAATCTGTATCTGTCCCCTCTGAAAAAAACAGAACATAAATGAAAATTTCAGCTGAATACATTTTCTGGGCAAGAATTCTGTCTGCTAGTATATTTGCACATTAACAATGCAAGCTAATTTTTTTTTTCAAAAATAGAAAACTACTAGACTACCACCACACTTAATTCAAACTTGCCAAAAGTTGTTACCATTTATTCAGTTGCACAGTAGACTGACACAATAGTACTCACTTCACAAACAAATTAAATCAGCAGGAAAGACAGTGGGTGCTGGATAATAAAGTGTAGTTTTGAAAGTATTAGCCACTGATTTCCAGAAAGCTATTATAGAAAATATCTGTCATTCAAAATATTTCACAAATTTTACTTGCTATCATCCATCTTCACCAGAGGAGACACAGCAATATCTGGGGTGTTTCAAGCTTGTAAGACAGGCTAAACTTTAAAATGTTAGTCTATTAGTTGTTGCTGATGGCTTTACTGCTTCTTCCTAGTTTACTTGTTGTTAAGAGCTAAAACTGTTAGCTTAGCCTTCTCTTAATAGTGAATAACAGGGGGCCAGCACTGTGGCATAGTATGCTAAGCTTCCACTTGTTGAGCCAGCATCCCATATTGGTGCCCATTCTAGTCCTGACTGCTCCTCTTCCAGTGCAGCTGTCTGCTTAAAAAAGCAGTGGAAAATGGTCCAAGTTCTTGATGCCCTGAACCCATGTGGGAGATCTAGAAGAAGCTCCTGGCTCTTGGCTTCAGATTGCCCCATCTCCATTGCAGTTTGGGGGAGTGAACCAGTGGATGGAAGATATCTCTCTGTCTCTCTATATATATCTGTAATATATTTATAGTTACACTTGTTTCTTTAAAGTAAGTGTTCACAGCTGTGTCAAAGTTGTTACAAAAAGTTGTTAGCATATGACATCCTGCAGATGATTTAGAATCTTTTTAAAATATTGAGAAATTGATTTCCTTACTTCTAATATTCGGTATTTCCATGATGCACAATATACAAACAAATTCAGAATTTATCTATATATTAGCAGCAAAGAGGTCTCAGAAACAATTCCCAGCAGGGTGTGTAACACTATTATAAAACTGTTCAACCCTCTCTTTTGTTCTTGGTAATATAAACCTAAGCATTTGTCCAATTGCATCCCACCTTTCATGCCCAGTAGAGCTATCAAAGGTTCCAATTGCTGAGTTCTTGCCAACTCTGAGAGCATCTCATCCAAAATTGTTTTGAAAAATTAGATCAGGTCTCTGTAGGGTAACTCCCTTAACGTTGAGTTTCCCACATTTCATCCTCACGATCCTTCATAAAACATTTTTATTACCTTGCAAAATTTTCTTTTCTAAATCCCATTTGCTAGTCCTATTGGCAGATGTAATTTTAAAGAAATTTACCACCCACGCATATTTCCCAGAACTTGATTTGAAGCTAAGTTTATCAGTTCTAAGTAGTGACTATCTTTTCAGTGAAGAATATTACAATTAGTTAAACTATGTTATTCTGAGATTTGGATTATTAACTGGATTAGTGTCCTTGTAGATTTAGCTTTCCTGTGGTGTTTTAATTGCTGAATATTGAGACCAAGGGGGGATAAACCTTGGCTTGTATAACCCTTTATCTTTGTTAGATTTCAACTTCATTCCTATACAATGAAAGAGTTGAAAAGGACATTGCCTGAATCTCCTTGCATTTCTAACAATCAAAGTTTTTATAACTCAATAGTTTGTCAACTTTGCTATTTCTCTCTGTGATCCAGAGAATTTTAATAAATTTCTTAGTTACTAAGGCAGCTACATGGCATTGTTAGTCATTTGTTTATTGCATCATGAATTCATCCAAAGTTATTTTGTAAAAAAAACAAAACAAAGCAAACAAACAAACAAACCAACAACAACAACAACAACAAAAACCCATCAGTGGATTTGAGTAAGAGAGAAAGAGATAGAGGAGAGAGAATCCATTCACAGGCTCACTTCCCAAATACATACAATGGTTCTAGAGGATGAAGCCAGTAGCTGGTTAATCAATCCAGGTCTTCCATGTGAATGGTAGAAACCTCACTAATTGAGCCATTACCTGCTGCCTGCCAGGGTCTACATTATCAGGAAGATAGAGTTAGAGGCAGAGCTGGTGCTCAAACCCAGGCCCTACAATCTGGGATGGAGTTATTCCAACCAGTGGCTTAATCACAAGGCCAAGTGCATGCTCCTATCAAAAACTTTGTGTGAGTGGTCTTTGATTTGTTTTAAGGTAGTCATTTCACTCAGTGGTTAAAACAAGGTTGAGATGTGTTGCTGTGGATTCATTCTGGGAGGAGGAGTGCGGTGAGGGCAAGAGGCACAGAGTCACCACACAGACCCCAGGAGTCGGGTGAAAGTGGGTGAGAGGCCAGCAGCTTGCAGACTCATTTATTTCAGTTGGTACAGCAGCTTATATAGCTGAGGCAGCCAATCCAGTCAAAGGGCTGTTTATGTCCTAACCAATCACTGCCTGTTGCCAAGCAGGTTCCTTTGCCAGGTGGGTTCGGAAGCCATTCCTGAGTAACTGACACTTGCTTGCCAGCGGCCATCTTGCACGGCCTTTTCATTTCACTGCAGAGATGTGTACTAACAACATCTGAGATCCTGAACAGATTCCAAATTCCTACTGCTGCTGACTTGGAAAGACAACAAGGAAGGCTCAAGTACTTGGGATCCTGCCAATCACACAGGAGACCTAGACTGAATTCAGGCTCCTGACTTGCCAGGGACCATTGTGGGTATGTGGAAGTGAACTTGCAGAAAGGAGTGTTCTTTGTCTCTCTGCCTCTAAAAAATCTTTAAGTTTTTTTTTTTTTTAAAGTCTGTCTTTTCCTATCTCTTTTTACGACAAACTTATTTTTATGCGTCTTCAGAAACTCAAGTAATTGTCACAATTATGGCATAGATATTTAATTATTGGTTATTGACTGAATTAATATAGATATTTAGCATCTATTTAATGAAACCAGGTAAATGGTTTGGGAATGTCAAGTACTCACTTGTTTGTAATGATCCCTGTCATCACAGTACCCCTGCCCTTGGAATCAAGGGCTGATTCTATTGGGTCAAAGTGAGGAGGAACTCAGGAAGATGGACTTTTCAAGGCAGCTGAAAGAGTGGAACAAAGGCATACCTGGATCTCACCTTCTACCCACCCTGAAGGGAATCATAAAAAAAAACAACTATTTCCTTCCTTGCATCACATATATCTCTACTGATTCCCTCCCCCACCACCTCACCCTCCGTGATTGATTTGTCTACTTTCTCTGATTCCTTTCACCTCATTCCTACTTTTGTCTGAAGCTTACATCTTTGATTTCTCCCCCTTTAGTGTTATTTCTCTGCACAAAGGATTATTTGAAAATTCCCAGGAAATAAAGTAAAGGTAAAAAATAAAGTGTTTTAAAGATAAAAAGATAAGGCCGGCACCGCGGCTCACTAGCTAATCCTCCACCTTGCGGTGCCGGCACAGCGGGTTCTAGTCCAGGTCGGGGCACCGGATTCTGTCCCAGTTGCCCCTCTTCCAGGCCAGCTCTCTGTTGTGGCCCGGGAGTGCAGAGGAGGATGGCCCAAGTCCTTGGGCCCTGTACCTGCATGGGAGACCAGGAGAAGCATCTGGCTCCTGGCTTTGGATCAGTGCGGTGCACTGGCCACAGCATGCTGGCCGCAGCAGCCATTGGAGGGTGAACCAGCGATAAAAGGAGGACCTTTCTCTCTGTCTCTCTCTCTCACTGTCCACTCTGCCTGTCAAAAAATAAAAAAAAAAATTATTACTCCTGCTCATTTTTGATTTCCATTTTCATGGAATATATTTTGTCACCCTTTCACTTTCAGCCTGTGTGTATCTTTGTTGATGGGGTATATAGCTTTCTGTAAATGAACTATTTTATTCAGATCTTATTTTAATGAAAATAAAATAGAAAACTGAATATAAATTTAGAAAACAAATATAAGGGCTATTTCAGGAAAATCAGAACACCAGGGTAGTGGCAAACAGAACATGATGTCAAATCTTAATGGATTTTGATTCTTTTTTTGTCCTTACACAGTTTAGAGTCAGGAAAAGAATGTAACTAGATCGTAGTATTCCCTGGGTTGTTCTGTAGTATAGAGGAAGATGCTGTCTGGGAAACTCCATAGATAGTGATATATGAGGAAGTTCTGTTCAAGAAACAAGCAGCTATTATAAACCACACCAATATAGGCATTTGAAATTAGCACTACAATGTGTTTCTCTCAGGAGAGTGCCATGAAGTCAGGCAAATGACAAGCATGTTGCCGTTACTGCATCAGATTTACAGTGTTTACATGCTGCTCCTTCTGAAATTAATTCCTCAGTACGCTGCTTATCAGCCTGAAACAGGAAACTGGTAAATAGAGAGAGGTATTGCTATTTTTTTTTTGGTCCACAGTTCAAGTTGGACAG
Organism: Oryctolagus cuniculus; assembly: GCF_964237555.1. Taxonomy (NCBI): domain Eukaryota; kingdom Metazoa; phylum Chordata; class Mammalia; order Lagomorpha; family Leporidae; genus Oryctolagus; species Oryctolagus cuniculus. The sequence goes on along the minus strand of NC_091441.1, from coordinate 13,493,910 downwards.
GGGGAGTTGTGATTAGAAGATGAAATTTTCAGTAGCAGAGCTCTTCCTAAAGAGAAAGCCAAAGGAAACTTTCAACTTTGGAGCAATGCTGCACCTATATTTGTATAAAGAAGAATCTAAGGGTTCATCTACACTTCACAAGAAAACTCAGAGGACAGTCTTCACCACTTGATGATGAGAACAGAAGCCATGAGTGAAATCTGCAATCAAAACCTGAGAAAATGTGGTGGCAGACATCAATGCGATCTGAGTCACAACGGTAGAACATGTGTTTTAAGAATGGGTTTACATTAAAGGGAAAATAAACGCTTCTTGGTTTTATATTGCCTTCAGCACCTTGTTTCCTAAGACCCTATCCTGCAATGGTCTTGACAGTGTTAGAGTATGAAAACAGTAAGAAACAGAGGAAAACAAAGAATTGTGTCCACCAGGGCATCTGAGTAGGCTAGTGATACAGAAGTGGCTATGAGACAATGTAACACCAACATTTGGAGGCTACAGGTTTTGGCTATGGGAGGTTTTGCCCCTTTAACTACTAACATTGTGAGCAAATTGAATATTTAATGTGTTCCTAACATTGTAATAAGGGCTTTATGAACATCAGCTATTTTATTTCTTACTCACCATGAATTGGATAGTAGCATGTCTACTTAGCAAATGGGTGAACTCATTGATGAGGCTTTGAGGGCAACCTGATTGATATCACCCTCCAGGAAACAGATGTGTGACTAGAAACTAGGTTTCCCATTTTACTCGCAAGTCTTTGCTCCTCATTCTCAGTTACACTTTCACTGGCTTCAAAGAGAATCCTAAAATGAAAACGTACACCTAAATCATTCCCTTAGACAGAAACTGAGGAAGAAAGAATTTGTGTGAGATTCACAAGGGAATATCAAAGATGAGGAAAAGAAATAGCAGAAAAGGAAAGGGATATAAAAGGATAGCTTTATAATTCTCCATCTTTGGTCATGCTCTCTTCAAGAAGCAAATGGGACTTGGATGATTCAGTCTAACTCATTTCTCAATATTTAGGATATTACAATCTTGGCTTAATTCATTTTGCCTCTTTAATGCTTCTGTTATTATAAAAACAAAGATGGAATTATAGAGTTGGCCTGGTACTTCTTTTCTACAGGAGGTTGTGAGTTTATTGAGAATGAGTTTCTCTGAGAAGCAAATGGCTCCTTCCTTAATTTTTATTACTGATACTCATCCAACAGCACTTACAGAAATAACAACACTGACACCTGAATGCCAAATACTTGTCCACTTTTCACTACCAAGCAGGTATAGCCCATGGTATTGTAGGAGGCACTACTGCCCCTTTCTATCCCATATGAGATTATAAATATAATTGAACATTACACAGGCTGATTGACCCTCCGCAGCATAACTATTAATGGATACTGCAGGGTACCTTGACTCAAGTCACTCCTTGGCATCATCTGGTAAGTTCCACTGAATAAATGAAGAAATGAAATGATGACACAGTATAACTGAAATTCAAGATTCCTAAAATCAATACAGAATGTTCTAGCCAAAGAGGCAGGGTATCCAAGAGATCACACTTTCCAAAGTTTGCAACTCTTTGCCGGTCACTGTGCAAGCCAGAATAATATTGATTAGAAACATGACCTTGTGTGTATGTCCAAGACAAGAAATACTTGAAGGATGGGGCTGGCGCTATGGTTCAGTGGGTTAAAGCCTTGGCCTGAAGCACTGGCATCCCATATGGGCACCGGTTCTAGTCCCAGCTGCTCCTCTTCTGATCCAGCTCTCTGCTATGGCCTGGGAAAGCAGTAGAAGGTGACCCAAGTGCTTGGACTCCAGCACCTGCATGGGAGACCTGGAAGAAGCTCTTGGCTCCTGGATTTGGATCAGCGCAGCTCTGGCCATGGCAGCCATCTGGAGAGTGAACCAGCGGATGGGAGACCTCTCTCTTTGTCTCTACCTTTCTCTGTAACTCTGTCTTTTAAATAAATAAAAAATAAATCTTTAAAAAAAAAGAAATACTTGAAGGGGATTTTCCACTCATGATTTCATAAACTTAATGTAGTTATTATAAGAAAAATGGCCCCAAACTAAGAAGTAAGATATGTGTTAATAATTGGGCTCTTATATTAAACCTCACTTTGTCCCAACTATTCACAAATATATGTGAATATTGTGGAATCTTGCAGATTAACTTCCTATTGGCCTTCTCCTTTGTCTTATCTTTGTTTCACAGTTAATTTCCATGCATTCTTATTTATAATCCCTCAAAATAAAAACAATCTATTATCTATCTATCTACCTACCCACCTACCTATCTATTTTAATATAGATATAACTGTATTCATCTTTCTATATGTATATAAATATATATTTAAAGAAAGTTAAAAGTATATGAGAGATTCCAAAAAGATTAAGGAAAATGGAATTAAAAGATACATTTACAATAGTGCAAAGATTTTGCAATTTATAGATAGTGTTTTCCTAATACGCATTGCCATGAGCTTTATGAGACCCCTAATATAAATACATGAATATTATACCTATATATATTCTTTACATGTGCATACAAATATATTCTTTAATAACACCATTTTCATTTTGCTTCTGCATAAATCTATATGAATAATAAAAAATGTGACCCTCAATAGGATATTTTGAAAACTGCTTGCAATAACTTTCCTAGCCTAGGACCATACTTGTGGTATTTTATGAATTTGCTGAATTTTGTTGAGACAAGCATCATTTCTTTATTTGATGCTTATCTGAAATTTCCTTTACATTTAGTAAACCATTTGTTTAATGATTAACTGTTGTTTATAATGGCAAATATTATCTCCAGCAAGTGCAGTTGTCGGTAAGGACTTGCCTTGCTGAAGTTTTACTGCCTAATTTGGAGAGAAGTACTTGGAAGGAAGTAGAAAATGTATGCTTTGAGAACCATCACTTTCAGATAATATGCTCCTGGGAAGTACTTACATTTTTAACTCCCCCAGGAAAGGCAAACCGCACTTGAGAGTTATTACTGAGATGATAACTTGCCTTGTTCTCCTTGAAAATTATAGTCTCTATTAGGATTGTAAAACTGAAAAGAACTGACCTCTCTTCGGGCAAGAATACTCCCTTTCCTTATATATTATGTTGATTGAGAATAGATTATGCAGAAAAATGAAGAATCCTCAACTATCACTATGAAGATTATGTATCTTGATAGAAGGGGTTTCACCAGTAGTCTGATGAGCTCTGGTTATGGTTTTTACTAGCAATGCTTTCAACTGCTCTGTGGTCTTTTATATTTGGCCCATTCCTTCCAAAAAACAATCAGAGTTTATTATGATTTTGTGACACTAAAAAAATTAAAGAAAGAAAAATAAAGTACATCATAATAATCTTACCATAAAATAATTTAATTTTTCATATGCAGAATGACTACAGTCCTGCCCCAACCAGTTTGTCCAGGCTAATCCTGGTATGGTCCTGACAAAACTAGTAGTACCACACACTTTATGCCAGATTTTTTTTTAGTGGTACCAAAAAGGTATTAAAAGTTCATTTGTTAAAATGGGAAACAAGAAAGTATTTAGATAATGAAAAATAGCTAGAATACTCATTTTGTTTAGTCATTACTTCATACATGACTAAATAACTTTCTGGAAAATGTTACTTATTATTTAAGTTCATTGTAATAAAAATACACTTCAGATAAAAAGGATTACTTCTCTTCCCATTTGTTTTTGCACCATGACCCAGAAATTGAGAGAATCCAACATTTTAAAAAAATAGCATTTAAGAGAGATCCTGTTTTGTGCTTCAATTCCAGTCTTGTCTCAATTGCTCTTGGAGCAGATGTTGTCTTTATCAGAGATGCAGCAACATTTCAGTCTTTATCCAAGCAAAGTATTTCAGTTGTAAAGGATTTAAGAATAGAAATGGAAAATGATTCAGAACAGAACGAAAAAAGGAAGCGGAATATAAAAACCTATTTTCCCCTGGTTGTTTTATTTCTAGGATGAAGATGCTGTAAAATTCCAGATACTGGTTTTCCAAAGCATCTTTAAGGTGAAACCCCCTGGGACTTAGTGGCTTGTAGCCTTCAGGATTACAGCCTTTGAACATATGTTAATCTAACTAGCTGCACAACTGCTTGATATTTTGAGTGAGTTTAGAATTTAGGGGGAGAAAGGAGTAGGTCTGCAATCTAAGAGCATATGGGGGAAGGTTGCTCTGAGACTGAGTATCTTTTATGTTTTTAGTAGCTCTCTTATTTCTTAGTTGTTAAAAGTTACAAGAAAAGTTTTCATCATATCAGAAGGAGCATAAAGTCTTCCTTAAACATGGATAACAATCAAGAATTTGCAAGGAAAAAGTGAGAAGAATTAGAATAGCAGCCAAATTTTGTATCTGATTCGCTGTGGCACAGTGTCCTTCCTTTGTCAGCTGGGCTTCCAGTCACTTTAAATTAGAATGAAGCATATTGCTGCACTCAAAGTCTAGAGCTGAAATATCTCTTGGTGACACTAGACTTTATAAATTGAATTCATAATTAGGCTTAATCTTTTCATAGACGGTAAAATTCTCTCTTGCTAAATGTGCCTCATAATTCCTTTTTCTTGCCAAAAGGTGATATTAGCTTGAGAAAAAAATCTAAAGCCTTCATTATTTCTGACAAGGGGAAGCTGCATTTTCTTAAGATGAACTTTCCAGGTCGGAAAAGCTGTCATTAAGGACTTTAGCTACAGCTCTGATTTAGAAAATAAACTAGTTTCTTCTCTCAAATTATTCCTAGAAACAAAACTAACAAGGCTTTTGTTTATGGTATCGAAATAATTATAAATATATAGTTGTAAGACATTTATTTAAGTTGCCTTAATTTTCAAATAGCAGAGAAATTGTAGTGAACAGGAATGACTTGAGCTGAAGGAGGCTAAAATCAAAGTTTCCCATTAATGAGTACTTCTTTAAGAACATCACAATGATGGTATTTGGTTATCTCAAAGATCAAGGGATTAAGCCTCACACTATGTACAAGACATAGAAATATGACGGAAGAAGGAAAAATGAATTTCCATCTAGTTGGTAACCCTTACATTATTCACACATTGTGGGCACAGGTGTCATTGAGAGTAGGAACATATGACCCATTGTGGGGAGCAACTCGGACTAGACTAAGTTACTGGAATTAACACTTACTCTGTGCATCTGCTCTCCCACAATATGGCGCTGGGAGAGGAGTAAACAGCTTCTACGCAGCTGCCTCCAGTTCGACCAATAAACTGCAGGAGCTGCTCCTGATTGGAGGAGAGCAGCGTGCTCGGCGTGTGGGTAGCAGAGTTGGGATTGGTGGAAGAGGACTATAAAGGAGGAGAGAGACAACATGCACCAGGAACATCTAAAGGGAACACCTGGATAACATCTGAGCAGCCCCCGAGAGAGCCGGCCGGCGGTGTGCCGCTCCCCCACGGAAGTGGGGAAAGTGGCAGGGGGAGCCGCCCTTCCACGGAGGTGGAAGGATCGGCAGCCAACCCGGGAAGGACCAGCAGCAAACCCGGGAAGGGCCGAGCAGCCAAAAGAACAGCGCGGGGTCCTGTGTCGTTCCTCCACGAAATGGGGGAGCGACAACCCATAGTCTAGAAATCTTGCCGACCTTATAAAGAAGGTTAATGCATGAGGTACCACGGAATAGTAAGTGTCAATCCTATTAACTACACAATTTTTTTTCATTAAGTGATACTTTGTTTCTAAACTTTTGTTTAGTAACAATTCTAATGAAAAGCCATTTATATATATATAAATTGCTTATTGTTATATATAACATATAATATATAATATATAGCATATATAATATATAACATACATGACTGTTATATAACATATATAATATATGTATATATGTTATACATATGTTATATAACACATATAGCATATGGATAATATAACATATAACATTTGTATGATATATGTCATATATAACTGTTCTATATAACATATATAATATATATAACATATTTATATATATATATATATAAATAAACAATCAGGACTAGGTTTGTGGCACAGTAGATAGGATAAAGCTTGGTAAACCCACCTACTATTTTGGAGTGCTTAGGTTCAAGTGTTCCACTTGCAATTCTAGGTTCCTGCCAGTGCACATCTTTGGAGGCAGCAGATGATGGCTCAAGTTCTTGGTTCCTTGCCAACCATGTGGGAAACTTGAATTGGGATCCTGTCTCCTGGCCTTTGCCTAGCCCAAATCCGGATATTGAGGGCATTTAGAGAATCAGTAGTTAGAAACATCTCTCTCTTTCTCTGTATCTGTCTGTACCTCTCTGGTTTTCAAATAAATAAAAGAGACAAATGCTAAAAATTAAACTCTCCCCCTTGATAAAAGCATCAACTATGATTGACTGGGAGTATGATATGCACAAGGCTCTGTTCTACTGCTTTGAATATGTTATCAGCATTCTTATTATCACTAAATAATTCCTATAAGCTCTGTGCCATAGCTACTATTTTCACGTTATTATAGATATATATTAACATTTTCCAAATTATCAAAAATAAAATATTTTATTGTGAGTAGGTTAGCTTTTGCTCTAAAAGCATTCTATTTCTGGAACTTCAAATCAAGATCGTGGGTTAAGAAGAAAACATTATTTTACTTATTCAGCAAATATCTGTATAGGTTTTGTTATTAATCTACTAATTTACTAATACTAAGAAATTTTAGTTTTTGGAAGTTCTTTCCTGGTCTTCTGTTGATTTACATATAAATAAATATGCTAGCTTCCTTCTCAACATATTTCTAGACACATCCTCAGAGAAACCAGAGACTATCCTGTCTACGGGTCAGCTTACTGGAACTGGCTGTGCTCTGCATGGTAACTGAGGCCAAGCCTTAGCCAGTAACCAGATTGTACATGTGTATGTACGCACATACCCACACACTGAGACAGAGACAGACTGAAGGATGGAGCTGTAATGAGAATGAAAGTGTAATAGACTGAAGGCATCAGGAACATAAGACTGAACAAGGCTCCAAGGATTCATCATTGCTTTATTTACTCTGCTAAGGGTTGTTAGCTCGCATCATTATTGGAGCCTCCCACACAGAAATCTTAGCAGGTGCTACCCAACTTTCCTATTCATTCATTTCTAGAAAGGTTTATCACCCTTTTCTTTCCTTGTGGAAGCATCAGAAAAGAAGTATAGTTAAACTCTGCTTGCAGTCACTTTTTGACCACTCCTGGAGGTAAAAACCATAGGAGTTAGTATGAGTTCTTACTACTGAGTCTTCTCTGCTCACCAGGCTCCCAAACCCCCTCACCCAAATTCTAAATTGTGTGCAAATTTAGAAAACCCTCATGTGAATCAACTGGATTATTAGACATTTGTTCTGACCATAAATGTATCTTGTTCCTGAGACTTTTGTGAGTTCTAATAGCAAAATCTTTCCCAAAGTTTTTTTAAGAAGTTCATTCTTGCTAAGAAAATAATTTTCCAGTTGATTTTATAAAGTAGCCCTTTTCCTTTAAGTTGAGGATCATCCTGACTTACTTCTTGATCACCTGTATTTCCCTGTGCATTATTTTCTAACTTGAAATTCAGTGAGAGAGTGATGCTGAGTCATGAGTGCAGGCCGGTCATGGCTATTTGCTGTGTCAGGTTATTTGAGGTGGACAGCTGAAGAAAGAATGTAAGAAAATCCTTTGGGAGGTCAACAAACTGACTCTGAAACTGATGCAGCTCTAGGTTCCAATTTAAATTGAAAGACCAGGAATTGGGAGCAATGCCAACTCATCCTTACATGACTGCAGATTTTGGACCTAGTACAGATGCCATCTACTGAAAGTATGTTTAGTGTCCTCCTCAAACCATACTTAACAACTAGTGACAAGACAATATGGTCATGGAGCCTGGCCAACGCCCAGCACTGACACAATGTTTACTACTACATTGCCTTGCTGCGCAGGAAGTGTGAGGGGAACAGATGACAGTATGAGATGATGCAGCTGTCATCTTTGTTCTTGAAGAGGTTGAATGCTAGCAGAGAGGGCTGAAGAAATGCCCTCAGTTTATGACCAAAGCATATTCAAATATTGGAGCTTAGCCGCAAATGCCTGGTGGCAGTGGCAATACGAAAACAGACCAATGCGTAGTAGTGAGGAATAAGGTATGAATCTTTAGAGGGAAACATGTAGGAAAATGGGGTCTCAACTGTTCACCATCACAAATGCTCACAGCTAAGGCAGTGCCACACTTTCTTTGAACACCCCAAAAGGTATCCTGCTCTTCAGATTCTATTTTCTAGGGTATGTGTGTATTGTTTATAAACAGGGGTTTCCCAGCATGAAGCAAAGCAAATATTCCCTGAGCCCCATATTCTGAAAAAAATTAAGAACTTTAGGCACTTTATTAGCATATCCTATACATGTTGCAATCACAAATCAGTATGCTGGGCAAATTGTTAAATGTGTTCAAAGGTATCGTTTCAGTTTTATTTTTATATTTTTTGGTAATATAAAGTTCCTTGCTGATTCACATGGGGCAGTTAAATAGAAAGGAGATATTTGGCTGGGGAGATAAACTGTTTAAAATACTCCTATCAGCAAAGAGTGATTTCATAGCTAAATATTCTTCATAGCCTACAGGTATATCTGGAGTTTTAAGATGAAGTTTGAGAAAGTCAGGTAAACTCTTTGGTCAGTGACACTTAGGGAAATGTTTGATCTGCCTTGGCTAGTTACTATTGAACAACATATTAATCAGATTCTATGTTTTGGGATTTTTTATATACATTTTTGATGCCATTTAATCACATTAACTAAAACAGTTAGAAAATGTTAGTATCTGATGTGGTGTTCTACATTTTTTGGTTTCCTCAATTCTCACAGTAGCATCAATGTTCTATTATTTATTTCAAGCTGTTAACTTATTTCCTATTTTTATTTTAGTTAATCTGGAAGGCAAATCAATTAATTTGAGAGGCAGAGAGAAAGTACAAGAGAGAGTTTTCACCCTCTGGTTGATTCCCCAAGGGCCAAAGTCAGGACCTGGAAACTCAATCCAGGTCTCCCACATGGATGACGCAAGCACAAATACTCGATCCATCACGGCTGTCTCCCAGGATATGCATTAGCAGAAAGTTGGAATCAGGATCCAGAGCCAGCATCTGAATCCAGGTACTCTAATGTGGGACATGGATGTCATAGCTGATGGCTTACCCACTAGGCCAAATGCCAGGCCCCCATTTTATTATTTGAAATTTGTTACCATTGTGAGGAAATGGAGACAGAGGTACAACACACAAAGCAATGAGCATATTTGCACTTTGGTTTCTAGTTCTCTGTCTCAAAGCTCTTTTTGGACAACCATGGCACCACATGAGTTTCATGAGAAGCTTTTCAACCACTGAGCATGCACTTCGGATCCTCTTTTCTCTTGGATAGCTAATTCCTGCTGATCCATTTTGCCTCATCTATTCATGTTCACGATAACATCAGCTATTTCTTTGTTTCAAACTGATCTTTAAAGTCACTCTTTAATTACATAAATCTTGATCTGTGTAATAAGAAAGTCATTTTTCTTTATTTCATAGGTTGATAGATGATAGATGAAGACAGATCTGCATCATTCCTACAGGTGTAGTAAGTGCAGTGAGCTTCCAAAGAAAAGGCCATCATAAAAATGCCAATGAACCAATTTTATGACTGTGGATGGAGAGATTAGCATACCTCTTTGGCTCTTGATGATTCTTGACCTCAGTTGTACCTTAAAAAACAAAACAAAAAAAAAAAACAAAAAAAGTTTTTGATTATCCCAAATTTCGTGATTCCCAGATATCTCTCAGTGTCCTATTGCAAACCTCAATATTCCCCATGAGACTTCCCCTACTTGGCTGCTGTTCTAACGGCACCATCTACATTTGACACATATTGGCATCATAAGCAAAGCTTAGTTGATTATCTCATGCACATTTAGTAAACCAAGCACAGACACTTAACAGCATCCCACACAGTTATGAGAACACGAAAGTCTTCTTAATCTTCTGTACATATTCTGTATATAGTATATATCCAGTTTTTTTTCTGGATGTGCAGTTAGTCTCTTTTCCAAAAGGGAACTTCCTGACGTTTATTTCCCTAATCTCTGAGAGATTTAAGAACAAACCATGATTTTCCCATTTCCTTCCTGGAGAAGGAAATATTTCACACATCTATTATGTTGAATGACTGTATTTCTCATTGTCTTGGACTATACATGAAACTTAATGTCTTGTGATGTTAAAATGTCATAGTTGGGGCCAGCGCCATGACTCACTTGGTTAATCCTCCACCTGCAGTGCCAGCATTCCATATGAGCATCAGGTTCTGGTCCCGGCTGCTCCTCTTCCAGTCCAGCTCTCTTCTGTGGCCTGGGAGGGCAGTGGAGGATGGCCCAAGTGCTTGGGCCCCTATACCCACATAAGAGACCAGGAGGAAGCACCTGGCTCCTGGCTTCGGATTGGCACAGTGCTGGCTGTAGCTGCCATTTGGGAAGTAAACCAACAGAAGGAAGACCTTTCTCTCTGTCTCTCTCTCTCTCACTGTTTATAACTCTACCTGTCAAATAAATAAAAAAAATCCTTTAAAATGTCATAGTTAAAAATAGAAATCTGAGGGCCAATACTGTGGCTCAATGGGATAAAGCCGCTGCTTGCAGTGCCAGCATTCCATACTGGCGCCGGTTGGAGTTCCAGTTGCTCCACTTATTATCCAGCTCTCTGCTATGACCTGGGAAAGCAGCAGAAGATGGCCCAAGTGCTTGGGCCCCTGCACCCATGTGGGAGACCTGGAGGAAACTCCTGGTTTCTGGCTTCAGATAGGTACAGCTCCAGCCATGCAGCCATTTGGGGAGTGAACCAACGAATGGAAGACCTTTCTCTCTTTCTCTGCTTCTCCTTCTCTCTGTGTGTAACTCTGTCTTTCTATAATTTTGCCTTTCAAATAAATAAATGAATTTTTATCAAAAAATTAATTATTAAAAAAAAAACTGTTCCTATACATGAACTTTTGCTTTCTTTGACTTTGAGATATCTTGATTTTAGGCAAGATATCAAAGCCATGTTTTATAGATCTCCTTCAGTTTTCCACTGGGAATTGTAGGTTATTGAAGTATACTGTATCAGTGTTTCTTGAATTCTTACAATTTTCAGAATAACAAGAGGGATTTTAAGCACATGTAGAAAGCTTCCTTCTTCTCATGCTCAGTTCATACCCTACAGTACACGTTCATCCACCTTGGCAGTATTAAAACATATATTCTTTAGAAAAGTCTGTTCCGTTAACAGCAATTTCTATCTCAAAGTAGGAAGAAAATAGGAACAGAGAAGGAGGGTGGGAAGGCAAGTACAGAGAATAGGAAATGATACAGAGAAAATACCTTTTAATTCTTTCTCAAAATGTAGAAAGATAATAATAAAAAGGCCCTGTATGTGTAGTTTACAAATAAATTATGTTGTATTAAAACTTTCTCTCATTAGGAGGCAAGTGTATGTATACGGGGATGCTAATGTAAAACATTAATAATAAAAGATGAATACATTTTAATGTTTCAAGAATGGCACATTATAAAAATCCTTGAACTGCATGTAAGCAAATTTGATTCAAAGAAGTAATTGTAAAGATGAGCTTTTACTGCTAAATGCTTACCCTCCTAATTAAGTAGTATGTCATAGTAACATCCCTAGGTAGAAAGGATGCAAATTCTTGTTGCACACTGTATACCTACCTACCTGTGAATATCACTTCAAGAAAGCTAACTCTTAGACATATGTTAGGTATAACAAAGAAAGAAAAACCAAGCGAAAGCTTCGATAGCTGAATACATCATCTTAGATAAGGCTCCAAGCTATCCAAGGTCTAGGAAAACTGGTTCAGAAGTGCTAGAATCAAAGACATGGAAGCCACTGACCCAAGATAGAGTGGGGACCATGGAGTCCAGAGTCAAGAGAAATGCCGGAATCAGAGCCACACTGAATTCAGAAGTAAAGTCTAGTTGATAAAGACAATGCTCCTTGGAAAAATGCTTCATACATACTGAGATTGCTCTTGGCTTAGAAAAGCAACTCTTAACAGAAGTATCTTAGAATTACTAAAGCAATCTATGAAATAACGCATCCAATGCAAACAGAAAAGAGAAGAGTTAAGTATCTTCTTGTTTTTTCAGGATTACTAATATTTAGAAAATTCCTACTGGTAATTCATAAATGAATTTATCAAGTTTTGAAAGAGTCTATTTTGTATCAGAAACTGTTAGATCTACAATAAATCAAAAATGAAGGAGCCAGAGCTGTGGCATAGTAGGGTAAAGCTGTGCCTGCAGTGCCAGCATCCCATATGTGCTTTGGTCGAGACCCAGCTGCTCCACTTCTGATCCAGCTGTCTGCTGGATCTCAGCTATGGCCTGGGAAAGCAGTAGAAGGTGGCCCAAGTGCTTGGGCCTCTGCACCCAACTGGGAGACCCGAAAGAGGCTTCTGGCTCCTGGATCCTAGCTTCTAATCACACCAGTTCCAATTGTTGTGGCCATTTAGGGAGTGAACCAGTAGATGGAAAACCTATCTCACTTTCTCTCTCTCTCTCTCTGCCTCTGTCTCTCTGTAACTCTGCCTTTCAAATAAATAAATAAATCTTAAAATTAAATAAATAAACATTGAAGACCTACACATTCCAGTTCTTCCCAGAGAATACATTCAGTTGACAGTTGTATGTATGAAACTGAGGCCATGACAAGTAGCCTTCCACATGTTTTTTGTCACTACACAAGTGCAGATGGAGAACCATTCTTGGAATGCAATGCCAGAAGCAGGAATGTGTAAGGGAAAAATTCGGTCTGACCCCTGACTCCTCTATGCCTTATTTGGTATGCTCAAGACCAAATGTGTTTCAGATTGGGTTTATTTATTTATATTTTTGGCAGAAGGGGAAGATTTTGAAGTGTTTGTTTTTATAAGAAGAAACCCAGAAGAAATAAAAAGAAATAATTCAAATATCATGAAATAACTAAAACTAATCACAGAGAAATAAGCAGGCACGAAAGCTGATGGCTCTCTAGAGTCAGCTGCAGACATCCAGTGTCCTAAAGCTTTCATTTTTATAGAGTGTATGATGGAATAGTTGACAAATCTTATGACCCACTTAATGTATAAAACCGTCAGAGAAACCACATAAGGTGGGCCTCTCCAGGAAGCAAGATATACAGTTCACAAACTGGATAATTTTTTTTTTTTTGCTTTCAAACTTTTATTTAATGAATATAAATTTCCAAAGTACAGCTTATGGATTACAATGGCTTCCCCCCCATACTGGATAATTGACCTCTACACCATCTGAACTTTGTGATACAGGATAAAATATCCACCAGACAATCTTAATCATAAGCAGCCAATCTTACTGCAGGTACACAGTCCAGGACCACTCCTTGTCTCTGACTCCAAATGCAGAACAGAAATTAAAAGCTAATGATGGATATTTGGCACAATGCTTAAGTCATCACTTGAAATGCTGACATCACATATTAGAACACCTGGGTTTGAGTCCCAGGTACACTTCTAATTATAACTCCCCACTAATGTACTCTGGGAGATAGGAGGTGATAAGTTCAAGTAGTTGGGTCTCTGCCATGTATTTGAGAGACCAGACTGAATTCCTAGCTCCAGGCTTTAGCCTGACCAAACTCTGGCTGGGAGTTGTAGGCATTTGATGAATAAACCAGCAAGTAGAAGATCTATCTCTCTGTGTGTCTCTGTCTCTCTGTTTCTCTGTTTCTCTGTTTTTCAGAGCTGAATTATCAAATATTCTTAAAACAAGAACTCAAAGAATTCCTGCATATTCTATTTCAAGGAATACGAACCCCACCAAAATAAATCACAAAGTGCATCAACAAACAAATCACTTACTGTTTCAGTGCAATAGACAAAAAGTAGAATCATACAATCAAGAAATACATAATTTACAATTAATGCAGAAATAATAAACATGAGTGTGTTTAAATATTTGAAGGATTAATTTTTGAGAGGGTAGCAAGAGAATAAATAAATTTGGGAATACTGCTACTATAAATGTAAGTTTGTTTATCTCCCCAAATTCAAATATGAAGACCTAATCCCTAATTTGGTAATATTTGGAGATGGAACCTTTGGGAGATTAGTGAGTTAGATAAGGTCATGAGATAAGGTAAGACTCTGGTCTGATTGGATTAATGTCCTTATAACAACAGACACCCAAGAACTTATTCTCTGTCTCTCTTTCTCTACTATGTGAGGACACAGAAAGACAGTGGCCACCTGCAAGCCAGGAAGACAGTCACCAGGGCCTGACCCTGATGGAACAGAATTGTGAGAAGTGATTTTCTGTGACTTAAGCCATTCGTCGTGGTGTTTTTGTGTGCAGACCACACGTGCTAACACAACCATAAAGATGTGTCCTTCCGGGGAGGACCTGTGTTTACCTTTACCAAATTCTTTGAGAGCTACTGTTACTTTCCTGGATATTTTTGTTCCGTGTTTATTTTTATGGCAATTTAGGTCACTATCTGGTATTTTTAATCATTTTAAATTTTAAATCATTTTAAATTTATCTGCTAACCTTTACATAGGAAACTTTCTGTGTGCAGATCAGAACCCTCCCTGTGATAGAGCAACTTGATCTTCAGAACAACACTTCCAGCTCTGATTTCAACTAACCTTTACAATCTTAGCATGCAAACTTTGCATTTCTCTCCATAAGCGCTCAATAACTTGCAGTCAAATAGTTTTTGACGTACTTGTTCATTGTCCATCACGCAATCATGCATTTAACAAACAGTTGTGCTGTCTGCAATGTACAACAGGCATCGAGAGTCTATCAGTTCACCACCACTGCCACCACAAAGACCCTTCCTATTGTGATATTGCTGTAATATCACATTGTAGCTCAGGGAGGCCTACAAGAAAATAAATAATAAAAAATAAATAATCTATGAAACATGATAAAATGTGTAAATATTGTAAAGTGTTAGGCTGGGAATAATGTAGTTTTAATAACTTGCACTGGTCACATGGATCTCTCTAAGTAGATGGCATTTGAACAGAAAACAAATGGAAACAAATGAATATCTGGGCCCAAATCTGGGAAAGGGGGTTCCTAGCAAATCCCAGTGCTTGTCTCGCAAAGGGCTTCAAGCTCTAGTATGCCTGGAACACTTTAAGGACAGTAATGGGGTCATTGTGAGTTGGGGCTTTGCAGAACAAGCAAAAAGAACAAGCGTAAGAGGTGAGATCAGAGATGGGTCCTAGGGACATGTAAAGGAAAGAGTTAACAGGGCTATATGGGAGAGCAGAATAGAGGTTTTTTTGTCTGCCACTGGGTTTTATGTATGTTTGCTGCCTGTATGTCCAGTTGCTTCTACCTGGAGGTCACACTGACTCTATAATCAATATTGTTTCCAAAAATATTCTTCTCCCTCTTGCAACAAAACCTTTAATTATGCACTATAATTTGCTCTCCTATTAATACATATTCTTCTATGTAAAAGAGAATATCAGGGCAGTTTAAGTAACCTTTAAGGGATAGAGTGAAAGCAGTTATGCACACTAACAAAGCAAACTTATGAAATTACACTTTCAGTCTCCCATGGGAATGGATAGAGTCCATTGTCAATACAGGCAAGCAAATGACAGAAAACCTGAATCCATGCAGTTGGTGTTGTGGGATAGCTGGTGAACCCACTGCCTACAACTCTCACATCCCACTGGGGCACCTGTTCATATCCTGGATGCTCCACTTCTATTCCAGTTCTCTGCTAATAGCTTAGGAAAAGCAGTAGAAGATAGCCCCAGTGTTTGGATCCCCGCCATTCATGTGGGAAACTGAGACGAAGTTCCTGGCTCCTGATTTTGGCCTGGATCAGCTCATTTAGGGAGTGAACTAGCAGCTGGAAGACATCTCTTTCTCTCTCTCTCTCTCTCTCTCTCTCTCTCCCCCTGTCTCTTTGTCTCTAACCTTCTCTCTTCTCTCTTTGTAACTCTTACTTTCAATGGAATAAAGAAATCTTTTAAAAAGAAAAAGAAAAAAATACAAAAGAAATGGAAAATAACTTGGTTTTTGTTTTCTTCTTATTTATTTATTTATTTATTTTAGCTGTGGAGGGTAAATCTTGCCTTTGACAGATATATCAAACCTTTCCTTATTCATTTTAACTATTTCCTCTGTTCCTTAAGTTTTTACAATTGATCTGAGGTTCTCTTTCTCCTTCATACTTCTTTATGTGTGATTTTATACGATTTTATCATTCAACAATGAGTACCTTGAAAGCATCTGTAATGGCCTTATCATTGTTTTACTCTGTTTCATGCAGTGTCTATGTAAAAGTATTAATATTTTTATTAATGTTGCTGTATCAGAACCATATCATAATTATAGTATGTTATGGGTATGGGGAAGGATTTCATCTAAATGAAAGGCAATAGTTATGACAGGGATAAATGTCCTTACTTTAATTTAGCTTAAAGGCATTCTTGAATATTAAAACTTAGATAAAATTGGAGAAAGATTAGCAGTGAGGAAAATCTGCCAAGTAGAAATAACCTTTTAGTGATTGTATTTCTTCTAAAATAAATTTTGAGGTCATATTTTAAGTTGTTTATGCAGGTAACATTTGTTCTTTTTTAAAAAGATTTATTTATTTATATGAAAGGCAGAGATACAGAGAGGCAGAGGCAGAAACAGAGGGAGGTCTTCGATCCGCTAGTTTACTCCCCACATGGCCACAATCAGAGCTGGGTTGATTCAAATGCAGGAGCCAAGAGCAGCTTCTGGGTCTCCCCCGGGGGTGCAGGGCCCAAGGGCTTAGGCCACCTTCCACTGCTTTCCCAGGCCATAGCAGAGAGCTGGATTGAAAGTAGAGCAGCCAGTACTCGAACTGGTGTCCATATGAGATGCCAACAACTGTCAGCAGTGCCTATGCCACAGCACCGGCCCCCTGCAGCTTACTTTTTTCAACAAGATTTAACAAAATTTATCGCAGCTCTAATAAACCATGTATGTCTTTGCAAAAATCTAACAAATGGTCTTTAAATTAAAAGGTTAAGAGAAAGCAACACCCACTCACATACTCAAACAGCAAAGCATTTGTAAAAATAGCAATTTTCTTTAAGAGGAAAATTTTTACTGAAAATCTTAATAATTAATATTAAAAATAAAAGATACTTGTTTAATTCTAGGTATTTTAGTTATTTGTCGAAAAATAAACACCTTTCTGCCTCCCTCAGAATTTTACATGCTTTACTTGAGTTTTATCAAATATAATGTTAATGACAGCACACTAATATCAGGAGACTTCCGTGGTTCAGTAGAGTTAATTGGCTGGAGAATAGGAGGCATTTTGTTTTAATGACTCATGAATATGGTTATCACATCACCACTGTTTTGAGGACAACTATGCTTTTAAATATATTGACCTATGATCGCCATGGCTAAGCACCTTCTCATCAGACCAGCCGTGCATGTAGGAGCAGACAGTGTGATGAAGTGTTCCATTGGAGGGCAAGGAGGAATCCTGACTGCCAGGACACCGCCAGAGTCCACATTTAGCCTCAGTCTGCTCTTTGTGTTTCTCGAATCCAAGAATCCCCTGAAATGTTGAGTTAAAATGGCAGCTTCTAGACACATTTCCCAGAACTATTTGAAACTACTTCTGTAAAAAAAAGTGAAATAACCCATGCTATATTGCATCAGACTGAAACTTCCTTGAGACACTCTCAGGAAATCCATATATTTATGATTTGAATTTCATTTTCAAAATCTTTCTGTATGTTTTATAACAAATAGAAAATTCCAGTAGACAGTGCTTATTTCTCAGCTTCCAAAATAAAAGATTTGTATTTCCTATCACTGTACACAACTGGGGGGGGGGAGGGAAGGAGAGAGGAGGAAAGAGGTAAAGGGGGAGGAGAGAGAGAGAGAGAGAGACTTAACTGCTTCATTAGTTATGAAAATGTAGCATTGCAGTAGGTTAGCTTGATTTCTCTGTTTCTCTTTTCATTCTGAATTGATGAGAAACAACTTTGACTACAGTACACAGCCCAGAACCATCACCCTTGAACCATAGACTCTCTCCTAGGGATGAATCAGGTGGTCTCTGCTTGCAGGGGCAAGAAAGCAAAGGCTCCTTGTTGTTTGCCACTGGAGTTTGGTTTATTGATCAGCAATTTTGTGTCAATAATTGAGTAAAAACAAACACATGAAAAGTTTGGAAGTCACAATAGACCAAATAAGTTTAAAACACATTTTTAAAACCATAGAGAAGAAGGAAACAATTAAGGAGGAGGGGGTTGGTTTTGTTGGATATAGGGTTAAGTTGTCACCTGTAAGCCAGCATACCATATGGTCAGTGGTTCAACTCCTGGCTACTACACTTCCAATCCAGTTCCTTGGTGATGTGGGTGATGGCCCAAGTGCATGGGCCCCTGTATCCACATAGGAGGTCTGGAAGAAGCTCCTATGTCCTGGCTTCAGCCTGGCTCAGCCCAAGCTGTTGTGGTCATTTAGAGGGTTAACTAGTGTATGAAAAATCTGTCTCTCCCTCTCTCTTTGTAACTCTGTATTTCGAATGAATAAGTAAATCTTTAACAACAAGAGCAACAAAAAAAATTAAAAAGGGAAAGAGGGGAGGGACAGAGGAGATGAGAAAGTGGAAGAAGGAGAAAGAGGAAGACAGTTTGTGAAATTCCTGCATTAAATACAAGAAGCAAGTAAATAGCTAATTAAACCCTTCAAGTAGTACAATCATAAAGGTACTACTTAATAATGATAACATCAAGCTTTTTAGGCAATTAAGATTTCTAAAAATTGTCTTGGAAATTTAACAGACATTTTCATGGTAAATTTATAAGAAAAAGTTTAAGAAATCTTTTGTTACTTTTTCAGGTTTTTGTTATCCTACCCAGTCAGATACTGATAGATTAGAAAAATCCAACATCTCACGAAAAGCTTTCTTTTAATACTTACAAAATTAACCTCAGGAAATTATATTTACGCTTTTATTACCTTGTTATGTGTATAGGCCCTGACTTTTATAAACTTAGCATGCTAATGATTCCTTCACTTGGGATCCATAAAATATATATGAATTTTCCTTCCCATTAACTGCTAGGCTTCCCAGATTATTTTGGTTTTCTGAATTATTGATAACAGCAGCTTCTGCTAACAGTTGTTGCCATAAGCATCACACATTTATGAAGTACCTATCTCTTCTATCACTGCTAGATACTGTACAAAGAGAGCTAAAGAGACCTCACCTATGTACTCTACAAACAGTTGTGTAGACAAAATTCTTAAAAATTTGTAGAGAATAAACTGTTCATATACATGAAAAGGAAACTGATTTTTATGTAAGAGCAGAGAAAGAAAGCTACTTATTTGTATCATGTGGGTTTCAAGGATGTTTATATGAAAATATTTGGGAACTAGAAGACATTAAGTGATTCGGCAAAAATAATAGAAGAATACTTTTGGTTGAATACTGTAATCAATACACAATTCTTCTTAAGTGCTGAAACTTAACTGAAAAGTGATTGCTGTTAAATATAAGAGTGGGAATAAGAGAGGGAAGAGATGTGCAATTCGGGACATGCTCAAGCTGACTTAACTCAAACGGTGGAGTTAGAAACATACCAGGGGATTCGAATTCAATCCCATCAAGGTGGCATGTACCAATGCCATCTCACTAGTCCCAGTGATCAATTTCTGGTCACAATTGATCGTAATGATAGGACTAAGAACCAAAGGGATCACATAAACAAGACTAGTGTCTGCAAATACTAGCTGATAGAATAAAAAAGGGAGAGAACAATCCAACATGGGAAGTGAGATACACAGCAGACCCATAGAATGGCAGATGTCCTAAACAGCACTCTGGCCTCAGAATCAGCCCTGAAGGCATGCGGATCTGGCTGAAAAGCCCATGAGAGTATTTCAGGCATGGAAAGCCAAGACACTCTGGGGGAAAAAAAAAACAAAAACAAACAAACAAAAAACCTAAATGAAAGATCTCCACGAGTGAGATCCCAGTGGAAAGAACAGGTCATCAAAGAAGGAGGTACCTTTCTCTGAAGGTACCTCTCTCCACTTTGACCATGGCCTTGTCTAAATATGATCAGAGTCGGTGAACTCAGGGGGCTTCCATAGCCTTGGCAGCTCATGACAAGAGCCTAGGGTGATTACTGATGCCATAAACAAGAGTGTCAATTTGTTAAGTCAACAACAGGAGTCACTGTGCACTTACTCCTCATGTAGGGTCTTTGTCCTTAGTGTGCTGTACATTGAGATTTAATGCTATAACTAGTACTCAAACAGTATTTTTCACTTTATGTTTCTGTGTGGGAGCAAACTGTTGAAATCTTTACTTAATGTATGCTAAACTGATCTTCTGTATATAAAGAGAATCGAAAATGAATCTTGATGTGAATGGAAGGGAAGAGGGAGTTGGAAAGGGGGGGGGTTTCGGGTGGGAGGGACCTTATGGGGGGGAAGCCATTGTAATCCATAAGCTGTACTTTGGAAATTTATATTCATTAAGTAAAAGTTAAAAAAAAAAAAAAACAACAAAGTGAATACAGCAAAGTAACACAGGAAGATCTGAGTTACTGTCCATCAGCTATTATTTATTCAGCCCCAGTCATACAGCATAGGTTTTTGAGAAAGTTTATTTATCTACTTGAAACTCAGGGTGACAGAAGAGAGAAAGAGGAAGAGGAAGAAGAAGAGAGGGAGAGAGAGAGAGAAATCTTCCTTTCATTCTGTTCACTGGTTCAGTACCCAAATGGCCTCAGGAGACAGAAGGAGGCCACAGTCAGGATCCAAGAACTCCATTCTGAAATCCCACACAAGTGACAGGGACCCACATGGTATGTCCCCCTTCTGCTGCCTTCCCAGGTGCATTAGCAGGAAGCTGGATCGGAAGCAGAGTAGCCTGAACCTGAACCAGCACTCCAGCGTGGAATGACAGTGTTGCAGGCAGCAGCTGAACTTGCTGCACCATAACTCTGACCCTAATTGGACAGGTTTTGGACAGTAGTATTTACTTCTGAAGTTGTCATCCTGGGGAGATTTAGTAGAAATTTTCATCCTTTCTGCTTTTTGAACTGCAGAAAACAAACATGTACACATGCACAGACAATCAAAAAAAAATTGGAGCATTCCTATTTTTCAGTAAAATATTCAGTATGTAGTATCATGGGAAAAAAAAACAAAGCAAATCTTTATCCTAACCCATATTCACTTCACAGCATCACAAGAGAATGTTCACATTATTTTTAACAGTAGATGAAAGCATTGAGGAAACAAAATTTAATAACAGATAACCTCAGAGAAATGATGATTATCTTTCCATGACACCTTAAATGAAGTTCCTGGATTATGTCTGCTTGTGTAATTTTTTAAAGATTTATTTACATGAGAGGGAGAGTGGCAGAGAGAGAGGGAGAGATGTAGAGAGCCAGAGAGATCTTCCAACCACTGGTTTTCTCTCAAAATAGCTGCAACAGCTGGGGCTGGGCTAGGTCAAAGCCAGGAGCTTTGTACTCCATCTAGGCCTCCTACATGATTGGCAGAGGTTCAGATAGGCCGTCATCTGCTGCTTTCCCAGGCACATTAGTGGGTACCTGGATTGGAAGAGGAACAGCTGATCCCCTGTCCAGTATGGGGTGCAGCACTGCAAGCAGCAGCTTAATCCACTGCACCACAACACCTGCCCCTGCTAGTGCATTCTTTCTTTCACCGCATTCCCTCATATTGGAGACCAAATACTGGTGATATTTGGTTTATAGGATTTTTGTGTTAAATGCCATTTTATTTACTGTTTGAAACAAATCAATAGGTTTTGTTTAATTTAAGGTTAATTTCATTCTTGATATTTTTCTCCTATTGAAATTTCACAAAGTCTTACCTTTCTAGAGATGAATAGAGCAGAGTATTTCAGGCACTTACTTGAGACACATTAAAGGAGACTTGTAGTCATGAAAATGTCATGATGCCATTTAGTGAAAATTTATCTTCACAGAGAATTGTTCAATTACATGTGAAATGAGACTGGAAATAATCTTTTCTTCTATAAACCTTACACCTGGAAGACAGTACATCTGTTTAATATGTTCTATTTGTAAAACTCTGATCTGTACCTTGCAGATTGGATTTAAGAGTAGTCCTATATGCTATTATTTATACTTGTTCAAAAGCTGAATAATCACAATAACTACATCCCATTTATTTGTTTTAATTATGTATTTCATTATTCAAAATACTCTTATTTTTCTTAGCTTATTTTGTATCTAAAACACAATATTTCACAATTAGGTATTTCAAGTTTCAGTTTGATTAACGACACATATATTTTTCCTGCAACCCATATAAATATATGTGTGTATATATATGTATGTGAGTATCCTTTTTTAATGCACATAGCCATTAACAATATTTTATACCCAAGTTGCCCAATGAATCCAAGTTTGTCAGTAATTTTCACTGTAAATTTGTCACTTGTTTATAAAAACAAAATATTTATAAATATAACATGACATATTTTAGTAAGCAAAAATGTGAAAGACTAAAGGTTTGTCTTCATGTTGAAAACTTTCCGTAAGATTGATGAACTGAACAGGATATTCTCCTATACTTTTCCACCCCCTCTTCTAGGATTTTCCTGAATATTCTGTACACTAACAAAACTGGTAACATCCCTACAGCGTTTGATAATTTGTCAAGCTGCTTCCTTTCTTAGTCACATTTATTCCATTGTTTTTCATTCACTTCTTAAAATTATATGAGCTTTTTAGGTTATTGCAAATCAGCCCAGAAAGAAATGATTAATCATCCCTCTGCTACCAAGTGAGTTGAATTTTCTTCTTATTAGAAAGCTCAGTATTTCTGTGTATTTCTCCACATATTTTTACTATCTTTACATGTTGTAGTTGTGTTTGTTGAATATTTTCTGATAAGCTTATACATTTAGAATTTTGCTTCATTATTCTTTGCATTTTCCAAATCCTTTTCTGCACTAATCTAAAGAAAATTGACAGTTATCTTGATTATCATTTTAGGGAATAGGGGATAAGTGACATGAAATTGACATTGATAATGAGACCATTCCTTAACTCTTTGTAATTATTGTGTTAACTTTCTAGTGAAATAGTGAAACTTAGTACTTCCTTGTTCCAACACTTTAACAGTACTTCTACGTTATCATAATTATATTACCCAAATTACCTTTATTTAATTTATTTGGAAAAACACATTTTCATAAGTCATAAAATACTAATGCTAGAGCACATACCAATAATGCTAGAGCACATACCAATAAATAAATTACTGGGATTACTAAACATTCTTAATAAGGCAATTCACTTACTAGTGCTTGATTCTAGAAATGTAAATGTTCATAGATTTTTTGTGGTTTTACTTTGGAACCACTTTAAACCCTAGGAGCTTTTATACAGGGGAAGGTTCTCCTTGGGAGGACTCCAGGTTAGTAATTTTCTTCCATTCACTGCACAAGAAGCACAGATAATTTAGAAGGTAGACAGCTACCTTTTGTGAGATGGAGAATTAATGACAGCAACTAAATGCTCCTTTCATTTACCATTGTGATTTCAATGGAATGGGGAATAGTTAGAAGTGTATTAATGGAAGCAAAGGTCAAAAACCACTTTTAAAATTGTTACCTTCCACAATAATAAAAGGATATTACCTGGCAATACATTGTCCTGGCCGCTGCAAGTAGACATAAGAGATGTTTACAAAATGTTCAATTTACATTGAACATAAGTGTATGTCATTGTTGAATACTCTGGCTAATGAGTTTTTGAGTCTGTATAAACAGTGAAAAATAATTAGTGCATTAATATTTTTAGATCCAATATCAAACATGTTAAATTCCCACCTGAATTAGTTCTTTGCTTAGTCACAAATTCTAACATCTTTATCATATCTCCTCGGTATGAGGCTCACCTATTGTCAACATCGGATGCTACCAAGAATTTTATTCTAAATTAGACATTAGTTTTGCCCTCTAGGAGCTAACTATAACACTTGCAGCACCTGGTGTGTAATTAGAAATTGTGAAAACTTACACTGAAAAGACTGAAGGAAGCTATTTATTGTCCAGGTCTCACTGATTAATATGCTCTCTGACATATATTTATATTATATAGTTATATATGCACATTTCAAGAAGTCTTTATAAGAAAAGGACACAAAATATCAGGAAAACATTAGGCACCAAGATACCTATATTTTTGTTAAAACTTTTGTCAGAAATAGCAGGCTCCAAGTGGAAAAATAACTGGATGTGAAAATAGAAGCATAATTCTTTGTTGATGACACTAGGTAATGAAGTTTTTGTTTATATGCAGTTAAAAACATATCTCTTGCATTTTAGGTTTAATAGAAAATTTGCAAAATTCCCAACTTCCCATCATACTTTATCACAAATGCTGACTTCCTCATCACGTCTCCTTTGGTGTGCACTCCACCTACCTAATTGCTGGCCTTATCTATGTAGCAGATAACTTGTCCAGAGAGTTTATCAAGGGATGGGATAGAAAACAAATATGATGTGTTGGAAATCAGAGATGAGAAAATGAGTCATGCCAGGGTGGGCATTTAGGGCCTTTATTCCATATTGGAGTACCCAGTCGAAGTTTCAGGTTCACTCTGACTCAAGCTTCTTGATAATGTGTACCCCAAGAGACAATGGTGATGGATTAAATATTGAGCTCTGGATACCTAGGGAGGAGAACCAGATTGAGTTCCTGTCTCATGGCTTCAGCCTAGCCAAGTCCCTACTGTGGCAAGCATTTGGAAAGTGAACAAGCAGATGAAAAAGCTCTCTTTCCCTCCCTTCCTGCCGCTCCACCTTTCAAATAAAATGAATATAAAAGAGTTTAAAAAAATGAATGAAGCTGGCAAAGCTGATGGATGCAAACTTTCATTGATCAACATTAAGAAGCTATAGCAATGTCCCTCAAAAGCAAAAGGGATTGCCTCATAATTATTTGATAGATAATTTATAATATTCTCCTCAAGCTGGAGTCTGTCCTTTCTGAACACCTGATGAAAATGTACATCTTTCACCTCCTACACTCAAATGCTGTCACTGGGAGATCTGACATAGTCAACATGAATTGGACTGTGCCAGAACCTTCAGTTATTTCAACCTAAATGTAAATTTGGAACCACTGAATTGTAAAAAATGCAAATAACAAAAATACAACTACAAGTTTCCATTCTTTCTTAGTAGTTTGAATATTTTTAATATCATCTATAACTTCCCCAAATGTCAATTTATTTTATCCTCTGCCTTCTGTTCCTTTAAGTAGATATTTACATGATTAACAATGAATGTTGTCCATTAGCTTCCTCAATGAGCTCACTGATTCATTCTTACCCATGCCAATCCCAAGTAAAAATACATAAAACCAGTTATTTCTATAGTTTCAAATACCTGGAGACTGACTTTAGATTCAAAGCAGATGTGAAATGGGCAACAGTCAAAGAAAGCACTATCCCCAGGAGAAAACACACTGATTTTTGGAAACTGCTTCTAGCTGAAGTGAAATATTGAGGGATAGAATATTCAAGCAGTAAAATGGAGAGGCTGCCTGGTTGACAAGGACTGCAGAAGTGACCCTGCCTCTAATAGCCCCCATCCTTGAGTAACTTTTGAGTAGATGCCACTCATTTCTGTGCTGTCGCTTATTAGGTGGTATTCAAGAGCATTGTCCAACCTGAACTCATGGACTGTGGTTCTTTGTCTTCAGGATACAGATGGGATGGGAGGGGCCGGTGCTGTGGTGCAGCAGGTTGAAGCCTTGGCCTGAAGCGCCAGCATCCCATATGAGCACCGGTTCTAGTTCCGGTTGCTCCTCTTCTGATCCAGTTCTCTGCTATGGGCGGGGAAGGCAGTGGAGGATGGCCCAGGTCCTTGGGCCCCTGCACCCATGTGGGAGAACCTGAGGAAGCTCCTGGCTCCTGGCTTTGGAGTGGCGCAGCTCTGGCTGTTGTGGCCATCTGGGGAGTGAACCAGCAGATGGAAGACCTCTCTCTCTGTCTCTACCTCTCTGTAACTCTGCCTTATAAATAAAATAAAATAAAATAAAATAAAATAAAATAAAATAAAATAAAATAAAATAAAATAAAATAAAATAATGGGATGGGAAAAACAAAACAAAACAAAGAAAGAAACAAACCCTCAGAATATTCCAATCAGAACTGAGAGAGGAGGAAACTTTTTTCTCTGAGAATCTGAACGCAGGACCCAGTGCTGGTTAAAGTTTCTCCAAACTACCAGATGGGTGAAGTCAGGTGTAATGAGAGAGTATAAATTCCTCACACAGAAGATTGCAAAATATCCAAGTGCCCAGTTTATTTTAGTCTCAGCTATGCCATCCATGGATTTGTACCTGACCTAATCATTGATCTTTCGATTTCTTATCTAAGTTTATTATTTTTGTTTTGCCCATTAAATCAAAATGTGACCTCAGATATGTGGAGAACAGAGCAGTTCTAAAGCTAATCAGTAAACATGCTCAATGACTGCTGTGAACAAGAAACACCTACTACATTACTTATATTTTGGAACAATTACGATAGTCAAATGAATTTCCTTTATCAAATGAAAAGGAAGTGTATAATTTTTAGGTCTTGAATGCTCTCAATATCTGAAAAAGCAATCCAGAAGACGTAAGTTCTAATGATTAATAACATTTCAAAAAGTTCCTGGAAAGAAGGAAACAAACTTGTAAGTTTAATGATTATCACTTGCAATTCAAATGGACTGTCTAAGATAATTTTGGTACAAAATTGAGTACTTATTGACATAAGAGTCCTTTGACCATTGTCGCTCCCCGTCTTCGTGGAGGAACGACACAGGACCCTGCGCTGTTCTTTTGTCTGCTCAGCCCTCCCCGGGTTTGCTGCTGGTTCTTCCCGGGTTGGCTACCGACCCTTCCACCTCCGTGGAAGGGCGGTTCCCCCTGCCACATTCCCCACTTCAGTGGGGGAGCGGCACACCGCCGGCCGGCTCTCTCAGGGGCTGCTCAGGTGTTCCTTCAGATAGATGTTCCTGGTGCATGTTGTCTCTTTCCTCCTTTCTAGTCCTCTTCCACCAATCCCAACTCTGCTACCCACACGCCGAGTACGCTGCTCTCCTCCAATCAGGAGCAGGTCCTTCTGTTTATTGGTTGAACTGGAGGCAGCTGTGTAGAAGCTGTTTCCTCCTCTCCCAGCGCCATATTGTGGGAGAGCAGATGCATAGAATAAGTCTTAATTCCAGTAACTTAGCCTAGTCCGAGTTGCTCCCCACAGACCATCATTTTCTTTTCTTCTTTTTTTTTTTTTTATTTGACAGTGTTAGACAGAGAGAAAGGTCTTCCTTCCGTTGGTTAACTCCCCAAGGCTGGTGTTGTGCTGATCCGAAGCCAGGAGCCAGGTGCTTCCCGTTGGTCTCCTATGCAGGTGCAGGGGCCCAAGCACTTGGGCCATCCTCCACTGCCCTCACGGGCCACAGCAGAGAGCTGGTCTGGAAAAGGAGCAACCGGGACTAGAACCGGCGGCCATATAGGATGCTGGGGCCACAGGTGGAGGATTAACCAAGTGAGCAACTGCGCCGGCCCCATTTGACCATCATTTTCATGATACCAAATCCTTTTTAAAATTATTTCATTACTTGCCTCTATTTTTTGAAGAGTCCTATATCAGCAAATTGTGTGTTGGAGATCTTCAACTATTTCATCATAGAATTCAATTACTCTTTTAATAGAATTAACTATTTCTAACTCTGAGTTTTCTTCCTCATGGTTTCATTCCTTTCACATTTTTCTCTTGTCCTCAACTACAAAACCATCTCTTCCCTCACTGTCATATACTCTGCTTCTATCAGCACCTTTCTGGGTTAACCAAAGAGCGCCTAATTACTGATGCAGTATAATCATTTCAAACTGGAGATGGCATTTTCTTCATTTGCCACATAGGTTTATCCTTTTGCATTGCTAATTATGCATTTCCTTCTATTTTTAATTTTTTATTACTGGAATTTTAATATAAAAGAAAACAAGAAATTGAGACAATACAAGAAATAATTACAAATGATTACTTCATATATGTTTCTAAAGAAGGTAGAAGAAAAAGAAAAAGAAGTGATCTTACTTTTTTTTGGAGAATGACCTTACTTGCAAAATTAATTTTTGGCTGCTGTTGTTTACTTGAAATAAATTTTCCAAAACAGGACTAATTATCAATATTTGAATATGAGGTGATGAATAATTTTGCAAATATTCTTATGTTAATGTAATAAGTATTTATCCATTTGTTTGGAATGGCAATGAGTTATGTTAAATTTTTCAATTGTTAGTCTTCAAATACTATTTTTTGATGTTTAATTGTTATGGTGAACTCTTCCATAGAGCTTGCTGTAGTGAGCATCAGGGATAACATACATATTTTCATTATCTTTAAGTCCCAGTACTCCATAACACATTGCCATGGAGGGCTCTCTTGAAAGCGTGAAGTAAATGGAAGATTCACACTTGTGTGTCACAGAAATAATGGCATAAATCTTAAAGTTAAACTAAGATTTTGAGACTAAACCTGGACCTCATCATACTGTGATAGTAAAATTGAAATGTTTAAAATGTAACAGTTCTGCTCCCCAAAATAATAATAATGCTGATAGTGTATTCTAATTTTATTCTAATGCAAAACAGATGGCCAGGAAGATCCAATTTTGAGGTTATTAAAAAAACAAAAATCAAAGAACTTTTATCAAATGCAAACAAAGACTTAATAAATAAATGAAAATTTATGTGATTATATTCTTTTCTGAACATGATATTAACATTAATCTTCAAAATTTTGTTGTTGTAGCTTTTGTGAATATTATCTATGTAAGGAACAATGATAATAAACTGCATTCAAATAAACAAGTTTCACTATGTTTCTTAGCCAAACTGATTTTTAACATAATGTCATAGTTTTTGCAATGTCCCTACTAGTGTTTGCATAATTCTCTCTCAAGAGTCTCTGCTATGTTCCCCAAAGTCATGTTCTACTTTTGAAAACTAATTTCTCTACAGAGTGCAGTCTTGGCCAGTAAGTGTTTAAAAGGGCAGGACTGGAAAAAGTAGTCTTCAATTCTCAGATTAAGTATATTTGGGTGTACTCAAGGAGGATTACATATTATATGTATGCTTAATTTTTAAAACCTAGTACTTCTGATTATTTAATTATTTTCTTCTGTTAAGTATGATAGCATTGAATTTCCTTGAAGTGAAGGTCTTTGCTAAGAGAGCTCATGTGGCAAGCACAGCACACAGACCAGCAGAGCCTCACTGCTATGGCAACTGCAACCAAGGCTCCTTATTGTGGTTCTGTAGCAGAAATTAGGCCAAACTGGAAAGAACAGCACAAAGAGAAAAAGAGTCTAGCTGTGTGGCTCCGGAGAGGTCAAGAAGTGATTAGGAAAGGATAGAAAGAACAGGATTTGATGAATGAGAGAAAGCAGGTAAAGCTGACAGCAACACCAAGAAACTGGTGAATTCTAAGCCAAAATGTATTCAATGACATTCAGTTCAAATGCGAACCTTAAGGGCAACTTGTATAAATGTGTATTGGAAATCACATGGGAACAAGTTATAAATTTTAACGTATTGCTACATGGATTTTTAATCCTGTAAGGGATAAGTCTTTTTTCGTTGTTGTTGTTCAATACAAAAATAACATACATTTCTTTAGATTCACATAAAACTTAAATGCATATAATCAAAGATTAGTTAATGTCTGCACTACTTCATGTTAATTTTATTTATTTATTTGAGACATAGAGTTACAAATAATGAGAGGGAGAGACAGAGAGAAAGTTCTTCCTTCCACTGATTCACTCCCCAAATGGCCGCAATGGTCACAGCTGGACTAATCCAAATCTCCAGACCCTAACAAAGAGCTGGATTGGAAGAGGAGCAGCCAGGACTAGAACAGGTGCCCAACTGGCATGCCAGTGCTTCAAGCAGAGGATTAGCCTTCTGTGCCACAGCACCAGCCCCTATGCACTACTTCAAATGCAGGAGGACATGTGTAGTACAAGGCTTCTAACAGAAATGAAAAAAAAAAAAAAAAGCACAAGCTGAACAAATAAAGACAGTAATAGAGGAAAAGAAAGCAAGCATGCACATCAAACAACTCAGGACAAGGGAAATGACTGAAATTCTGAAGAAAAAGGAAATGATTGAAATTCTGAAGAAACCGCGCTGCTCTTCCTGGCAACAGAACAATTAAAGAAGATGAAATAAATTGTTTCTCATTATATGATTCCATTAATATTTTAAATATCTGCGAGACTCATACTCTAAGCCAATTGCTATGTTGAGTAATAAGGAAAGATAAATAATGTGCACATTGCACTTAAGGGATACAAAAGTCATTCCTAGGGTACTCAAGTTATTTCACTGGTTTATTTCCAGGAGTTCAATAAAACCCTCACCCAGTATTTTACAGTGTGATAGATTGGCAGAATTTTTACTCTGCTTATCATATTTTTTGATAATATTGTTAAACACTTCAGTTTCATAAATGTGTAATTTTTCTCTATTTTAGATAACAGATGGATATGTTGTGTCCATGGTGGCCAAAATAAATTAATTTGCCAATGTCTCCTTCATCTTAGCAATGATATTGGATCATCATGTGTGTTGGGAAAAAGGAACATCCTTTTGCATATTTTGTTCTATTTGTTTAAAAAGCTCCACAATTTTGTAAAATATCATAGTATTATCCTTTAATGACAGAAAGGACACAATTCAATTATAGGCAATACACATTTACCCCAAGTTAGTGCTAAATAGTGCCACAAGACTGAAACAACTTAGAAGTCAGAGAAAGGTCTGAGTGATATAATGCCCAATCTGTTTCTTCCACAATCTTCCTATGCCCAACAAATATTTCTTTGAACTTCATCCTAGGAAGGTCAAAATGGGACAACAGAGTATGGTTTCCAGAGCTAATGCCGTGGTAGTTTCAGAATGTATGCTTTTAATCATACTTGTTCTCTCTTTGGGGTCAAACCGTAGTTTCTTGAGAATAAGATCACTGTTTTTGACAAGATTCTCCACAGCACCTAAGCCTCTGGATGCTCTGATGTTTTTATGGCGTTACGAGCACAAATGAAGCAGGACAAAATGCAATAAACAGGAAGGAAAGCAGGATGCCTTTGTAATGCTGGGCTCTCAGTGCTGAGAAGGTGAAAAATGATACAGATAAAAGCGGTACGTAGGCGAGGTGAGGCACCCCATTCTGCGGGAGGTGGGGAGTGGTCTACTCTCACCAAGAGCTGCAGTTGAATTCAGGACAGCTCCTGTTTTATAAAAGTACACATTTGGCTGAAAACTAAGTAAAACATAGATTTGCTCAGTCCTATGTGTGAATAGGAAAATATTCAGATAAACCTCATTTGCATATACACAAAATACAAAATCACAATTTATAGCAATACATTTTTAAATGTCCAAAGAATGCAATGACTAAACTCGCAGGGGTCTTGTTCTAGATAATAACAGCTTTTCTGATCTCACTGTGCATGTTTCTCTAAGCATTACATGTCAGTCACTGCCTCCTTCTAAAATACAGCGTCCTTGGTTTCCATGGCATTCTGTTATCCTTGTTTAATTGTGCCTTCTTTTCCCATACTGCCTAGTGTCTCCCTCAAACCTGAACTCTGTTACGTCCTCTGATCACTGGCACAAGTGAATTTCTTTATATTTTTTCTGCACATGCCATTAGTCCAAACTCTTCAGCAGATCAGCACTCACATATGTAGTTTATGTCTCATACATGAGACAAAAAGTAAGCATTTTTTCCTTGAAGACACCATTTTCTTTCACTTTTCTGCTGTCCTTGTACCTATGCAGGTCCACTTGCTTTGGCTCTGCCTCAATGCGGCATTCCCTTGCTATGTTCCTACATACTCTGGAAGACGCTCCAAAGACCACATTTCTGCCACCACATGCTAGTGATGCTATTGCCATCTTAGCTTAGGATGCTATTTTCTTTAAATTATAAGTCCTCTTTGGATTTTTCCTGTGAATCAGTGTCTGGAAAGTTTACTTAATGTGCTATTTACATCACACATACAATAATTTTAATTTTATTGTTTATGTAACTAATTTAAAATGAGGAATCATTTGTAGCATTATTTTCATTCAGTCACAGTTGCAAACATTGTTAGTAACTGATTACCAATCCTAGTGGCACAGCTATTAGAACCATATATATAGACCCCATAAATTACTGTTAATTTCTGATTTTCTTCAACTGTAGACAAGAATACAAACGGTTTTAAAACAGCACAACAATGAAAGAGTCTTTCGAGGCAGAGAATATGGTGTGTATCATGGTTTTGCCATTACTAACCTCTAAGAATAGATTAAATCCATAAAGCGATTAGTCTAAAGCTTAACACAAAGCAAAAGTTCAATGAATTTCAAGTGTTTCTATCATTATCATTCTAGATTTAGGATACAGTGTTCACCTATGAGCCAGGATAGCTTCTAATGTGATCACACATCCTGCAATTTTCTCATTTTCTCTCTCTTGACTTTTCTGTGCACTAAATAGGTTTGCTTGAAAGAGTGTTCTAGAGCTTTGCTTTTGAGGATGTCGCTCCCCCACTCGGGGAGGAACGACACTGGACCCTGCACTGTTCTTTTTCCCAGGCCCTTCCTGGGTTTGCTGCCGCTCTCCCCCCGCCTCGGCGGAGGGACGGCACCCCTGCCGCTTCCCCGCTTCCGCGGAGGCGCGGCACACCACCGGCCGGCTCTCTAAGGGGTTCCTCAGATATTCCTTCTGCATGTTGTCTCTCTCCTCCTTTATAGTCCTCTTCCACCAATCCCAACTCTGCTGGCGTTCTCTCCCCACGTGCTGAGCACGCTGCTCTCCTCCAATCAGGGGCAGGATCAGCTCCTGCAGCTTGTTAGTCGAATTGGTGAGGCAGCTGTGTGGAAGTTGTTTACTCCCTCTCAGCGCCATATGGTGGGAGATCAGATGCATAGAGTTAGTCTTAGCAGTTCCAGTAGTTTAGTCTAGTCTCGGTAATCTCAATATTTGTCCTCAGTATTTATTTGTCCACAGTCTCAGTACTTATTTGTCTCCTGGGCGACGGGCCCTGCCATGTTACGGGAGACGGGCCCTGCTCCCCACAGAGACAAAATGTTTTTCGTTTTTTTTTTTTTTTTGTATGACTTCAAAGTAATGATGAATCATTTCATCACTTCAGAGTACAGTGCAAGGTTAGCACAGCAATGTATCACAGAGGCTGCCGAATTGCAGCATAGGAAGAAGTTCTGACACAGAAAATGGCCCACAACCCCCCCCCCCAATTATTTAAACTATTTACAGCATCATTTGTCAGCATGATTTTCAGGTAACACAGATGTCATTTGTTGACTAAGTATGAATAAAAAGGCAATTCCCTTAATACCTTTTTATTGCCTTTCATTATAAAAGTTTCTCAATGACCATATATACATGGGACCTTAAGAGAAACAAAAAGTAATCTAAAATATACATGATTTTTTTTCCAAGGATCCTAAAATAAGAGATCAGTAACAATGCTATCAATCAGAATCTGACTACTAAAATGTTACTAGATTGGTGAGAATCCAATTTATTTTCTATCACCATTCCATCAAGTAAAAATATTAATGAAGGTTTTCTGTAAATTTAACCATTTTAAACAATATTTTTGAACTAGAAGAAAATAATTTCATAAACAACTCTTACTTATATTACTGCCAAATTTCCATTATATTTGGCAAACTTTCATTTTATTTCCATTTTTTAGGGAACACCCCATGTTTGTATTATTGAGTTCATCAGGATTTTATATTAACCCAGCTTAAAATATCAGTTGAGATGGGCGTTCTGGCACAATGGTTAATATGTGACTTGTATTCCAAACTGGATTCCTGGACTCAAACCCTGGCAGAGCTTCCAGTTCCAGCTTCCTGCTAACACACACCCTGGGAGGCGGCAGACAGTCTCTCAGTGCCTGAGTCCAGACCACCTGCATGGTAGACCTTGACTCAACTCTGGGCAGCAGAATTTGGCTGATCTTACTCTGGCTGTTGTGGAGTTTTGAGAAGCAATCCAGTGCATGAAAGATCCATCTTTCTCTGCCTATGTTTCTCTCTCTGATTCTTCTATTCAAATAATACAATCAAAATTAATTTTCATTAAAATAGAAAATTATACATATAAGATGAAATTTACTGATTTTTACAACTGGACAGAATATCACAAATTAGTTAACCTAAGTCCTAATTTTTGTTTCAAATTATCATTATACATTGTATTACAATGATATGGCTTTTTCATCAATTTTATATATTTAACTCAAACCAGTAAGAAAGCACAGGATTTGGTGCACATAGAAAACAACTTCGCTGAACTGAAATTTTCTAGAACAGGAAGAAGAAAGCATGCACTGTTGACTCCTTACCCTCATCTGCATCACATTCCATCCTTCTGCTTCTTTATCAACAAATTTGATTATGTCCAAAATAAAGAAGCATGACTCCAAAAACAACATAAAAAATTCCTTTATTCTAAGATTACTCAGATCTTTGGAACCAATTTTAGCAAAAATAATTTGAGGTGCCTTTCACCCTAATAAAATGAAGATATTATTTATGAGGATGTAGATAACGGGGTCATCTTTGACTGACTCTTGCGAAGCATAAAGCACTTTTTAAGTAACATGCACTTATTTCTTGCTAAGTAATAAATATAAGAGTGAGAGCACACAATGGAAGTATCCAGAGAGATTTAAATCCTGCTTTCTCTGTTGCCTGTGGGGCTTTGGGCATTTAGCTTCCAGCTGGCAGGCTTTGCTCTCCTTGACTTTTAGTCCTTGTAATACACAAAGCAGACACATAGACAACACAAACAATTTATATCACTTTTCATGTAGTTCACTGTGGGGAGCAACCCGGACTGGACTAAGTTACTGGAATTAAGACTTATTCTATGCATCTGCTCTCCCACAATATGGCACTGGGAGAGGAGAAAACAGCTTCTACGCAGCTGCCTCTTGCCAACTTGAGTGCTGACCTCCAGGAGCTGAACCTGCTCCTGATTGGAGGAGAGCAGCGTACTCGGCATGTGGGCAGCCGAGTTGGGATTGGTGGAAGAGGACTGTAAAGGAGGAGAGAGACAACATGCACCAGGAACATCTAAGGGGAACATCTATCTGAAGGAACACCTGTGCAGCCCCCGAGAGAGCCGGCCGGCGGTGTGCCGCTCCCCTGCAGAAGTGGGGAAAGTGGCCAGGGGGAACCGCCCTTCCAGGGAGGTGGAAGGGACGGTAGCCAACCCGGGAAGAACCAGCAGCAAACCCGGGGAGGGCCAAGCAGACAAAAGAACAGCGCAGGGTCCTGTGTTGTTCCTCCGCGAAGAGGGGGAGCGACATAATGGTGCCGTGACTCAGATAGGAAGCCTAGGCAGGGTTTAGTGTCGTTCCTCCACGAAGAGGGGGAGCGACAGTTCACAATTATACTAGGTGTGTTTAAAAACTGGAATGTCAGCAGAGGTGGAGAATCTTTATTCTACCAGTGGCCATTTGGATATTTATAAGATCATTCACAGGCCACTCAAAATCACCAACTTAAAGCCTGCTGTAAATTTATAGAATTTTGAGTCCGGCCTGGGACTGCCTTGGCAGGGTCAGAACAAATGATTTTGCAGGCTTTACAGAGTCCACAGACCAGATGTTCCTCACCTTTGAGGTAGGATAAAATTGTAGCTTTCCAATTTTTGAGTGTGGGTATTATGTGTTATGTTCGCACCACAAACATATATATTTACATGATACCATACGACAAACTATATGGTATATAGGACATGGACCCTAGAGTACATGTGTGGAGCTTACTCTCCTTTTGTTGTTGTTGTTGTTGTTGTTATTTGACGGTCAGAGTTAGGCAGTGAGAGAGAGACAGAGAGAAAGGTTTTCCTCCCATTGGTTCACTCCCCAAAATGGCCACCATGGCTAGTGCTGTGCCTATCCGAAGCCTGGAGCCAGGTGCTTCTTCCGGGTCTCCCACATGGGTGCAGGGGCCCAAGCACTTGGTTCATCCTCCACTGCCTTTCTGGGCCACAGGAGAGAGCTGGACTGGAAGAGGAGCAACCAGGACTAGAACCCAGTTCCAATATGGGATGCTGGCACTGCCCCCAGAGGATTAGCCAAGTGAGCCACAGCACCGGCCGGCCCCATGGAGCTTACTCTCTCAATGGATACACACATCCACTGCTCACAGCGTCTCATGCATTTAAGATCACAAATGTTATACTCTTAAATGGTTCATCAATAATCTCTACAATCATGAGTGGTGTTTTTTATTTAATGAAAAGATATTTTATCATTTGCAGAGATGCAGTTGGGAAGAATTTAATTTCCAGTGTTGTGAAGAAGTGCAGTGGCTTGAGTCTCACATTGCTTTTCTCATTTTGATTGGATCTTTTTTGTTTGCAGCTTGCCTGAGACAAAACCAATCTGTCATTGACTATCAGTCTCCTGCAAACAGCTTCATGGAAGAATAGAACTTCCTTGAGATTGTTGTATTGTGAATTTTTCCAGAAGAATTCAGTTTCATGACATTGTACTACTTAGATTTCCCTCTCGCTTTTCTGAAGTGAAAAGCTAAATTACTACAGGCATGAATGAGATAGCTCTGCATGTGACTATAATACTTAAAATAGATCAGCCTTAATTATTAACAGATAGCAAGTTCTTTACAGTGTTACATTCAACTCTGTAAAATTATTTTTTGAAGATCTATTTCAGAAGTCAGAATTACAGAGAGGAGAGAGATCTTCCATCAGCTGGTTCACTCCCTAGATGGCTGTAACAGCCAGCCCTGGACCAGGCTGAAACCAGGAGCCAAAAGCTTCATCTGCATCTCTGATGTAGGTGGCACGGACCCAAACACTTGGGCCAATTCCCACAGCTTTTCTAGGCCGTTATCAGGGAGCTGGATAGGAGGTCGAGCAACTGGAACACAAACTGTGTCACAGGAGGCAGCTTTACATGCTAAGCCACAGTGCAGGCCCCTTTAAAATTATTTATGTGCTTCTGTGTTTCTGAACTACTCTACTGTTCTAATTGTCATCTCAAACATTAAGTTTCAGGACTGGGGCTATCACATGACAGATTAAGCCACTGCCTGCAATGCCAAAATCCCATATAGGTCCCAGTTCATGTCCCGGCTGCTCGACTTCCAATCCCGCTCCCTGCTAATGTGCCTGAAAAAGCAGGGTACAGAGGGAGACCTGGAAGAAACTGTATGATCCTGGCTTCAGCCTGGCATAGCCCTCGCTGTTGCGGTCATTGAGGGTGTCTCTCCCTCTCTGTAACTCTGTTGTTCAAATAAATACAAAGAAATCTTTTTTTTTTAACTTTTATTTAATGAATATAACTTTCCAAAGTACGGGTTATGGATTACAATGGCTTCCCCCCCAAAACGTCCCTCCCACCCACAAGCCTCCCCATTCCCATTCCCTCTCCCCTTCCATTCACATGAGGATTCATTTTCGATTCTCTTTATATACAGAAGATCAGTTTAGCATACATTAAGTAAAGATTTCAACAGTTTGCTCCCACACAGAAACATAAAGTGAAAAATAATAGATGATTTTTTAAATGATGATGAAATCAGATCAGACCTATTGTCATGTTTAATCCCAGTGAGAGTCAAGTTGGGAATTGATAATTTCTTCTTCTTCTTTTTTTTTTTTCAGATCAGTTTAGTATACATTAAGATTTAAATGGTTTGCACCCCCATAGAAACACAAAGTGAAATATACTGTTTGAGTACTCGTTATAGCATTAAGTCTCAATGTACAGCACATTAAGGACAGAGATCCTACATGAGGAGTAAGTGCACAGTGACTCCTGTTGTTGACTTTACCAATTGACACTCCTGTTTATGGCATCAGTAATCTCCCTATGCACCAGTCATGAGTTTCCAAGGCTATGGAAGCCCTTGAGTTCTCAGACTCTTATCTTGTTTAGACAAGGTCATAGTCAAAGTGGAAGTTCTCGTGGAGGTTCTCTCCTCCCTTAAGAGAAAGGTACCTCCTTCTTTGAAGACCTGTTCTTTCCACTGGGATCTCACTCACCACTCACAGAGATCTTTCATTTAGGTTTTTTTTTTTTTTTTTTTTTTTTTTTTTTTTTTTTTTTTTTTTTTTTTTTGCCAGAGTGTCTTGGCTTTCCATGCCTGAAATACTCTCATGGGCTTTTCATCCAGATCGGAATGCCTTTAGGGCTGATTCTGAGGCCAGAGTGCTGTTTAGGACATCCACCATTCTATGAGTCTGCTGAGTATCTCGCTTCCCATGTTGGATCACTCTCCCCTTTATTTATTCTATCGGTTAGTATTAGCAGGTACTAGACTTGTTTATGTGCTCCCTTTGACTCTTAGTCCTTTCATTATGATCAATTGTGAACTGAAATTGATCATTTGGACTAGTGAGATGGCATTGGTACATGCCACCTTGATGGGATTAAATTGGAGTCCCCTGATATGTTTCTAACTCTACCATTTGGGGCAAGTCAGCTTGAGCATGTCCCAAATTGTACATCTGACAAAGAAATCTTTAAAAAAGGGAAGTTTCCCCAAAGCACAAGTTGTCCTCAGTGTGTTTTTTTCGCACCATTTCTTACTTGTATTGATTATGAAGCTATGTTACACACTGAAACATTTGTCAGTAACTCAAAAATGAAGTTCAACTGTGAGGATTTTGTATCCAGTTGCTTAAGGTCTAAACTTTCAACATAGAAAAAAGAAGATAACATCAAATTCAAGATTTGTCTTGTATATACATACAATTCAACAATTCTTTCAATTCTACATGTGACTGATTTTTTTCAATAAATGAAAATTCACCTTTGTGTCACTATTTCTTATTGTTTCATTACTATCTCATCCCAGAGTCAAAAACAATTCTTGAGTCCATCAGTCTGATCTCAAAACACATTGTCAGTCTGGGCCTCCTAGACTGAGCAAGACAGAATTCGATGCTCAAGACATTTCCTGCAGGAGATGCCTGTGAAGCATAAAGGCATCAAGCGTAGGTTGTCCATTCCAGATGCCAAGTCTGCTGTTTGCCTTCTGAGCAAGGAGATGGAGAAGGAGGAGGCTTGAGTAGAAAGAAACCCAGCTCCGTGCAGATCCAGGAGTCTCAGCCAGGCGTCCTCAGGCGAACGCTCTCCGTGAGAGAATCATCTGTTACTCATTGCACCTCATGCTCAGCCTGTGACTGGGAGCAGCCCAGAGGAAATGTGACGTGAGAGCAAAACCCACGAGGCATCCTCGGCTGTGGCAGCTGGGCCTGTCCATTAACCATGCCCAGCCTCGGGCTCTCTTCAGGGACCATGTTCATAGAGTGCCCCAGTGGCTGCCCCACAGTGGTCTCTTTGCATATTTTTATTCTTCAGACCCTTAACATAGTATTTCACTTCGTTATCAATGGCCCTCTTTGAAAGTAAGCCAAAATCCTACTTCTAAATATTGTGCGACAGGGCCATGTACCTGCATCTCTGTTTATGTATACACCTGATGACTTGAAGTGGTCTTTATGTAAACACATGCACTGTTCTGCCCTAGCACGTAGGAAGGCAAGTGGATACATCAATGCTAACAATCTCAGCCGAATATTCGACCCTAGAAAGTCATCTCCGGAAACCATCCTCTGTCCTTTATCAAGAGGACCAAAGTGAATGTGCGTGTTTCCCTCAGGAACAGCTGCAATATCCTCATCTATAACATAAATAATTT
Organism: Oryctolagus cuniculus; assembly: GCF_964237555.1. Taxonomy (NCBI): domain Eukaryota; kingdom Metazoa; phylum Chordata; class Mammalia; order Lagomorpha; family Leporidae; genus Oryctolagus; species Oryctolagus cuniculus. Next base: position 13,454,026 of record NC_091441.1, on the reverse strand, counting down.
AACAACTTAGCCCTCCCAATTATATAAGAATATACCTTATGATTTATATCCTCATAAAACCAATGATTTGAAGACATTTTTAATCATAGATCATTTTTATAAATCTGGACAAAGTAATTTTTCCATATCAGGGGTAGAGTAGCAATGCATGTTGACAAAGTTTCCTATGCCAAGGTTATCATGTAGGACAATGCGGCTTTCATCAGATTCACTTTTGTGAAGTAAATATGCTTAAAACTATCTATTTGAGGGGAGTTTTAGATCTGTCTGCAGAAAAGTCTGCATCTCCTGCAGGGAAGAGATGACCCTGTATCCAGGCATTGATTTTACTTTTCTTAACAAAATAGAAACTTTGGAATTTGTATGCTTGGTTTCTGAAGTACAGGCTTTTCTTATTAAGTTTCATTTACATCCATAATTCAAATGATTGATCTCCCAAAAAGCTTGAAAATATTCTTAAAGATAGTTTGCTAAGCAACTTCTGTCACATGACTAGAACCTAAAGGAGTAAGCAAGACTAGATAACCACTAATTTCTCCAACTACGCTGTATTCTTCTATGTCAGTCATACAGGAAACGCTGTGATAAGTAGAAAGCACAACCGAAATCTCAGTGAGTTCATTTATAACGATGTCCTGCAGGTAACTCTCCCCAGCAACTTCTGTCATTTGATGACTGAGCTATTTTCCATGTTCCTGGGGGCCTCCAGAGGTTTCCAGGGGACCTGGGAAGCAAAGACCAGCGCAGCGCCAGCAGGGAGCAAATACAGACACCGTGCAGTAGTAGCGACCTCCACTGTATTTTAAAGCAAGTGATTTCAGCAAAATGTGTTATATTACTTTAGTTTTCAGTAGACATATTTTCACAGATCTATGACTTTTCTTTCATGCTTAGCTTTTATGTTATTTTATTAGAGTACACAGTAAAAAATTATCTTTCTCATCCTTTCAGTCTGTTATGAATATATTGGACAACTATTTTGCAAGTCATACTTTTAACATGTAATTATATTAGTATGTTTCAGCATATAATTTTAAAAAATTACATAGAAGCACAAGGAGGTTGAATAAATGCTAATGGTAGCAATAGATCTGGGAATTTTTAAAATTTTTTATGTACTCATTTTCATTTTTGTTTGAAAGTGAGAGAGAGGGGGACTAAGAGATATTTTCCATAGGCTTCTTGGCTCTGCAAATGCCTGAAACAGCCAGGGCTGGGCCAGGCCGAGGCTAGGAGCCAGAAACTCAATCTGAGACTCCCACATGGGTGGCAGGGACCCAAGTACTTGAGTGATCATCTGCTGCCTTCCACAGTGCACACCGGAAGAAAGCAGGGTGGGAAGCAGAGCCAGAACTCAGCGAAGGTGTCTGGATATGAGATGTGGGGTCCTCACCAATAATTCAGCTGCTGTGCCAGATGTCCACCACACGATCTGGGAAATTTGGCTTTTGATTTTGAATGAAAAATATTGCAAGATAATCTCTCTCTCTCTCTCTCCTATATATATATATATATATATATATATAAGTGTGTGTGTATTATATTCTATTATATTGTAAAGCAGAGTAATCCAGATGGATTTATTTAATAGGCTCATTTATTTAATAGGCTTCATCAAGTAGTTAAAGAAAGAATTAATTTGTTTAGGCCTTGAGAACAATAATTCCATCTTAATCTGTAGACATTGTCAATGCCATGCAATACCTGGGGACAGCTCAGAAGAAAGAAAACCCTCAAGAACAGCGTTAGCAGCAGAGCAGTAGCAGGAGACGGCTTCTCCAGCATGCCGAGGCTTCCACCGGGACCCAGCCATTACCAGTTCTCTTTGCTGATAAATATACGTGGTATCAGCAAGTCTGCTGAATCAGGACATGATTCTCTGACTGTTCCTGCTGACCAAAATAGCCAGAAATTTCTTATTAGCTGGGCGGGCGAGGCATTAGCCAGGCCTCTGACCTTCCTTTTCTTAGAGCACTTGTGGTGGAAAACTGTGTAATCATCAGGAAATGTAACTTCTCTATCTCCCAGTCTCCGTGGGAAGACAGGAGCCTATCACTGCTGGAGACCAATTAGCAGACACTGATGGACTGTGAGGTCCCTAACTCTCAGTTTCTCAAGCTCTGAAAGACTCTCCAGGCCTTTGACTCAGCTGAGTTCTGGTGGAGAACTGCAGCTTCTCCTCTTTACATGCTTACTTAATTGTCATTTACATACTTAAGGCAAACCACATGGCATTTTGACACACATATTGATAGTCAAGTGTAACCACACTCCAACAGATTAACATATTTATTATCCTCACATCATTATTCGAGTTATTTTTTTGTTTGAAGTACTATTACAAAACTATTGTAACCAAAACAGGTTGATAATGACCTAAAAGCGTATGCCAAGAAAACGAAATAGACATCTCCGACTAGCTTTTGACAAAGTGATGAAGAGGTCAGCGTGAAAGGGAAGGTGTTTACTCATGAAGCCGCCTTTGGGGATGCCTGTGTCTCCTATCAGAGCGCTAGAGTCTGAGTTCCTGCTCCATTTGTGGCTTCCAATTCCACTTTCTTGCTATTGCAAATCCAGGGAGGCAACAGATGATGAGTCCTGTAATAGAGTCCCTGCCACTCACATGAGAGCCTGGGATTGAATTCCAAGGTCCTGGCTACGATAGGGGAGTGAATCAGCAGAAGGAAGATCTCTCACTTTCTCTCTCTCTCTCTCTCTCTCTCTCTGTATGTGTGTGTGTGTGTGTGTCTTCCTCTCTAATTTTCAAAATAAATAAATAAGTAATAATTAAAAAAAAAAGAAAGTGGGCCCTTATTGCACATCACAGATGAAAATCAACTAAAATAGGTAAAAGATCTAAACAAAAAAAAAGCTTACATATTTAACTTTGCCCAGTGTAGTTTTTGCTTTGCCATTTCTTTTGTTCTTCAGTGATTCAAAATTTTCCAGTGAACAAATTTCCAGTGAACATTTTTCCAGTGAACAAAACATGTGGGTGATGCCAAGTTTTTGTAGAAAGTATACTTTCACATGAAAAGATATTGTTCACAAAAGTAGCACTCTTGTCTCAAAAATATATATGTTTGCAGTGCTCTGTAATTTATCAGTACCTATTTGTTCTACAGATTTTACTTTTAAAGTAAAAGCTAAATTCGTTCTTCACTGAAATAGTATTTTTTTTTAAATTCACAACCTCTTCACTCTTTATCTGATAATTAAAGATATGAATAACAGGAGACCTAATGTAGAGAAAACTTTGATGATTTGCTATGATGGTGCAAAATGAAGCCATCTAAAATGAGTGAAGACTGAAAAGGGAAGGTGTGGTAGAGGACTTAAATAAAGAGAAGGCTACAGTACTGAAGTTAAAGGATCTTACATGTGTTAAAAGTAATATTTTTATTTTTAAAATATAGCATTATAATTCGTGATGCGTCTAACAGTTTGGACAACACAGATACAATTTAGTTAGATACTTGTTAAAATTTGTAAAACATAATTTAACAATATTGAAAAAAAGAATAACAATAAAGTCAGCATTGTTTAATTATGGGTTAAAAAATAACACTGGGTTATTGTTCATTGTTTTTTAGCTAGCTTTGGTATTTGTGAGTCTTATTTTTCTATGTCCTTATATGTTGTGCTAGATAGAATGCCTCCTCCAAAGTGACAATAAGCTGGCTGCCCACACAAAATTTAAAGGCGGAAAATGAAGAAAGCACAGGAATTATCCAAAATGGGCCAATTACTGTTCCTCAATCTTTTGGTTGCTCCCCAAAGAATTTCCTTGGCAGGAGCCTTTCTTGCTGTTTTTATTTAACAGATAACATTCTGAGAACTGCAAATTGACAAGTGAGCGGACCGCACATCGAAGGCCTGAGTTTTTGTGGGACTATTAAATCACTTCTGGTCTTTTGGTTATTACAGATTTATTTGTGCAAAGAGATTGTTTGTGAATGGAAGCCTGAGCTTTGCGTACATGCAAATTACCAGGTTCCCAGGTGCCAGTATTAACTGAGCATGCAAACTTAATTGCTTACAACGTCAGAAACTTGACTGTGAACTCAGTGGGGTGAAACAGGATTTAATTTATAACAACACACGAAAATCATGACACCTGTGCCTTGTTTCTTCTACATATAATAGCTGACATTTTTTCTGCAATAATATATGTTTTAATTTGCTATTTAAAATGTTAACATACATGGGGCCGGCATTGTGGCATAGCAGTCAAGTCACCACCTGGAATGCCAGCATCCCTTATAGGCACCAGCTGCTCCCTGCTAATAGCCTGGGAAAAGCATCAGAAGATGGCCCAAGTGCTTGGGCCACTACACCCATATGAGAGACCCAAATGAATCTCCTAGCTCTTGGCTTTGGTGTGGCTCAGCCCTGGCCATTACAGCAGTCTGGAGAGTGAACCAGAAGATGGAAGATCTCATTCTATCTCTGTCTCTTCCTTTCTTTCTGTAGCTTTCACTTTCAAGCAAATAAAGAAATCTTTAAAGTACAATTGGCATCTAAAAATCATATGTATTTACAGAATACTATGTAATGCTTTACTACATATGGATATTGTGTGGTGTCTAATCTGGGTAAATATAATTTTTAATCATTTTTTTATATTTTTTAACTTTTATTTAATGAATATAAATTTCCAAAGTACAGAATATGGATTACAATGGCTTCCCCCCTATAACGTCCCTCCCACCCGCAACCCTCCCCTTATCCACTCCCTCTCCCCTTCCATTCACATCAAGATTCATTTTCTATTCTCTTTATATACAGAAGATCAGTTTAGCATACATTAAGTGAAGAAGATTTCAACAGTTTGCTCCCACACAGAAACATAAAGTGAAAAATACTGTTTGAGTACTAGTTATAGCATTACATCTCAATGTACAGCACACTAAGGACAGAGATCCTACATGAGGAGTAAGTGCACAGTGACTCCTGTTGTTGACTTAACAAATTGACACTCTTGTTTATGGCATCAGTAATCACCCTAGGCTCTTGTCATGAGCTGCCAAGGCTATGGAAGCCCCCTGAGTTCACTGACTCTGATCATATTTAGACAGGGCCATGGTCAAAGTGGAAGTTCTCTCCTCCCTTCAGAGAAAGGTACCTCCTTCTTTGATGACCCGTTCTATCCACTGGGATCTCACTCATGGAGATCTTTCATTTAGGTTTTTTTTTTCCCCCCCAGAGTGTCTTGGCTTTCCATGCCTGAAATACTCTCATGGGCATTTCAGCCAGATCCACATGCCTTAAGGGTTCATTATGAGGCCAGAGTGCCGTTAAGACATTTGCCATTCTATGGGTCTGCTGTGTATCTCATTTCCCATGTTGGATCATTCTCTCCCTTTTTGATTCTATCAGCTAGTATTTGCAGACACTGTTCTTGTTTATGTGATCCCTTTGGTTCTTAGTCCTATCATTACGATCAATTGTGAACAGAAATTGATCACTGGGACTAGTGAGATGGCATTGGTACATGCCACCTTGATGGGGTTGAATTGGAATCCCCTGGTATGTTTCTAACTCTACTGTTTGAGGTAAGTCAGCTTGAGCATGTCCCGAATTGCACATCTCTTCCCTCTCTTATTCCCACTCTTATATTTAACAGCGATCACTTTTCAGTTAAGTTTCAGCACTTAAGAAGAATTGTGTATTGATTACAGTATTCAACCAAAAGTATTAAGTAGAACAAACAAAAAAATACTAAGAGGGATAACATATTAAGCTGCTCATCAACAGTCAGGGTGAGCACTGATCAAGTCACCATTTCTATAGTGTTCATTTCACTTTAACAGGTTTCCTTTTTGGTGCTCAGTTTGTTGTCACCTATCAAGGAGAACAAGTGGTATTTGTCCCTTTGGGATTGGCTTATTTCACTCAACATAATGTTTTCCAAATTCCTAACAGGGATCACTTTTCAGTTAAAATTTAAACACCTAAGAACAATTGTGTGTTAATTACAGAGTTCAACCAATGGTACTAGAACAAAAAAAAAAATACTAAAATGGATAAAGTATTACATTGTACATCAACCGTCAGGACAAGAGCTGATCAAGTCACTGTTTCTCATAGTGTCCATTTCACTTCAACAAGTTTCCCCTTTGGTGCTCAGTTAGTTGTCGCCAATCAGGGAGAACATATGATATTTGTCCCTTTGGGACTGGCTTAATTCACTCAGCATGATGTTTTCCAAATTCCTCCATCTTGTTGCAAATGACTGGGTTTCGTTGTTTTTGACTGCCACTATGGAAGTCAGTCTGGAGATTCCTCAGAAACCTGAATATAACCCTACCATTCAACCCAGCCATCCCACTCCTTGGAATTTACCCAAAGTAAATTAAATTGGAAAACAAAAAAGCAGTCTGCACATTAATGTTTATTGCAGCTCAATTCACAATAGCTAAGACCTGGAAACAACCGAAATGCCCATCAACAGTAGACTGGATAAAGAAATTATGGGACATGTACTCTATCAAATACTATACAGCAGTCAAAAACAATTTTTAATCATTTAACACATATGATTTTTAAAAAATATTTTATTTTATTTATTTTAAAAGTAGAATTGGTAGCAGGGGAAACCAATAGAGAAAGAGATCTTCCATTCTTTGGTTCAGTCCCCAAACAGTGATGGCCAGGCTGGGCCAGGCCTCAGACAGGAGCCTGGAACTGCATGGATCTGGTTTGAACAACCAGTTTGAGCCGATGTTCGTATGAGAGGCTGGCATTTCAGGCAGCGGATCAACCCCCTGTGCCACAATGCAGGCCTCCAACTCCTTTATAGCAAAAAAATTTTGGAAGGAATTCATTTTAAAATTTTTTACTCCAGATTTTTGGTATATGATATCTGCAATGGATACTACATGGTGTTATGATCATAGACACATGATATGAAATTTTGTATTCAAAAATTTTCAGTAGTCAAAGTTCAATGGAATTTGTAAAAATGGTTAGGGGATTAAAATAGATTTGAATCCTAGATGTTGAACCTTAGTCTTTGTATGCATTGACTTTTTTTAAATTAAAGTACTGCTAATGGGAAACTGAATTCATCCGAAGAAGGTGCCATGTATTTCAATAGGAAGAGTTCCTGTAACTATTCAAACTAGGTTTTCTATTTTGACAACACAGTAACCTATTGTTTTTTAAAGTTTGAATGAATTCAGTGTGAAAACAATAGAATAATTGTTACAAGTATTTATCTTCCTATGTAACGCATTAGTTTATATTTAATAACAAACCCAAGGAACAGTGATGGAATTGCTTCTGCTATTTCGGAATCACACTTACATCTTCTGTGATGCAAGATCAGAGGGTAAAATTGTGATATACCTTCTCTCTGTCTTAGAGAATGAACAGTTGAACAACAATTCAGCCAAGTTTGTCTACAAATGCAGAAACTTCATTCATTACCACCCAGCTGTGTTTGCTTAGCCAAGTGATAATAATGGATTACACTGGAATACAAAAACAATGGCAATCAGATTGGTGAGGAAAATAGTATGTTGGTAAAGGACACATTGGAATCCAATTTGAAGTTTCTAGCCTCAATTAAAGTGACTAGGAAGTAACAAAGCAAATGGATCATGCTGGGATGATGTAATCTAAACTGTTTCAATTCTATAAAGTAATCAGAACCCCAGATAAAATGTAAAAAAACAGTATTATTTCCAACAATAGACCCTTGTACACAATATATTCATTCATTTGTTTGTTTTTAGACAAATGTTTATTGAATTTCTCCTCTATTTCAAAGAGTGTCAGACCCTGAAAATACAAAACACATTCACATCAGTGTAATGATGTGTGGCAGAGATCAAGCTATATCGTTATTTTATTAAAACAAACTTCTCCCACTGCAGGTGGTGTGAGTACATTTTTTTCTCTTAGAAAATTGACAATTCAGAACTCACTGCAAAGTGCCCAGGGTACTCAAGAAATGGTTTCATTGATTACTTTCATCTTAATGCAATTAGACTTTAAATCATCAGATCGCCAATGAATCTTCAGAAAAGCAATGAAGCAAGTACACTTTGGATGATGTCATAGAGAAGTTTGTTAGCACATATAAAAATTAATAGTATTTGGGTATAGTGAATCCACTCTCAATAGCTCAGGTTATTAATTGGCCTACACAGGTTGTCAGACATTTTATGTTTGAGTTAAGAAATGCAGAGACTATGTTTTTTTTCCCCCCATTGGAAAACTAGGTAAGAGTAAGTGGCATTAACTATTTATCTTTTTTGATAAATTTCTATATAGGCAAATGGTAAGGTACTTTCATCACTACAATTCTGGGTAACTGTTACGGATCTGTCTTGCTATTTCAATGGCAAACTGTATATAGTGGTGTTCTGTCCTGACAATGTGTCATCTTTCCAATGCACTGTAATTTAACCCAAAAGTTCTCTCTCCAGCTTATGTGGCATGATATAATCAGAAAACTCCTAAGGGTCAGTTTGGCAGTGACCTCGCCTTTGTGGTTATGTTCTGAGGTCAGTGGGGGCACATTTTATTTTGATGCTGCATTTGATGCGAAGTGACAGTTGCCTTGAGCTCTCACTGTTCATGCTGATACTACTGGGGTGTGTCCTTAAAGAATCAGTATGGCCTTTTTGAGAACAGTATTTCCTGAAGAAGAAGTTCAGTCTATTCAAAGAAAGAAAAAGGAAAGTCTGACATATATGTACATATTAGAAAGTCATAAAATTTTTGGAGTCATTTTCACAAACATTTATCTTTTTATACTTTATTGACTTTGACTATTTTTAGCAGTAAATAATTGATTTGTGATTCTGTCTTGAAGAATTAACAAAAATTATAATATTAATTAGTTCATTTATTATTTTGAGCATGTATTATGTACATTGCACACAGTTTACCATAGAAAAGAGGTACAAACATGCTCCACAAGAGGTTTATCATCAAGTGTGGGAAACACATCTGGCCATTCTGAGCACAAAGAGAAACCTCCTAAAATGAGTATACTGGGCCTTACAAGAATGCATTATAGCTTCTGAGTATCATCTTATGGGCATCCTAGTTCCATATATATATATATATATATATATAGAGAGAGAGAGAGAGAGAGAGAGAGAGAAGTTTTGTAATGAAGGTAGAATTTGAACATAAACTTAATCAATCCAAGATATTTTCATAGTGGTGATAGAATTTATTGCAATGCTCCTGAACAAATAATAGAATCAAACATGAAGGTTCTCATATATTCATGAAGTTTGGGGAAATTCTAATTTAAAATAAATGCTTTTAAATCTTTTCTATAAATATATAAAAATAAAGATCTCAAATTATCAACAGAATAATCAGAGCTTCCACTTCTCTATGTATTAATGTCAGCCACCTATGCTAGAATCAGGCAATTTTTTAGAATCATGCAAACAAAATGTCAAGAACAGATGGAAATCAGCCAACCTTCATGACTTGTACATTACTAGAATGAAGATGAGATTATATAACCAAGTGGGTGGCCAAGTGTCCAGGTGATAGCGTCTGGTTCACTGGGATATTAAGTCTGTCATCCAGAATAAGCATCACTTTCCCAAACCAAATCCAAGTTCTTTTACCCATAGTAGCCTCTATTTGTGGGAACAGAAAGCAAAATGTTAAAGTGTGTCAATGAACTTATTAGTGAATGGCATCAGTTGTGTCGTTCTTCTCTATCTCGGTTTTCTTATGTGGGACATAGCACACGTTTCAGTGCACAAGATGCACTTAGAGAACAGCTTTCCCCCAACTCCACAGATGAATCTTCAAATAAGCACCATTAGCTACCTGGTAAGGAATCATTCCTCCTTCCAGTCAGACCAGGTAATCCTGAGTAGTGAGGTACATGGTTAGATGACACATCATATGCCAAGTTCAAGTCCTGGATCTTTTCACAAGAAATGAGTATGTAGGTATAAAACAGTATCACATAGAGCACTGTAGGAAACTGAAGGTGTTGCTTTAGGAGTCCCTGTAGACAAGGAAAACACACATCCAGAGAAGGTGCCAGCTCCTCTGAGGACAAACGGCTCTTTCCTGCATGCAGGAGAATGCTGTGTCAACAACCTGCCATCAAGGTGGCTGATGTCAACGGTGCACCCACACTTTAGCACTGTGACACACAGGGAGCACGGACAGATGACCTATTTCTATTCTTAGCAAGGCCATATGCTCCTTTCCCATTACTTTAAGTTACTCAGAACTGAACTTTACTACTCACTTTAAGAGCACATTGAATGTTCCACTAACAACCACTGTATTTCAACATCTTTAGTTTTTTGTTTTTTTTTTTCTTTCACTATTTTCCTAAAGCCCAGCCCTCGTTAGGTACATACTGTCTGTCACAAGAGAATCAATAGGAGATAGTTCAATCTACTGGTTTGCTATTACATGGTCTAGATGAAAAAACCTGTTCCTTCTTTTGTTTGTCTCAGTTGTTCCACAACTGAGAGTTTATCCTTTGCTAACAATCCATTTTTAGAACCAATTTTAGTATCACTGCAAACTTTTTGGTTAGCAGTTGCTGAGATTGGGGATGGTGTTTTGACATCCCATATGGACACTGGTTCAAGTCCTGGCCACTCTACTTCTGATATAGCTCCATGCTACTGTGCCTGGGAAAGCTGCAGAGGATGATCCAAGTCCTTGGGTCCCTGCACCAAATGAATTTCGTGGCTCCTGGCCTTGGCTGGCCCACCCCGGTCATTGAGGCCACCCAAGTGGACCAGTGAATGGAAGATTTCTCTCCTCTCTCTGTCTCTCCCTCCCTTTATAACTATGGCTTTCAAGCATATAAGTAAATCCTAAAAAAAATAGTTGCAAAAATGCAGGCATTCCTATTTTATGGCTACTGCAGAAGGCCCAGAAATAAAGCCATTTAGTTACACTGTGGTAAGAACACAGCTTTTTACCTTGTGCTTTATACACAACAATGTTTTCCTGACTTGCAATTTCAAAGTCCTCCTAGACTGTGATCCATAGGTCTCCCCTCTCTTTATCTCCAAGCATTGCTTGGCTTCAATAGTTCTTACCTGAGTACTGTGCACTACCAGCAGTGACCTCCTGATCTCACCTTCCCCGTGGAAAAGAAGGGGCAAAGGAAAAAACCAGGAGCACCGAGAAAGAAATTAGACTTTCTTTTAGTTACTTTAAATTGTACTTTTTATGAACTGAGAGTTTCTTAAAAAGTGAACTCCACCTAGAATAATTCAAGAAGACCAGAGGGGACATGGGGCTTTAATTAAGCTATTTAATGTAATTAGTTGAAAAGATGTTAAAAGTTAGCAGTTGAACATTTTTATCTCATCTTGTTATATTCCCCACTCTCTTCCTCTTTCCATATCTCTCTTGCTTTTGTTCTTTCTGTGTTTGCCTATTTTTCCCTAGGATAATTGTACAGTCAGAGTTCTCCATAGAGACAAAATCAATATCGCAGATGGACAGATGGATAGATAGATAGATGATAGATTAGATAGATAGATTAGATAATTAGATAGATAGCTAGATGATAGATTAGAGATAGCTGGGTAGATGATAGATGATACATTAGATTTAGATTAGATAAATACATAGATAGATAGATTAGATTTAGATTAGATAAATAGATAGATAGATAGATAGATAGATGATGGACAGATGACAGAGGAATTGGTTCCTGTGATTATGGAGAACAAGAAGACCCATGATAAGCAGGCTGGAGGTTCTGGGATGCTGAGAGAGTGGCTGAGTCCAAATCTGACGCCTCAGAACCAGGATAGCCAACGGTCTGACTATGAAACTGAGGCAGGATGCTGCTGTTGAGTCCTGGGGTCCAGGGTGAGAGGAGCTGTTGAAGGACATGAGAAGCAAAGTATATCCCAGCTCCAGGAGACAGAGGAAATGACCGTTTTCTCTCTCTGAACGCCCAGTGTTTGGATGGGGTGCACTCACATTGAGGATGGATCTTCCAACTCGGTCCACTGGCTCGCATGCCAGTCTCCTCGGGAAACACCCGCCCAGACGCGCTCAGGAGGAACCCATTGCCATTGCTGTGATCCTTCTGCTAGCCAAGCTGACGCCTAATAGCTTTACAATAACCTGATCTGATATTGACGCATAAATCGTGAGATATTTTGAAAATACATAATCTCCTGTGTAAGCATAAGAACTTCGTTTCTTCTTCTCTTTATTTTCTACTTGTTCATCTCTTATCTTCCCTACTGACACCTTCTCTGTCAGTCAAAAAAATAATTTCACTCTGAACAATTTTGCCTCTTGTAACATGTATCACAGAAAATTATCTAGAAGCACAGGTAAAGTGAAGAGATTTCATCTAAACAATGTAATTTATGTGCAGAATTTTCAAAATATAGAAAGTAATTGAGCTGATGAAATTAATTTATTACAGCAGTGCATGTATTGAACCTCAGTACCTATAAGAAGTAAAATAACTCCAGGTTGTGTCAGTCTATATTCACACACACACACACAGACACACACATACACACACACACACACACACTCCCAGCTAATTTACTACAAACTACTCTAAGAATCTGTAGTATCTGAGGGGTCACACCTAAAAGGATGGGATTATTCATAATCCCACAGTGCTCCTCCTGACATAATGGCTTGTGCACTTCCTGAGAATGTGTTATTAATGCTGAGGGACTTGACCAGTCTGGCACTATTGTTCAGCTTCCTTTCAGAGTTTGTGCTATTCTACAAGTGCCTTGTTTTTGTTGGAAATTATTCATTTTGCCAGTGATCTCAGGTTAGTGATGTCAAAAACACTGTACTAATATAACTTTTGAAATTACATTTCACCTTATGAATAACCAAATTTTAATGAGGACTGATTCAAGAACCTGTTTAGTCAGAAGGGCACCCAATGAATATTCATCTTTTGCTTATTTTATATTAGATTCCATAGTTCATGTATTGCTTGCCTTACAGAATGAGAATACTTTCTTCATTTAAAATTATAATCCACTACTAGTTTTAATTTTTCCCAGTAAAATCAAAAAGTCAGTTCACAGAATAAAAATTTAAGCAAAATGAAGCCAGTTGTTCTGATCCCCAAAAAAGTTTCTTTTTAATTACTTATTTATTTGTAAGTCAAAGTTACACAGAGAGAGAAGGAGAGGCAGAGAGAGAAAGAGAGATAAGGTGGGGGAGAGAGAGAGAGAGAGAGGGAGAGAGAGGTCTTCCCATCTCTGGTTCACTCTCCAATTGGCTCCAATGGCTGCAGCTGCACCTATCCGAAGCCAGAGCCAAGTGCTTCTTCTGGGTCTCCCATATAGGTGGAGGGGCCAAAGTACTTAGGCCATCATGTACTACTTTCCCAGGCCATAGCAGGGAGCTGGATGGGAAGTGGAGCAGCCGGGATTTGAACTAGCAGCCATATGGGATGCCAGCACTGCAGGCAGAGGCTTTTACCTGCTATGCCACAGCGCCCTGCCCACCCCCCAAAAAAGTTTTATAATCACAGTTTAAACTTTCATTTAGTGTTTTTTGCTCTTGTTAGAGTGACATTGATTGAATTAATATTTCTAGATAATTTGGTTTTTTAAAATTATCTGTTTGTAGAGGAATCTTTAAAGAAGAGCATTTTAAAAGAATTGTAATGATGTAAGTACATTTCAGTTAGTCTGCTTTTTCATACACAAATACCTCCTTTCTTGTCGTATTCAAAAGGAATGATATGTGTAAATTATGTATAGATGGAAACAGAATGTCCCCTGGGGACATTTTAGAGTGAAAAGACTTTCCATTGGATTATTTGGTGCAAAAGGCTTTTGATTTATGTTTAAAAGTAAACTGTATTTTGTGAGAAATGAAAAGATAAATTGTAAGGATCCCTTAAGTACCCCATTCAAACCAATCATGTTCTATATAATAATGAAGTTATGTACACTGACAATGGTGGCACCTCAGAAATGTGCCATTATTTCCTTTTGTGGGGTTTGTTTTCCAGATATCTTAGGATTCCTGTCACATGAGAAACATCCTTTTGCCCACTTTTTCCCTACTATAAGCCTCATCCCTTGCACTTCAAAATAACTTTTTAAGATATATGAAAATCTATTTATAAATCCAAGGAGATGAGCAGTTTTAATGCCGTGATTTCTTCCAGTCACTGAGCGTGCTGGCTGTGGTGCAGGCTCCTCAGTGAGGCAGTCCCACATACTTTATTTGTGAAAAATGGAGCACTACTACATTTCCCCCTGCATGCATTCGCAGATATCATTGTGGCGTGCTATACATTCTCTTGCACAGGCTTCTAAATAGTCTGAACTATATCGCTATCCTCAGTCATTTGCTCTAGTCCTTAGGAACTAAAACAGTCTGATTTTTCTGTTTAGTTAGGCATTCTTATTCCTACAAATCCTGGCCATGGAAACAAAAAAATTGTCAGAAGTTCGTCTTGAGTTTTTGCATAATGTTTGTTTTCTCTTACTAAATAGACAAATCATAGTGCCATCTACGCTTATCTTGAAGTCAAATACATTGTCATCATTTAAAAAATATTTTCTTCCTCTCATGTGGATAATGTGCTAAGATATTATGTTCATTAGCTCGTCCTAGGAAATCAGGAACAAAGTAAGACTTACAGGTAAGGACACATTGGATTATCAGAACAAAAAAAGAGTATGTGAATGTCACCTGAGTTAAAGTTCCACATAGGGAAAAATATAATATGCTATCAAAAATTTTATAGGATAAGGAAAGAAAGAAGCTAATTTTAAATTATAATGTGCTATGGTGATACAAGATAATGCCATTAGTGTCATGTCTTGGGTGAACATTGCTATTTGGTATGTGTTGAGCTTCCTGTAATGATTTCATGTCCAAAAAATTGATGAGCATGATTCTCCAATTATGTCTTTTGTCCTGTTTCTCCTAGTAATTTTTTCCTCTTTATATGGTTTTATTCTGGACACTTATCTTTGTTCCTGTAAATTATGTGCTAGAGGAGATTTTTTTTGTATAAAATCTACATTGGCTTTATTTGTATTCAGTTCCTGCATGTATACTATCTGTTCACCCATCAGATATAATTATGCTGGGCAGTCATGGACGTTACACACCTGGAAAGGTCACCTGAGTGAGTTCCAAAACATCACCCCTTTACCTAACATCATTTCACCACTGTCAAGAAGGTAGCCACCTATTACAGTAGTTTAATTTGTACAGTTTGTATGATATTAGCACCCTTGGTTATTTTCCATGAATAGTGTGAATGGAAGCTTATGAAACAGTGACATGAATTAAGGTTACAGAATACTATCACCCTTTATGCCTGTGAGTTTATTATCAGGACCTGTTTGATGGTGACAGCTTGTCCCCAGCTTACTACCACTCTGCCCTGCATATAAACAGTGGGGGTTTTAATCAAAGAGACATGTTTTCCTTTCTGGTAGTGCACCACTGTTTCACATCACAGTTATAGCCAGTGACATGCAGAAAGGTCTGTGCCCAGCCATTTCTGACGTTAAACATCAATCACTATTCCATCAGAGACTGAGCAGACACTATTAATCATTGAGAGAAATCATGAATTTTTATAAAATGAATCAAATGAAGTTTTCAAAAAATTCCATGCCAAGACCTTTTTCTAATAAAAATGTGTGATGGCTGTGTTTCACCACTGTGCAAGTGTGAATGTTTCTGTGTTGTGTATATATGTGTGTTTTGAATTGTGAACACTGTATAGTCCCATTGGGACAACAGAAGGAATCATACAGTGATTTGCATGATTACAATATAAACATACTTTAATTTTCTTTGGAAATAAAAGGAATCAGATAATATTAGTAAAAGTAAAAAAGTATATGCTAATAAATATTCCAAGCAGCAAAGAAGAACAAACCACCACTAAAATAACAATTTGTTCGTGTGCCGTACAGTTGCTTCTCCCTGAAGACAGTCAAAGTAGCAATCAGTCCAACTATTGGTTCAGTATGAGCTATGGATCAGATCATGTCAATTATGGGGTTTTCCATTTAATGTAAAAATAAAATGAAAATGTAAATTATATGCTATGTATATTAAAATATATAAAGTTTAGAAGAAAGAAAATTTCATTGGTCCCTTTCTACATATGATCTCATACTGCTCATTCATTTCATGTCATTTGAAAAAGGCTGAAAGTATTTGCAAAGAAGCCTACTGCATTTTTTTGTAGGACAAAATAGTTCTGCCAGCAACGAGGCTCCAAAAGTCTATGGAGTTGTCATTGTCAATGGCATACAGAGGTATTGTCTTGTACTGGGGAAAGGACAAAGACCCAGTGGTTCTTCTTGCTCAATCTAGAAATATATGCTTGGTTAGTGAATACCAGTAGATAAGTTGCTAATCAGAAGTATTTAATTTTTAACTCAAGAAACAGGAAGGCACTGAAATGGCTCATTGTTCACCTTTACGGAAATGTAGAATGCAGCTTCCATCTACTTGGATTCCATGAACAAAGTGGGTCCTAGTCGTATGATTCCGATCTCACCTGTTGGTTATTGAAAAGTATGGGTATGGATTTCTGAGGATACCAAGAGATTTACAATGATTCTTAACTGTTAAACACTTATTTAGTAGTCTCTTCATTTCTTTGCAGAAATTAATATAAAAAGGTAGCGGGTAAATGTGAAATAAAATTAAATAAATATTACAATAAGAGAGAAATAAAAAATGCTCACTGGATTTTTCTTAACCAAGTTAATTTTATGTATGAGCCAATACTAGGGTTATTTTTGTTGCTTTGTTTTTAGTTCACAGCATGCTTATTATCATGTTAGCAAAAATACGTATTCTTTCTGTAAAGTAATAGATGTTACTGTCATAGAAAACCTGATCATTTTTTCACCTGATATAATGGGATATTTTAAAAGAAAAATAAGCTTGCAGTAGGTTGTAGCACACAGCCTACTTAGTACCTTAGATAAATCAAACACTTCTGTTGAAGATGTGTTTTGTGGCAGAAGTACTGTACACCTATTTCATAGTCAGAACCAGATAATTGAGTCAGGTGCCTTGTGGGTGATAAATCTAAGTCAGTTTCATCCACGATTTATGTAGAAGATAAAGTAGAGAGACAACAATAAACAAAACTGAACAAAGAGTAACAACAATATTTTATGAAGAAAAATAAACAGTATCATTTGTGAAGACTCCTAACCTCCAGGCTTCCTTATTTGTTTCCAGTTTGGCATCACTGCCACCCACTTCTGAGATTTCACCTGCATCACAGCAGAGAAATCAAATCTCTGAGGGCTCCCGTCCTCCTGTAGATAACAGATTAGAATCTGCCAACAGTAGGCAATTACACAAGACTTAGGGGCAAAGGAAGGAGAGTCCGTATTCTCCAGGGGCTGCTGTTCAGTGTGCATGGGCAGGAACAAGGTTGAAAAAACTGCTGGAAGTTTTTTCTTGAGCATTACCCATGGTAATGATATGGATTGAAGCAGAAGGTAGAGCTTTCCTTGAGGTTGATGAGATTGGCAGGGGCTTCAGGGTGAGAAAATCTTGCATTTTCAACAGTGGGTGGGTGAGATTTTTAGAATTTCCCACTTTGGAGCCACAGGCAAATATCCTTGATGATAGTCTCTCTGACCTCTATCCCTTGAGCCCTCTCCATGGCTGCACCAGTCTCTGATTTTTTTTTTTTTGAAACTCATTACTTACCAATTACATATTCTGACAGATGTATTGTCTCCATATAAATATACTGATTTGTTCCTTTAAGCAGGAGATGAAAGGTTTTTCCCAATTCAGAGTTATTTTCTGGAGAGAGAACCAGAAACACTTGAAGTTTATTTAGAAGAACAAGGATATCTGAGAGTTTCTTATGCATCAAGTATGGTTTTATATGATGGGGAGTATATCTGTGATAAAAGTAAATTCCCAATTCTCTGTCCTTATGAAAACCCTAACCCGATGTGGAAACAATACAGTGAGTGTGTGGTGGCAAAGGAGAAGAACGATATAAGTGGAGATTTCAGATAATTGACCAACATTGTAAGCAGGACTTTGGGTTAGGAGAGTATTGCAATAACGCAGGTAGGAGATGGTGGATTAAACCTAAGTAGTGATGAAGAACCTTATAAATTTATTCAAATGTTGACTAATGTATTCATTGAAAAGATATTTGTTGACTGTGGTCTATGTGTAGGAGCTACACTGGATTTCAGAGGAAAACAGAAAAAATAATCTCTGCCCTTTTAGAATTTAAACATGATACAAAGTAACTCATATATTATAACATTACATTTTATAGCTAAAAGACAAATCACAGTATTTAAGGGGGACATACATGGACAGTATTAAATATGGCATTCAGGTTAGTCTTCCTGTTTCTATAACCAATGTTCTGCTGGCCTAGAGATCTAAGGTCCACCATGAGACACAACAATTCTAAATGTCAACCGTTACAATGTGGTTACTGTAACGAGAAGTGTCATTGCTGTGGCTATTTTTTTCTTGTTTGGTTATAAGAGTTTGTGCATACATCTATCACCTTTCTATAATCTATCAATTCATCATCTACAAAATTACTTATTTCTTTATCACATAGCAAAGACATATTGATTTTTCATCATAGTATTCAAGTGATAGAGTATCAAAGAGAAGAGTAAACGTTATTCAAGAACTTTGTATCCTTTTCTGGGGAGAGGGTTCTACACATGATTGTTTGATCACATTAGGTGGAAGTATGAACTTCTAGGGTCTTCATTTGAAGATCAAACCGTTTCAAAGAGATAGGCGTGGAGTGCAAAGTTGACGAGGTGTAGACTTGAGAAAGGTGATTTTTTTGTGTGTCAGCAGTGCACACTTATCTGGTCACACATTATTCTGAATATTTCTGTGAGAGTGTTTGTGGGTGAGATTTATGTGTAAATTGATAGACTTTTGGTAAAGCAGATGGTGTTCCCTTTGTAAATGCACCTCATTCCACCTGCTGAAGGCCTCACTAGAGAAAAGTGCGGAGCATCCCTGGGCCCTGGGGGATCCTCATCAGATTGCTTTTGGACTTCATCTATGAGCTATGCTCCTCCCAGGGTTCCAGAAATCTGGCTTTGGACTCCTACTGCAGCTCTCTCCTTGCTCCTCAGCCTGTTGACCCTCTCCAGTGCGATTTTAGCTCTCAAAGCCTACACAATCCCATAAGCATGTATGTGCTATTGGGTCTGTTTCTAAGTTAAAAAAAATAGCAGTAGCTAATGTTTGGAGTGAATTTTAAAAAAATATATTGATCAGTGTGGAAGGGATAATATCATCTTCATAGGCTGATGTGAAAACCCTGGAAAGAGAGGATATAGATATGAAAATGTAAGACATCATGGTAACATTAGCTGTGGTGATGTCCCTGAGTGAGTGAGGGATAATGAGATACATTGCTTGATTTTCTTAAGAGCATGGGTAGACCAGGAAAATGATAGAAACCAGTGGGATTTGTGGATGTCAGAGTGTGAGTGTGATGGAAAGTCAGAAACTGGTGGGACTGTGGGTGTACTTACTCTGAAGGTAAAATCAGAACTCAGGGAAGGGGTACAGCTGTGAATTCACAAACTCCTTAGTATTGAAATTCATTTACTTTGTCCTAGATATTACTCTTCTGGATAACTGATTTTAGCAGTCAACTGTAATATATACATCGTGTATATACTTAAATAAATAAATCTACCTACATATATATGTGTGTATATATATATATGTGTCTGTGTGTATATATATATATATATATATATATGTAATAGAACCTAAAAGTTGTTTTAGGATAAAGACATGTTTAACATCATCATTAATTAATTAACCCTAGTTCAACAATAAGAATTAGAACAAAATACTCATCTGGTAGTATTTTACCATCTAAAAATGTGGAGATAAATTTGCATTTACGCAAAATATTATCTATATATATGTGTATATATATACACCTGTGTGTAGAGATATATCTATATATGTATTAAATACATATTCCAATTTAATGTGCATTATTTTCTTTTAGGATGCTTTACAAAGCTTTTGAATAATAGCTAGGTAATAAAACACTTAAGTACTTTAATTATAAATTAAATATTTTTTCTTTCTTTTCCTTTTTCCTCCTTCCCTCCCTCCTGTCTTCCTTCTTTCCTTTCTTTTCTTCTTTTTCTCTTCCTTCCATATTTTCCTTTCTTTTTTTTTTCTTTTTTCCTCTGTTCTTTCCTTTCTTTTTATTACTGCTTTTTTTTATCATCTACATATTTTCATGGACACATAATATATTAAGAATTTGGTATGTGTTCCACCCCACAATAAATATTTTAAAATATTTGAAATATAGACAAATTTCCTGGCCCTGAAGATTTTATAGTATTTATTATAGAGATAAAGGTAATGTTTATGAAACAATTAAGGAATAAATAAACACTGTGTTTAATACTGTCATTGCAAGTAAAGATGATTGTAAGATAAATAAGTTCAGAAGAGGGAGAGATTTCATTAAAACCCTGACAATTGAAGATAGTAATCTAATGTTATTATGACATTATGAAACATAGTAAGTTATTCATGTTTCTACAATCTTTTTTCCATACATTATCCTCTTATAGCACAATTCTTATGGGGTTTTCTGTAAGCTGTATTCTTTATATAGTTATAGTGTATTTTGTCAAGAACTCCAGACAAAAGTGGGTCATAACATAACATTGGTCAAAGAGGTAGAAAAATCAAGAGAATCATCCTAGTTTCAGACAATCATGTGTCTCTTTATTAATTTACTTGCTAACGCTCTGTGTGTATGTACCTCATATGTCTTATACATGTACATATCAATGTTTAGCCATCCATAATTATGTATATAGCACTTCACAATTTAAGGGGTCCAGTGTTATGATGCAGTGGGTTAAGCCACCAGGTTGAGGCCTAGTTGCTCCTTTTCCAATCCAGCTTCATGGTAATGCACCTGTGGAATGCAACAGAAGTACTTGGACCCCTGTCACCCATGTCGGAAATCCAGATGGAGTTTTGGGCTCCTGGCTAAGACCTGGTCCAGCACAGACCATCACACCCATTTAGGGAGTGAACTAGAAGACGGAAGACTCTCTCTCTCTCTCTTTCTCTCTCTCTCTTTCTCTCTCTTTCTTCACCCCATGTCTTGGTAACTCTGCCTTTCAAAAAAATAAATAAACATTTTTAAAAATTCAGAAAGCAGGTAAAAGATTTTGATCTGAATGAAAAGTGACCACATTACAAATAGATAAGCAATCCATAGTCTCTAAATGGATCATTACAAGGAGGACATAAAGAAATACCTGGATGCTGAAACTGCACTCTGCTTCCCTCATATACATAATGTTTGTATTGGTGCCAGCATTGTGGCATAGCAGGTAGGTGTTGCCTATGACAATAGTATCCCAAAAGTCCCAGGTGCACCATTTTTGACCCAGCTCCCTAATAATGTGCCTGGGAAGACAGCAGTGGATGGCCCAAGTACTTGGGCCCCTGTACTCATGTGGGAAACCTTGAAGATGCTCAGGGTTCCTGGCTTCTGGGCTTCTGACCAGCTCAGCCCTGGACATCGTGGCTATTTGGGGAGTGAAGCAGTGGATGGAGGATTCTCTCTCTGAAGTTCTGCTTTCATAAAATTGAATAATCTTTAAAAAACCTGTTTATATTTACAATTTTTAAAATTTTATTTAAGGTGTATAAATTTCATATATTCATATGGACAGATTTAGGAACAGCGTGCTACTTCTCCCCTACACTTGTTCCTTCCCACTCTCCCACTGTTCTTCTTTTTCCCTCTCCTATTCCCATTCTTAATTTTTACAAAGATCTATTTTCAGTTTACTTTATACTCAAAAGATTTACCCTACAATAAGTAAAGAGTTCAATAAATAGTATATATAAAAAAAAAACAAGACATTCCTCAACAGTTGAGACAAGATCTATAAATAAGTCTCAAAATGTCAATTTCATTTCTATATATTACATTTTAGACACTCTATTAGTTACCACAGATCAGGGAACACAATATGGTATATGTCTTTTTGGGATTGGCTTATTTCGCTAAGTACAGTGGTTTCCAGTTGCATCAATTTTGTTGCAAAAGAAAGGATTTCATTTCTTTTTTTTTATTGCTGAGTAGTATTCCATAGTGTATATATACTGTAATTTATTTATTCAGTTTATAAAATTAAACATTGGCTTAAAAATTCTGCCATCTTCTCGCCTCTACTCACCCTGTTCCTTTACTAAAAGATCTTGTTTATAAACATGTACAAGCTTCATTCATCAGTTTAAAACCTCTGCCATGTGTTCAAAATGTATAATTGCAAATGCACTGCAGTCCAATTACTGGTTGTACAACACAAACCAAGTTAGGCTGTGTTAAGTTTGACTTAATGCCACCTCCATACATTTTAATTTTGACTTCAAGGTTTCTCTATATAGTGAATTGCAGTCTAACTTAATAGTGGGTAAACAAACTGTAACCCATTGTTCTAACATGTCGGTGAGTCTCAACACGTTACAAGTAATTAGTTGTTCAAATCATGTTCAAGTCAGACACATTGAGCCGTAACCAATCAGGTTGCCCCTGTATCTCTCACTTCACTGTCTTGTGCATAGCTTCTTCTTCTCTGGCTATAAATATGACCTACCCATGTGGGGTAGCAGAGCATTCAGAATCATTTTTGTTCTGGAAAAATTCCTGATTCTGCTATCCCAAGTAAGGCCAATTAAGATCTGCAAGACTGGATTTGCTGTAATTTTGTCTTTTCACACATGTCTATCTACCAAGAAAGCTTAATTTTAGAGGAGAAAAACTGTAGTCATTTGATCTGGCTTATTCTGGTTATCTTCTCAAATGATTTACACCAATAGCTACTAAATGCTATTTGTTAATAAAAATAGCTCTTTCTTCTCTCTACTTCCTTTGGAAGCTGAAGTATTTTGGATCGGTTTCCTATTCAGTAAGGACCTAAAATATTGAACAATAGAAATTAGCCTTTGCTTTTAGTGTGCTTCAGTCCTGACTTTCACTTACAAGCCACATTTTCCTACTAACTACTTCAATGCACCACATCCTCTTAGGAAGAGATTACTGTTCTCCTTTCACTACTGCATTTTAACTTCTATTATTGTTATTTGTACTATTCCATCTATACAGGACACAGGGAAATGAACATCCCTACAAACACACCCTTGCACTACCCATGCTCCTCCAGGATCTCATACTCTGTAATAGGAAACAGACTGTATGCGTACAATCATCTATTAAAAGAAGGAATTGATTTCAAGTGTTGTTTTTTATAATTAAAGCATAACGCAGAGGTTACTAATTCTAGATGTACACACCAAAGACTACATTGGGAACACCGTGACAGCAGTGAAATCCAATCTATGTGGCCTGATTTCATACATGAAAGGCAATAGTGCGCTGTGAAATATCCCCTCATCTGCAAGCTGATGCCTGCAATTCCTTTAATGAGGCCAGACATTATTTTATTCCACGATACCACTGGAAGCTAAAAATACAAGTTCTTCTATGGAGAGATAGCTCATTGATTTATATTTATTCTATGCTGTAAATGACTGAGATCAAATCCTTTCTTGCAAGGAGGTTTTGTTATGAGGGAATTACAATTCTGAAAAGGAACAAAAGTGACTGTCCCTGAGGGAGGTGAAGTTGTTCAGCAAGAGAAGGCAGATCACTCAAGGCCATTGTTCCCAGCTTCAACATTTTGCCTAAAGCCATCTTGAGAGAGGGACTGCTTTCATAAGCATTCTGAAGAAGGAGGCTGGAGTGTTCTTTGAAGTCCTGGAGGCAAAGTGCTAATGAAAGGACCACATCCTCACTCCAGTCTCACTTTCTAAAGTCTACACATGTTTTTTCTTAGCAGCTGAAGCACCCTTTTCCCAAGAACAGATGAGAGAAAAAAAGAAGAGAGTTGCTTCATGTTGGCTTAATTCTTCCTTTATCCTCCTTCCCAGGTTAAAAATTGGAAGAAAAAAAGCCTTGGAATCCAGTAGATTAATAGATATCATCCCTATACCTATGTATTTTGAAAATATTCAAATGAGACATTTTGCTTTGTAAAGATAAAAGCTTTCTCTGGACTGTGAACACTTGATTCAGTATTGGAAATAATACAAGAGTGTAGCACATTAGTTGTGGTTTAAAGAGAAGCAATTATTTAAATATTAATTGATATTCAAGGAATACTTGAAAACAAACCTTTTTTTGAACATTTCCTTGTTTAAGTACTACTTTATTAGTGTAAACGCATACTAAGAATTCTACCTGGAACATATTAATGCTTTGCAATGGCACAATCATGTAGAGGAACTTGCTACCATTTTACAATTAGCAAATGTGATTGTTTCTTCTTTTGTCTACAAAATAAATTGAAGGAACATAATTCCTACCACTTTCAGGAACTCATTAGGCACTGTATTATTTTATATTAAACTTAAACTTATTTGGTCACATGTAAAAGCTCCCACAGACTTAAGATCTGAAAAACCTTAAAGGTAGAATTTAGCCTTTTACAGATGTCCTAAACAGCACTCTGGCCTCAGAATCAGCCCTTAAGGCATATGGATCCAGCTGAAAAGCCCATGAGAGTATTTCAGGCATGGAAAGCCAAGACACTCTGGCAAAAAAAAAAAAAAAAAAAAAAAAAAAAAAAAAAAAAATGACCTAAGTGAAAGATCTCCGCAAGTGAGATCCCAGTGGAAAGAACGGGTCATCAAAGAAGGAGGTACCTTTCTCTGAAGTGAGGAGAGAACTTCCACTCTGACTATGACCTTGCCAAAGTATGATCAGAGTCGGTGAACTCAAAAGGCTTCCATAGCCTTGGCAACTCATGACAAGAGCCTAGGGTGATTACTGATGCCATAAACAAGAGTGTCAATTTGTGAAGTCAACAACAGGAGTCACTGTGCAATTACTCCTCATGTAGGATCTCTGTCCTTAATGTGCTATACAGTGTGATTTAATGCTATAACTAGTACTCAAACAGTATTTTTCACTGTGTGTTTCTATGTGGGTGCAAACTGTTGAAATCTTTACTTAATATATGCTAAACTGATCTTCTGTATATAAAGAGAATTGAAAATGAATCTTGATGTTAATGGAAGGGGAGAGGGAGCGGGAAAGGGGAGGGTTGTGGGTGGGAGGGAAGGTATGGGGGGAAACCATTGTCCTCCATAAGCTGTACTTTGGAAATTTAAATTCATTAAATAAATGTTAAAAAAAAAGAAAGTCAAAAAAAAAATTAGCCTTTTAAGTCTTAATATTTCCTGAGATGTGTAGTCCATACACTTGGCTTCCTCAATCACAACCCAAACCATTCCTTCATCTACTCCTACTCCAGTATTACTTTGCTGGTCCTTGTTCTTTGTTAGCATTGTTTGTTCTCCAGGGAATTTGTTTGATTATTTACTGCTGGATTTTCCAAAAATATTGTTTTAAAGATTTACTTATTTATTTGAGAGTCAGAGTTACACAGAGAGAGGAGAGGCAGAGAGAGAAAGATAGGACTTTCACCCACTGATTCACTCCCCAAATGGCCGCAAAGGCCAGAGCTGAATGGGAAGTGAAGCAGCCAGATCTCGAACTGGTGCCCTTATGGGATGCCGGGCATTAACCCGCTGCACCACAGCACTGACCCCATCTTCCTAACATTTGACTCAAGGTCACATCCATGGAAAACATCACTTTGTGTCATAGATTTCTTGGATCTTGTCACTTCAAAATCCCAGCCTTACCATTTCACACATTCCCAGGTGGCTGTATCACAAGTTTAATCCAATCCTCATCAAATTCCTGCATTGAAAGAGGTACCTGAGTCAAGTAAACAAATCTCAATACATGCTGACCCCTTTAGGTAGATGGACTAATAGGCAGTTAGGCTGGATCCGGGTCAGAATGAGAAAAGGGAAAGTCTCCTTATGAGGGTGCAAAATGCACACTTTTCCCCAAAAAAACTTGCTTTAGCAAGATAATAGTGCTGATCCCATTCCTCTGAGTTTCCAGATTTATTACCAGAACAACAAGGAAATAGTGATTCCGTGCTTCTGAGTTTTTAGTTTATCTTGAAAATAGAAAGGCTGTCACCAGTCACACCCTTCCGAAGGCTTTTTTGTTTTATCATAAGCAAGCTAGACAAGATTATAATTCTAGCCTTTCCATGGGTTTTGTTCCCACCTTCTAATTGATTGTTAGATGCAGTTTTTTTGTTTGTTTGTTTTTACCAAATAATTGCAGTTACAAGAGTCCACCATCACAGTTTCTTGGGTTTGCCTCTCTTAGAGCCCTCCTTCTGGTTGCTGTGACAAGGAGATTTCTTATTTAAATAAACTTTACTTTGTTCATTGCATTGTCTGCATGGAAATTCTTCTTCAGTGTGAGACAAGAATTGAAGTCACCATTCCATAACCAGAACACCCTCAACTCCCACCTACCCCACCTCTGGGACTCAACTTTGTCTCATCAATAGGTTGTATAACCTATGAAGACAGTGTTAGTGAATGGTGCCGTCTTATCTAAGGTCCTATCTTAAGCCCCAGGTGCCATTTAGGCTCTGACCCATTTGCCATCTTGTACCACAGCAAGCTTAGGTCCTAAGCCCAGCCTGGCTTACTGGAAGTCAGGTGACAAAAGGTCGAACCACAAGTGTCAACTCCACCCCTGCACCCTAATGGGATTTGCTGCTCCCATTCCCCAGCCCTGCAAGACTGTAACAAGACCTGCTTTCCCACACACTCTCTATCTTATCTCTCTCTCGACCCCTCAATCCAGCCTGTCAGGTTCCCACCCACCCCAACAATAAACTTTTCCTTTAACTCTGGTGTGTGGTGTTTTATGGTGGTCTTTCATTGGTGCCATGGCTCAGATCCAGGCTCTTCTGTTGACCTTGCTCTCCACTAGGGAATGTGAGCTGCTTCAGGATCCTGGGTGTCCGCCAACCACAAAACTCACCCTGGACTCCTTGTTCACCAACAAACCCTCTGTGATTCCCTTCCACACACTGGTACTCCAAATCCTGAGATAAGACAGAGAATGGGGAATTCCCTACTGCAAACTCTACCACAGGTTGTGGTTCCATTCTGCTTCAACTCAAAGTTCTGGTACCAGGTACCACAACCTCCAATGGGCTTTATGCCTCTTCCTGGGCTTTATGCCTTGGGTAACAGTGGGTAAGGGAGGTGACCCCACTCCCTGCTCTGCCTCTTTTTCTCCTCATCAGACTGCTGTTTATACAGGGGATGCCTGCTATTAGCCAGTCTGATCCCATGGATCGCTATGGGAGCTTCCTCACCCCATGTTCCATCTGACTCTCCCCTTGGTTGTCTCTTAAATAATCTTGTTTCTCTGCAACTGGCCCTGAATCTCAAACACCATCATCTCATCTTTCTTGGTAATCAGGTGTGGCCTATGTATAACCTTGAGAACCAGTGAAAATGCCCACTTAATGGCATGTTTAACCCCAATATTATTGATGATCTCTACCACTTCTTTGAGCATTCCAAAAAGTAGAAGATTTCCTATGTCTAAGCCTTTTCCTATCTGCACTCTAAACCGTCTCTCTGCACCTCATGTTCTTCGACTCAGGTTTTCTTAGCTTCCAGAATTCCCACTAAAGAGCCCAAACACCTTCCTTCTACATTTGTTGCTCCAGCTCTCACTACCTCCCCCTCCCACCTGGGAATTCCAAGAAGCAGCATCTGTTTCCACTCCCCCTGTGCCTTGCTCATCCTTATCTCAGAACCAGCACTTGTCCATTTCTGCTCCTACTGCCTTGTCTCATGGTCCTCTCTAAAACCCTCCTCCCAGAGGAGCAAAGGCAAGTTTGGGAACAGACCCTCTTCATGCTGATGTGAATCATCAAATTGACCCATCCCATCCCAAAGGGGAAGATGCTGTCCTATAAGAAGACCCTAAATGCCCATCAACAGTAGACTGGATAAAGAAATTATGAGATATGTACTCTATAGAATACTATACAACAGTAAAAACAATGAAATCCGGACATTTGCAACAAAATGGAGGAATCTGGAAAACATGCTGGGTGAAATAAGCCTGTCCCAAAGGGATAAATATCATATGTTCTCCCTGATTAGTGACAACTAACCAAGCACCAAAAAGGAAACCTCTTAAAGTGAAATGAACACTATGAGAAACAGTGACTTGATCAGCACTTGTCCTGACGGTATTGAACAACTTAATACTTTATCCCTTTTAGTATTTTTGTTTGTTTGTTCTACTTAATACTATCGGGTGAACTCTTTAATTAATACACAGTTATTCTTAAGTGTTGAAACTTAACTGAAAAGTGATCGCTGTTAAATATAAGAGTGGGAATAAGAGAGGGAAGAGATGCACAATTCAGCACATGCTTAATCAGACTTACCCCTAATGGTAGAGTTAGAAACATACCAGGGGATTCCAATTCAATCCCATCAGGTGGAATGTACCAATGCCATCTCACTAGTCCAAGTGATCAATTTCTGTTCACAATTGATCATAATGATAGGACTAAGAACCAAAGGGATCACATAAACAAGAATAGTGTCTGCAAATACTAGCTGATAGAATAAAAAAAGGGAGAGAATGATCCAACATGGGAAGCGGGATACACAGAAGACTCATAGAATGGCGGATGTCCTAAACAGCACTCTGGCCTCAGAATCAGCCCTTAAGGCATGCGGATCCAGCTGAAAAGCCCATGAGAGTATTTCAGGCATGGAAAGCCAAGACACTCTGGCAAAAAAAAAAAAAAAAAAAAAAAAAACACCCTAAATGAAAGATCTCTGTGAGTGAGATCCCAGTGGAAAGAATGGGCCATCAAAGAAGGAGGTACCTTTCTCTGAAGGGAGGAGAGAACTTCCACTTTGACTATGACCCTGTCGGAATAAGATCAGAGTTGGTGAACTCAAAAGGCCTCCATAGCCTTGGCAGCTCATGACAAGAGCCTCAGGTGATTACTGACATTATAAATAAGAGTGTCAATTTGTTAAGTCAACAACAGGAGTCACTGTGCACTTACTCCTCATGTGGGATCTCTGTCCTTAATGTGTTGTACATTGTGATTTAATGCTATAACTAGTACTCCAACTGTATTTTTCACTTTGTGTTTCTATGTGGGTGCAAACTGTTGAAATCTTTACTTAATATATGCTAAACTGATCTTCTGTATATAAAGAGAATTGAAAGTGAAAAAAAAAAAAAAAAAGAAGAAGACCCTAGTTGCCTAGTTGGGATTATAAGTCTTCCAATGGCTTAATTTCCAGACATCATTTGATAACCTACTTATTAGCTGTCCTCAAGAAATCAACCAAGAAGATAAAGTTAAAACAATGGGCCCATCTCAAGAAGGGCCCATTAACTCCACAGCTAAAAATTCTAGAGGTGGTCTTTAAAGTATACAATGAGAGGGATGAGAAAGCCCAAAAGGCAAAATTTCAAATGCTGGCCAAGGCCTTTCAACAACCTGCTGCCTCCAGTAGCCCTGTTGACTGCAGGAGTCCTCTGGACCCATGTTTTAAATGTGGCCAGAAGGACCACGGGGCCAAAACATGCCCCAACCGTAGAGACACACTGGGTCTTTGTCCTAAATGTCACAAGAAGGGTCATTGAGTGGTGGGCTGTCCTCTTGTCCGTTGGGTCAATAGGTCATCCACTTCACCCATGCCCCCAGCTGACCTTCGAGGACTGGCAACCAAGGACTGAAGGAGCCCAGACTCCCACCATGCGACTATGGTCATCACTCCATGGGAGCCCAGGGTAACTCTGATGGTGGCAAACCAATTTCTTTCCTCATTAATACAAGGGCAACTTTCTCAGTCCTTACCCACTATTGGAGGCCTACCTCTACTACCTCAACCTCCATAGTAAGGGTAGAGGAAAACTTACATCTACAGACTTTCAATCTACTCTACCTGACTGCATCCTCTGGCCATCATCCCTGTCCTGCCACTCATCTTCACCCCTCCTCCTCTTGTTCCACTTTTATCATAAGAATAGCAAGAGAGTGATGATTCCATCCTTCTGAGCTCACAGTTTCCTGTAAAGAAGTCACCTTTCCCACCCTCCTAATGGTTGTTTGTTTTATCATGAACAAGTCAGACAGGACAAAGGATTGCAAATCAAGTCTTTTGATGGGTTTTTGGACTATTAGGGTGTTGGCCAAAAACTGTGCTCTGTTGTTCCTTCCTTGGAGATTAATTTGTTGGTGAGACTGAGCATAGCTGGAGTGAGAGCACAGTCTTCAGACTCCATGCCTCAATGAGTTTTTCCTTTACCCCAGATCCTGAAAGGATTTCCATCTCTCTCTGAACCTCTAAATGCTTTCTGTACCTTGCCAAGTCTCCTCAATTCTTACAAACTCAATTTCCTGGTCTCATTAATGATTATTTTCTAGTATTTCATTCTTCAGCTCCAGGTTAACAACCAAAACTGCCTCTCTCTTCCTAAATAACCAAAACTGCCTCTCTCTTCCTCTCCTCTGTTCTGCCACTCTCTTTCTAATGTAGCCACCTTGGCATTATTCCCGCCCCACACCAAGAGGGCCATTCTTCCTGAGAGAAATTTCATGAATTCTACACTCATAAAGCCCTCTACCCAGCAATATCCACATAACCCTGAGAGATATCTGTCCCAATCTATGTGAAATAATGATCAAGATGACTGTCCCTTCAAACTAGCATGCTGATCGGGTTAATTACTATTTACAGACATGTCTCCTTTTCCATAATTGTCCCTTATTCTATCACCTATTTGATTTTCCTTAGGAATCTCTTAAGGGGTGCCCATCTGCTCTGGTGGATGCCCTCTCCATTAAACCAAATATAATGGTGAACAATAACTCCCCAAACTTGTTTTGCAACTTGGTTTACCAGGCTTCTGATAACAATGTGTATCTCTGGTTTAAGAATACCATATAATTGCAATTTTGATCTTAATTCAGATGGAGGCCTGCTATAACATCAGCATCTTCAGTCAACTAAGTGTAATTGTTACATGTAAATTGGGTAAAGGCAAATGATAAATGTGTTTTAGTATAAACATTGGTACTCAAGACCTTATATTCTATAGAAAAACTATTTGGGTTTGTGAACAAATATATTTTCATA
Source organism: Oryctolagus cuniculus (assembly GCF_964237555.1). Taxonomy (NCBI): domain Eukaryota; kingdom Metazoa; phylum Chordata; class Mammalia; order Lagomorpha; family Leporidae; genus Oryctolagus; species Oryctolagus cuniculus. Next base: position 13,422,910 of record NC_091441.1, on the reverse strand, counting down.
AACAGAAACTGGATAAGGAAGTTATGGGATATGTACTCTATAGAATACTATACAGCAGTAAAATAATGAATTCCTGTAATTTGCAACAAAATGGAGGAATCTGAAAAACATCATGTTGAATGAAATAAGCCAGTCCCAAAGGGACAAATATCATATGTTCTCCCTGATCAGTGACAACTAACTGTGCACCTAAAAGGAAACCTGTTGAAGTGAAATGGACACTATGAGAAACAATGACTTGATCAGCCCTTGTCCTGACTGTAAAGGAACAACTTACTATTTTATTCCTTTTGGTATTTTTTTTCTACTTAATACTATTGGTTGAACTCTTTAATTAATACACAATTATTCTTAGGTGTTGAAATTTAACTGAAAAGTGATCCCTGTTAAATATAAGAGTGGGAATAAGAGAGGGAAGAGATGCACAATTCAGCACATGCTTAATCAGACTTACCCCTAATGGTAGAGTTAGAAATGTGCCAGGGGATTCCAATTCAATCCCATCAGGTGGAATGTACCAATGCCATCTCACTAGTCCAAGTGATCAATTTCTGTTCACAATTGATCATAATGATAGGACTAAGAACCAAAGGGATCACATAAACAAGAATAGTGTCTGCAAATACTAGCTGATAGAATAAAAAAAGGGAGAGAATGATCCAACATGGGAAGCGGGATACACAGAAGACTCATAGAATGGTGGATGTCCTAAACAGCACCCTGGCTTCAGAATCAGCCCTTAAGGCATGCGGATCTAGCTGAAAAGCCCATGAGAGTATTTCAGGCATGGAAAGCCAAGACACTCTGGCAAAAACAAACAAACAAACACAAACCTAAGAGGTACCTTTCTCTGAAGGGAGGAGAGAACTTCCACTTTGACTATGACCTTGTTTAAATAAGATCAGAGCTGATGAACTCTAAAGGCCTCCATAGCCTTGGCAGCTCATGACAAGAGCCTCAGGCGATTACTGACAACGTAAATAAGAGTGTCAACTGTTAAATCAACAACAGGAGTCACTGTGCACTTACTCCCCATGTAGTATGTCTGTCATTAATGTGTTGTACTATGTTAATTAACGCTATAAGGCTATTTGGATTATACTACATGTAATGTCAAGATGTGAAGTGGTGTACTTTATACTTTGTGTTTCTGTGTGGGTGCAAACTGTTGAAATCTTTGCTTACTATATAATAAATTGATCCTCTGTATATAAAGATAATTGAAAATAAATCCTGATGAAGAATGGGTGAGGGAGTGGGAAATGGGATGGTTATGGATGGGAGGGCAGATATGGGTGGAAAAAGCCTCTATAATCCAAAAGTTGTACTTTGGAAATTTATATTTATTAAATAAAAGTATAAAAAAAAAGAAAGTAACTAAGGCTGAAATTCAATGTGTTATTCAGAAAATGCTGTCTTAATTTGGAGATATTTTTTTGAAAGGCAGAGTTATACAGTGAGAGAGTGACAGAGAGAAAGGTCTTCCTTCCGTTGGTTCACCCCTAAAATGGCCACCACAGCTGGTGCGTTATGCCAATCCAAAGCCAGGAGCCAGATGCTTCCTTAATTTGGAGATTTTTTAAAGGCTATTTCAAAATGTAAATCAAGGGCATCAGCAGATGGAAAAAGATCCCAAGTATAGAAATATGTTTTTGGTAAGGATGGTTAAGAAGGAAAGAGTTTTCTTTTTGAATAAAGGACATGGTTTGTAAGAATTACTTTATCCTGATTGCAACTTTATTCCAGACTGAAATAAAAAGATAGAAAGCTTTAAGTTAGTTGCAGAAGGTGTGTGGAAGTCACAGAAGGTTATGAAAGAAAGAAATTTTGGGGTATGAAAGCTATTAATCTATTTTACTTTGACACAGCATTAGAATCTGATCCTCTGTTAAAGCAATGAGGATTTTTCAATACCTGTATGTTAGTAAATATTTTAAAATCATCTTAAAAAATCTGTTTAAAACCTGCAGTATCTCATTTTAATAGATTTTCTTTAATTAGTGGCTCTGTTAGTTTTCTAGCCAGCTCCAGTAAGCTATTTACTCTTTCCTAGTTCTGACTCTGTTAAAATTGTCCAAGTTATGGGATAATTCTATGTACTAACTCTTACATTAAAGGTTTTATTTCCAAATTTTGGGATGACTGAAGAGACACAGATTTTGTGTTCTGTTAAAGTAATCTATTGTGTTCTTTTAATGTTCCTATTAAGTTCTGATTGTTTAAAAGCAGCTGAATTTTTTCTGGTTTGTTTAAATATATACTCATTCTAAAGCATCTGAATAATCACCTTGCAATGATGATCAAATTTGGTCTATTTTATGTTATGATGTTAAGGGATTCTATTTCTATGTGATACTTTAATCCTCCTTGGCATCCTTGACAGGCATTCAAAAATCAAAGTTACAAATTTTTGGACTTTGATATTTCCAGTTGGGCCCCTGGGAATATCAAAAGATATATGTCTCTCATCTTGTAGATATACCAATAAGGCTATTTGGATTATACTACATGTAATGTCAAGATGTGAAGTGGTGTTAAATTTTAGAGCTATGATAATATAAAATGCTACTGATACAAATGTCCAAAAGTTAAAAAGTCTAATTATCTTGTGTTACCAGACATGATGGTTATCTTACTGGTAATTAAAAAACTATTACTGAAACTGCTTTATTATACTATCTTGTATAGAGCTAGGTCTCATAACTGGAAAGGCTTAAAGCCCACCTGATTATTATTAAGTGCCTTCTGTCAGTTTCTATTTTCTTCTCAATGGGAAAATTTGCTCATGTTTTATGCAACACCTTTCTTAGGCCTTCTAATATTGACTCTGTCTTTTGTTTTAGACCCCGTCTGTCCCATTTTGGGCTTTATTCCTTTGTAATCATACCCTCTACTCTTATATCAATGGCTCTACTCCTGGCCCATGTGTATTGGTGGTCCTCTCCCCAACTAAATGCTTTGTGATTATTCACAATTTTTTCCAAAGACAAGCCCCTCTACCTGCAAGAAATGAGTGGCCTTTCTCTCAGTTTTGGTTGGGATCAGCTTCACAGCATCCCTCTCCTCAGTAGTGATCTCATGAACAGCTTTGGGCCACAACATTATCTCAGCCAACCAACTCCAAAAGCAACTCCAGTAGTTACAAGAGGAGGTCACTAGGCCAATTGAGACCTCAGCTGATGCCATTTGAGGTCTCCAAAGCCAAGTCACCTCACGAACAGGCGTGGTACTACAGAACAGAATACAAGTTTTAACCTTTAAAACAGCTAAAACAAAATGGGGAAACGTGTTTTTCTTGGAGAATATTTCTATTATGTAAATCAATTGAGCCAGGTAAAGCAAAATGTTAAAATGCTCCAACAAATTGCCACATCTATTAAACAATCTGCTCTAGGGTGCAAAAACTTCTCCTCTCTCCCTCCCTATGGAGCCCTCTCATCACTTGGTTAATGCTGATCCTAGGATCATTGGTTACTATTCTTACTCTGGCTTTTATACTACCTTTTCTGTTTCAGTGTTTACAGGAGCTGATTATGGAATGAACCAATGCCTTCACCAACCAGGTGGTCAATCAAATGCTACTACTTGGGATATACTTGGCTCCCCTTCCAAGGAGACAACAATTTGAGATATCACTCCATCAGTGGATAGTGACTCACCACCCCATGTCAGCAGGAAGTAGCTCTAGAAGATAGATCATCATTCCTTCATCCCTCCCGGTCTTTTGGGGCCAATGTAATCCCACACGTCTGCTTAAAAAAAAGGAGGGAATGTTAGAGAAATGATGCCATCTTATCTGAGGTATCATCGTAAACCCTGGGTTCCACTTTCAGCCCTGGCCAAGTTGCCATCTTGTAAAATAAGCTTTAGCCCTAAGCTCACACTGGCTTACTAAAAGTCTGGTGACAAAAGATCCAACCACAAGCATCAACTCCATCCACATTCTAATGGGATTTGCTGCTCCCACTTCCTTACCTCTGCAAAGCTATGACAGGATATGCTTTCCTGCACTCTCTCTTCTCTATCTCTCTACCCTTCTCCTCAGACTACTGGGTCTCCCCCACCACCACCAACAATAAACTTTTTCTTTAACTCTGATGTTTGGTGTGTTTTGTGATGTCCTTTAAAATAGCAGAATTAAAGTCATGAAAGCAGAAAGCATGTGGACTATTAAGTAAATGACAAGTCTTTTGGAAAAAAATGCTTCTCTGAAAACACAGATATCAAAAAATTAAGGTAGAATCACATTGACAAATATCTTAAAACTTGGATATTTTTAGACCAATAATTTCTCACTGAGCTGTGACAACACTTTGGGATATCTTGACAAATTGGTTTCTGTAATATAATTACTGCATAATTGCATTCATAAAACCTTAGAATGAATTTATTTTCAAAAAATAAAAATGAAAACCATTTTAAAGTTTTTCATCCTTTCTCGCCCTGTCCCATGTTTCTTTACTGGGCCACCCACCAATTTGGTAATCATTCTTTCATGAATGTTAATGTAGACTTTACAAGGCAAAAAAGCAACAGTGATTTTGAGCATAAATGTATTAAATTCTAATTTTTAATATTATTCTGAAATAGTATACAAAAGCTGTGAATTTTCTGAAACTACAATAAAAATATCTTTCTATCTTAGAATCACTGTCTCTGTGGACAGAAAGGTAAAGAAAATCCTTCTGTTTGTAGCCTTGAGTATGCATAGTGTCCAGCAAGTTATATTGTGCAAAAAATTAGCTTGTCTAAAGTTGTTGTGAAGATGCATGGCTTCCTAAAGAAAAACTGCTCAAAGTGTTTGATGTGAAAGGTATTGTCTCTTTTAGAGTGGGATGGCTTCTCTCTCTGTGTGTCTTGTTCTCTCTCTTATTTATTAAGAATGAAACCAAATCCTATAATGTTAAGGAAGCCTCTCTCCTGTCTCCTTTAGCCCTAAGTGTAATTGCCTCTCCTTTATCAAAAGGAATTCACTGACTGAGGGAGTGATATAGCTGGCCTGACAAGGTTCTAATCACCAGATTCAAGGAGTCACTTGCTTCTCCAATAGATAAGAAGCTTGATGGCCAGTATTGTCCTGGGTGGTCTGTGTAGGGAAATTCAAAACCTGGCCAGAATGTAGCTGCCGCTTACATATAACTCCCAGATCAACTAGAGCCCATCTGCCATCATAAATTCCCTAAGGAGCATGGCATCACTGTTCAATCAAAAGAAGCTCATAAGCACAACTTACAAACCAGGAATTGGACACAAGTTGATCAACACCTCTTAGCCCCAATTTCAATCTATAAGCATCTTCACTCGTAATTGCTTGGGGAACCTTGGAATTAAGCCATAGCTGCTCAGATCCTTTCTCTGCCCTTAGCCATAAATACCTACTTTCTTCTACCACCCTGTTGTCAGTGGTTGACTTTTTTGCATGTCAAGTGAGCAGATCTGATTTGGAGGTTCTTCAGCGACATCTCCAACTACTTTGGGGTGTTGGTCTGTAACAGGGGTCAAGCTGGATGAGAGCAACTCTATTGGAGACTTAATTGAATGTTTTCATGAACGAACAGCAGGTTTTTCTTTAATGATTTTTTTTTTTTTTAATTTGTGAAATTCCTCCCAGGGCTTTATCAACACAGTGTTAATTGGACTTAATAGTCCCCCCACCCCCTGCCCATCCAGGGCTGGGAGAGCTGGGAGAGTCCCCTGTTGTGTCCCTAGGGGAAGAATGGTACCCACCTACAAGGTTATGGGACACAGGCAAGACTTTGATGTGTAAATGCTGGGCTGCTTCGAAGATATGTGCCTATATTTCTTCCTTCATTCAACTGTACAAACTTCCCATTTTTGATCTTTGCCACCTCTCATACAAGTAAGCTAATGCCTATATTCCTATCTAACATAATCACAAGTTAACAGTTTTAACACTAAAGTATTAATTTTGATTGACAAAGAATGGTAACCAATGGCAGGAATTGATTTTATATCTCAGAATGACTGACATTGGAGGAAAAGGTGTTTTTTTTGTTGTTGTTATTGTTTTGTTTTTTAACTGGCAGAGTTAGACAGTGAGAGAGAGACAAAGAGAAAGGTCTTCCTTTTTCTGTTGGTTCACCCCCCAAATGGCTGCTACGGCTGGTGCACTGCGCCTATCCGAAGCCAGGAGCCAGGTGCTTCCTCCTGGTCTCCCATGCTGGTGCAGGGCACAAGGACCTGGGCCATCCTCCACTGCACTTCTGGGCCACAGCAGAGAGATGGACTGGAAGAGGAGCAACCGGGACAGAATCTGGCACCCTGACAGGAACTAGAACCTGGTGTGCCGGCGCCGCAGGCGGAGGATTATTAGTCTAGTGAGCTGTGGTGCCGGCGGGAAAAGGGTTTTGATGGTTGTGGTTATTTGTGCAGATGTTCAATCTGTACTTCCAGAATGTATTGGAAGAATAGATTGTAATATATATGCCATAAATTGGAGGATTTATCTGCTTTTCCCATGCAGCCCTTACACAACATTGTGTTTTCTAAAATATATATAAAATAGGTATTATATATCAAAAATATATTTAAAGAATACTTACATCGTCTATTTTTTTTTTTTTTTGACAGGAAGAGTGGACAGTGAGAGAGAGAGACAGAGAGAAAGGTCTTCCTTTGCTGTTGGTTCACCCTCCAATGGCCGCCGCAGCCGGCGCACCGCGCTGATCCAATGGCAGGAGCCAGGAGCCAGGTGCTTTTCCTGGTCTCCCATGGGGTGCAGGGCCCAAGCACCTGGGCCATCCTCCACTGCACTCCCTGGCCACAGCAGAGGGCTGGCCTGGAAGAGGGGCAACTGGGACAGAATCCGTCGCCCCGACCGGGACTAGAACCCGGTGTGCCAGCGCCGCTAGGCGGAGGATTAGCCTAGTGAGCCACGGTGCCGGCCACATCATCTATTATTACATCACCTAGAAAAATACAACTTCATTTAAAGAGAAAGATAAAAATAAGACTGGCTTTGGAGATCAAACGCTAACAAGAACAGTACAATCTTTACGTACAAGAATTGATTATGGGGCCGGCACTGTGGCTCACTTGGTTAATCCTCTGCCTGCAGCGCCTGCGTCCCATATAGGTACCAGTTCTAGTCTCGATTGCTCCTCTTCTAGTCCAGTTCTCTGCTGTGGCCTGGGAAGGCGGTGGAGGATGGCCCAAGTGCTTGGGTACCTGCACCTGCATGGGAGACCAGGAAGAAGCACCTGGCTCCTGGCTTCGGATCGGCGTAGCTCCAGCCGTAGCAGCCATCCGGGGAGTGAACCAACAGAAGGAAGACCTTTCTCTCTATCTCTCTCTCTCACTGTCTAACTCTATCTGTCAAATTAAAAAAAAAAAAAAAGAATTGATTACTAGACAGGATCAGTATTTTAAATATTTCATAAACAATTAACAGTAGGTACAGTTAGAGAGACATAGTTGTTTTCAAAACATTCCCTTCATCATGTACTGATTGATATTTTTTTTCCATGGAGAAAAATTAGGACTATCAATGAGCTGGTAGTTAATCTTCCTTGGCAGAAATTCTCTTCCCACTGTATCTCATAGCCTTTTCTTTTGAATTACTATCATTCCATTAATCACAAAGCTCCTTTAGTATGTTAAAGGAATTAGGTGTACCTTACCTTTCTTACTCAACTGTAAGTATCTTGAAAGTATCTATGTTGCTGTCAATCAATTTTCAATATACTTGGAGGCTGGGCAATGTTTTTATTGATTATATATGTACACACACAAGCACACACATATATTATTAACCTCATTTTAAATGATACAAATTATGTATGATATTTTTATTTCCTTTTAACAACTTTATTTCCTTTAACTATATATATAATAACTATATATAGAGAAAATATATATATTTATATATATATTTATAAGAATATATATATATAGGAAATAACTATATATAGTTAAAGGAAATAAATATTATAAATAAATAAAATACATCATATATATATATATATATATATATATATAAGATGTATTGCCTATAACAAACCTGAGGGCTATTCTCAACTCTTTTTACATGTGGAGAAAATTAGGCAATGAAAAATTCAATGAGTTGCTTCTGTTCATATAGTCAGGAGGGAGCTAATACAGGAGTTGAACCAGGTAATTGTTTTCAGACAAATATATATTTAAGAATTTATGTAATTTTCAATTTCTGTTTAATTTATTCATATTTGTCGCTCCCCCTCTTCATGGAGGAACGACACTAAACCTGCCTAGGCTTCATATCCGAGTCACGGCACCATTATGTCGCTCCCCCTCTTCGTGGAGGAACGACACTAAACCCTGCCTCCGGCACCTTTTCTGTCCGGCTTTTCTCTAGGCTCTTTGCTAGTCTCTCTCTCTGGTATTTTCCCACTTCTTCCCGTTTCTTCCCTCCTAGGTTTCCTATCCGAGTCACGGCACCATTATGTCGCTCCCCCTCTTTGTGGAGGAACGACACTAAACCCTGCCTAGGCTTCATATCCGAGTCACGGCACCATTATGTCGCTCCCCCTCTTCGTGGAGGAACGACACTAAACCTGCCTAGGCTTCCTATCTGAGTCACGGCACCATTATGTCGCTCCCCGTCTTCGTGGAGGAACAACACAGGACCCTGCGCTGTTCTTTTGTCTTCTCGGCCCTTCCCGGGTTTGCTGCTGGTTCTTCCCAGGTTGGCTACCATCCCTTCCACCTCCATGGAAGGGCGGTTCCCCCTAGCCACTTTCCCCACTTCCGCAGGAGAGCGGCACACCGCCGGCCGGCTCGCTCGGGGGCTGCACAGGTGTTCCTTCAGATAGATGTTCCTGGTGCATGGTGTCTCTCTCCTCCTTTATATTCCTCTTCCACCAATCCCAACTCTGCCACCCACATGCCAAGTACGCTGCTCTCCTCCAATCAGGAGCAGCTCCTGCAGCTTGTCAAGTTGGTGAAAGGCAGCTGGGTAGAAGCTGTTTGCTCCTCTCCCAGCGCCATATTGTGGGAGAGCAGATGCATAGAATAAGTCTTAATTCCAGTAACTTAGTCTAGTCCGAGTTGCTCCCAGTTGCTCCCCACAATATTCATTCATTCATATACATATTCATATATCTGTTTTTATTTGTTTAACTGTATTTGTATATGGAATTTTAATTGCAAAAAACAAGTACATTGTAAAAAAATCAAAATAAGTGGCAGGTGTAGTGGTGTAGCTGGTAAAACTGCTGCCTGTGATGTTTGGATCCCACATGAGTGCCAGATCGTGCCCTGGCTGCTCCACTTCCAATCTAGTTCCCTGCTAATACATCTGAGAAAGCAGTGGAATATGGCTCAAATACCTGGGCCTTGGGTTCTTGAACCAAGGTAGGAGACCTGGAAAAAGCTTCTGGATCGTGGCTTCAGCCTAGCCCAACCATGGCTGTTGCAACCATTTGGGGAATGAACCACCAGATGGAAGATATATCTTTCTTTCTCTTTCTTTCTTTCTCTCTGCCTCTCTCTGTAACTCTGCCTTTCACAAAAATAAAATACATCTTTTTTTTAAAAAAAAAAAGTCAAAATAATAAGTCACTTTCATAGAAAATGAATGTCTAATAATCGTACCTTGGAGAAATAACCACTGTTAGTAATTAAATGTGTATTCAAGATTTTGAATACATATGCTATACATCATGAGACATAGAGGAATTTTAACAGCAACATTGTTCACAGCAATAAAGCAATGGGAACAACATAAATGTCACTTGACAGGAAAAAGATTAGTACAATGAGGTGCAATTGTGATGGAGTGCTATGTTTGTCTTACCCTGGATATCCCAGGAAACAGACCCTGAAAGCAGGGTTATGTAATTTATTGGGAAATTGATAACAGAAAGATGGAGTAAGAGATTGGGACAGTGACACTGAAAAGAGGAGAAGTCAACAGAGTGCATTAAAGAGATATTTACTGCTGCAGGCCACTGGGGCTCATTCCCCTTGGAGACACTCCAGGGAACAGTATGGAATGGATGTCAGAATGTCACTAGTAAAATGTCAATTCATTTTTTCACTGTAGGCAGCTGGCATTCACAAACATACTATTTGTGACCTCAATGACATGGTCGAAGTCAAGGATTAGCAAGTTTCAGATGATCATGTATAATTCCAACTCAATTCACTCCTACTTCTAAGCCTTCCTGGTGTCTGCCTGTTAATAATCTGGCCTTGTACAACGACAAGTTCAATCAATACACGGAGACATGGATGAATAGGAAACAAATTTACATAGATGGATAGATAGATAGATAGATAGACAGACCAAACTATCATAGCCTCTGACCCAGGGCCCTACATGTAAGTCAGCTGTGGCTTCTAAAACATAATAGTATCAGCCTTAACATAAGTCTTTCAAATTTGAGCAACATGATAATATGATGGATAAGGGATCATTGAAACAGAACATGCCATTATGTTGTCATGAGAAACAAAGATCTGAATGCCTCCTAGGTGGGAGCAGGGAGGATCATTTAATGAAAGTCAGTCTTCATTGCAGATAGGCAAATAAATGGATCTCAGCTCCAGTCATCGCTCACTTAACTGATGAATGATGAGCCAACACAAAAAGCAAGTTCCCTTTAGATTGATTCCCAGTCTATCAGAGCATGGTCTCTTTGATATCCACTGTTTTATAATCTATATTTTGTACTTTTTGATGTGTTTTTGTGATCTAGACATTGCTCTTACTATCATCTTAGTCCTCCCTATAAATTGAGTTCATGTGATTCCGCTCGAAAAGATATTCACCTATATCAAATGAGCACTTGAATAAGATGCTCCCATTTCATTTTCAGCTGATTTAAACCAGCAGCTGGGCTCCAATTTGCAAGTTGAATTTTCCTGCTTTAAAATGCCACAGCCACAAACTAATACAAAATTCGCTTTCCTTAATTCTCCCAGGATTTGATATCTTGGAATAGGGGTTGAGTAAAGGAACATTCGTATTTATTTCTTGAAGGGCTTGAAAATTATCTTCCCTTAAAAATGGAGAACAATTTCAAGTGATGTGTGTGCATGTATAAATTTAAACTGCATATGTACACCCAGAATAAAATCACACAAGGCAAGATGATTATGTTTTATAATTGAAGATTTTGCATTGAATGTATTTCCCTACATCATATCTATGACATTTAAACTACTGAGATCCAGAAAGCCTGCATAAGTAGACAAGTCATAAAAAGAACACATTTTAATATAGTAAATATATAAATAATTAAAGGTTCACAACCATTTTTAATATCCTACATATTAACAATCACCTGAAGAATAATAAATGGCAGAATATTATTCATATATCACATTTTTTCATTTAACAATTCAAAATTTAAAGGTGAAGACTCATAATTGAATAAACAAGTTGAAGTTTCATACACTGTTAGTATGTAATGTATTCTGATGTTATTTTGCCAGTATTAGTTGTTTAAATTATTTTCTATTTCTCATATATAATATAATATTTTAGAAATGAACAAGATATTTTAAAACAAGAATTATAGAAGAGAAAATATAATAGCTTACCACCTAGACACATAAATTTCCTTGTCATGAAATGTTTGATAAGATATCTGTGTAATATAATTTTTAAGATCTAACTAGTTTCATAGTCTTCCTCATAATTGTCTTTAGAGTAACACAATGTACAATGTAATGTTTGGACCTAATTCTTCTGGTGAATTCACTAGTATATCATTGACAACACAATGGACAGGTTCAGTAACAATTCATAAATCAACAGAGCTTTTCTCACTGGTATCATTCACACATGCCAATATCAGCCATCTTCCTCTCTTAATGCTTCCTGTGTTACCTAAAGAACAAAATCTGGGGTGGGTATTGTTGTACAGTGACTAAGCATTGCTTGGGACACCTGTATTTCATGTAAGAGTGTCTAGTTTGAGTCCTGGCTCCTTTTCTTCCAATTCTATATCTCATTAATGCAACTAGGAAAACAGCAGATAATGGCCCAAATGCTTGATTTTCTGTTACCTACATAGAAGACCTAGATAGTGGGCCGGCACTGTGGCTCAATAGGCTAATCCTCCGCCTGCAGCACCGGCACACTGGGTTCTAGTCCCAGTCGGGGCGCCGGATTCTGTCCCAGTTGCTCCTCTTCCAGTCCAGCTCTCTGTTGTGGCCCGGGAGTGCAGTGGAGGATGGCCCAGGTCCTTGGGCCCTGTACCACATGGGAGACCAGGAGAAGTGATACACTAATACTCTCAGGCTTGATGAGTCAGGCTTGTAGTCTCTTATGAAGCATCGCGAGGTGCAATGCCCATTGCCCAAAGCTGTGTGGACAACAAGACTTGTGTTAGAACTGACTTTCTGGTATTACTGACACTTCGTTGCTTACATGTGGTCCTTTAATTGGAGCAGCAATGCAGGTAGAGAAGAAGAGGATTCAACTGCAGACACAGAGGAGCTGGGGGGATAGGGAGTTTGGTGAGGAAGCCCATCTTCCCTTCAAGGTTACACAGTCCTTGCCTCTTGCCTCTCCAAGTTTTCTGGCCTCTCGGGTCTATCCACTGATTCCTAAAATGAACTGACAAAGCGCTGCAGAACGTTTTCGCAGCCCTCCAGGTGACCTCACCCTCTTTGAAGTTACTAACAACTTTCAAGAAATCCACTTAATCTTGTTTTTTTTCTTTTAATTATTCACAAGAGCACAACATGTCTGGCACCTCCTCCAAAAATCCAAGTCCCATTATTCCGTGGAAATATGCCTGCTTGAGGAACCAAAGATAGGAGCCCTGTGTTGCTATCCCTTTTCTTTAAAAGTATAATAGATCACTATAATAAACCAAAATAAAAATCAGGTAACACAATGAATAAACTTATGCATGTGAAACAGTACAAGTTTCATGAAAAAGTTTAACATCTGGTGTTGGAGATAAATTGGATTTTTTTTTTCTTATGACTCCATACATATGTCAATTATTTTAGAGTCACATCTTTTGGTAGAAAGAATATAAACAAAAAATATTTTAATAAAGGGAAAAAGTGATTAAATATCACTACAGAGGGTTGGTAACATTGTGGAAAAATCAGAAAACCTACTTTTTCGGTTTGCTTAATGATCTGGGAAATTAAAGCATTCAAAAATGTCTCTTCTCTATTAGTTTGTGCTCATATGTCCATAGTATAGGGTATGTTGTGTTGAGTTTAAACAAAGCAAAACAGTCAACTCTAAAAGAAGGTTAAAAATGTTATGCCACAGGGTCTGCACTGCGGTGCAGTGATTAAAGCCATAGTCTGCAGCACCAGCATCTCACATGGGCACTGGTTCAGGTCCCACTGCTATGCTTCCAATCCAGCTCCCTGATGGTGCAGCTGAGAAAGCAGCAGAAGTTGCCCAAGTCCTTGGAACCTTGCACCTACGTGGGAGACCAGGAAGAAACTGCCTGGCTCAACCCCAGTCCTTGTGGTCATTTGGAGAGTGAATCAGCAGATGAAAGATCTCTCTGTGTGTCTCTCCTTCTCTCTATCTGTAACTTTGCCTTCAAATGAATTTTTAAAAATCCATTTAAAAAGATCCTCAGGGACAAAGAGGGAGAGAGAGAGAGAGAGAGAGACAGAAAGAGGAATAGATAAATAGAGAAAGCCCCTATTCACTGATCAATTTATCAAATGCCTGCAAAAACTTAGGCTGGCCCTGTGGAAGCTGAGAACTGGGAACTTATTCTATGTATCCCATGTGGGTAGCAGGAATACAACTACTTGAACCATCACTGTGGTTTCCCAGGGTCTGCAGCGACAGGAAGCTTGGATCAGGAGCTGGAGCCAGGAATACATCCAGGTACTGGAATGTGGGAGATGGATGTCTCGCCTGGCATTTTAACCACTAGACTAAAAGCTCACCATACATTTTGTTCTTTTTAAAAGATTATTTATTCAAAAAGATAGAATGAGAGAGAGAGAGAGAAGAAGAAGAAGAGGAGGAGGAGGAGGAGAAGGAGGAGGAGGAGGAGCAGGGAGGGAAAGAAAGAGATTCCCATCTGTCAGTTTACTCCGACAATGCCTGCAACAACTAGGTTGGGCCAGGTCAAAATCAGGAGCCAGGAACTCCACCGAGGTCTTTTTTTTTTTTTTTTTTTTTTTTTTTTTTTTTTTTTTTTCCAGGCAGAGTTAGACAGTGAGAGAGAGAGAGAGAGACAGAAAGAAAGATCTTCCTTCTGTTGGTTCACCCCCCAGATGGTGGCTATGATCCGGAGCCAGGAGCCAGGTGCTTCCTCCTGGTCTCCCATGTGGTACAGGGCCCAAGGACCTGGGCCATCCTCCACTGCACTCCCGGGCCACAACAGAGAGCTGGACTGGAAGAGGAGCAACTGGGACAGAATCCAGCACCCCAACTGGGACTAGAACCCGAGGTGCTGGCACCGCAGGCGGAGGATTAGCCAAGTGAACCATGGTGCCGCCCAAATACCTTGATCTTAAGCAAAAGTTTTTGATCTAAATCTGCCTTAGAGGCCCATGTGAACAAAAGAATACAGGTAGACACCATTTCACAGACTTTGGAAAAGCAAAAGAGATTACAGCTTGAAGTATTCTTGCTTAAAATGTAGCTCCATAAAGGAACAATATTCTCTGTTTTTGTTTCATGTTGTTTTTCTCCCTTTCAGAATTAAGTGATGTGGACTACCAGATATAGATGAGTTAGAAAGTATTTAAGATTGTCCTCAACAAGAGCTGTTTAATAGAGGCACTCAGTAATGTATCTGCATACAGCAAGGCCTACAGAGATTTTTGTAACTGAAACATGAAAACAGGAATGGCTCTGAGCACAGAGCTGAAGAAATGACTTTGATTTTTTCTAATAATCACATCCTATGTCATCACAAGATCATGTAATCAAAATAAATACTATAAAAAAGATTGTTTTGTTATATTTTACATAAATGTAAGATAGTAATTACACATTATCAACACTATGGTATTGTTCCAGGTCACTGTCATATTAAAAGTAGTTTGGGGCAGGCATTTGGTGCTGCAGTTACGACACTGCTTGGGACTCCCCCATCTCATATGGGCGTGTCTGAGCCTGACCCCAGTTCTGCTCCCAATGCAGCTTCCTGCTGGAATGTGTGCCTGGAAGGCAACAGATGATGACTCAAGTACCTGGGTCTCTGCACCTATGTGGGAGGCCAGCACTAACTTTGGCTTGGCTGAGCTATTGGGAACTTTGGGAATGAAATAGCCAATGGAAGATCTCTCTCTCTTTGTGTCTATAAATCTCTGGTTTATTGCTCTTCAAATAAATTTAAAATTAATACTTTAAAATTTAAAAAAATGTGTGGAACAGTGAAAATGAACCTAATATATTTGAAACAATTAATAAGCACTGGTCAAATTAATTGATGCATGTACTTAATAAAACTGATACAGTTCCTAGAAACTTAGAATCAAATATAGTCTTGCAATTAAAAATAATTCCACAATAAAATAGTATGAAGATTTCTCATGGAAATTAAACTTTAAATACTTGTTTAGTAGGATGATCACATAGAATATGGTTACACAGTAATGCAGAAGTTCACTTAGTGTAAGGCTTACATCTCACACAAAAGAATTATAGTCATAACTACCATGACAGGAGTTGTTCTGGAACTAATAAATTCAGAATTCATTATGTCTGCATACCTTTTCTTTTCCTAATTAGGCAAGATAAAGAAGACTAATTAGTATTTGTCTCTTCTTTTTGGCTACTGTGCTCACATAAATTTTAAATAAGTATTTATTTAGGAAAAGATACTTTTTATATATGGTTTGGGTATCTATGGGAGCATAAACATACTCTATCGTTCACTAATATTAGAATATTAGACATTTTGCTTTAGGCTATAGCAACCATCTCTAGACTAATTCTAACGAAATAATAGAGAAAGTCATTTCTTATAAACTCATCACAAATTTTTTCTTTAAATGTTTTAAGGAGTTTGATTCTAATTTTTTTTAAATTTTGAATTTAATTGACTTTTTCTTTTTACTTATAAAAAGAAAATAGATTTCATGTATTTCCTGTATACAATTTTAAGACCATAATGATACTTCCCACCCTCCCTCTTCCTTCCTTCCTCTCTTTTTTTTCTTTCTTTTAACATTTATAATGACTTAAAATAATTTAAGGTCACGGGTTTAATCCTCCACTAAATATAGCATTCAACAACTGGAAAGTAGAAAGATCACTGTTCCACAGGACTATAGACAAGGGCTATAAATAATAATCAAATCTCAAGATATCAATTTCATTCACATAATTACACTGTTTTTGTACTCTATATATTAACTACAAATCAAAGAAAACATCTGATATTCATCTTGGGGACTGGATTATTTCACTAAGCATAATTGTCTCCAGTTGTATCCATTTTGTTGCAAAAGTTAGGATTTCATTACTTTTTATGGCTAAGTTGCATTCCATCATGCATATGTACCACAATTTATTTATCCAGTCAACAGTTGATGAACATCTGGATGGATTCTATATCTTAGCTATTGTAAATTGAGCTACTATATATAGATAACTTTTTCTTATGTTGATTTCATTTCCTTTGGATAAATTTCAAGGTCTGGGATGGCTGAGTCATACAGTAGATCACTTTTCAGATTTCTGGGGAATCTGTATATGGTCTTCCATAATGGTTTCACTAGTTTACATTCCCAACAGAGAATTAGGGTCCCTTTTTCTCAACATGCTTGCCAGCATTTGTTACTTTTTGATTTTTGGATGATAGTCCATGTAACTGAGGTGAGGTGAAACTTCATTGTATTTTTTATTTCAGTCTCCTTGATAGCTAGTGATCCTGAGCATTTTTTTCATGTGTCTGTTGGCAATTTGTATTTCATTCTTTGAAAAAATACTTATTCATGTACTTTGACCATTTTTTAACTGGATTGTTGGTTCTGTTGTTGAGTTTCTTGAGCTTCTTAAATATTTTAGATATTAATCCTTTGTCAGATGAATAGTTTACAAATGTTTTCTCCCATTCTGTTGGTTGCCTCTTCACTTCATTCTTTCCCTTGCTGTGCAGAAGCTTCTTGGCTTGATGGAATCTGATTTGTCTATTTTTGCTTTTATTGCACGTACTTCTAGGGTACTATCCAAGAAGTCTTTGCCTATACTGATATCTTGCAGCATTTTCCTATGTTTTCCTTTAGCAATTTGAAGGTTTCAGGTCTCAAGTTTATATTGGTCATCCATTGTGAGGTGATTTTTCATATAGGGTGTAAGGCAGGGGTCTTGTTTCATACTTCTGCATGCAGAGATCCAGTTTTCCAACACTATATATTGATGAGACTGTCCTTCTTCAGGGAGAGATTTTAGGTCATTTGTCAAAGATCAGTTGGTTGTAGATGCATGGATTAATGTCTGGGCTTTCTATTCTCTTCTGTTGCACTACATGGCGATTTTTGTGTTAGTTCCAGGCTGCTTTGATTATAACTGCCCTGTAGTATTTCTTGAAAACTGGTGTTGTGATGCTTCTAGCTTTGTTTTGATTGTTTAAAATTGCCTTGGTTATTTGGGGTCTCTTTTGTTGCCACACGAATTTTAAGAGCATTGTGTCTAGATTGGAGAAGAATGCCCTTGGTATTTTGATTGCATTGAATCTGTAAACTGTTTTTTGTAGAATGGGCATTTTGATGATATTAATTATTCTAATCCATGAGCATGGTAGGTTTTTCCATTTTTTGGTTTCTTCTATTTCTTTCCTTAAAGTTTAATAATTTTCATTGTAGAGTTCTTTCAAGTTTATAGTTAAATTTATACCATGCTATTTAAATTTTGGTGGATATTACGATTGAGACTGATTTTACAAGTTCTTCCTCTAGGATGGCATTGTTTGTATATACAAAGTCTACTGATTTTTAAAGTTATTTCATATCCTGCAACTTTACCAATTCTCTTACAAGTTCCAGTAGTTTCATAATGGAGACTTTTGCTTCCCCTATTTAAGGATCATGTGATCTGCAAACATGGGCAATTTGATTTATTCCTTTCTATTTGGTATCCCTATTACATTACATTTCTTTTTCTTGCCTATTGGCCCTGGTTAAATATTTCAGAATTACATTGAATAGTAATGGTGAGAGTGGGCATCCTCTGTGGTTCTGGATCTGAGTAGAAATGCTTCCAGCTTTTCCCTACTCAGAATGGTGCAGACTGAGTTTGTCATATATTTCCTTGATTGTGTTGAGGTGTTTTTCTTCTATATACAATTTGCTGAAGTTTTTTTTTTTTTTATCAAAAGATGATGCATTTTATCAACTGCTTCCTTTGCATATTCTGAGGTAATCATGTGGTTTTTATTCTTCAATTAGTTAATTTCTGTATCACGTTTATTTATTTACATATATTGAACATTCAATACTTTTGCTATATCACTAAAATTTTGATATGTTGCATTGTCATCTTCATTCATTTCTAGGAATTTTTTAATTTCCTTTTTTATTTCTTCAATGATGCACTGTTCATTCAGCATTATGCTGTTCTTTCTCTATGTGTTTGCATATTTTTTAGCATTTTTATATTGTTAATTTCCAGCTTGTTGCATTGCAATCAGAAAAGGTACATGGTACAATTTCAATTTTTTTTTTAATTTGCCAAGATTTGTTTTATGGCCTAGTATATATTCTATCCTAGAGAAGGTTCCATGCACTGATGAAAAGAATGTGTAGTCTGCACATGTGGGATGCAATATTGTGTTGATATCAATTAGATCCATATAATAGATTTGTTGTTTCTTTGTTGATTTTTTTGTGTAGTTGATCTGTCCATTGATAAAAGTAGGGTGTTGAAGTTTCCCATTATTATCATTTTGGAGCACATGTCTTTTTTTAGATCCATTAACTTTTTATTTATTTATTTATTTTTTATTTTATTTTTTTTTTTGATAGGCAGAGTGGACAGTGAGAGAGAGAGAGAGACAGAGAGAAAGGTCTTCCTTTGCCATTGGTTCACCCTCCAATGGCCACCATGGCCGGCGCGCTGCAGCCAGCGCACTGCACTGATCCGATGGCTGGAGCCAGGTACTTATCCTGGTCTCCCATGGGGTGCAGGGCCCAAACACTTGGGCCATCCTCCACTGCACTCCCTGGCCACAGCAGAGAGCTGGCCTGGAAAAGGGGCAACCGGGACAGAATTCAGCGCCCCGACAGGGACTAGAACCCGGTGTGCTGGCGCCGCAAAGCGGAGGATTAGCCTAGTGAGCCGCGGCGGTGGCTATATCCATTAACTTTTGTTTTAAATAGTCAGGTGCCCTAGCATTGAGTTCATATACATTAACTATAGTTACATCTTCCTATTGAATTGTTCCCTTATTCATTACATAGTACCCTTCCTTGTCTCTTTTAATATTTTTTGTCTTGAAGTTTATTTTCTCTGTTATTAGGAGGGCTACTCTTGCTCATTTTCGACTTCTCTTTTCATGGAATATCTTTTTTTCCATGCTTTCATTTTCAGACTCTATCTTTGTTAGTGAGATGTGTTTCTTGTAGGAAGCAACAAGATGGGTCTTACCGTTCAATCCATTTAGGGAGTCTGTGTTTTTTAATTGGAGAATTTAAGCCATTTACATTCAAGTTTAATATTGACATGTAACGACTTGATCCTACCATTCTCCCCTAAGAATTTCTATTCCAGCTTCTAAGACTGTCACACAGTTGCATGATTCCCTATCACAGGGTGAAAGGCTCCCACATTCAGAATGATGGGGATCCACTCTCTGCCCTCTAAGCCTCTCCATCCACAGAGACAGCTGCCTTGTTCCCAAGAACTAGTGGCCTGCCCAACCGCGGTTCATTGGTGTTCCACTTTGGCAAGCTGAGTCCTGTGTTTGGGTGGGGTATGGGAAAGGGAGAATATTATACTCTCCCTTTATGTTCCCTGCTGGGCACCCTGCCCCATCCAACCCTGCTGGTTGGGCTGGAAGTTAATGTGGCCCCTAGATTTCTTCCTCTAAAAAAATTCCCCAGAGGTGTGCATGCTACAGTAACCTCCACTCACCCCTTCTGGTTGGGTGGTGATGATCACAAGGCACTTTTGGTGGGGGCAGAGTAGAGGAAAATAATGCATGCTCCCTTCACAGAGTTAAGTAAGCACCCTGCCCCCTGAGAGCCCATCAGGTAGGACTCAAAGTCAGTGGACACCATGGGGTTCTCCTTCAGAGAAGATTCCCAGTGGCATATGGGCTGCAGATTCCACTCTCCTCTTGCTCTGAGAAGATGGTATGCCCACCAGATGCTGGCTGCATGAGTCACTGGTGGCTTCCTAATAGCTGCTGAGTGATTGTACAGTGTTTGCTGCCCCATGGAGTCTATCTTCTTTCTGTAGACTTTTCACTGAGCACTTCTCTCCAGCTATCCTATGGGAATGCAGTTTCTGCCTTGTTCCGGTATCTTCTCGTGGTCAAACTAAGTGTGTTTTCTCCCTATTCAGCTGTCTTGGATCTCCCTTAATTCTCATTTTTATTTTAGAATCCTAGTAATTTATTCTCAGTCATTGTAGGACTTGAATGTATTATAATCTAGGAATATAGAGAGAAATTTGATTATATTAAATTGAACACTATATTCTTCTTTGAGATGTCCTATGTGATAATCAGAAAAGGTGATGGTGATGTCAGGCAGAGTTAGACTTGAGTAACTCCTTGGGGGAGAGGCAAAAGATTCTCCTTCATGCATTTTGCCCAGGGTCACCCAAGACAACCAACTTTGTGGTTTAACTTATAGTTAAAGTATCCTGATGAAATGGAACCAGGCAGCTGATGCTGTGGCTCACTTGGCTAATCCTCCGCCTATGGTGCCAGCACCCTGGGTTCTAGTCCTGGTTGGGGCACCGGGTACTAATCCTGCTTGCTCCTCGTCCAGTCCAGCTCTCTGCTGTGGCCCTGTCTAACTCTGCCTGGCAAAAAATTTAAAAAATAAATGGAACCAGGCTTCTTTATAGCCATATGCACAGAGATTCCAAATATGTGCAACTCCTAGATGTTAATCATGAGCATCATGGCCACATCAACAGCTAACAGTCCTAGTCTTTAAGGATAAAAGCTACAAACCAGGAAGGAATGATGACTTGTTTCTTCTCCACTGGCCCACTCCTCCCTTGAAATGTGCAGAATAAATTTTGCTTTACTATTCCTGCTTTTGTATCTTTGAATTGTAATCCATTACTCTGTTGGTGAAAAGGAATCAAGGCAAGCCAGCACTGCTGGTGACAGTAAAGCTGAAGAGTTCCAACACACTCTCAGTCTGTTTTCTTTTGAAAAAAATGATCTAATTTTCAGCATTTGTGCTTCAAAGTGGATCTCAAGAAGGAAACAAAACTAAATTATTTAGACCTGTTTATAAAAATTCATTAGTTTATTTATTCATTTAATAAACACTAATAAGTTCTATACATGCTATGCATTGAGTTGTTTTTAAGAGTTGAGACTTTGGAAGAAACAAAGAATTGTGAAGACACATGTGCTTGAAGTGAGCATTTGAAATGTTAAGGAACTTGGCAATCACTTCAGTGGACATTGAATCCAAGAACTTTAACTGTTTTCTCAATAATTTTTGTAACAGCACTGACAGTTTACTTGGAAGACATAATTGTGTCTAGGTAATACAGACAAACATCACTTGGACAGAATGAGGTATTGTATCCTAACTCCTCCTGAAAAAGCTGGTAACCAGCAATCTGTCTATGTGAAGGCCCCAGATCAGACTTCCTAGTGGGTTTTCCTCTAAAAATATGACAGGTAGAGTTTCTGACTGAGTACAATTGTGAGTGAGTAAACATATTTATTTTTGTTCTTGTTAAAGAATATATGATGTGCAGATAATATCCAGTTTGCAAAATGTTTACTGCCATTTGCAAAATATTTTGTTGAACTGAAGCACCAAAGTTAATTTGAATGTGGAGAAGAGTAAAGAAAACAGAAAACACATCATGGCATAAACCCAAATTGAGTTTTCAGTGGCTAAACTTTAACACATTGGTGGCCAAATCCTTAGGAAATTAAACAGCTTTCAAACAAGTGAATTTCAGTTCTGAATGTGTAATTTTATTCTTCTCTTCCTCTAGTTACTATACTTAAGGAACTGAGGAAAGCAGTATAAAACTAGGAGTGATGAACACTGTGGCGCATCAGGTTAAGGAGCTGCTTGGGATACTTTTATCCCACTTGGGACTGCCTGAGTTGAAGGCCTGCCTCTGCTTCCGACCTAGCTTTCTGCTAACACACACCAGGGAAGGAGCAGCTGGCTCGAATGCTAGGCCACGGCCAACCATACGGGAGATCCAGATGAAGTCCCTAGCTCTTGATTCTGGCCTGGTCAAGCCCCAGCTGTTGCATGCATTTGTAGAGTGAACCAGCAGATGAAAGACCCCTCTCCCTCCCTCTGCTTTACAAATAAAACATCAATACTCATTTGAAAAATAAAACTATGAAATAATAATCAATAAGAGAACCTGATATACAGTACATCTGAGAGTTTGTTATCTCAGTCAAGACTAACTTTTTTTACTCATTTGAAAGGCAGAGACAAGAATAGATAGAGACAGACAGAAAGACACAGAGATATCTTCCATCTGCTAGTTTACTCCCAAAATATCTGAAACAGGGTTGAGGCTGGCCCAGGCCAAAACCATGAGCTTGGAAGTCAATCTGGGTCTCCCACAGAGGTGTCTGGGACCCAAGTACTTGAGTGCCTAACTGATGCATTAACAGTAGGATACAATCAGTAATGAAGCCAAAGCACAAACCAGGCATTCCAACATGGAGTGTGGCTTCACAAGTATCTTAAACACTGCTGCAAATGCCCATCTGATGAATACAGATACCGACTTTATTTCAGATCCAAAGTGAAATATTTTTTGTTATTTTTTTATTTCCAACTTTTCTTTGCTTATATAGTTGCATAATATATTCATTGTGTATGAGTGTGTATCATATTACATTCTATTACAGTTATACTCATAATTCCCTATCTCTTCATTACAAATTGCAACCAACTGGTAATTGTACTGTGCAACAAATGTTTGATCAAATAAGCAAGTGAATATATAAATAATTATGAACATAAATTTTGTCTCAAACACAGTTAAAATGAACTATTAATCTCTGTTGACTGGCAAACAGACATTAATACACATTTCACAAAAAGTGTATGACTTCAAAATATAAAGTCAGGAAACAGAAGTCACAGAATTTTTTTTTTAATTTTTTAAAGATCTATTTATTTATTCATTTGAAAGGCAGAGTTACAGAAAGGCAGAGTCAGAGAGAGAGAGAGGTCTTCCACCTGCTGGTTCACTCACCAAATGGCCCCAATGGCATTAGCTGAGCTGATCTAAAGCTAGGAACCAGGAGCTTCTTCCAGGTCTCCCATGAGGATACAGGGGCCCAACAACTTGGGCCATCTTCTACTGCTTTCCCAGGCCATAGAGTGCTGGATTGGAAGTGGAGCAGCCAGGACTCGAACTGGGGCCCATATGGAATGCCAGCCCTGCAGGCAGTGGTTTTACTGTTTACACCACAGTGCTAGCTCCAGTATTTTTGAAATGAGTATTTTACTCATTTCAAAGTAGCATCACTTCAGCTCTTCTTAATAAAATATTCTACATTTAAAAATAATTTCTGCTCATTTTATCACAGTATTATCTGTTTTAAAAATGGCTTATGAGTGTAGTGAGTACTTCCACGCTACAAACTAAGAAATTTGCATTGTTATTTATGTAAAGCCTCACACAAGTGTTATTGAATGACTATTTCCACATTAAAAGGTCTATTTTTATGTATGGAAACATAAATTTTAGATATGAAGTAAAATGTGTAGGATTGCATAAGTACTGAGCAATGGTACTGAAACAGTATCTCTCTCTCTCTGACTGTCAAACACCAGTCATCTGTACTACTGTTTGCTTCAAAGTATAACATGAAAAATCTTCATTTGTCTTTAATTATTCTTAGCAATTAAAGATGAGATAATAGCATTTCTACTTCCTTTCCATCGGCAGTTTAATGAGTAACACCTTTCAATTCAAGTTTATAATATGAATTTATTAATATAATTACTTTAGTCCTTTTTATATCACTTTAATAACTTATTAATTTACACACATTTGCCTTTAATAGAAGTGCCACGGTATTAGATTTCACTATAATTCCCCATAACTTGGAACCCAAGACTTGGAGGCGCAGTGTTGTCCGTGCAGTTGTTTGTTTCTCTGGAACTTCTCTAATCTTAGTGCTGTAGATGCTGTCCCAGGACGTGGGTAGATATTTGACAGTTGAGAAATTCATTAAGATAAGCTGTGGGCAGGTGAAGTAAAGAGACCCATTCAAGCCCAAGCAACAACTGCTGTAATAGTTGCTTATTTGTCATATTATATTCTTTTTCCTATGTAGAATACATATAGCTGTCCCTATTTTACTGTTCTTGAAAACAGTCCAATTTCTGATATCTGAAGTCAGAATGTTAAAGTGATTCAGAGCATTGATTCTGGAACCAAATCACACATTTACACTGCTTACTAGTTCAATAACGCTGAGTGAGTTATGATATCTTTATTTCTCTTTTATAAATAGAAGTGAAAATTGAACCTGCCAATGTTGTGAAGTTTAAATATGTTACTTTTTCTGTGATGATGTCAGTGTTGGCTGGGACAAAAATACACTTTCTTAGAAGTGTGGCCTCTTATTATTAGCAATAAATTAGGGCCCAAAGAGGCCCTACACTAAAAACAATGTATCAAATTCTGTGTTATGTGGAGTGCTATATACTAATGGAAAAAACTACACAAATGATAGGAAAATAACTCCTCAAAGTTATACATGCTTGGTTTGCTGAAACTTATGGAAAAGAGCTTTGAAGATTTCATTAGATTGGACCTGAAAATAGCGAGATTTTCTTGGATTGTCTAGCAGATTCAAGAAAATCATATGGACATGTGAGAGCAATGAACATGCTCCAACTTGAGTCTGAGAGTTGCAGTAAAAAAGTCAGATAAATTCAGTCTGAAAGGGGTCTGACTTGACATAGCTGGAGGCGGTCACATGGAAAGCATGAGAAAATATGTGGACACTCCAGATGCGAAGACAGTACTTGGTTCACAGCACAGAAACAAGACCCTCTGCCCTACAACTGAATGACTAGATTCAGGAAATGACATGGAGGAGGTTGGAAATGCACTCTTTCTCACAGTTTCCCATGAGAAATATAGATTTCAGTTTTTAGACTCAGCAGAGGACCCAGCTGAGCCAGTTCAATTCCAATCTACAGAATTCATGTGAATAGCAAATTAGCATTGATTTAAGTCACTGTTTTTAATAATTTGTTATTATAGTCATATCAAACTAATACAATACTTAAACATTCTTTTTTATTAATTGACAGAAAGTAATTAAAAGTGTTCAATTTTGAAATGCTGTTTAACAGTTGCAGTATTTCATTTCAGCATTATATTAACTGGAACTTTAAATAATAAATTTCTATTTTATACTTTTAAATTTTCCTTGTAATTTTGCACGCTCATTTTTTATTTCAAATGCTATTATATCTGCTTCACTCTCCTCTCCCCCATCCACGAATTAGCAGGAGGTAAGCTATGCTGTTCATCAGTTTTTGTTTGTAAAACTTGCCATTATTAAAATTCCAGGATTATGATTTTTTTCAAGACAGTGCATTTCTTGTCACACTCATTCCTGAAGATTTCATATTGTTTTTTATCAGTAGAATTTTTAAAAATATTGGTATGTCTAATTAAGTATTACTAAGACACAGAAAAACTATGTTTTTTTTTTTTTATGGTGTTACTTGTCAACACACTCTACTTTTCATTAGTTTTAATATTTTTTCAAAAAATGTTTTAAATTATCCAGGTAAACAATTATTATCATACTTGGAGTCAGCTTCTGAGTGTCATATTAAGAATAGAAACATTTTATTTGTATTGCAGAGACAGATACAAGTTAAATATTAAGAGGCTTAATTCTCACTGTTGAAAATACAGGGAAACGTTTGTCCTCTCTTTTTTTTTTTTTTTTTTTTTTTTTTTTCAGAACATGTACTTCAGAAAATTTGTAATTGTGTGTACCCTCTCCTCTCTGGATAAGGCATTTGTCAGCTCCTGACTCAGGAATGTCTTCTTTAAGGACCAGAGTACTATCTCTTTGAAATGTAAACATCAAGAGAGATAGCAGCTCTATCTTTCAGAATCTGTGAGAGGTGGGAGTCTACTTTTATTTGAGAACTTGTTCTAAGTTGTAAAATCACTTCATTTTCTGAGGATACAAAAAGTTTAGTTTTCCCTTGGATGAAGCCAACTAACACAGACGCTGATCATATTTCTTGGAAATGCCAGTGAGTTTTAAAAGAAAAAAAAAATAGCTTGATAACTAAATAGCTTTTTAAAATGTTATGTAAGATAAAGTTAATAGGTCTCTAACCTGAAATTTTTATTGATATCTAAGATGAGTATATGAAAATTCATTCTCTAAAATAGTAGAGTGCACAGTATTTTGACAATTATTTGGCAATGCGAAAACATTGATTTTCAAAAATTATCTACTCATAATAGTGCTCCTCAAAATTTGTAATAAGGAATAGGGATTGGTGCTGTTCATTTATTGAGTTATTTCAAATGATAAATTGGTTAATTTTTGTATGTGGTCAGAAAAACTAATGTATCTCAGGAAGTGTCTATTTCTTAAAGCAATATATTAAATTTTAATTTGTTATTTCCCTTGGCTGTATCCTAAAGTTTACACACTAGAAATAAGTTAGAAAATAAATTATTTTTTGTCATTTTTTCACTAGTTGTTAGAGAAACATGCTTACTAAAAGTATCCAGGGAAAAAGAAATATAAAGCTAATATTTAAGTGTAGAAATTTTCTGTGAACTGTTTCATGCTGAGCTTCCATGATCAGCCTTTGGTGCAGTGTAATGAAAGTTGTCTCCGAATGACTCATTTATCCATAATTTGAAAATTGCATGCATCAAAGGTACTCCTCAAGAATAGAATATCTAAAGACAGGAGAAAACTTTAACTCTTCAAGATTAAGCATGCTAAGATACGAAGATCAAACTAGAAATAGTCCACATGAGGAGCACACAAACAAAAACTGAACTCATGAATTTCAAAAGCAAAAGACAAGCACAGTTTCAGTTGTTGGAGAAATAAGCTACATTTATATTTTTCCTCTGAGTCGAGTCTCTCATTAAGCCTTACTGCAGCTGATGGGTTTAGTTTCATGCACTCTGTCATGTCTGTGTCATGTCTGTGGCTTGCCTGCTTCTTGTATTCCAGTCTTTTCAATTCATCAATCTATTATTTTTTTAATGCCTTGAGAATCATGTCTTGAGGAGAGTATCACTTGGCTTACCCAACTGAATTTCAGCCTCTTCAGGAAGCAGCTGACTCCTGAATTAACTGTGCCAATGTTCTATAAAAGCTGATCAGTAGGTAATTAGTATTAAAAATGCTGAATATTTTAAAATTTTATTCCTTCATGGAGATTACTAAATAACAAAGCATTAGTTTATAACCAAGCAAACAAAAAATAGTAAATGAATCCAGATAGTTCAAGTTCATGGGGCAAAACAATACAACATAAACCTTGACTTGAGTGTTCCCATATCAGAGAAGTGATTCACTGATTCTCTAAAGTATGTAGATCTCAAGGATTCAGCTCATGCCGACGGTCAGATAACCCTTCCTCTCCCCTGTGCCTTTAAGTCTGCCCACAAGAGGACGAAATTATGGAAACTACTAGCAGATGGGTTTTACAATGTTGACCCATCATCACCACTGGTGAACCTGTAAGACAAGCAAATACTTGTAAATGACTACTCATACTTTGCATTGCTATAGGTATACCTTAATATTTCCCTGTCTGTCCAAAAATATATATATATTTTTTTTTTTTTTTTGACAGGCAGAGTGGACAGTGAGAGAGAGAGACAGAGAGAGAAAGGTCTTCCTTTTTGCCGTTGGTTCACCCTCCAATGGCCGCCACTGCAGCCGGCGCACCGCGCTGATCCTGGCAGGAGCCAGGAGCCAGGTGCTTTTCCTGGTCTCCCATGGGGTGCAGGGCCCAAGCACCTGGGCCATCCTCCACTGCACTCCCTGGCCATAGCAGAGAGCTGGCCTGGAAGAGGGGCAACCGGGACAGAATCTGGTGCCCCAACCGGGACTCGAACCCGGTGTGCCGGCGCCGCAAGGTGGAGGATTAGCCTATTGAGCCACGGCGCCGGCTCCAAAAATATATTTACATCCATAAAATATGTAACAGTTTTTGTAACTAACATTTTGGTACTGTGACTAAAGTATAGATGTTAGAAATGTTAGAAAATGTAGCAGAAAAATTTGGGGACAGGCATCGTGGCGCACATGGTCAGTTGTGTGCCTTCTGTTTTCTTAAGCCATTGATAGTCAGGTCCCGGTTGTTACTGTAATGCCTCCAGAAAGAGCTAGAATTTATCATGCCATGGGAATGAAGTGATTTCAGTGGAATTTTAGGTAAGGTAATAACAAAGAATATTGATTTATTCCCAAGATCAAATCAAACAGAAATCAAGGTTCATTAACATGTTTTTAATAAAGAATGACTATGAGGGCTGATATTATGGCAAAACAGGTTGAACAGCAGTCTGCTACATTGGCATCCCATATGGACAACAATTTGAGTCTCACCTGCTCCATTTCTGATCCAGCTTCCTTCTAGTGGCCTGGGAAAGTGTAGGCAGCCCATAGACAAGTCATAGACAAGTCATAGACAAATAAAGATCAATCTTGGCTTGTGGAATTCCTGGGATGAGAAAGTCACATACTCACATGTTGAAGGATAATGATTAAACAAGAACACTCTACTAAAATTGACTATGTTATAACTATGTTGCAGAAAGCTGGATAAGTTGCTTGTGTATGTTGTTAACTTCTGTGTTGCCTTGAGCTACAGCTGGTTATGTATAAATATCGCTGAGACACTGGAATAAACGAGCCTTGATCAGCCTTGTTGTTTTGGCTCCATTCTCTGTGCCCTTGTCCCTCTTTTCATTCCCACACCCCCTTCAGGTTCTGTTCTACTGGTGCGGCTGGCCCGCACAGTAAAGCAGCAGCAAGTGTCCCAAGTCCTTGGGTTCCTGCACCAGTGTGGGAGATCTGGATGAAGCTCTGACTCCTGGCTTTGGCTCAGCCCAGCAGCAGCAACTGTGGCCATTTGGGAAGTGAATCAGTGGATGGAAATCTCTCTTTCTCTCTCTCTCTCTCTGTAACTCTGCCTTTCAAATAAACAAAAATAACTTTAACAAGAGCTTGAAAATGATTCATGAATTATTATTTTAATTTAGCTCAGCAAACATTTCTGTTCAACATACAGAAATAGGAATTCAATACATACACACATCTTATTCATATACTCACCAAAATTGTAAGTGATACATCTGTATGCTATATTTCTATCTTATATACATATATATACATATTATTCATTTGAGAGATAGAGTTATAAACAGAGAAAGGGAGAGACAAAGAGAAAGGTCTTGAGCTGGGCCCTTCCAAAAATCCAAAGCCAGGAGCCAGCAGATTCTTCTGGGTCTCCAATGCGGGTACAGGGGCCCAAGTACTTGGGACATCTTCTACTGCTTTCCCAGGCCATAGCAGAGACCTGGATCAGGAGAGGAGTTGTTGGGACTAGAACCGGCACCCATATGGGATCCAGCACCACAAGTGGAGGCTTAGCCCACTATGCTACAGTCCTGACCCCTCTATCTTAATTTATATGACATACTCATCGAAGAAGCTATTTCTTTTTTTTTTAACTTTTATTTAATGAATATAAATCTCCAAAGTACTGCTTATGGATTACAATGGCTCCCCCCCATAACTTCCCTCCCACCCGCAACCCTCCCCTTTCCAACTCCCTCTCCCCTTCCATTCACATCAAGATTTATTTTCAATTCTTTTTATATACAGAAGATCAGTTTAGAATATATTAAGTAAAGACTTCAACAGTTTGCATACACACAGAAACACAAAGTGAAAGATACTGTTTGAGTACTAGTTGTAGCATTAAATCACAATGTACAGCACACTAAGGACAGAGATCCTACATGAGGAGTAAATGCACAGTGACTCCTGTTGTTGACTTAACAAATTGATACTCTTGTTTATGGCATCAGTAATCACCCTAGGCTCTTGTCATGAGTTGCCAAGGCTATGAAATCCTTTTGAGTTCACCGACTCTGATCATATTTAGACAAGGTCATAGTCAAAGTGGAAGTTCTCTCCTCCCTTCAGAGAAAGGTACCTGCTTCTTTGATGACCTGTTCTTTTCACTGGGATCTCACTCGTGGAGATCTTTCATTTAGGTGGTGTTTTTTTTTTTTTTTTTTTTTTTTGCCAGAGTGTCTTGGCTTTCCATGCCTGAAATACTCTCATGGGCTTTTCAGCCGGATCCTCATGCCTTAAGGGCTGATTCTGAGGCCAGAGTGCTGTTTAGGACATCCGCCGTTCTATGGGTCTGCTGTGTATCTTGCTTCCCATGTTGGATCATTCTCTCCCTTTTTTATTCTATCAGCTAGTATTTGCAGACACTACTCTTGTTTATGTGCTCCCTTTGGCTCTTAGTCCTATCATTATGATCAATTGTGAACAGAAATTGATCACTTGGACTAGTGAGATGGCATTGGTACATGCCACCTTGATGGGATTGAATTGGAATCCCCTGGTATGTTTCTAACTCTACCGTTTGGGGCAAGTCAGCTTGAGCATGTCCCAAATTACACATCTCTTCCCTCTCTTATTCCCACTCTTATATTTAACAGCGATCACTTAATACTTTTGTTTGTTCTACTTAATACTTTTGGTTGGATACTGTAATCAATACACAGTTATTCTTAAGTGTTGAAACTTAACTGAAAAGAACCTATTTCAATTTTATGAGATTTAAATAACATAAAGAGAATTTACACAAATTTATTCTTTTCATAGAATTATTTAAACCTAAGGCGGATATAATGACACCAATGTAGAGATAATAAACAGATACTAAACTGTTTGATAAATACATACACAGAAATACATATAATGTAGCCATGTGGATGATCAACTTGATGGCAACAGATTTGAGGTTAGATAGGGAATCGGGAAATTGGATATATGTTGTGAAATTGCAGAATGAACAGAGCTTAACTCTTGCAGATGTTCAAAGTGGCAACTGAACATCTTCCTGAATTTCAAGATACTTCCTTGTCCGTCAGATGTGTTTCTCCCCCATTATGACGAACTTCTATTTGCTCTCCCATGTCAACACTGCCTGGGAGAATGCATGTCCTTATGTTGGAAATAGGATCTTCAAATCAATAAACTGGCATCTTTTTCCCACATCCATCATAGAAATCACATTAGTAAAAGATGATTATTATGATAATGTAGCATAGCATAAATACATATATTCATTATTTTTAAATGACTTATTTATTTATCTATCCATTTATTTATTTGAAAGACAGAACAACAGAAAGAGAGGGAGACAGAGGCTATATACTTGTTGGTTCAATCTTTACGTGGCTTCAATAGCATGGACAGGCTGAAACCAGGACCCTAGAATTCCATCCTGTTCTCCCAAATAGGTGGTATGGCCCAAGCATTTAGGCCATTTTCTACTGCCTTCCCAGAAGCATTAGGTGTGTGCTGGGTCAGAAGTGGAACACCCAAGACTCAAACCAACACTCCACAATGGGATGCTGGCATCCTGAGTGGCAGCTTAACTTGCTGCATCACAACACCAGCTCCCAAATACATATTCTTTCTTAAACATTTTACATATTTATTTGAGAGGTAGTTTACAGACAGAGACAGGGAGAGACAGAGAGAAAGGTCTTCCATCTGCTGGTTTACTCCTCAAACAGTTGCAATGGCTGGAGCTGGGCTAATCTGAGGCCAGGAGCTTCCTCAGAGTCTACCACATGGGTGCAGGGGCCCAACCACTTGGGCCATCTTCTACTGCTTTGCCAGGCCATAAGAAGGGAGCTGGATCACAAGAGGAGCAGTCAGGATGTTGGTGCAGCAGGCGGATGTTTAGCTACTACACTGCTCCACCAGCCCCCAACTAAATAATTGTTTTTTTTTTTTTTGATTGTTCTCATTTCTGGTGGAGATGAGTTGTTGTAAAATATTACAAAATTATTTGGAAATATTAATTTGGTATACTTTATTGGAAATTTAAGAGAAAAATAATTATTATTCTTGATTCATCATACATCTTCAGATTTGTTCTCATATTTAAGTTTTGTGCATTTAAACCTGATTTTGTAAGATTCTTTTGTTTAATAAAATTCTATCCTACACTTTCTAGTGAATAATTTTATTGAATATACATGTCCAAATGTCACAGATATCAAAACTAAACCTCAATTTTATAAAGAATTTACTGTGCTTTAAAGTAGATTGGTTTGATCCCCTTAGAGACTTGTTGACTTAGATTTAAACAGTGTTTTCAGCACTTTCCCTTTTGAAAATATCTCAATTTCCAAGACTTAGGCTTCATAATCAGAATTTAGCCATGC
The DNA here is from genome assembly GCF_964237555.1 of Oryctolagus cuniculus. Classification (NCBI taxonomy): domain Eukaryota; kingdom Metazoa; phylum Chordata; class Mammalia; order Lagomorpha; family Leporidae; genus Oryctolagus; species Oryctolagus cuniculus. The sequence goes on along the minus strand of NC_091441.1, from coordinate 13,390,335 downwards.
ACAAAGCAGAATTTAATATATACACCAATAATATGAATCTTGCTTTTACTGTATGAAACACAGTTAAACCTTTCAGAATACCAAAGACCAAGATGCACTTCGGGATCCAAACATTCTTGCAGTGTTGTACAATGCAATGCATACATAAACATGCAAAAGGACTACAATTTATTATTTCCAGATCAGTTTTAGAAAGCCTTAACTTTCTAATTATAAGAGGTAAAGTCCTTCCGGTATAAGAATTAAATAAAAGTTAATGACAATATTACATAGGAGAAAAATGTTGAGCTATCTTTAGGAGTTTCCTCGTTGTACAACATTAGCATTCATATATTCTGGAAAACATGAGATCGGACATTTAACATTGTAACTCCTATTTTTATTCCTTTTGTAATATCTGTCCATTTTGGAGTTTTTTTGGTTTTATTTATCATGTTATTTATTTCATAATTTTCTGAGCTGTATATTCAAAAGCTGTAAGCCATTTTAAAAATAAATGCAATCAGTATTTACAAGTTATATTTTTAGTCTATTTCAAATATTTTCTCTCCTTTTAGGCTTTATTTATTTATTTGAAAGGTAAAGTTAGAAAGAGAGAGAGAGAGAGAGAGAGAGAGAGAGATATTTTCCATCCTCTAGTTCACTCCCCAAATGGCCACATTTTTGGAGTTGGGCCAGTCAACAGTCAGGAGCCAGTAGCTTATCTTGGTCTGCCACATAGGTGGCAGGGTCCAAGCACTTGGACCATCTTCTATTGCTTTGCTAGGCACATTAGCAGGGAACTGGATCAGAAGTGGAGCAGACAGGTTTCTAACCTGCATCCATATGGAATGTAAGCTTTGCAGGCAGTGGGTTTGCCTGCTATGCCTCAAGGGAACTTGAAGATTTTCTCTTGAGCATGCTTGCTCTCTTTCAGTACTGCTTTCTGATGTTTACAAAACCCAGTGGAAAAGCTTAGTGTGTATAGGAATATTTTATTTCTTATGAACTTTTAAATACTTTAACCTTCTTAACAGTGTTTAACTTCAATGTCAGAGACTAATAGATATACCACAACAGAAAATTTTTGCTCTTGGTTCATTTCAACAATTTTTATGATGTTTGATAACTTTATATCATATATTTTGCTGTCCAGAAATTCCATCTTCATTTTGTAAAGTACTGTGATTATTTAAAACACCTTACTATGATATTTGTATAAGAATAGCATCCACATCCCAAAGCAAGAAATAACATTTTCACTGTTTGTAAATTACATAAGCCTATAGAGAGAAAACCCTAAAGACTCCACAAGGAAGAAAAACAATCTGCTCTAACTAGTGAATAATTTCATTAAAGTGGCCGGATATAAAAATCAATATGTAAAATCGTTTACATTTCCTTGCACAAAAACCCACATATCTGAAAGAGAAATAAAACAATCCAATTTAGTATAGCACCAAAAGGAATAAAATAGTTGGGCATAAATTTAACCAAGAAGATGAAAGACCTATTCAAAGAAAGTACAAAGCACTCGTGAAAGAAACTGAAGACACAACTAAAGGGAGTGGTAACTTAGGTTTGTGAATTGGGAAAATTGCTGTTGTTAAAAAATGCAGAGTACCTAGTTATACAGATTCAGCACAATTTCCAACAAAATCAAAATTGCATTTTTCACAGAAATAGATGAGGATCCTCAAACTCACGTGTAAATTTATATGTAGCCATAAAAGCCCCCACAGAGCCAAAACAATATTAAGAAAGAAAAACAAACTCAGAGTAACAGGCTCCTTGGTTTCAAATTATATTACAGTTTTATGAATCTGTACAGGATGGAGCTGCCATAGACACTGACTCACAGACCAAGGACACAGAATGGAAAGCCTGGAAATAACTCAAGGTACTAAACCCAACCAATTTTCAACAAGCCCACCAGAAGACACAGTGTCAAAGGCATGAGATTTCAATAAATGGTATTGGAAAACCTAATATACAAAGGCATTAGAATAAACTTGGGTCGTAAGTAGTACTATGCACGACATGAATTCACAACAGAAAAAAGGACATAACATGACAAGAAAATGCATAGGAGGAAAGTTGCTTAATGCTGGCTTTGGCAATATTTGGGAAATAAACAGTTGAAACAGTTGAGACTAAATCAAATTAGAAGTTTTGCAGAACAAAGAAAACAATAAAAATTAAAAATCTATGGTTAAGAATAAAACATTGCAAACCATGTATATGACACAGCTTTGATATCTAAAATATATAAGGAACTTATACAATTCAATAAATATGAATGAAAACAAAAATAAATAATCCAATCAAATAGATAAGGATTTAAATTGACAATATGCTAAAGAAGACACGAAAAGAGTCGTTTAGTATATTTTAAAGTGGTCACCATCATTAATCATTAGGTAAATGCATATCAAAATCCTGTTTAGCTATCACCTCAGGCCTATTAGAAAGGCTGGTGTCAAAGACAAGAGATCAGCTGGTGCCAATCCTCCGCCTGTGGTGCCAACACCCTGGGTTCTAGTCCCGGTTGGGGTGCTGGATTCTGTCCCAGTTGCTCCTCTCCAGTCTAGCTCTCTGCTGTGGCCCAGGAGGGCAGTGGCCCAGGAGGGCAGTGGGGGATGGCCCAAATCCTTGGGTCCTGCACCCGCATGGGAGACCAGGAAGAAGCACCTGGCTCCTGGCTTCGGATCGGCCCAGCGTGCTGGCCGTAGCAGGCATTTGGGGGGTGAACCAACGGAAGGAAGACCTTTCTCTCTCTATCTCTATCTCTCTATCACTGTCTAATTCTGCCTATTAAAAAAAAAAAAAAGATAGAGAGAGACAAAGTTTTGGGAAAGAGGTGGAGGAAAGGAAATTTTATGCGTGGCTGGTAGGAATGTAAAATGATGCGGTCATAGAGATCAGTACAGATGTTACTTTAAAAACACAAAATGTAGCTATCACGATTCAGCAATTCACCCTTTGGATGTATTTGCAAGGTAACTGAAAACAGCACCTCCTAAAGATATATATGCTTCTAGTTAATTGCTCCACTATTCACAATATTCACAATATATGAGAACAGACAAATGATGAAGAAATTGTGGTGTGAATACACACACACATACAAATGGAATATTAGCTACCCTTTACTGCGGAAGGACAAACTGTTACTTGCAATTAGAAGAATGAACCTGGAACACATTATGTTGAGTGAAATAAGCTGGGCATTGAAAGAAAAACTCTTACATGTGAATATCTGTATACGTAGAATTAAACGGTGATTACCTAAGGTGGGGAAGTAGAGGAAATGGAGAAAGTAGGCTAAATGGAAGAAATTTGCAGTTACGTAGAATGGATAGGTCTGGAGACCTAATGAACAGCATGAAGATTAGAAATAGTAATGTTATATACTGAAAGTTTGCTGACAGTATATCATAGGTTGTCTTATACACACAAAAGGTAACTATGGAGGGTGATGATAAATTTGTAGTCATTTCACTATGCATGTATTTATCAGTACAAGATGTTGTAAAAATATCAAAGAAAAATTAATTAACCTGGCAGTTGAAACAGTGGTTTAGGATGTCCACATCTCATTTTGGCATGCATGGTCAAGTCTCAGCTCCACTCCTTTTTCCAATTTCCTGTTAATTGTACTTCTATGAGGCAGGAGGTGCTGGCTAAGCGCTTGAGTCCCTTCAAACCACATGAGAAACTTGAATTGAGTTTTCAGCCCCTGGCTTAGGCCAGCCCCAGATCCAGGTATTGCAAACATTTGGAGAATGGACCAGAGGCTGGGAGCTCTGTCTGCTTGTTTTTGTCTCTTTTCTGCCTCCCTGTCCCTTAAATAAATAAATAAATGAACAAATAAATAAATAAATAAATAATGCCTGAGCATATTTAAAATGAATTCTGATTTTTCGAAATATAAGTGGTTGAGGAGAATGCCTCAAGTAAAAATAAAAAATAGTAATTTTTAAAATGCTACATATCCTTAACTTTGACAAGAACAGTATTAACTAAGCAAAATTTGAGTAAGTGGCTAAATAATATGAAAATGCATTAAAAATCAGTTTAAATATAATGGACACGAACCAGTTAACAGTTACTAAACTCGCAGAGTACTATAGCAGAACATTCAGTTAAATGAGAACAGTGTTGTTAGAAATTCAATGGCTTCTAAGCTGAGGAACCTATTTTTTTAAGATTATATTCATAAGGAAATGAGTTCACTTCCTGATGAAGTGATAAAAATAAATTTAATTTTAAAAATTAGAAAAATATAGTATTTCTCCTCCAACAAGGACAGCCTTGGTTTACCCACTGATCAGAAACAATGAATAATCCATTTCTGTTACAATCCAGGTAACAGTTAAATGGCAGCTAGCTTCCAAATACTACTGTTTTTAGAAATACAGATATTGTAAGTGTGTCATTCAACCATGAACTCTGCTTCCCAGCAGAAGAATCGCTGGGAATGCTCCACTGGCAAATTCCTGTAGAGGAAAGAAGCTTTTCCACGCGGGACAGCATGGCGCTGTGCAAGAGAATGCGCGAGCGGTGAGGAGGAAGCCGAGGAGAGTGAAAAAGCTGGACAGGGATGTCTCTCTCAGCCATGAGCTGAAGTACCCCTATACTTCCTACAGAGGAGGACACAGGGCTGTGCTTCTCATTAATGACGCTGTCCTTTCCCTTTCTGTCCTTACGTTGGTTAACTTTTAGAGGGTGACATTCTTTTCTTATTTTACTGTGTTTAGGCACTGTCAGTGATTTCTTTTTTGTTGCTGTTTTCCTTTTTGGCCGTGAGTTAAATAACCACCTCTGTTATTAAATACACGCTGGAATATACCCAAATATCAATTACATATGTATATATAGGGATTGTATTTGGATATATCACATATTATAATTTCTGTCACATTTATTCTGCTCTATGGATGAGAAAGCCATATCAGTATAACATTCAAACAACTTCTTGAAGGAGGGTTACTTGCCATTTGTGTAGACCACACAAGACACCTATAATAAATGCTCACTACACATTTATTTAATGATGTCTGAATGTCTTCAGATCTTCAAATCTAATACATTCTTAAACTGTCATTCATTGTGTTTTGAAGAATTAATGGATAGTTTCAACATTTCATGTAAAAGTTGAGTGTTACTTGAAGCTTTAATTTCATTTGGGAAGTGCAGAGAACAATAAAGAGCACTGTTCCTTCCCTTACATTGATTTTTTTTTTGAAAAAAGAAAAAATACTGGGTAAATGGCAAATAAATGACTTTTCTTACAACAGAGAGTGGAGAATTTGGGTAAACAATTAACCTATTGTTTGGTGAAAGACAGATCTCCACAGGATCCATAAAGTACCTGAGCGTATGGGTCCCTGGGGCAGATGCTACTGGGTGCCATCTTCTAAGCTAGCAAGGTTTAGCTCAATATCTTTAGTGAACAGTTGTGTGGCTAATACGAAAGTATAAAGCTCTGGGGACCCTCTGCTTATGACATTTTTCAGCTCCTACAATCTTTTCCTCTCTGAAATCCACCAGTCATTTCCAGCTAAGATTGTACAGGGAGCTATGGGAGTTCCCTCCTTCTGAGAGAGGGATCAAAGGCCACTGTTGACACTCTGCCCACTATCATCTTCCTTATAGAATGAAAGCCTTGGTACCCAGAGGAAGAAACAATCTCACTTTCAACTTACGACTGGTCAAATCCGATTGTGAGCAGAAAGAAGCAGCAAATAAATATATAATTAAATAGTATATAAATACATACTTATATATAATACATTTATATACTACATAAAATATATACACATATATATAGCAGGTATAAATGCATAAAATATATAAATATAAATAAATAAACATACACACATATATATATTTTCCCCCCGGGAAGGATCATCTATAGTCCTAGTCTTGAGAGTGCCTGCCAGAGACTAAAATTTCATCACAATATCAGAGAATTCCCCATTTCTCCTGCGCCATGTGGGCCAGTGCACTACAGGTACCAAGAGTAACACCAGAGTACAGCTGGGAAGAGCTATGGCAAATGGATTCATTCTGGCAGCAAAAGAAGGGAAGACCCGTATCCACAGGACATCTAAAACTTTAGGGCACCCATCTGGAAATGAGAACATTTGGCAGTAACAACGAACTTCAATCTCAGCCAAACTTAATAGAGCAAATGCCCCTACAAATTCCTAGCTTAGGAGGAGGTGTGCCAGGGACTGTCAGGTGCTATCTTGACGCTCTCTTGCATTCCTTGAAAGGCCAAGAGTTCTGCCAACACTCCTCTGGTGCCTCAGGCTGTGGCAAGGCTGTGCCACCAAGGCCGTGGAGTTTATGTTCCAAGAAATGGAAAACGGTGTGCCTACTGCACAGAAGTTCCCGCTTTCCTCTTCAGGCATGAGATATTGCCTGAGACAGTGTGCTCCCTTTGCTCCTCATGATAGAGAGCTTGATGCCACACAGGCAAAAGTGTTTGTGCTAATACAGGCAAATATATACTCGCTGAGGCTACTGAGCTTGGTGTTGCCAGAGGAAATAAAAACAAGGGAAGGCAGAGAGAGGTCCTCCTCCCCTCTTGCCCCTCCCTCCGTTTCATAATCTCTTGTATTTTTCTTCATTCATTGTGTGTCATCCCCTCTTCACCCTGGAGAAGTTACTGCGCAGGTCATGGCAGAGATGTGTTTGCCTCCATGTATAAAACACGCTTTCCTCAGCATCTAACACCCCATACAACATGCCTCAGATTCAACGTTCTTAATATCCAGCAGAATACTGGGAGGGGCAAATATTAGGCAGTGGTATGTCACTGTTTGGAACCCCTGCATCCCATGCTTAAATCTCTGATTTGGGTTCCAGCTCCTCTGCTTCTACTCCAGTTTCCTACTAATGCACACATTAGGAGAAAGCACATTATATTTCAACTACTGGGTTCCCTAGATGAGGTTCCAAGCTCTTGACTTCAGCCTAGTCCACTTCGACTGTTGGAGACATTTGAGGAGTGAACCAGTGAGTGGAAGATTTCTGTCTCTTTCTCTCCCTTTTAAATTAAATGAAAATACACAAATAAAATTAAACAAGTGTATACATATACATATATATATATATATATATACACATATACATTAAGAATCCAATGAGGAGAGAAGACAACGCATAGTGTAAAGAAACAAAATTCTCTCGTGCTCAGAACCAGACTCCTGTCTGTACATATGTATAAACCTCTCAGACCAGGAAACTAAGTTGACTATGATTAGCATGTTAAAAGCCCTCTTGGAAGAGGTGATAAAACGCTAGTGAGATAGGTGATTTATGTAGTGGATATGGAGTCCAAGAAGGAATCAGATGGAAATGTTATAAATTAAGAATGCGGGAACTTGAAGACTGATTAGTAAAAATTTGTCCAAAAAGAAAATAGGAGTGGGGGAAAAGCATTGGAAAACTTTCAACTGTGATGGGACATCGCCAAAAAGTCCAAAACATGCCTTCCTGGAATAAGAGAACACAACAAGGAAAAATTTGAAGATAATAGATAACAATGTTCCTCAATTAACGTTAGACACCAAGCAGATGAACAATAGCTCAGAAACTAAAAAGACAAAAAGCATATACAGCACATTCATCCCAACTGCTAATAACCTAAGACAAAAAAAAAAAAAGGAAAATAAAACAACAACAATAACAACAATAAAATAATGAAACATTGACAGTAGCAAGCTGAGGAGGGAGAAATATTATCAGACCAGAGAACAAGAATAATAATTTCAACACTTTCCTCAACAGAAATCATGCAAGCAGGAAGTTAGTAAAATGATGTCTTTAAAGAATGGAAAGAAAAAAACCGAGAACAAAAAACCCAGTAACCTTGACTTTTACTCCAGTAAAATACATCATTTACAAGTGAAAGTAAAAACAAAAATTAAGAACAATGTTATTCTTCCCTGAGCTACAGAGATTCCGCCTACACAGTGAGAAACAAATTGAGAAGCAGGTGCAACACGTAACCAATACACTTCATACTCGGTGAACACAAAACAAAGGAATCTAGTAGGTTAAGATGAAGATGAGAGGCCATGAAGAGGCCATTATGAATAAATTCTTTTGTGTTGGATAGTAGAATGGAAAAGGATGAAGTGGAAAATAGAAGGAAAGTCTGAAAAGAATCTGTAGTTCAGTTATTAGTTTATACCAATGTCACATTTTTGGTTTTTATGTAAATAAATAAATAAATAATGTTAGCTATGCAGAAAGTAGGTGAGAATTACGAAAGACTTGTTTTAATATTATTTGTAACTCTTTCATGAAATTAAAAATATTTCACAATAAAACTATGGAGGGAAACATATTCAGCTTATAAACTATATTCTCCCTTTAAGTGATGTAAAGATGTGTAAATTATCTTCCCTATGTTGATTTTTTTCTGCTGCCAGATAAGATACAAACAAATCATTTCTACTCCTATCATAAAATATTTTCCTTGACTACTAACTCAACCTACCATTTTTCATGGTAGTTTGAGTTTCCATTTAAAATTTAGGATTAGTTGCACCTGCATGTGTAAAAACAAAGATAAAAAGACAATGATTTAAGTGAAGTATAAGGTTACTTTTTTTTTTTCTTTGAAAAACAAATATGAATGTCCATGGCTTTAAGAAGAGTCCACAGTGTCAAAGTCCTGGGATCTTTTTAAATTTGTACTCAGGTTTAAACTCACATTCCATCTGTGGCATCTATTTTAACATAGTGGGAAGGATAAAGAGACAGCAAACATCTTCATTCTATTTTAGGAAGAATTTTCAGAAATTTCACTATTCTTGCCTAAATGGCATTGTTCAAAATTGAGTAGCAAGGACACAACTAACTGTAGGAGCTGGAATGTGTAATCTTTTAGTTGTGATTTAGGAGAGCAGATGAAACCTAGGATATGGTTATTTATTTATTTTTTTGACAGGCAGAATTAGACAGTGAGAGAGAGAGACAGAGACAGAGAGAAAAGCTTTCCTTCCATTGGTTCACCCCCCAACTGGCCGCTACGGCCAGCATGCTGGGCCGATCCGAAGCCAGGAGTCAGGTGCTTCTTCCTGGTCTCCCATGCGGGTGCAGGGCCCAAGCACTTGGGCCATCCTCCACTGCACTTCTGGGGCACAGCTGAGAGCTGGACTGGAAAAGGAGCAACTGGGACAGAACCGGCGCCCCAACCGGGACTAGAACCTGGGGTGCCAGTGCTGCAGGCGGAGGATTAGCCTAGTGAGCCATGGTGCTGGACAAGGATATGGTTATTAAGATGAGAAAGATGGATATTGAAAGGCAATAAATGGGGTTGGCGCTGTGCATCCATATGTGTGCTAGTTCAAGTCCCGGCTGCTGAACTTCCAATCCAGCTCTCTGCTATGGCCTGGGAAAGCAGTAGAAGATGGCTCAAGTCCTTGCCCCTGCACCAACATGGGAGACCTGCAAGAAGCTCCTGGCTCCTGGCTTTGGATCGGCTCAGCCATTTGAGTAGTGAACCAGCATACAGAAGACCTCTCTCTGTCTCTCTCTCTGTCTCTCTCTCTCTCTATGTCTCTCTCTCTCTGTAACTGCCTTTCATAATAAATAAATAAATAAATCTTAAAAAGAAAAAAAAGAAAGCAATAAACTATTTTGCCACAATCTCCCTCCTGGACCATCTAAGTTTCTTAAATGTATGGACTATACTTACATTTGTCTTGGCTCCTTCAAGACAGATCTTTGTTTATTTTACTCAAAACCACTATGTGGGAGGCCCAAATGAAGATTCTCTCCTAGCCCTGACCATTTCAGACACAGGGATGCAGGTGAACCAACAGGTGCAAGACCTCTCTCCTCAGTCCCTTCTTCTCCCTGTGTAACTCTGACATTCAAACAAACAAACACATCTTTTTAAAGATAAATTTATGGCCCTTGCTTAAAACATTTTGATGACTTTGATCAACACCTCAAAATAAATGCTATATATCTATAATAGGTGCAAAACATATGTTAAGTCAGCCACCCCAGTTTCTTATTTATTCAGAATAAAATATTCATTTTTGTGCCTACATGTATCTTTTGAATTTTGTATTTTTACATGATTATTTCTTCTCAGTAATTATTTACACTTCCAAGATGTACACGGTCACTCAAAAACATTTGAGTCTCCATTATGCTGACTATGGTTTTAAATACTAAGGAGAAAATGCAAACAAAATATAAAGCAATATTATTCCAAACAGTTGTAAGTGTTATAAAAGTAAATAGGATAGTGAACAGGGACTAAAGAAGGGAAAGACATGTTGTAAAACGGGTAGATGAGTGATAATTGGGCAACGTCTTAAGTGCTGGGAACTCAGCCATGCAGATACTTGACCAAAAAGACCAGGCAAAAAGGATAGAAAATGTTAAGGATGTGAGTCAGTGTATTTAAGCACCTCAGAAAAATTCAGAATAGCTGAAACATAACGGAACACTGGAAAACAGCATGAGTTGAGATTGGAGAACTGAATGAGTGGACCTTGGAAGGTCTTCTAGACAATGAAAAATTGTTTGAATTTTGTCTAAATTCAATCAGAGAGCATTGATATTTTAGTGGAGGAATGATGTGAGCTAATTTATATTTGGAAACAACACAATTGTTTATGGGGAGACTGCAGTAATAGGTAATAAAATGGAAAAGAATTGCTGTAAGTCAGGTAAATATCACCAAGAACAAACAGAATCTCCCATTCTACAGATAAAGCATATAATATATGGTAACATTATTCTTGCTCTGGGGCTAACTGGAAGCAAGGCCAAGTAATTAACACAATGTCTCTAAATTTTGCCATACATCCTGTCAAGTACAATGTGCAAATTCACTTAAGCATGCATGGCTTTTATTATGTATAATCTGTCGTATTTGTAATCACTTCAGTATTTGTCTACACGTTAAACTTTGAGCCTCTAATGAATAGGATTACTTATTTTATTTTAAAATTTAATGTTATTTTGTACTGTTATGTTCTAAACTAAAGATGAGTTACTCCAGAATTTTTAAAATTTTCAGTGAGGAATGTGGGTATAAATGTTTAGACTGAGTGTAAGTATCACTGACAAGACAGAGTTAAATGACACTTTAGGTAAATAAATTTATAAAAAGTGTATTCCACTCCAAAAGAGTTAATTCAAATGGCTAGTCAAAAGCTTAAATTTTATGTCTAGCATTCTTATCTTTTAAAGTGGGAAGGAAAAAATTGCTCGCTCTGTATGTGTGTGTGTGTTATTTAAGGCTTTTTAAATAATTTGTAATAATTCAGATTGAAGAAAAGTCAGTTTGATTCCAATTATTTGTACCTTTGCAAAGAGCATGTTGGTAGATCCAGTATCCAAACTCAGTGGATTCAATTTTAGGTGTAATATATAAAATATATTCATATTGATTTTACTATTTAACTCAATAATGTTTACTGTATGATGATACAAAATTTTTACATGTGTGCTAATTGAAAGCACTAGTTTATTTAAAAAATCTGAGTAGAAAAAAACTCTTAAAAACAATTTGGCAAAAAAATATATTTGCCAAATTCTAAAATGAAATGAATGGAATAAAGAATAAACCAGCAACTGTGAAAATACTGGAGGTTGGTCTGAAATGACATGTCTTGTGAAAGTGAGAGAATAGACAATATTTTCAATTACTTTTCACAGCAAGGGTCCCTGGGCAAATCTCTATCATTGGGTTCATATGCTAAGTTTGATGTTCTTGCTGTTATATAATGCAATGTTTCAGAAAACATTGGACTCTGTCCCTTAATAACAGAGTTTAACAGAACATTTATACAGAGATAAATGTTCATTCCCCTAGACTATTTACTCTCTCATAATGTACTATTTGCCAGTAATACATTATCTTATTTGGTAATTGTTGCCACTATCCTATTTCCTTATAGAACCACAATAACAAGATCATTAACCTGCTACAACTTTGTAAGGATATGTCTTAACAATGAATTCAAAGGTTCTCCAATATCAGTGCATCATCTGTTGTTATTTATTATGTGTTGAAATAAAAGTTTTATATTTAAGAAATTCTGATGATTTCTTTGATAGCAGGAACTAATTTTACTTATTTAGTATCTACTTTAGTATTACCATTTGAGCTTTATTTCTCAATTCCAGTTGAATAGGTCTCATTACTGTTGATTTGCAATTATTTAATCATTTCCTCAAACCAGCACAAACACAGTACATAGTTTTATGTACGAAATTAATATTATAAATCAATGTTGTGTACCAAGCCAATGCAAGGGAAAAATAGAGTGCAGAACATATTCCTCCCTGCTCCCAACTTAGGGCAGCAATTCTACATTCTTGCAATAACCACTATTAAGTTTGTTAACCAGCATGTTATCTTTCAAGGAAATTTATAAACAGATAAAATGTCTTATATTTATATACTTATCCACTTGATATTCATTGTCTCATATTAGAGCTGAAATTTTCTTCATTCTAAAGATTTTCTTTTACATTTATTATATTTGAATACAGTACTTAATTCTTCCAGCTTCTGTATCTCCCGGATTTATTTTGCTTTCATGGTTGAAAGATATTTTCAATGGATATAGCCATATCAAGAGTCACAGAATCTTATTTCATGCAGCATAATGTCCTCTAAGTTGCATCCATTTTCCTGGAAATGGTAGAATTTCATCTTTGTATAGCTGAATAACGATCCATTGTGTATAAGGTCACATTTTCTTTATCCATTCATATGATAATGGACACCTTGGTTGAATGACCAAGAAAGACAAATACCACAACTTCTCCCTTATATGTGGGAGCTAACATTTTAAAAAAACAATCAAACAAAGCAGAAAGAAAAAAAGAAATATCTATGTTTATCAATATTGCTGCAAATATAGTTTTGTAAAACTTTGTTTCATAACTTTGTGGAATCAGTGGTTAAGAATGTTACACTACGGGGCTGGGGCCATGGCTCACTTGGTTAAATAGTCTGCCTGCAGCAATGGCATCCCATATGGGTGGCGGGTTCTGGTCCCAGCTGCTCCTCTTCCAGTCCAGCTCTCTGTTGTGGCCCAGGAAGGCAGTGGAGGATGGCCCAGGTGCCTGGGCCCTGCACCCACATGGGAGACCAGGAGGAAGCACCTGGCTCCTGGCTTTGGATAGGTGCAGCGCCGGCTGTAGCAGCCATTTGTGGGGTGAACCAACAGAAGGAAGACCTTTCTCTCTCTCTCTCTCTCACACTGTCTAACTCTGCCTGTCAAATAATAATAATAAAAAGAATGTTATACTACTATGGATTTAATGATCTGTGATTACTTTAAAATTTATGGTATATTTGTGAAGTGTTCATTCTTACCATCAATTATTGTTTATTGTTATTGTCTATATGCCCAGCATGCTAGTGTCTTTTTTAGTTGTTAAACTTCTTATTTGGGGAAGTGTTAAGCTTTTTTATTATAATTTAAATTTACAGTATGTTATCCCAAAACAAAATAAAAAAAGGAGGGGAGAAAGAAACAGGTAAGGAGAGAGAGAGGAGAGGAAAAGAGGATGGAGAAAGGGAAAATCATTATGTTCTTAGTATTGTATCTACAAATCACATTGAATCTGTTAAAAGCTAATTAAATACTCTCATGGGCTTTTTTAGCCAGATCTGAATGCCTTAAGGGCTGATTCTGAGGCCAGAGTGCTGTTTGGGACATCCGCCATCCTATGAGTCTGCTATGTATCCCGCTTCCCATGTTGGATCGTTCTCTCCTTAATTCTATCAGATAGTATTAGCAGACATTAGTCTTGTTTGTATGATCCCTTTGACTCCCAATCCTATCATCATAATCGATTATGAACTGAAACTGATCACTTTGACTAGTGAGATGGCATTGGTTCATGCCACCTTGATGGGATTGAATTGGAATCCCCTGGCACGTTTCTCACTCTACCATTTGGGGCAAGTCTGATTGAGCATGTGCCAAACTGTACATCTTCTCCCTCTCTTATTCCCACTCATATTTAACAGGGATCACTTTTCAGATAAATCTAAACACCTAAGAATAATTGTGTGTTAATTAAAGGGTTCAACCAATAGTATTAAGTAGAACAATACAAAATACTAAAATGGATAAAGTATTAAGTTGTTCCTTGACAGTCAGGACAAGGGCTGATCAAGTCATTGTTTCTCATAGTGTCCATTTCACTTCAACAGGTTTCCTTTCAGGTACTCAGTTGTCACTGATCAGGGAGAACATATGATATTTGTCCCTTTAGGACTGGCTTATTTCACTCAGCATGATGCTTCCCAGATTCCTCCATTTTTTCAGGCATGGAAAGCCAAGACACTCTGGCAAAAAAAAAAAAAAAAAAAAAAAAAAAAAAAAAAAAAAAAAAAAAAAAAACCCTAAATGAAAGATCTCCACGAATGAGATCACAGTGGAAAAAAATGGGCCATCCATTTCTCTGAAGGGAGGAGAGAACCCCCACTTTGACTATGACCTTATCTAAATAAGATCAAAGTCAGCGAACTCAGAAGGCTTCCATAGCCTTGGCAACTCATGACAAGAGCCTCGGGTGATTACTGATGCCATAAACAAGAGTGTCAATTTGTTAAGTCAACAACAGGAGTCACTGTGCACTTACTCCCCATGTAGGATCTCTGTCCTTAATGTGTTGTACCATGTGAATTAAGGCTATAACTAGTACTCAAACAGTACTTTACACTTTGTGTTTCTGTGTGGGTGCAAACTATTGAAATCTTTACTTAATATATACTATATTGATCTTCTGTGTGTAAAGATAATTGCAAATGAATCTTGACGTGAATAGGATGGGAGAGGGAGCGGAAGAAGGGAGGGTTCTTGTGGGAGGGAAGTTATTGGGGGGGGAACCATTGTAATCCAAAAGCTGTACCTTTGAAATTTATAATTATTAAATAAATGTTTTAAAAAAAGCTAATTAAAAAATCAAAGCAAAATGGTACTGGCGCAGTGGCTCACTTGTTTAATCCTCAGCCTGTGGTGCCAGCATCACATATGGGCACTGGTTCTAGTCCCTGTTTCTCCTCTTCCAGTCCAGCTCTCTGCTGTGGCTCAGGAGGGCAATGGAGGATGGCCCAAGTGCTTGGGCCTCTGCACTCACATGGGAGACCAGGAAGAAGCACCTGGCTCCTGGCTTTGGATCGGTGCAGCTCCGGCTGTAGCGGCCATTTGGGGAGTGAACCAACAGAAGGAAGACCTTTCTTTCTGTCTCTCTCTCTCTCACTGTCTAACTCTGTCTAATAAAAAAAAAAAAAAAAGAAAAAATGCCATTAGATTATAGGCAAAAAAAGGGTCACAAAGTCCACGTAACTTAGCTACTACTTGGTTAATTTGTAGTGATTCCATATTATCTAGCATGATCTATCCAGTTTGACAGGATCAGACTTATTAATCAAATATATTATTTAACTCTTTGAGAGCACCATTAACCTGAATCATTTCTTTGGGGTATAATATTCTTTAGTATTTAGGGTTTTGACCGTGGGGTGGAATAGTTTCAGAAATTTCCACATGAATTTTCCTGCATTAACAGTTCTTATCTCATTGAGGATTTACTATTAAAGAAACAAAATAGGATGCCCATTTAAATGATTCATGTAAAGTCTGCAGAAATGACCACTTGTCATGGACCCATGCTGGGTCCATGGGCACAAAGGAATCATTTGAGATAGATCTAGGCTAAGACTTCAGTTATTATCTGATCAATATGTGTGCCCGATATTCAACAGACTTCAAAACTAGCTCACTTTTCTCCAACTGTGGTTACTCAAGAAAACGATCACGTGTCTCTCGAAAAGGTATGAGAGACACCACTGCTTTCTCTTGTTCTTGGTTGACAAGTCCTTTCTCATGGGGATTGGACCTCTCCATAAGTTAGAAATGGCTTAGGTCTTGGAAATGGGCAAAATGTTCATTTTAGGATCTCTATTTTCAATCTCTTTTGATGACGTATGAAGACATATCATTGTGGCTCTGTCAGTCCAACTCTTAGACCAGGTGCCATGAGTTATTACCATTGATTCCCGTTGGTTGTAGACCTTCTCTTCACGCCACTAACATTACATTTACCATGCTTCTCAGAGTTAAGTCCTGCCAACTGGCCTTTGCTCTTCTAGGATCCCAACGTATCTATTACTACTGGGATGCAATATTTACCAAGGCATCTTCTATTGTCTCCCATTCCAGGGAAATATGAAATGGTTCATAATTCTGAGATCTATCTTCCCATTGTATTATCTGTATATTTGGTAAATATAGCCGAAGAACATAATTGGAAGATAGATTTTTTCCTCATATGATTTTTTCTAACACATCCATTTCTCTGATACATGTTTGTTAACTTCCTATTTTCAGATTTATTGATGTATTATTGGAAAATAAAATATGCAAAAATTTAGGGTGTTTAGCATGTTTTGATAAATATATTTGTCTTGTGACATGGTGACCATAATCCACTTCACACATTTACTGTGTGTGTGTGTGTGTAATGATAACACTAGAGATTTGCTTAATGAATTTCAAATATTTCACACATTTTTATAGATCATGATTATTATATACATTAGATGTTCAATGCATACTAATCTTATAGCTGAATATTTGTATCCCTGAGAATTTTTTATCCATTCTGGCACAAGTTTGCTATAATAGTTCTAAAATCTCTATTTATTTTGAACAAGCACTTTGTATTCCGTTTTCCAACACTACAAGAGTCATTACGGAAGTATAAGAGAACTATTAATCTGAATTTTTGCTAATATATTAGGTCCTGCATGTGCGTATCAACCCTTGCAGCCAAAGTTGTATTCCACCTGCTTGTTCTGCTCCCCACAGGGTGCATATTCATTAGTACATGTTTGTCAGGTGCCAGCACATGTTACACACATTGTGTCTTCTCCATTCATGAGTCTGACAAGCTCCCAGGAGACATTCTGAGATTTGATCCTAGATGTGATATCATGGCCAGAAGAAGTGGGGTAAATCCTGGAGTGAAGCATTTCTGTTAGGTACATGCCTCATTTGAGAGATCTGCTTTATCTTGAAGTAAGAGGGAGTATGTCTCCTAACAAAGGAGGTGGGTGAGATTTAGAGATCCTGGTGATACACAATGATCTAAACTCAATTTCATCAAGTGGATCTACATAAATATTCCAAGTCAAATGGCCTGCCTCCTTTTCTTCAGATCCCCGAGTTTGATGTGGAAGACTTCCCTGAAGTTTGGCCACTCTCTGGATTCAATGTTGTGCCTCATACTCAATTGTCTCTGTTTTGCAGCTGGAAGAAATGAGAGCATATTTCAGCATAGCTGTAAAGGCCCTCAGACTCTCACACTTGGCTCTCAATTGCTGATTTTATGATTTTATCTTGTTAACTTTCTTATATAAGAACTCTCATGCTGAAAAATAGCCACCTGGTTCTACAGTTTCTATGTCTTCCAAAGCTCTTTAATTGCTGGGACTAGTGTCTGTATTCCATCCTGATTCAAACAACTAAGGGTCTTGGATACTACACTTCTATAGCCCCAAGGGATTTCCGTTAGTTCACTACTATTGGCAGTAGGGAACTCCTCACATTCAATCTTGCCAGTGATTCAAATCCAGAGCCTCATCTCTTGAGTCTGCTTCTGAGAGCCACTCACAGTCCCAACTCATATCATATTCTCTGGAAGTAGAATATGAGATGGCAATTCCTGTCATGTGATTTTTTTTGGGGGGGGAGTGAAATGAGGAGATGTTCACCTGCCTTCAGTGTGGTCCCAAGGGGGACACGTGACGCTAACTGCTCCACCGAGTTAGTATTATTTTATGTCCCATTGGAATTAGGTAGGGTTGGAATGAGACAGGTCCCCAGGGTGTTTTCGTTTGAAGACAATTATACTGAGATGGAAGCAGCTGTGAACTGTTAATGGGCAGCAGACGATCAGGGGGGAGATGCCCCTCCTGGTAAAGAGGAATTTGGTGGGGCACAGAGAGCTACCACTCTGGGAAGTGTAGCACTGCAAGTTCTGTGACGTTCTTGAGGCTAATGCTTTTTAAGACAGAGATTTCACTCAAATGTTTATTACATGATGCCAAATGATAATGGTGCAGTGCCTCACTCTCAAATCATTTGACAGCTAGAATAAAATATTAGACATGCGCTCCAGTTATTAAGATGTTGGAAGGAAGGGAGACTTGCCTTAAATCTATGGCAAAATGATAACAGACCAAAGAAAAACCTTATTTTAGAGAAATACTTACATAATATTCCAGTATAATAACAAATGAGTTTTCTTGCTATTATTACATGTAAGAAAACCTGCTGCCTTTCACTCTGAAACTATAAAAATTTTATGACATATCTACTTAATTTAATTATACAACTTTTATTAAACATCAAGCTGTCTGCATATAGAAGTATTCAAAAAAGACATAATCCCTAACATCATGAAGCTCATTCAAGTTGTTATCAAAATTATATTTTGATAAAATTTTTTGTTCTTTCTGGGTTCAATTAAAAGTGAATACTAAATTGGTTTATTTTCCAAATTCAAAAGTTTGTTTCTTTTTTGGGAGGCATCACCAAATTTTATTTATTTTTTCCCTTGAGTCCTTTTTTATTACCTAGAAAGCTTTTATTTGAGGTATAAAAACGTCATGCATTTCATATACACAATTTTAGGGACATAGTGATCCTTCCCACCTCACCCTCATTCCTACCCACACTCCACCTTCTTTTTTCTCCCTTTCCTATTCCCGTTTTTATTTTTTATAATGATCTATTTTTAATTAACTTTATACACATAAGATTAGCCATACACTAAGTATTCAACAAATAGCATGAAAGAAAAAAAAATTGTTCCTTAACAAATCAAGATAAGAGCTGTTCAAAAACACCACATCTCAAAATGTCAGTTTCACGCCTATAAATCTTGTAGGTTCTCTATTAGTTACCTCTGATCAGGGAGAACATATGGTACTTGTTTTTTGGGGACTGGCTTGTTTCACAAAGTATAATGCTTTCCAGTTGCATCCATTTTGTTGCAAAAGCCAGGATTTCTTTCTTTATTTTTTTTTTTTACTGTTGTGTAGTATTCTGTGGTGTAAATATATCATAATTTCTTTATCCAGTCATCAGATAATAGACATCTGAGTTGATTCCATATCTTAGCTATTGTGAATTGAGCTACAATAAACATGGGGGTACAGATAACTATCACATGCTGATTTCAATTCCTTTGGGTAAATTCCCAGGAGTGGGATGGCTAGGTCATACGGTAGGTCTACATTCAGCTTTCTGAGGTATCTCAGTTTACATTCCCCCCATTAGTGGACCGGGGTGACTTTTTCCCCGAACATCTTCACCAGCATTTATTGTTTGCTGATTTCTGTATGACAGCCATTCTAACTGGGGTAAGGTAAAACCTCACTGTGGTTCTGATTTGCATATCCTTGATGACTAGTGATCCTGAGCATTTTTTCGTGTGTTTTCTGGCCATTTGATTTTCCTCTTTTGAAAAATACCTGTTCAAGTCTTTTGCCTTTTTGTATACTGGATTGTTTGTTTTGTTGTTGTTGAGTTTTTTGAGCTTTTTATAAATTCTGGATATTAATCCTTTATCAGTTACATAGTTTGCAAATATTTTCCCCCATTCTGTCATTTCTCTCTTCACTTTGCTGAGTGTCTTCTTTTCTTTTCTTTTCTTTCCTTTTCTTTTCTTTTCTTTTATTTTCTTTTCTTTTCTTTTCTTTTCTTTTCTTTTCCTTTCTTTTCTTTTCTGTTTTTTTCAATGTAGAAGTTTCTCAATTTGATGTAATCCCATTTGTCAATTTAGGCTTTTAGTGCCTGTGCTTCTGGGGTCTTTTATAAGTAGGCTTTGCCTATATCAATGTCTTGAAGAGTTTTCCCAATGTTCTCTAATAATTTGATAGTATTGGGTTGTAGATTTAGGTCTTTGATCCATTTTTAGTGGACTTCCTCTTTTTTATCATAGAAGAGGGCTTGATCAGCTTTGTTGATATAATCTCTTCCTCACTGCCTTTCATCCAAGATGATCAACGTCCAGGAACTAGCCCCAGTGGGTAAGATATATATCCATGCTGCCACAAGAATCACACAAAGGATCCATGCAAGCCTCAGTGTGAACACAGATTCCACCACAATAACCCACCCCAGGCTATCAGGGAGTCTTGAGCAGGTGCAGCTGTCCACAGCGACTTTACAGAGACCCTGCCACACTCTGTGCCCTCCCACATAGCCACAGTATTTCCACAGTCCCAGGACACAAGGTTCCCACAGTCCCAGGGCACCAAGGATCCATTACACCCTGCCAGTCCATCCCATCCACAGAGAGGTGGAGACATTCTCAGAACCAGCCAACTGTGGGTGCTCCACCTAAGCAATTTGAGCCCCAGAGCCTGTCATGTGTTGGGAGGCTGGGGGCAACTCATAGCCCTACATTGGTGCCCAGCCCCTCGTTAATCCTCCTGGTCAGACTCAGGTGTCTCCTCTCAACTGACTGCTGGGTGCACAGACACAAGTTGGCGTAGCTGTTACATTGGTCCAAAATGGTGCCTGCCCTGTCTTAGCCAGTTGCAGGATACCATTTTCGGTGAGACTAGGTAGAGAGAAACTTACACCAGGCTTTCATGACAGCTATATCATCAGTGGCTTAGGCTGCTGCAGTCTGGTCTCATGTCACTCTTCAACGCTGGTGCTGAGGCTCTCAGCTCCTGGGATCCTGTGTTGTATGTGTGCTCAGGTTGCATGTCCACACCCTCCATGTTGAGCCACAGCATCTCTCTTCCTTCCGTAGAGTTTCCATTGCATTTTCCTCCCTAAATCTCCTCTGAGATTGCACTCTTTCCACTATAATTTTAGCAATCTTCTAGCATAAAGCAGTAAGCTACTTCCCTATTCCACCATCTTGAAATCGCTCCACTTTGTTTTTAAGAAGCTCTTAGTTTTAAAATAGGAAGTGAACAGTACTTCCAAATGAAGCTATGGAGAATGGCTGAAGGAGCTCCAAAAACCCAAATTCCATCAATATACTTCTATTCTCCTTTGTGCACATTCTAACAGCTACTTGTTAAATAGAGTTCATTACCAATATTCCAATGTTCCCAAACTTCAGTGAAATTTTACGACACACACATAGGATTCAGTTTGTGTTGCTGGGAAAGGGAAAGCTAAGATGTGCAGCAACTAAATGATTTAAAAGCGGAATGAACTGAGAACAATCTTGTGCACTTATATTTACTATGGATAGAACTTCCTGGTCTCATGCAGCGTTTCAAACCAGGAAGTCTACTGTTATTGATTAATGAATTAAGTATAGAAATTTGATTTAATTTAGGCCTCTGCTAGGTGTGCCTGGTAGGAGGTTTTTAAGTCATTGGGTCTTGAACTCAGAAGGCCATGCGGTAAGAGGATTGCTTATTTAAGCATAGCTCCAAGATCACCATGTAATCATTCCTCTGTAAATGCTGTTCCTCCAAACACCAGCTTCCATCAAACACCAGTCTAAAGCAGGCACCTGATCTTAAATCTGAACATATGAACTGTAAGACAAATAACTCTTTTACTTCCTCTCAGGTGTCTTAACTAAAATAACATAAGAGCTAACCAATATTGAATCATCCAGCTGTCAGTTTACTCTCCAAATGCATGCAACAGTTAAGACTGGATGAGACCAAAGCCAGGAGCCAGGAACACAATTCGGATTTCACACAAGGGAGGCATGGATCTGCATACTTTAGTCATCATCTGCTACTTTCCCAGGATGCATATTAGCAAGAAGCTGGTTGAAAAGTGGAGCTAGGACTTGAAGGAAGCACTCCCATATGGAGTACGGGCTTCCCAAATGGCATCTTAACTGCTGTACCAAATACCTGTCCTTGACTATTACAGTTTTTGAGGCTCCTGTATACTCAAGAACTCTAGAAAGGACACATATGAGTCTTCTGATTTGTTTTATAAGGCAGACTTTTCCAGTAAAAACAACAAACCTTCTTTGAGTTTATATAGATATTTGATAACAGTTGTTATGACAGTTGAGATAATATAATTTCCACCTCAAAATTCTTATAAGAACTATTTCCTCATAAGATTAAAATACTCTTGATTTCTCAGGACAGTATTGGAATTGGAACTCTTACTTATTGTACAAGAAGCAAGTTAGTTTGTCTTCCATGTAGTTCATCAAGTTGTGTTGATAGGTGTCAATTCAAAAGTGTATCAAAGTTTGGATTGAAGTCAGTCTCCATTTCATGTTTGCATTTGAATTTAAGTCTGTCATGATTGATAAACAGTGATGAATGTGACATTGTCATGTTGAAAGATCATTAAATGTCACTCAGTGTCCTGGCAGCAAAATGGCTGGCAGAAAGTCAATGATGCGGACTCAGTGTGAAGTATGGAGAGCAGAGATGGATCTGGGGCAGTACAGAGTTCTGCAGCTGTGAACAATCAATCAATCACTTTATTCAAAGAAACAGGGAAATGAGACTTGATGGCAAGGCTGTGTGAGTAACTGAAGCATTGAACATTAGTTTGTAAGTGCTTTGATTTACACTTAGAACCTTCTAGTCCCCCGCAGCTAGAATAATAGGCTGGAGAACTACATATTTGATCAATTTCTTTCATCGTCTGTGAGGTGTTCTTTATGCACCTTAAGTTTTAAAGAGTCTTAAGCAACTTTACTAGCTTGAAAGCAAAGATGGTTTAAGTACTCTGGTGTACAGTCATCGTATTAGAGGTGCAATCTATACAGCCTGGTGAAGAGAGCACTAAATCTGAATGGCACTGCTATTTTACATCTTCAGTGGCTTTCCTACAATTTCCATATAATTTATTCAGCTTTCCACTTTACTTGCTGTTCATTTATTTCTATGAATTGATCTCCTAAAGTTCCTAAATATAAATTGCACTTAAAACAGTGTGGAACTGCTTACTCAATATTAATATTTATTTTCAAAAAGCTTTTAAAGCCATGACACAAAATACACAGTCCTTTTTATGTTTATTCAGTAATTTACTCCATTTGTGTTTTAAATGTAAACTAGAAAATGAAAGCATTTGCTGTTGACTACTACCGAGTATCCTTTAGATTGATAAATCCATTTAGTCTAGGTCACTGCCATAGGATGAAAATGGAGAGTATAAAATACATTCAGTGAGATGTGAAACAGCAGGGATGATGATCCTCATAGGTTTCACTAGTGAGTTTTTCCTGTATTCACACATTTGACTCATGGTTAAGACTTATGAATTTGTCAATATTGCCTATTATAAGTAATAATCACATTTTAAGGTCTTTATCAGAATGTTCAAATAGCAGATATACTGTTATATTCTGATAGTCATTTTTGTAGTAAAAATTGATATGTTGAGGATCCAACCACTGATTTTTCCCTTCTTCTACAAAACAAGCAAACAAACAATCCATCACCTGTACTCCTTTCCAATTTCTCTATAGTTTAAGTAAATGTCATCTCCATGCATCTATTCAGAAAATCTGGTAATTTTCATTGAATCTCCACTTTCCCTGTCCCATATATAGTTCACATTTTTACCTCAATTTAGATCACAAATTCATCCTTTGCCTTTCAGAAGGAATTCTATAACTAAAGTATTCAATCATGCTTTATTCTCCAAATCTCAATCATACTTTAAAGTGTCCAACACTTTAATTCAATTTACAACTTAATATTCTTCATAGAAGTTCTAAGTAGCTGATACTACATTATCTAATTATTTACTTATTTATATGATTATTGTCTTTCTCTTCCTAACAATTCAATTTCCCTTTGGACAAGCATCCTCTATTCTCATTTATCATGTGATTCTAAAGACAAGAAGTGTACCATGAATTTTTGATAGGGATTTTACAAGAAATATTGGATAAACAAGTAAATAAACTTCCACAGCCATGAGCCACTACTTCACCTATACGTCACTTAAGTAACTTTCTTACTTCTGTTCTTGCTTTCATTTGTCTTGATACAAATTGCCATTATATTTCCTGTGCTTTTTAACAGCTGTCATTTTTCTCCCATTTTCTATTTTTTTCTTAAAGTTAACTTTTTCTAAGATATTCATAAAGCAAAGCTAAAATCATATAATTTCTATGGTTGTAATATTCAATTTAGACCAAATTTCTAAACCATGATTTTAAAGATTGAAGATGATTTCTCCTTTCAACTTAAAAGTTTTCTGAAAAAAGTCATTATTGTTATCAATCCACCTCCTACACGGGTGCAGCGGCCCAAGGACTTGGGGCATCCTCTACTGCTTTCTCAGGCCATAGCAGAGAGCTGGATGGGAAGTGAAGCAGTGCGGTCATGAACTGGCGCCCATATAGGATGCTGGCACTGCCGGCCGTGGCCTACACACTCCCCCACAGTGTATTCTTAGTTCATGCATTCTTAGTGTCCAACAGTATGTGGTACATAGTGATGATCAATAGATATGGATATATAAATATGCCAAGTAAGCTGTTCATCAAATTGAATAAAATAAACACACATATAAAATAATAAATTCACATTGGAGTATGAGTATGGTGCAACAGTTTTTCCCATTAAAAGCTTCATTTAACTACTAGTATATGTTCTTTTACCCCATTTAGAAAATATTAAATTATTCAATTCATGTACTTTTTAAGTCCATATGATGTGAAAAATATATAAATAAGCATAAGGCAGTTAATGCAGCATGTGGTATATTTGTCTTGAAGCAACACCTCAATATTTCCTATATATGCAAGTGACACTTGGCAGAATAGATGCCACTCAAGCTTTATGCTTACAAAAATTGAATGTGCCGTCCAGAAAGTTCAGCCTGTAAGTAGACATGACTCCTTGTGACTCCTGACCTTTTGCTGTAGTTATCTTACATTGTTTTCCAACATAGAATCAATTAATTTTCATCTCTATTTTCACAACCTCAATAATTTAGAGGTCTAAATATTAACACAACATGGAAATCCATACGAATGTTGAAAATTTTCTTGACAAGTTCTTATTTTATCCTTTCGATATTTCTATTTTGTTCCATTTAAAGACATTTTGTGTACATCAAGTCCATAATTTTAGTTGATAATTACAAAATCTCAAAATAGACAATCATATATTTATTCATCCATTCAATGATCTCTGGTTAAGTATTTAATGTGTATTCAACAAGAAATAAATGAGGACCACACATGGACACCATCGCTGACATCATAGTTATTTTTGTCAGTGAGAAGGCCAACACTAAGAAAACAATTGATACAATTCTATTTTTATAATTGGAATTAGCGTGTAGAAGGTGGTAAATTAACCAAGATTGGGATCTCAGATAAGTCTTCATGAGTAAAATATCATTTTACCCAACAGCTGAAAAAAATACCTGTGCAGTTGGTAGATAAGGGGGAATATGGGAATGGAAATGCAGATTGTGTGCCATACAGGAGGAAAAGCCAGGAGGAAACCAACTGTTTTGTTAAGTAGGGCATTTCTTTGAATTTCCAGACTTCTTAAAATCCTAGTATCTTAAATGTAATACTTTGTATTTGTTGTTGTCTGTTGTTTTCATAAAGATATTCTTTTTTTAAAAAAAGATTTTTATTCATTTATTTGACAGGTAGAGTTATGGACAGTGAGAGAGACAGAGAGAAAGGTCTTCCTTCCATTGGCTCACCATCCAAATGACCACCACAGCTGGCACTGCGCCAATCTGAAGCCAGGAGCATGTGTTTCCTCCTGGTTTCCCATGCGGGTGCAGGGGCCCAAGCACTTGGGACATCTTCCACTGCTATCCCAGGCCATACCAAAGAACTGGACTGGAAGAGGAGCAACCGGGACTAGAACTGGCACCTATATGGGATGCTGGTGTCACAGGTGGAAGATTAACCTAGTGTGCCATGGCACTGGCCCCAAGACATTACTTCTATGTGCCCTTTCATAATGCAGTTTTGAGATCAGAGTTTCTTTTATTTTCTAAAGATTTATTTATTTTACTTGGAAGTCAGAGTTACACAGAGAGAAGAGAGGCAGAGAGAGAAAGAGAGAAATCTTCCATCCACTGGTTCACTCCCTAGTTGGTTGCAATGGCCAGAGATGCGCCGATACAAAGCCAGGAGCCAGGAGCCCCTTTCGGGTCTCCCACGCGGGTGCAGGGGCCCAAGGACTTGGGCCATCTTCTACTGATTTCCCAGGAGATCACAGTTTTTATATAAATCCATGTTATATTCTTTTACTTATTATTTTTCTATTTAATTACATTTTAAAAAGATGTATTTACTTATTTAAGAGGCAGATTTACAGAGAGGGAGAGACACAGAGAGAGAGCGTGGTCTTCCATCTAATTCACTTCCCAAATGCCTGCAAGGTCCAGAATAGGGCCAGGCTGAAGCTAGGAGCCAGGAGGTTCTTTCAGCTCTCCCATGTGGGTACAGGAGCCCAAGCACTTGGGCCATTTTCCACTCCTTTCCCAAGCCATTAGCAGGGAGCTGGAAAGGAAGTGGAGCAGGTGGGACTCAAATAGTTACCATATGGGATGCTGGCACCTCAGGCAGAGGCTCAACCTACTGCACCATAGTGCCGGCCTCTGACGCATGATTTTCACAAGGAAGAGTTTTGGAAATCATAATTTTATTTCCAATAATTTTTCACTGAAGATTATAACTTTACCTTTCAGTGATTGACAATATTGATCACCTGTATCCTTTTTTTCCCCTGTCAGGTGGATAATTCATCACCTGTGTAGTTAGCATATTGTTCACTATAAACGTAAATGGTTTCACTCAGTAGAATAGAATGCTGGTGGTGGAAGCCATACATAAATAATGTAGAGGAAAACTCAGGACAGAAACTGCTTGCTCAGCCTTACCTTTTCTTAGCTAATGAAAACTGTCAAACACTCATCATGTGCACTTCAAGTTATTTTTTGCCATTTCTGTCCCATCAAAATATGTGCCAAGAATGCTCAATTCCCCGGCCTTCAGATTAACTTCTTCAGTGATACCATCTACTTTTAATTCCCCTCTATTGACCTGCATGTTAATTTTTATGTTCCGACTTATCTGGTATGGTTTAATTATCAAAATGGTTCTCATTAATTCTTAAATTATAAATACTTTAGTATCTGAATATGCTATGTGTGAAAAATATCAGTAAATCTCATTTACTTTGTTCAGTTTTAACCAGCATACTGCAAGTTCATCAATTCTTAGCGTGTTTCCTTTGAGAATAATAATTTGCACTGAATACACACCTTAAATAGAACTATACAGATATAGAACAGCCTTGTTTGTTCATTTAAGTTTTTTGATTAACTCATCCATTGAATAATAAATTGCTTAAAAACTGATGTTTGGCAATCTCGCATAGAGGATAAAGAAGCAGATGGAATTTGAAAAGGATCATGGGATTCAGTTGTAGTTGTAACTAAGTTAAGCTCTCGGCTCCACCAGCAACTCAGTATCCTTAGAGACGCGTTCATTTATCTTCTTATCTAATCTGATACTCATTGCTGTCATATAATAACATTTTGTGGTCACTTTGTATCTTCCATTGTGCCATAATTTAAATTTTCAGCAATTGCTACTTGAGTCTTAAAAATATAGTTCTGCAAGTTAAGATTTTCTGATTTCTGAGCTCTTCCTTGACTGTTATAATTATTCAGGAGCTATAATGTGATTAATAATTTTTGCTTTCCTTCTATATGATAGACAGGTTGCTATAAAATGATCAGTAATTAGGCAAGAGACTTGACTACACATTTAAATCATATCCATTTTCTTTCTTCATTCTGTTGTCTTCCTGTGTGTTTTCACTAACAGCTAACAAGAGGAGTTTATTGAGTGAGTTCTTGTTAGGCATTTTTGCTTGTTTCTGAGTTTGTGGCAATGGATAAAACTAATTCTAGTCATCTAGTGGTCTACAGGAAATCAGGGAGCATAGTTGTATAAATGAATAAATGAAGCAAAATATACAGTAGATATGTACATGGGGTTGGGTGATGGAAGATAATTATCCATCTGTTAATTAAAACAAGGAAAGAATATTCCAAGCAGGAGAAAGATAAACTAAAGCAAAATAGCATTTTAGTATCAGAAAATATGTTAGTCTATGGTGCAAGGAAAGGAATCATCTTACTTGTCCAGAAGCTAACAATTTATTGTAGTCAAAAGGAGAGGAAGACTTTTAGGAGTATTAATTTGGAGTAAAGTAAAATCATATCTGAATTTTAGGAAATGAAATTTGGTTTCTTTATTTTAATTAATTATTTTCAAAAATTTACTTAAAAGTAATAAAAAGAGAGAAAGAGACAGAAACAGAGCAATCTTTCATCACTAGCTCACTTCTCAAATGCTCACAACAGATGGGATTGGGCCAGGCTGAAACCAATGGCCCAGGACACAGTCTGGGTCTCCAGTGAGTGACAGGTACCCAACTATTGAGAATTTACCTCGGGCTCTCCATTAGCAGGAAGCTGCAATAGGAAGTTGAGCTGGGACTTGAATCCAGGCAACCCAATATGGGATATGAGCAACCCAAAGGGTGTTTTAAATACTACACCAAATGCCTGCCTCCATTTCTCCCTTTTTGAATCTAAGAAACATCTTACATTCTTTTATCTACAATTTCTTCACTACTTTGACCATTTACTTGGCCTTCGTGTCACTGAATAAAACTTGTAGTATGCAAATATATTTAGTTTAGTGTGCTTTATTCTGCAATTTAGTTTTTTTTTTTTTAAAGATTTATTTATTTTACTTGAAAGAGCTATGCAGAGAGAGGAGTGGCAGAGAGAGAGAGAGAGAGAGAGAGAGAGAGAGAGGTCTTCCATCTGTTGGTTCACTCCGCAGTTAGCAGCAATGGCTGGAGCTGTGCCAATCCGAAGTCAGGAACCAGGAGCCTCCTCCGGGTCTCCCACACGGGTGCAGGTGTCCAAGGACTTAGGCCATCCTCTACTGCTTTTCCAGGCCATAGTAGAGAGCTGGATTGGAATTGAAGCTGCCAGGTCTTGAACTGGCCCCAGCAATTTAGTTTTAAGTTAGCCATTCTGCTTCCATAATTTTTTTTTGTTTCTATGCTTAAAATGAAAGTTTGATTTTTGTTATCCCTTTGAGTAAAACTTGAATATCTTTTTATAATGATTTTTTTACTTTGAAAAGTTTTCTAATATTTTAAATTTTCAGTCCCATCTTTCTTCCCTCCCTCCAACTTTCCTTCCTCCTGTATATTTCTCCCTTCTTCACCTGCCAATTTAATGTAGGAGGCCTTCTTACACAATTCTCCTCCTTGCCCAAGCCCTAAATTTAAATTACATCCTTCTCCTTAGACTTATGAGTTAGATCCCAACTTTGCTGGATTGTCACGTCTTGCATGAGAAAAAAGTCATATAAGCTCAAGTATTTTACTTACATACCATCATTCCATGTTTCTCCTAGAATTTATCTGGAACTTTTCTATTAGGCTATCAATTTTTTCTATGCATTTAGGTCATTAAAATATTTATCCAGCACTTCCTGTTGTTTTCATTGTGAAGCTTGATTTTAATAAAGAACTCAAGTTTTTAGAAACACATGTTCTCCTCTGAATCTGTAGCACTTGACACAAATTACACATTCTACAGTGAAAGACTGCACTATTAATGAGTGCTTTTGCTAGTTATTTTTTAACTATACATTGCATAATTGAACACATTTTAAATTAAACTAGTCCTGAAATTTTGAAAAAAAAAAACAAGTAATTTTTTAGGAAATAGCGTCTCTGTCTCTGGGGAAGTTTATGATGAAGTCTTGTTAACTTTCAGTCCAGTTTTCTCCTGGTTTGGGCTCCCTCAGTGTGAAACTTCCAGAGATGACTTTCACAACTCACTGATGTAGTTTAGCTGAAATTTAGATTTAGTGGTAATACAAATTTTTCAACAGGAGGGCTTATTACTTGTAAACGGGAAAACGATGTTTAAACTCAAGTATTTTTAGATCAATAATTATCTTGGATGTCAATAATTATTTTAAAGACTGGAGCTGTGGCACAGCAGGTAAAGCCACTACCTGCACTGCCGGTATCCCAAATGGGGGTCGGTTCAAATCCCTGCTGCTACACTTCCAATCCAGCTCTCTGCTATGGCCTGCGAAAGCAGTAGAAGATGGCCCAAGTCCTTGGGCCCCTGCACCCGTGTGGGAGACCCAGAAAAAGCTCCTGGCTCCTGCTTTCAGATCCGCACAGCTCTGCCATTGTGGCCATTTGAGGAGTGAACCAGCAGATGGAAGACCTCTCTCTCTGCCTCTGCCTCTCTGTAACTCTGCCTTTCAAATAAATAAATCTTTAAAAAAATAAAAAATAAATTATTTTAATGGTAAACTTTAGTCAAAATATAGTGGGACTTTGTATCAGTTTCCTCAATTAACTCCTCCTGTAGCTAAATAGAGCATTTACTTGGCACTTTGGTTAAGGTATGCTTGAAGTTGTTAGGAGACATCTGTGATATCTTGCATGGAGTATTGTTACTGAATTGAAATGTCAGGGAGCTTTTACAGAAATCTTACAGAAGTAAATGGATAAAACATATCACATGGTCAATTTCAGCAAATATTGATAACAAAGATCCATTACGAATTTTGTGACTCTCTATTGAATATCATGTGTGTCTTTCTACTTGTGTTGGACATACACTAGAATGACCCTCATCAGGTCATGACCTTGTATAGGTTCTTCCCCCTGTGTGTAGGTGGTCCCCACCAGTTGTTTGTAAATCATGAGAGTGTGGTACTCAATTGATTAGGTAACAGATTAAAAAATGAAGGAACATAGCAGATATCATTAAAAGCCCTCATCAGCTGGTTTTAAGGTAATCAAAGGGATGATAGGTTAAGGCTTTTGAGGTCGGAGACTCAAAGCTGCAGAGACAGTTTTGTGTTCTTGACGAAGGCCACCTGGCAGTGAATGGCAGGTATACTACCTCAAATAGTTGAACTGTGCAGAAAAAAAAAAGTGAGATTTTAAAAATATTTTTCTCCACTAAAATATTTATAATATCCTTTGTCTGTTTTAAATCAAGTAATAATAAATAATTGACCTTATTTTTCTTAATACCACTAATTTTTTCCCTGTGGATATTGTTTTCCTATAACTTATTATGCTCTTGTCAATTTGATGGCTCTTAGCATTACGTTTGAGGATATTAGAGATTTTTAACTTGTAAATTGTTTTCTTCATTCCTCAAACAGAAAATGAAGTAACATATTGTGCCTTCAAAGACGATACCTGTCTTTTAGTCTTTTATCATTTCATTTAATTGCAAGTAAATCACTTAGGGAGATATGTTGATGAATGATTTGTAATGTGCCAAGTTAGACCTCACTAACGAATAGATGATACATACATACATAGATACATATGTACATACATAGATAATTTTTAAAATGATTTTGCATATGCCAATACAAAAGATGAAATCATTTATATTACCTTTTTCTCACCTTAATATTCACATGCACACTATATTGAACACGAAAAGCAGCTAAATGCATTATAAATCTAATATGCTGTATAATATTATATTAAATTATATATTTCAATTTCAATTAATTGATAACATTTTCTTTTTGTTCTTTGTACCATTATATATCTTAGCTAGTTTGAACTACCTTGGGAAACTCTGCACTCAACCTAATTAACAGTGGACCTGTATTGTTAAAGACTTTCAGCTGATATGTACTGTACTGCAACATTCTGAGCTGGTATGCTAATAGTTTCACCTTGGTCTCTCTTTATGTCATTTGTTTTGTATTGTAATTACACACATTACAATAGTTTCCCTTGAGAGTCCATAAAGTATGGGAAAAGAATGTACTGGACC
Organism: Oryctolagus cuniculus; assembly: GCF_964237555.1. NCBI lineage: Eukaryota > Metazoa > Chordata > Mammalia > Lagomorpha > Leporidae > Oryctolagus > Oryctolagus cuniculus. Next base: position 13,358,473 of record NC_091441.1, on the reverse strand, counting down.
TCTGGGGAAAACATGATTTCCTATACTAAAACACAATTTCTGGGATGCGGTGATCCTTCCGATGATACTGGTTAGGAGAAATACGCAAATTAAGGCTGATATAATTTCTTTAAAATCATGAAGTTCTCAGTTGACATCACCATATATAAGAAACTTTTTCTAGCTAGAAGAAACAGTGACTCAAGTTGTCATGACTTCAAAGAACAGTGATACATGGTTAAGAGAGTAAGATTCCTGACATCTCAGCTGGGTTGTGTTGTAGCCTCCTCTTGGGAATTCATGCATAACCCTTCCTTTTGTCAAAAGCTTGAAACTGACCCACTGTCTTCTGCAAATAAATGTTTAGTAGTTATTGATTTCCATTCCAGTGATCCTCTGGCTGTCTCTTCCCATACCAACATGTTTTGACCTATGCTTTTAGTACTATAATTTTATGATATGCAGATTCTTATTGATATCTTAGATCTGAGTCTCAGTATGAATGATAGCCAATCTATTGCATGGTCTTATTTTTTCATTGAGGATAAGATATTATATATCTATAACTATAGCGTACCAAAGAAGTTTAACTAAAAAGGTTTATTAGGCATAACTTAGATTTATATGTATAATGTGACATAAGTAAAATGTGCATATCATTAGTTATTAAGCTTATCTTCAGTTTTGCTTAGCATGAAAATAAGTAAACATTCTAAAAATTCATATTCAAATGTTCATGTATCTGAGGAAAATGCCTAGGAGCGAATATTTCAAATTACCTAATAAATGTGGTCAGTACTTACTGATGCTGCACTAAAAGATCACATGAACAAGATTTAAACAAGTTAGAATTTTATCTATGTTTCACCCAAGTCTATTCTAAAGCAAACAAGTCAATCTGCCTCCAACAATAATTCTTCTTTAAACTGATACTAAATGATAGGATTAGCAATAGGTCTACTTTAGGCTGTTATTATATTTATTCTTATGAATTTTATTTTTGACTGTTAAGCATAGAAATCAATGTACTGCACTCTTTAAAAATGTTCAAAGCAATATGTCAAATAATAATGGCCATTTTGTTTATGTACTTTGAGAGAGCTATGCCTTGATGTGCTTACATATTGCATTAATTTTATGTTTCATTTTTGATTGATTTTTGTTCAAAGGCCATGTGCTATTTATATATACTTAATTTAAAAATATTGTATCTAATGGAATCATTCTTACTTGAGGAACATACTGATGAATACATTCCATTAGTTATAATACTTTAAAGATTAGCCATGTTCAGGTACACCATTTTTTGACACTATTTTATAAACATCTCTCATGAGAGTATCTTGATTTGTGGTCTTCCAGTTCATCACACATATAGGCATAGCCTACCCAAGACTGCAGTTCTAAGCCACTGCTTTGTGGAGTTTTGGGCCTGACCCTAGACAATAACAGGTTTTTCCTGAGAGGCCTCCCGGGGAAGCTGCCCTCCTCACCAGACTGGGTACCCACCCAGGGCTCTGGGATTACTGCAGGGAGGCAGTCAAGAACTCAGGCTCAAGTGCGTGTTTTCATTTCCAGTGCAGACATCACCTTCTGAAGTGACTTCTCCATCAAGGACTCCTCTCTTTTCCAGTCCTAGCTGGCCTTTGAGCTCTTTCTCCACCGTTCTGTGGGCTTATAAAATGACAAGGTGCCTTTGTTCTGGACTCTTTGGGGAGTTACCAATTCTCTCCACTCATATAACATCACGTGACCCTCTCAAAGTGCTGGGGAAAACCAGAGGACCAGGGGCTAGTGTCCATTTTTGTCTCTTGCTTACAGACTAAAGGACAATAAGTTACTTTCAGTTTGGCTCGTTGTCCTCATGGACCACTTCTGCCTTTGGTACCTCAATCGTATAATCATAACACAAAGTAAGCAGGTTAAGATTCAACAGGAGATGCCCGCTTTCCATATCCGAGGGCTTGAGTTCTAGTTCTGGCTCTGCTGTCAATTCCAGTTTCCTGCTAATGTGCACCCTGGGAGGCAGCTGGAGGAGGCTCAGTAGTTGGTCCCTGCCCTGCACATGGGAGACCCAGACTGAGTTCCTGGCTCCCGGCTTTGGCTGTTGCAGACAATGGGGAGTTAGGTGGGAAATTTCTCTCTCTCCATCCTTTAAATAAATCAATAATTTATACGTAATTATTATTCTCAGGGTATTCATCATTCAGTGGCTACTTGTATAAATACTACATACTAATTATAATTGAATAAATATGATCTGTATGTTCAGTGTTTAAAATGGTCCCTTGTGAGCCAGAAGCCAAAATGCAAGCAAAAAGTTTTATTTAGCAGATTAGAGATAAAAATTAAGAGTACTTGATTATTAATTATTGTATATACTTGGAATTGTTTTCAATTAATCCAACAATCTATATTCTTACTAAGAATAACCTCAAACATTATACAACACAAAAATGGACAAAGGGAGTTCTATCACGGACTGCAAAGATGCATTGAAACCATGAGACATTCTTCAGATCTTGCAGAGAACTCACCTTGGAGAGCAGCCTCTGGGGAAATTCAGAGAACTTTCTCCAGCGACATACAAATAATGTTCACCATTTAAATTCTAACACGTTTATATTTTCAGGTTGCTGAATATCAACAGTTCAATTCTGTTCAATTAATAAATGGACCAATTGTAAACAAAAATGTGTAATATAAATGAATCATTGCTTGGATTGGACCTCAGCTGGGCCATAGCCGTTTTCTGGAAAGAGAAAGCAGCTACCACCATGTTTTACATCTTCACTGTTTTATGTCTTCACTATTCTAGGGCAACATTTCCTGATCTACTCTGTGTTTGTGTATGAATTCTGTCCTCAAACATTTTGATGTCAGAATGACTTCACACCTTTAAACCCTCCTGTGAGGGTGGAGAAAGGACCTTCAAATTAGGCTTCTTGGTGAAACAAATGTGAGTGCTGGCAAATGTTGTAAAACTGGTTTCTTTAGACATTGTAAGCAATGCTTATTCCAAGAAAATGGCTTAACTGGGATGTGGACAATGGACTTTGTGAAATTTCAAATTCTGCTTGTCTTCTCTCCATCTCATAGCTCTGTGGAAACCATGAAAACCAACAGCTTCATAACTACAATAGTTCATCAAAGAATTAAGACATACCCATCAAATGATTTCTTTAAATAAGTAACATTTGCCAAACCTACATAAAATAGAAAATTTTACTTCTTATTAGGTTTTAAATCCATTTTATTAGGAAAGGTACACTGCCAATATTGTACAAAATGGAATCCAAAGTCACAAAAGCTTAACTTTATCCAATCTAAAACCCGAGATATCTCTGTGCTTGATAAATGAGTTACATATTGGTGGCTTAAATCACGTGTTGAAGGAGTTAGAGGGCGAGTTTATTTTGTTAGCATCCTGCCGATTTGGAAGCAAAAATACATTATATACACTGTGTTGTTATTTCATTCTTCATGAGGATATACAGTTAGGCATTTGGAGAAGGAAAATGCTAGTTTAACTAGAAAGTGAATTAATAATTGTTTCTTACCCTAAAATTACCACTCGCATAGCCTTTGTACAAAACTCAGATTCATTTTAAAGAGAACTCTCTAAAACACAAAACTAGCATTTACAAACTCAGCCTTGTGTTGCAAAAGTCAATGTTAAAATTGGAGAAAGCTTAGTTAATCTACCAAAAACAACACTGATCCTCAGGAACAACACTTAGAATAAATTAATTAAGTTAAAAATAAAGAAAATCAATCAATGGGACTAATTAAAATAGAATAAACAAATTGCTGATGTAATGACAATGTACAGGTGACCTTATCATTACTTTTTTATTGACATTTTAGACACTAGATAGGATTTCTTTTCACTTATGTTTTTGTTTGAAGTTTGACCACCAAACAGTTTATAAGGTATGGTCTTTGTTTACAAAGGACATAACATACAATTGAGGAAGAAAATAGACTTCTATGTAACAAAGCCATACAGGATTTTAAATAATTAAACAATAGTAAATAGTTGAACAAAGGTTAAAGTAATAATGTGGTATGTGGCAAGAGATTATAGACAAAGGCAGGTTGGTTGAGTTACAGAAACAACACTAGTTTGAATGAAGCAGTGTATCAATGTGTATCTTGCAAGCTGAAAGCAGTATTCAGGATTTTGTTTTACTATGAGTTGATAGCTTGGTTTAAGGCAAAAAAAAAAAAAGAAAAGAAAGAAAAAGAAAGAAAGAAAAAGAGGACACTTCAATTCTGACCCCAAATTTGTATTAGGCAAGATGATTCTATTTATTTCTTCCTTTGAATCCTAAATCAACTTTGTAATTTTAAGATTTATGGAATGGCTTTTGAATTAGTACACATAGATAAAATAAATCATTAGGAAATGTTAAGCCTCATTGCATAAATTCATTTTAAAATATTTACTTTTACCTTTTCTCTATTGATAATTATTTTAGAAGACTATTGACTCAGATAAGTTCTTCCAAATATAAAAAAAAATAATTATCAAAACAGAAGAAACATGGATAATCATTAAAGTTACACTAAAAAAAGTCACACGGAGATTTATACAATGTGTTTCAGGGCTGAAATTAAATAAAGTTGTGATCTAGACCTAGAAAGAATTGCAGTGATCACTCAAACATTTTTAAATAGAAAGAAAATGCTGACTCCTTTAAGATTCAGTTAGCATATGCTCCCGTTACTTAGGACAGTTAAATACGTCATGGAGAAATGAGGTAGAGAATCAAGCAGTCTTGACCTCTGGACTTTTCAGATAGAGAAGCTAACTTTAAGATAATTTCCTTGTACTCCTTTCCAATCTCCTATAGCTTTTAACTTTCTCAAACCTTTTACAACAAACTTTTTTTCATATTCCATGAATTTTATTTCTTAACTTTTCTCAACAAGACTTCTCATGGTCATGACTTTTTCCACAACATTTTCTTTCAAAGTATTTAGCTTTCACAAACCTCCTACAACATATGCCTCACTCATTTCATAGATTTTTTAAGCATCCTTTTCACTCTAATGCTTACAGAATTCTCCTCAACCTTTTTTTCTAATCTCTTGGTTCCTTTAATATGTATCCTGAAATGTATCCTTAAACCTCTGGATTAAGAGAAAAATACTACAAATTTTACGCCATAGCTACATTTAAAGCTCTTTTCTCCTTTCTCTCTCCTCCTTCTTTCCCTTTATTTGATACCCTAGTGACAGTTTAGTTGCTGGGTGGAATATCTCACCAGGAGTTTTCCTGAAATTCCTCTCAGGGTCACACTAAGGAAAGAGGGGAGACCTAGATTTGAGAGAAGGACAGAAAATGTGACTCCAGTATTCAGGAAGAAATCAACCTCTTTCTCTTTAACAGTGAGGATTACCAGGGGCTCCAACATGCTGACAGTCTGGGGTTAAGAGCCAGTAGGAGAAATGCTGAACCCCATCATTTCTGTTGGGTCATCTGAGGAGGTACGTGAACCTAGAGACCTTGGTCTTTAGGGCAGTTCAGCCCTCCAATAACCCCCATTACAAATACAACAGGGACTTGGGGGTTTTCTCTGCTGATGGGAATGTGGAAATTCCTTATTGAAGTATCCCATCTGATCATAGACATAGAACGCTGGAGACTCCTGGGGACCTTCAGGTAAGTGTGGCTGTAAGGCTCCTACCAGAGCTGCCAACTTTTTATTATTCCATTCTGTTGTGTTGGGTCTCCTCTTGGTCCCATTTGTAAACAAAAGAAGTTATGATTCTCAGAGGTTCTAACGTGTTCTTGGGTCCAGTTGCCTGTTTTGAAGCTTATTTTTTCTTAAATTTGAGGCTGATTGAGTAATAAACCTCTCCTTTAAAATTTGGTGTAACCAGTGTAGACTGCAGCAGGCTTCATGACAGGTGGAAGTGGAAGCATAGCTGGAGACTTGAGGGTAACTGCTGTTAAAAGTTCCAGGTCTAAACAGAGTTAGCAAAAGTGTGGCTCATCTCACAAGCAAAGAATGCCTGGACTATGGGATTGTGGACCATTTTCCTGCCTTGAGAAAAAAGCAGTCTAGTAGGAGGTTGGTTTATAGTTAATACATCCCTCTGGAAGCCAGATTTCTTTGTCCACCATTTTGTATCCTAGTCATGCTATGCTGAAAAAGAGGTTTTGTTTTTTTTCTTCAAGGTTTTGGGGTCAAAAGAATCCCAGTGCCTGATGATTCACTCTAAAGGAGCACATGTGGAAGATACGTTGTCCATCTGCAATGTAGCTACAAGAAACAAAGGCATCACCAAGTTTCTGCCTCTGCCCCCTTGAGGTATTCTTCAGGCTCCTGGACTGCAGGGGCATGGCATCCTGGAGCCCACAACAAGGAGGGTCAGAGAACAAGAAAAGGCACTCTTCCCTGCACCTGCGCCCTGCCCTTCATTCCCTGAGAGGTGAACACCCTTCTTAGGAGCACACGGTTTGCTATGACTGGAAGGCAAGAATCTGTAACTGGGCCTCCTAAAATACCTTTCAAGTTGGGCTCCATTGGCAAGGGCTTGTGAGGAAAGTGAGCTTCCTCAGAAGCAGGTTATTTGCCAAGGATATCACCTGGACAAGAAGTTCAGTAGGAAGAAAGAAACTCGCCTCAGTGGGCCATCTCTAATAGATGGGCCATAAAGAGAACCTGCCAGAAGTGAGTCCAACAACAAGAGATCCCTGGAAAATTGCTACCCAACAGCTAACTACAAAGAGCACATGCTCCAACGCCGTGGCTCACTAGGCTAATCCTCCACCTTGCGGCGCCGGCACACCGGGTTCTAGTCCCGGTCGGGGCACCGGATTCTGTCCCGGTTGCCCCTCTTCCAGGCCAGCTCTCTGCTGTGGCCCGGGAGTGCAGTGGAGGATGGCCCAAGTGCTTGGGCCCTGCACCCCATGGGAGACCAGGAGAAGCACCTGGCTCCTGCCATCGGATCAGCGCAGTGCGCTGGCCGCAGCGCGCCGGCCACAGTGGCCATTGGAGGGTGAACCAACGGCAAAGGAAGACCTTTCTCTCTGTCTCTCTCTCTCACTGTCCACTCTGCCTGTCAAAAAAAAAAAAAAAAAAAAAACCACACATGCTAACATGGTTGTCAAAACTTAGGAGAGTTGGGTGACTGGTGCCTAAGGAGACTGGAAGGACAAATCACCTCAGCTTACATTGAGGATGCCTAGGGATCCCTCATGGTTGAGGGATGCAACCAAGGAGAGCCTGAGGAGAGGGAATGTGGATTAAGAATATCTGACAGAGAAAGAGCAGGGAGGTTGAAGGGCAAAGGTCATGGCTGGAAATCGTGGTTGGACAAAAAGAACTAGAGAGCAAGCAAAGATCTTCATTGGATACCACCAACAGGGGGTCAGAGTTCAGATCTAGTCAGAAACCTCTGGGTAATGCTGCGGTGTTGGCCCAGCCTGAAACCTTCAGTCGCTCCAGACTTCATCCCAATCTCAGACAGATGTCTATGAAAGGAAAATGAGGCAGGGAGAAGACAAACATTCCCAGCACCAGAGAGAAGGCCTCACCGTGTTCCCCTCAAGCATAATCTTTGAGTCTTTAAGGTTGGCAGCTGTGCTAACTACCATTATACTGTCTGACAGAGGTTCCATGTTTGTTTGTTTGTTTGTTTGTTTTTAATTTGACAGTGAGAGAGAGAGACAGAGAGAAAGGTCTTCCTTCTGCTGGTTCACCCCCCAGATGGATAAAACCCGTTTATAACATTTTTCTTTTTTTCTTTTTTTCTTTTTTTTCTTTTTTTCTTTTTTATTTTTTTGACAGGCAGAGTGGACAGTGAGAGAGAGAGACAGAGAGAAAGGTCTTCCTTTAGCCATTGGTTCACCCTCCAATGGCCACTGTGGCCGGCGCGCTGCGGCCAGCGCACTGTGCAGATCCAAAGCCAGAAGCCAGGTGCTTCCTCCTGGTCTCCCATGCGGGTGCAAGGCCCAAGCACCTGGGCCATCCTCCACTGCACTCCTGGGACACAGCAGAGAGCTGGACTGGAAGAGGAGCAACCGGGAAAGAACCTGTGCCCCAACCGGGACTAGAACCTGGTGTGCCAGCGCGCAGGCGGAGGATTAGCCTAGTGAGCCACGTCGCCGGCCAAGGCTCCATGTTTTTAACCAATAAAGGAATATGGTGGAGAGCAAGGATCTCCAAAAGAAGCAGAAGCAGTTTTTCACCCAGCCACCAATGATCCTAGGAACTAGCCCCCACAAAACATTGCAGGAGTCTATAAACCTAGCCACTTGGGTTCATGTCCCATTACAGAGATGAATGAGGAGCATGATCAAGAAAGGGTGAGCAGGAAGGAAAGTTTATGGAGTGATAAGAGAAAGCATAGTTTAACAGGGATCACATTTCAGTTAAATTTCAACACTTAAAAATAACTGTGTATTAATTACAGAATTAAACCAGTCATATTAAGTAGAACAGACAAAAAACACTACTAAGAGGGATAATGTATTAAGTTGTTCATTAACAGTCAGGGCTATGCTGATCCAGTCACCGTTTCTCATAGTGTCCATTTCACTTCAACAGGTTTCCTTTTTGGTGTTCAGTCAGTTGTCACCGTTAAACATAAGAGTGGGAATAAGAGAGGCAAGAGATGTACAATTTGGGACATGCTCAAGCTGACTTGCCCCAAATGGTAGAGTTAGAAACATACCAGGGGATTCCAATTCAATCCCATCAAGGTGGCATGTACCAATGCCATCTCACTAGTCCAAGTGATCAATTTCAGTTCACAATTGATCATAATGAAAGGACTAAGAACCAAAGAGAGCACATAAACAAGTCTAGTACCTGCTAATACTAACCGATAGAATAAATAAAGGGGAGAGTGATCCAACATGGGAAGCGAGATACTCAGCAGACTCATAGAATGGCGGATGTCCTAAACAGCACTCTGGCCTCAGAATCAGCCCTAAAGGCATTCGGATCTGGCTGAAAAGCCCATGAGAGTATTTCAGGCATGGAAAGCCAAGACACTCTGGCAAAAAAAAAAAAAAAAAAAAAAAAAAACACCTAAATGAAAGATCTCCGCGAGTGAGATCCCAGTGGAAAGAACAGGTCTTCAAAGAAGGAGGTACCTTTCTCTGAAGGGAGGAGAGAACCTCCACTTTGACTATGACCTTGTCTAAACAAGATAAGAGTCAGAGAACTCAAGGGGCTTCCATAGCCTTGGAAACTCATGACTGGTACATAGGGAGATTACTGATGCCATAAACAGGAGTGTCAATTTGTAAAGTCAACAACAGGAGTCACTGTGCACTTACTCCTCATGTAGGATCTCTGTCCTTAATGTGCTGTACATTGAGGCTTAATGCTATAATGAGTACTCAAACAGTATATTTCGCTTTGTGTTTCTATGGGGGTGCAAACTGTTGAAATCTTTACTTAATGTATACTAAACTGATCTTCTGTTAAAAAAAAAAAAAGAGAAGAAATTATCAGTTCCCAACTTGACTCTCACTGGGATTAAACATGACAATAGGTCTGATCTGATTTCATCATCATTTAAAAAATCATCTATTATTTTTCACTTTATGTTTCTGTGTGGCAGGAAACTGTTGAAATCTTTACTTAATGTATGCTAAACTGATCATCTGTATATAAAGAGAATCGAAAATGAATCCTCATGTGAATGGAAGGGGAGAGGGAATGGGAAAGGGGAGGGTTGCGGGTGGGAGGGAAGTTTTTGGGGGGAAGCCATTGTAATCCATAAGCCGTACTTTGGAAATTTATATTCATTAAATAAAAGTTAAAAAAAATTTAAAAAAATTTATTCAGTTGTTCAAAAAAAAAAAAAAGAGAGAAAGCATAGTTTCTTGTTCTGTGGGTCTTTATTTTTGAAGCAAAGGAAAGCTCCTATAGTGTGAGATGTTTCTGAGCAGGAATTCACTATGGGAAGTAGCCCAGGGCTTTATACTCTTTGGGCGAGCAGAAGTTTGTACACAGTTTGGACAACATGTCAGTTAGTCACCACTGACCCTCTTCTTGCTGGGGAGTTGGCATCTGGGCTTCCAGCTGGATCCCAATCCTGCTTTTTTTCAGTTTCTCTTGTTTTTGAGTAGTGAAGCATGCGCTTCTGTATCTCAGGCCTGAGCCTGTAGCCCTTTGTTCCTGGCTATCTACCTGGAGTTACATCTTAGTAGTTTCCTGCCTCTATCATTTCACCTATTCTTTATTTACGGGGACGTTGTATGTGTTCAATACCTTTGCAAAGACATTTTGCTGAATTTTATGTGCATTAAACTTTCATATACCAAGAGAGATCAGGTCAGGGAGAATATGATTATGTATTTTTCTTAATTGAAAAAAGCCAGATGTTATTTTAAGTATTTCAGACCTTAATTCTATGCTTTATAATTATATGAATTTTCTGTCTAATATGCTACTTATGTATGAATACAATTTAAATCTTCTGAGCTAAATATTAAGAATCTTTTATTCAACGAGATATTAAAAATTAACAGAAGTTTCAAAAGTGAAAATTGTGTGACATTTTAAATTATTAAATGTGGAATTTAATTCTAATTAAATATTCACAGTTAAATTATTAAGATAACTTTAATTTGACATCTAAATGATCACTTTCTAATTTAAATAAGCACAGAAATATGCATTGTTCAGTTTTTATATGAGACATAGATCTGATATGATCTGAGCTCAAACTAATTTTTTGAAAGAGGTTTTGACTTCTTCAAAGGCATCACAATAAAAATTATTTAAATACATATATCTACCTTCTCTTTTGCAAACATTTTATATATGGGATTTTCATTTGTAAGTAGACTTCTTAAAATGCTTTAATTTTGAAAAGTGTAATGCCTATTACACTTTGAAATTCCATAAGTGATGACCGAAGCTCAAACTACAATATAAGGAAAATTAACCACAAATAAATAATGCTTCAGTAACAATTTGGAATATCTCTGGATAACTTTAGGAAAATAGGAAATATTGACTAATATTTTCAGTTATAAATAGGAAATTATTTAAAGAAAATATGCACTGGTAGGGTGAAAGGAAGGAGCAACTGATTTTGTAAATGACTCAACATCACCAATGTTTTTGGAAAATTAATTTAGGTTCAAATTGCTCATCCAAACAAGGGAGTATCCTTGCCAGAAGAGGGATAAACCCTATTTCTTTTCTTGTTTGATTGCAAAGACTAAAGAGAACTAATTATTAACTTGATAATTTTAACTGGAGAATACTGAAGTAGCTCTGAATGATAAAGTGTCCATAAAGTATCTAGTTATTTAACACAGTGTTACCAAATAGCTATAGTATCTCCTGACTGAACTGTGCATATTTATTGAAGCAAGGAACAAGTGAACTTTTCATTAATATCAAGAGAGCTTGGCATTACACAATTGCTGCTGATACTTGGCTTCTGAACATTTTAGAGGCAAATTTTGTATGAGCCAGAAATACACAGCTCTATGTAGTTTCACCATAGTTAGTTATCTGGATCAGATCCACTATACCATTTGGCCGAGTAGTAGTGGTATAAATGAAGCAGCACACTCATGGCCAAAGGTTTGTAAACTGAATTGTGGCTTGCAGTCTGCTCTGCATGTGTGAGACATGGAAGTTAGCACAACACTCTCCTAAGCATTTTTTTAGACATTCCTTTGCATCATAGTTATTCTCAGACTATATACTTGTATGTGTGTATATTTGTGTGTGTTTCAATGACATGACAATACTTCTACAAATTAGTGGGAAATGGAATTAAAGACAAGTTTACTTTGACGCCAAAAATTTTAAAATCCTTACATTGTTTTTTTATAACATACACCCCCATGAACATTTTGAAGACCTCTCATATGCATGGGGTATTATTAATGTAATATAAAAAGGTATTAAGGATAATATGAATATTAGGTATTAAAGATGATAAAGGATAATATGAATATTGGGTATTAAAGATGATATATATTCACCATACTGCATTAGATTATGAACTAAAACAATTTGAAATGATGAAACTGAAAATGGAAAGCAGTGTTTGAGTCCAAGCTCAACAGAAATCAAAGATGAGAAATCATCCCTACATGAAAAATCATTGTTATATCAAAGGACAGAAATGCAGCTTTGTCACCAGCAATAGAACATCTCAGCTCAGACTCTCCTTTCTTCAGACATAGCTTATGAATGCCAATCTCAAGGACAAATGTGCTTTCTTTTGTATTTAGTGAAATTAGGCATTCCCAAAAAGAAAAATACCAAATGTTTTCTCTAATCGGTAGTAAGTAATACAGTATCTACAATATAATGTATAGGAGTGCAATTGACATGGTGAAATTTTATGATTGTTTACAGCTGTTGAGGAGCAGTGTATTTTTTTCCTCATACTTTCTGTTGAACTCTTTACTTATTATAGAGTTAAGTATAAACTAAACTCAATATAGATCTTTGTAAAAATTAAGAGTGGCAATAGGAAAAACAGGAGGAAGAAGGTGACAGGGAAGGAGGGTGGGAGGATATGTGAGAAGAATCACTATGTTCCTAAATTTGTTTATATAAAATGCATGAAATGTGTATACTTTAAATAAAATTTAATGAAATCAAGAAAAAATAAATCATTTGTGAACTTGCAAAATTATCAGCAAAACTTAGAATGAATTTTCAGCTCAGAAAATTAAGTCTATGTGGATGACTACAAAATTTTACTTACCTTAGACTTCACTTTCATAATTTTGAAAGGATCATGATAACAATATTCACTCCTTGTCTATTTTGAATAAAATTTACCTGTTAAAGATGATCCAAAACACAACTGTTCATATAAAACAAAGTATAGTAAGCATTGTTAATATCATTTGGTTCTTCAGAGAAGCATAATTTGTATGAAGGTTCTTCAAAAAGTTCATGGAAATGTGTACTATGAAAAATATTATAGGCTGGTGCTGTGGCTCAATAGGCTAATCCTCTGCCTTGGGGCGCCGGCACACAGGGTTCTAGTCCCGGTTGGGGCGCCGGATTCTGTCCCAGTTGCCCCTCTTCCAGGCCAGCTCTCTGCTATGGCCCAGGAGTGCAGAGGAGGATGGCCAAAGTCCTTGGGCCCTGCACCCACATGGGAGACCAGGAGAAGCACCTGGCTCCTTGCTTCAGATCAGCGCGGTGCGCCGGCCGCAGTGAGCCGGCCGCGGCGGCCATTGGAGGGTGAACCAATGGCAAAAGGAAGACCTTTCTCTCTGTCTCTCTCTCTCACTGTCCACTCTGCCTGTCAAAAAAAAATAAAAAAGAAAAAAAGAAAAAAGAAAAATATTATAAACGGGTTTTATCTATGTTTTACACCAAAATATGGTTCTGTATTAATTCAATTTCCTATGAATTTTAAAAATTATTTATTGATTTGGAGGCAGAAAGATAGACAGACAGATAGATGATAGATAATTCTCCTATTCTCTAATTCCTTCTGCAAGAACCTGGGAGCTAAGAATTCAATTCAAATCTTCCAGGAAGCTTACGAAGGAGTTGAAAGCATGTACCAAGCCAGGCACTCCTATAAGGGACTTGGCCATCTATTTTTAAGAATCTGTTTGTTTATTCATAAGTCAGAGTGAGGGAGAGGGAGAGAGAGAGAGAGGTCTTCCATCCACTGGTTCATCCCCCAGATGGCCACAATGGCCAGGTGTTGGCCAGGCCAAAGCCAGGAGGCTGGGGTTTCTTCCAGGTCTCCCGCATGAGTGGCAGGGGCCAAACACTATGCCCATCCCCCACTGCTTTTCCCAGGCACTAGCAGCATGCTGCATCAGAAGTGGAGCAGCTAGCACTGAACTGGCATTCATATGGGATGCTGGCACCACAAGCAGCGGCTTCACCTGCTATGACATAGTACCTACCCCAGGACTTGAGCATCTTAACTAGTGTTCTAACTCAGGCCAAACTCACTACCCTATGAACTTCTAAAAGTACCCCATGCATAAGTGTATATCATTTTGTTCTTAATACAGTTTCTTGTGTTGTAATAAGTTGGTATTGAATCACAAAAACAACTAATCAGAAGAAAAGAAAAATCAATGATGAACTTTTTGCACAAAATCACTACAAACCAGTCTTAAATTAAGAATTTTTATTTCCTTCCAACATTTTCTATGACTTGTTAGTACAAAAATATATTACTAATATTTTGGAATAATAGTCGTTGTTCACCTATTTATAATGAAGTCATTATCTATCATTGTTTGCCAAGCATACACCTTTTGCAAATATACCCCCAGAAAATATATTTCTACTGGGCTAGAAACTGCTAGACAAGAAATGTCTTGAAGATAATATTTTCAGCACATTTTATCAGTTGTTACATCACCTAATTTGACAGAAGAAACACAAATTACGAAACTTTTCATATTGCAGCTTCATTATTGTGGCAGTTCTTTTCCATATGAGAATGCCAGTGGCTCCTGAAACACTTGTATTTTCCTGAATGAAAGGAAATGGAGGCCAGCGCCATGGCTCACTTGGCTAATCCTCTGCCTACGGCGCCGGCACCCGGGGTTCTAGTCCCGGTTGGGGTGCTGGATTCTGTCCTGGTTGCTCCTCTTCCAGTCCAGCTCTCTGCTGTGGCCCAGGAGGGCAGTGGAGGATGGCCCAAGTGCTTGGGCCTTGCACCCGCATGGGAGACCAGGAGGAAGCACCTGGCTCTTGGCTTCGGATGGGTGCAGTGTGCTGGCCATGGCGGCCATTTGGGGGGTGAACCAACGGAAGGAAGACTTTTCTCTCTGTCTCTCTCTCTCACTGTCTAACTCTGCCTGTCAAAATAAATAAATAAATAATAACAATAATAAAAGAAAGGAAATATGCCAGATTAGTACTCAGATTAGAATTTTTTAAAGTGTCCTTTTTAAAATTTTTTTTAAGATTTTATTTATTAATTTGATAGAATTACAGACAGTGAGGGAGAGACAGAGAGAAAGATCTTTCCCTTGGCTCACTCCCCAAGTGGCCGCAATGGCCAGAGCTATGCCGATCCAAAGCCAGGAGCCAGGTGCCTCTTCCTCGTCTCCCACATGGGTGCAGGGCCCAAGCACTTGAGCCATCTTCTACTGCTTTCCCAGGCCACAGCAGAGAGCTGAATCGGAAGAGGAGCAACCGGGACTAGAACCTGCACCCATATGGGATGCCGGCGCCGTAGGTGGAGGATTAACCTAGTGTACCACAACGCTGGCAAGTGTCCTGCTTTTAAGAGTAAAAATAATGAAACACCTCACTTACAATGATGTCCACCTAGCAAAGTTATCATCTTCCTATATTTCCCACAAATTCCCCATGTACCACATACAAAATGAAAAAAAAAAAAAAAAAAAAAAAAAAACTTCTGGCATTGTCAAAGCCTAGGAATCAGAATTATCAAACCATAAAAGTCAGGATTTAAAAAGCTTTTGGAGAACTCTAAACCAGGTATCTCATAATGCAAGGGCAGCACCATGTAAAACTGGGTCAAAGATGTTCTGCACTTACAATCTCCCCCCACCCCACGTTTCTGCCACACCGTCAATAGCACTGTTTCTACCCAGCAGAACTCTGGAGACATTTTTCTCAACAGGATGGACCAGCATATTTACAATCAGCCAAAAATCCTGATGCCATAATGATCACCTCACCCTCACCTTCCATTTTCCTGGAAAAAATGCAACTATTTGTGTAATGTTTAAATAGGAGATAGTGGAAAATTGATGATGTCACAAATTTTTGATGGTATGTCCCAAATTGTTTATATGCCACAAATTTTCCAAAGTGTTAGGCAAAACAAAATCTAGGTATTATTTAGAAGTCTTACATTTAAATATTAAAATTCTACTTTTTTCCTATTGTTAAAGGTATAAAAGATCCCTACTTTCCCTACTAATAGCTCCTCCTCATTCACAAATGGCATAGATAAGAGTGAAGCTACATAATAAACCAAGATGAATCAAATATGCAGTTGTCGATTTGTAGCATTATAAATTTATAAGCTTTCTTTGTGAATCCAATCACTTTATTGGCAGAGAAGATTCTGTAAAATAAATTATATTGAGTTGAGGTTTAAAGGATTGAACCAGATCCAATTTTAGTCCAACACACCAGGTTTTATGAAACACAATGAGACTCGAGAATTGCTTTCCTTGTCAGTTTGAGTCTTCACTAGTTGGTGTGCATTCTCAGAATGTATTAAACGAGACTGAGAAGGGAGCCAAAGGCAGTTCAGAGCTATGTTTGACAATGTTTTACTCTCAGATGTGAGATTCCAACATAGAGAAAAAACAAATAAAACAAAATGTGGAAAATGAAAACAAAACCAAAAATAACCACAAAAAGAAAATCCATTTTAAAGAAAACAATTTAGAAAGTTTTAATTCTCATTATATGGCTCAGATGATATTGTTCATAATTCTTTCAATGGTTCAAAATCAGAAAATATGAATTTGGGGCCAGCACTGTGACGTAGTGGGTAAAGCCGCCGCTAGCAGCATCAGCATCCTTTATGGGCACCAGTAAGTCCTGGTTGTTCCATTTCTGATCCAGCTCTCTGCTATTGCTTGGGAAAGCAGTAGAAGTATCTCAAGTACTCCCCCTTAATGATATGGATTTTTTCTTCTCTATGCAGAAGGATTTCAACCAGGTTTTAAAAAGAACTAAACAATAGGACATGCAGCATAAACACGAACACACACACAGCTGTGGTAGCTGAGAGGTGGAGCAGGCAGAGGACTGTTGCAAACCACGGGGATCCAGCCAGAAGGAGATCATGGCGTGGAGCTCTGGGGGCCAGCAGTTGCCCATGGCCCCAGTGGAAGTAGAGAGGGCACATTTATCTTACTTCAGCTTACATACAACAGCACCCAGCTTCCTGGCTGAGAAAGAGCTGGAGCCAATTTGGGTTTGGGTGGGAGCTGTGGAAGACTGTGCACGTGCACAGGATGCCATCTTCTCAGCAGTACTGGTGGCAGTGGCAGGGAGAGGGCAACATTCAGCCAGTGGCTCTTGTGTACATGTGTGATCCTGAGATTCTAGTGGAGGGAAAAGTCCACAGTCCCCACTGACTTTGAGCCTGTCTGGAAGCTGGCTGGGCAACCATGGAGGAAGCTGAGGCTCCCATAGCCTCCCAGAAGCAAGAAACCTCGGTGGAGCTGTCTTGGAGAATATTTGCCTCTCTGTTGATTGGACAGGCTGGCAGGGCAGAGAGAAACCTGTGTACCCAGTAACAGTGGGAGCCTTGTGTGCTGAGACTGTGGGGATTGGGGGTTACATGAGAAGGTACAGGGTGTAGCTGGGTCTCTGGGCAATCACTGCATCAGCTCCACATGTTTGGAGCTCTTTAGTTGTCTAGAGCAGGTCATGAAGAGGGAACTGTGCTCACAGTGAGGAATGCACAGATCATTTGTGTGGTTCATATGATGGCTCAGAACACTTGGGGCTAACACCCAGGTCTACCACACCCAAATTGGGTGTTACTTTGGATACTCACCCCACCCTGGAGGACTGATCAGAGCTCCCTGGCCACACCCACCACACACCTGTTGGAATTCATTGAAAGCACAGACATTCCCCAAGCCACTGAGGCATGGCTCAAAAATAAAATCCATCAGAGGAAATAAACAACAATCAACTCCACAAATGCACAAACACAAACACAGAAATGCTAGAAGCAAGAATAAGAAATACACCATAACCTCTTCAAAGGAACACAACAAAATTCAATATTAGAATGTGAAGATGAAGACATTGAGGAAATGCTCGAAATAGAGATCAAAATATTAATCATATAATTACTCAAGAGCAATCAGAAACAAATCCATGAACTAAAGAATGTTCAAATCAAAATTAAATTCATGACATGTATGAAAATTTTTCCCATGAAATTGAGATTTTAGAGGCTGGCGCTGTGGCACAGCAGGTTAATGCCCTGGCCTGAAGCACTGGCATCCCATATGGGCACCAATTCTAGTTCCAGCTGCTCCACTTCCAACGCAGCTCTCTCCTATGGCCTGGGATAGCAGTAGAAGATGGCCTAAGTCCTTGGGCCCCTGGATCAATGTGGGGGGCCCAGAAGAAGCTCCTGGCTCCTGGCTTTGGATCAGCACAGTTCCAGCCATTGTGGCCATCTGGGGAGTGAACCAATGGATGGAAGACCTCTCTCTCTCTCTCTCTCTCTCTCTCTGCCTCTCCTCTTTCTGTGTAACTCTGTCTCTTAAGTAAAAAATAAAAAATCTTAAAAAAAAGAAATTGAGATTTTTAAAGAGAAGTGAAAGTGAAATATTAAAAATGAATAATTCAATAGAACAAGCAAAAAATGCAGTGGAAAGCCTTAACAGAAGAATTGGCAAGCCAGAATAAAGACTATCTGAACTAGAAAATACATCTTCAAAAATCTTACAATCAGAACAGAAAAATAAGAAGAAAATTTAAAAACAGTGTTGAAGATTTATGGGGTATTATCAAACAACCCTACATACAGATCTTAGGGGTTTCTGAATGTGTAGAAAAAGACAACAGACTAGAAGGCCAGTTTAGTGAAATAATTACAAAACAATTGCCTCAATTTAGAGAAAGAAAAGGATGTCCAAACAGAGGAAGCACAGAGAACTCCTAACAGACATGACCAGAAAATATCTACACCACAACACTTTGTAGTCAAACTGTCCATGGTAAAAAAATAAAGGAAAAATTTTAAAATGTGCATGAGAGAAGTGTCAGATTAGTTTTAAAGGATCTCCAATTAGACTCACAGCAGGATTCTCATCAGAAACCCTATAGGCTAGGAGGGAATAGCAAAATATAGTCCAAGTCTTAAAAGAAAAGTACTGTCAACCCAGAATACTGTACCCTGCAAAGCTCTCATTTATGAATAAAGGTGAAATAATGGCCTTAGATAACAAGCAGAAATTGAAAGAATTTGTCACCACTCTTCCAGCCTCACAAAAGATGCTTAAGGATGAGCTACACACAAAAACAAAGAAAGATATCCATCATTATGAAAGAATGTGAAGGCAGAAAATCTTCCAGTAAAAGTACAAAAGAAATCCAAAGTAAACCAAAAAGATATTTATGGGAAAATGGCAGGACCAAATTGCTGCTTTCAATAAATACCTTGATTATAAATGCCTCAATTCTCTAGTTCAAAGATACAGACTGGCTGAATGGATTGAAAAACAAGACCCAGCTAATTGCTGCCTACAAGAAACACATCTTACCAAAAAAGATACATGCCAACTGAATATGAAAGGATGGAAGAATATGTTCCATGCTAACAGAAAGCAAAAAAAGGGCAGGTGTTGCCATCCTAATATCAGACAAAATAGATTTTAATGTAAAAACTGTTAAAGGAGATGAATAATGGCATTATGTAAGGATTAAGGGATCAATTCAACAAGAAGATGTGACTATAATTAAACGATATGCACCTAATTACAGGGCACTTGGCTATTTAAAAGAAATGTTAATGGATCCAAAGTGAGACATAGACTCCAATACAATAGTAATGGTGGACTCAAACACTCCACTTTCATCAATGGATAAATCAACTAGACAGAAAATCAACAAAGAAAACACAGAGCTAATTGACACTATGGACCAAATAGTCCTGTTATCTACAGAACTTTTTACCTTACAGCTGCAAAATACACATTCTTCTCACCAGTGCATGGAACTTTTTCTAGGATAAACCATATGCTAGTCCATAAAGCAAATCTCAGCAAATTAAAAAAATAAAATAAAAATCATACCATGGGTCTTCTGAACACAATGGAATGAAGCTGGAAATCAACAACTTAAGATTCTCTAGATCATATGCAAACACATGGACACTAAACAACATGTTCCTGAATGAACAGTAGGTCACAGAAGAAATCAAAAGAGAAATAAAAAAAAATTCTGGAAATGAATGAAAATGACAATACATCATATCAAAATTTATGAGATAAAGTGAAAGCAGTGTTAACAGGGAAGTTTATAGCAATCAGTGCTGACATGAAGAAATTGGAAAGATACCACATATATGAGCTATCAAGGACCTAGAAAAAAAACAACAAACCAAACCCAAAATTAGTATGAGGAAAGAAATAATTCAAATTAAAGAAGAAATATACAAAATTGAAACAAAAAATATAAAAATCAATGAAATGAAAAGCTGGTTTTTCATAAATAAACAAAATTGATGCAACATTGGACCAACTAACCAAAAAAGAGAGACAAGACCTAAATCAATGAGATAAAAAAAAGGAAATATAACAAGTAACACAGACATATAAAGAATCATCAGGGATTGCTACAAAGAGCTGTGTGCTAACAAATTGGTAAACCTAGAAAAATGGATAGATTCCTAAACACTTTATATGTGCCAAAATTGAGTCATGAAGATATAAAAAACCTAAACAGACCAATAACCAAGTCAGAAATTGAAACAGTAATAAAGACCTTCCCATTAAAAAAAGCCCAGAACTGGATGGCTTCATTGCTGAAACCAGACATTTAATAAGGAGCTAATTCCAACCATTCTCAATCTTTTCAAAACAATTGAATGGGTGGGAATCCTCCCAAAATATTTTCACGAAGCCTGCATCACCTTAATTCCTAAGCCAGAAAAAGATACAACAGAGAAAGAGAACTGTAAAGCACTATTTCTGATGAATATAGATGCAAAGATACTCAACAAAATATTAGCGAATCAAATCCAGTAACAATCAGAGGGATCATTCACCTGGACAAAGTAAGATTTGTTCCTTTAATGCAAGATGGTTCAACATTCACAAATCAAACCACGTGCTACATCATATTAACAAACTGAATTACAAAGATCATATGTTTGTCTCAGTAGATGTAGAGAAAGCATTTGATAAAATACAACACCTTTTCATAATGAAAACTCTAAGCAAATTGGTTATAGAAGGGACATTCCTCAACACAATCAAAGAAATCTATGACAAAACCACAGCCAAATCCTATTGAATGGGGAAAAGCTAGAAGCATTCCCCCTAAAATCTGGAACCAGATAAGGATGCCCACTCTTTCTACTGATATTTAATATAGTTCTTGGAGTTTCAGCCAGAGCCATTGGGCAAGAAATATAAATTAAAGGAATACAAATTGGAAAGGAGGAAATCAAATTATCCCCATTTGCAGATGATATAATTCTATTTATAGGGGGCCCAAAAAACTCCACTGAGAGACTATTGAATTCACAAGAGTTTGGTATTGTGGCTGGATATAAAATCAACACAGAAAAATAAATAGCCATTGTATATGCAGAAAATACCAGGGCTGAGAAAGAACTTTTAAGATCAGTCCCATTCATAGAAGCTCCAAAAAGAATTAAATACCCTGGAATAAATTTAACCAAAGATGTCAAATATCTCTCTGATGAAAATTACAAAATACTACTGAAAGAAGTAGAAAATAGAAGAAGATATTAAAAAATGGAAAAATCTTCCATGTTCATGGATTGGAAGAGTCAACATCATCAAAATGTCCATCCTACCAGAAGCAATTTACAGATTCAATGCAATCCAAACCAAAATACCAATGACATTATCCTCAGATATAGAAAAAAAAATTATGCTAAAATTCATACTGCCACACAATAGACCCCGAATAGCTAAAGCCATCTTATACAACACAAAGATGCAGGCACTAGAACACCTGACTTCAAAGCATAATACAGGTTAGTTATCATCAAAACAGCCTGGTCCTGACACAAAAACAGACTTGTAAACCAATGGCACAGAATAGAAACTCCAGAGATCAATCCACGTATCTACAACCAAACTGTCTTTGACAAAGGAGGTAAAATCAATTCCTGAAGCAAAGACTGTCTGTTCAACAAAGGGTGCTGCGGAAACTGGATCTCTACGTGTAGAAGTATGAAACTTGTTACAACTTACACAAACTTTACAACTTACACAGTAAAACACTCTAAATGGATCAAAGACCAAAATCTACAACCCAATGCCATCAAATTAACAGAGAACATTCAGAAACTCTGAAAGACATTGGCATAGGCAAAGACTTCTTAGAAAAGACCCCATAGCACGGGAAATCAAAGCCAAAATTGACAAACTGGGTTACATCGGCTGAGAAACTTCGGCATTGCTAAATATACTTAACAAAGTGAAGAGGCAATCAACAGAATGCGAGAAAAAAATTTGCAAGCTAAGCAACTGATAAAGGGTTAAAATCCAGAATCTAGAGAGAGCTCCAGAAATTCAATAACAGCAAAATGAACAATTTACAGTTAAGAAATGGTCACAGGGCTTTGACAGGCATTTTTCAAGAGGGGAAATTAGAATGGCCTACAGACACTTGAAAAAATGCTCAGGATCACTAGCCATCAGGGAAATGCAAATCAAAAGCACGATGAGGTTTCACCTCACTCCAGTCAGAATGGTTTCCATATGGAAATCAACAAATGACAAATGCTATTGAGAATGTAGGGGAAAATGTACTTTAATCCACTGTTGATTGGGATGTAAACAGTTGAAGCCACTGTGGAAGACTGTATGGAGATACCTCAGAAATCTGAAAATAGCCCTACCATATGATCCAGCCATCCCACTCCTGGTAATTTACCAAAACCAAAAACAATCAGCATCTGAAAGAGTTATCTGTAACTTAATTCTCATTGCAACACAATTTACAAACAGCTAAGACATGTAATCAACCCAGATGTCAACTGTTCACTGGAGAAATTATGATATACACACACACACACACACACACATATGTACACCATGGAATACTACTCAACTATAAAAAAAATGAAATCCTGTCTTTTTCAACAAGATGGATGCAACTGGAAACCTTTATAATTAGTGAAATAAGGCAGTCCCCAAAAGAGAGATATCATACTTTTTCCTTGATCCAAGGGAACTAATAGAGTACCTGAAATTAATGTATTGGAATGAAATGGACATTTTGGGATTCAATGATTGTTTACAGCCCTTTGTTTTTTCTTCATGAACAGTGTTTTTTATTCTTCATATTATCTGTTGAATTCTTTTACTTAGTTTGGGGTTAACTATGTGATCATTAAAGAAACTGAAAATAGATTTTTGTAAGAATTAAGAGCAAAATATAAGAGTGAGGAGGAAGCAAGGTTGGAGTATGGGCAGGAGGATAAGTGGGGAAGTATCACTGTGTTCCTAAATCTGTATGGATGAAATACATGAAACTTGGACAACTTAAATAAAATTTAATAAAAAAATAAAAAAAACTAAACATTAACTAGGTAGGAAAAATGACCCTATAGAATGGTCTTAAAAGTGCAGTTATGAAGTGGATTATTTTCCTGGTTTTTGGAAGAGTGATTCCATTTCCTTTCTCCCTTCCTTCCTTCCTTCCTTCCTCCCTCCCTCCCTCCCTCCCTTCTTTTATTATTAGAAAGACAGAGGGGCAGAGGTAAATAGAGAGACATTCTATTTACTGATTCACTCCTCAAATTCCTGCACCAGCCAGGGCTGGACCAGACCAATGCCAGGAGGCTGAATTCAGTTCCAGACTCCCATGTTTGTGGCAGGAATCTAAATACTTGAGCCACTACCTGCTGCCTCCTACAACAACGTGCTTTAACAAGAAGTTGGAATTGTGAGTGGAGTCAGAACTCAAATATAGGCATCTTATACTGAATGAGAGCATCTTAATCAACGACTCAAATGCTTAAACAAGTGCTCACCCTTCTTTTAAAAATACGGGCCATGAATGGTCATTAGGATATTTCTTTTGTGCAAGCTTGATTGGATTATATGTGGAGTGATATACATATTTTGAGGTCCGATTTACAACATCGTTTACACAATGGATTCCCAGCACAGAGACCCTGAGATCTCTGACAATTTATTACTAGAGCAAGTATGCTACAGATACAACTCAGAATTGCAACTGGAAATCTTTATAATTAGTGAAATAAGATCTAAAATAAATTCTCTGAGAATTTATTACTAGAGCAAGTATGCTACAGATACAACTCAGAAATGCCTTGTAACAACAGCAGGATAACAGAATTAGATTGAAGTAGTTTAAAATGCATAATTAACTTTTTACTGAGATTTATTTATTTATTTATTTATTTGAAAGTCAGAGTTAGTGATAGAGAGAGACAAAGATGGAGAGAGAGAGATCATCCATCCACTAGTTCATTCCCTCAGATAGCTACCAATGGCAGAGGCTGGGCCAGGCTGAAGCCAGAAGCCAGGAACAACTTCCAAATCTCCCACAGGGGTGGCATGGGCCCAAACATTTTGGCCATCTTCAGTTTCTTTGTCCAGGCCATTAGCAGGGAGCTAGATCAGAAGTGGATCAGCCACGACTCAGACTGGAGCCTATATGGGCCAGCATCACAAACAGTGGCTTTGCCCACTATGCCACAATGTCTGCACTATAAAATGCATAATTAAATTTTAATATTTATTTATTTATTATCTATTTAAAAAAGAGTGACACACAAACACACACACACACAGATCTTCCACCTACAGGTTTACAGGTTCACTCCTCAAATGTGTACAACATCTATGGCTGGTTCAGGCTGAGGCCAGGAGCCGTGTCTTCCATATCAAATGGCCGGGGCCCAAGTACTTGAGCCAGCGCTGCTGCCTTCCATTATGAGGAAGCTGGATCAGAAGTGGAGGAGATAGGAACGGAACCAGCACTCCATAAAATTGTATGCATCCCTGCAGTTGTTTAACCTGTTATGCCATAATGCTCACTCCACAAAATGAAAATTTTAGCAAATCAAAGTATCAGTTGATGCCTGCCTTCTTTTAATGTACCATTTATTTTGTTAAACATTAGCTAATAATGTAAGCAATGTTATTATATAATCAGATAGATTACATTGTATATTTAATAGAAGTAACATTTAGTAAGGTCCTTTCACTTAGTGCTTAGTCTTTGGGCCTGGCTTTCTTTTCTAAACACATCCACTTTGAAGGAGGATTAGTGCAATATAAAACATGTAAAGCAAAAGCAAAACTTTTCATAACATGTGGCATATGTTTCTGTGGGATAAAGCATAGTATAATTTATTAAATTATAAAAAATTGTAAGTGAAGAGATCGGAATTGTACTTGTGATTCTGTAACTAATTGTGTGAATTTATTTAGGTCTACAATTTCTTCATCCATGTGACAAGAAGATTACATTCCTAAGATTCCAGCTGACAAATTCTAATTATGTTTTATAATGTATCAACCTTTTGAAAACTACTATTAAAGACTTCAGTACTTAAACAGGATTTCCATGTTTTGATAATAAGGGAAATGAGAGAAATGAAAATTTACTTCCCAACTGTGAATATATAAGAAAATGACTTAAAATATGCAAACATAACATAATATGTAAAATTATAAGACTTAAAAATCTATGGTATATTCTAAGAGAATTACAAGAATGTTTCGTACATGGGGAAGCTGAAACATTTCTTTTTAAGAGTAGATCACTTAGTGAAATTACCTGATTTCATAGACTTTTCTATATGATGCATCCTTTTGGATATATTCTATTTATGTAAAAGACCTTACCAACAATATGCTACAGATTTCAACTGAATTATATGAGAAAAGGAGGTTGATCACACCATTTCCCCCAGGAAGTCCAAAAGCACTGATGATAACAGAAAAATATGGCAAAGCAATAAATGCTAAACCAGCCATTCATGCAATGTAGATCATTAGCTAAAATTTTAAGAGTTTATAATCCAGGTATGTTTCACACTGCAGATGTCAGTGATGGAGATTCCACATCACACAGAAAGGTCTTTTAAGGAAACTTCCAAGGTGATGAGCCACAATAATAAGTCAACCAAACGATCTCCCCTCTGGCTGATGAAAGAAAATTCTCCTTAAGATCAATCATCCTGAACAAGCTGACAATGGAGAAGCCTTGTTGCTGGTCTTGTGCCAGGTTACCTGGAAGATTTCACACATCCTTGAAATGAGACTAGTACAAAAACTGCATACTCCTCACATAAGTTCAGAGGCAAAGAAAGAGTGCAAAGAGAGCCTTTTAACCTTAGGAAAGAAGAACAGAAGCGTTTGCAAAAGGAGGGTTTCTCTTTTTTATTTTGAGTGTTGGCTTTATTTCTCCCTCCCTCTCAATGCTTGGAGGGAACTAAGAGGCCAGAAAGCACCAACAGAGGTGTAGTTGAGAAAGGACAGGTGTGGGGCAGCTGCCTATTATGAGAGATCCACCAACTCACTATCTGGGCACCAAGAAATTGACTGGAACCACTTAATCCCCTAATCTCTCTATCAACACCTCTCCAGCACACCTAGTTAATACAGAAAACTCACCTCTCCCACTGGTGTGTAAACTGCCAGACTTTCCTCACAGATTATAACTCCTAAAACCTCCCTTCCATGTAACAATTCTGGCACACGAGAGCACCTGTAAATAAGAACAGAATAAGTGATTCTCAAGATATAAAGCATCTTCATGCTGGAATCATGCTTTATGAATATTAGAATTGTCTGTAGTTTAAATATGACAATCAATTCTGAATACCTGCATAAAATCATCATTAGTCATCAGTTTAAGGATATGTCTACATGCTAGCCAAGGCTGAGGTACTGAATTCCTGCCATGGGAGCAGCACTGTCTAATACTAGGAGAGCTGAGCTACTAATTAGCCCCTGGAATTCAATCACTTGTTACTTCCACTCTACAGGAAAGTCCTGTCCTTGATAAGATCTTAGGTCCCCTAATCAAACTTTTTGTGACACATTCTCTATTGAAAGTTGTTGAAATATGTGTGTACAATAGATCCTGACAAGGAAGAAGAGATTAATGTTTCTTATCCAGCTTAGTTTCAATGTTCTTTAAAATATATGTAATTTTTCAGTTAACTAGCTTTTAGTTCTTTTATTATACAAACTGTTGTCAAAAATTATAATTGATTGCAGCAATCAATCCATTATTTTGTAAATACTTCTCAATTATTTTTAAGAATTGAAAATTTACTTCCTTGTATCTGAAATATTTTCATTTATTTCAAAAATTTTGACACTAAGTTATGAAACCTAGTAATTATATTGCAAGGGTTTAAACATATACCAATGTTGTCATTCTGTTTCAAGCTTTTAAGGTCAAAAATCCTACTAAGGAGAATTTCAAGTCTGTCATGAATAAAACATGGGATATTTTTAAAAACATGATTTATTGAATGTCAAACCTTTATAATAATATAGTTCTTCTAATTTCCTTTCCTCGTAATGGATGTTACTAAAATGAATCAGGAACAAGGAGAAAGAGATTTGACAAAGAAACCTCTTGTGTAAAATAAAGAACAGTTTCTTTGCTACAGATTAATTGGCCCAGTTAGAAAAATAATTTCAGTTTTGTACTATCATACTCAATATTTTGTGATTTACATACAGATTTTTGTCCATAGTGAATTTTATTTTGTACCATTCTATCTTCTTTCACTGAAAACCTTTTCCATATGAAGCTGCTTTTCCAATTGATTGTTAAGATATCATTGTGACAACTGAACTGTGTCTCTGAAATGGAATGCATCATATACACTGTTTTCTATCAACGGGAAGTCACTGCATCTATTGATAGTAATCGCACAGTCAAGGATGAGAAAGGATGAATGACCTTGTGGAATATTTCTTTTTTCTCATCCTTAATGTTAACATACTTGCGTTTAAGGTGAAAAGATATATCTGAGAGATTATGGATTCCAACATATGTAGTTTATGTAGCATCATTGTGCTATTTGCTCTGGGGAGGACAAAATCTTAACGTGTGCAATTGAGTCTCATAATAGCCTCTTGATGCTGTTAGCAAGACAGTTATGGTAGGTTGAAAAGCACAGAGGTTGGGTTATAAATCAGGTTCAAGTATTCTAATAAAGTTTATAGAAGCTATATCAACAGCATATCCCCTATGTAGGAGGAACTATTTTTGTCCTCTTTTTGCTTTCCTATTTTTCTCCATGCAGTAAAAACTTCTGAATTATAGGAAAGCATGCATCTAAGCCCCTTATCCAGATCTCATAAAGGAGGCGTAATGATGTGCTTGGCAAGACAGAAATAAAAGGAAGGTTGAGTACTATAGCTTGGTCCCCCTGACCTGTTAGGTTATTCTGTACCTGGGATGTCCATTTCTCCCTTCCATGCCATAAATATGGAGGCATCCTCCAAAGGTTCATGAAAAATTGTGTATTTTGAGGAAACTGCATGGATGTCAAAAAACTGCACCACAATAAGCCTATTTTAAATCCATATTCCTTGAGACTTTTGATTTCTATCTGTATGTTTGCCTGTCTTCTCCCCGTGTCTCTGACCCCTTCTCTCTCTCTCCCAAACACACACACACATACTCACACACTCATACACACACACACAATTCCCTGTGCATATGAGGAATAGGTATAGGTTGATATTTCTATTGGTTTCAGATCCAAGACTTATTATGCATCCCAAATTTATTTGCATATATTTCTCTTATGAAAATGGGCTTGTCAGCAAGAAAAATGATAACTAAATTTTCTACCCAAGGCCCAGTCTCTCAATTGTGTGGCATGATTATTGGTTTATATGAATAGCAAAAGGAGAAATAAGGCATCCTTAGGATAACTGAATCATGCAAGAACATACAAGTTTAATCATGAAATGTTTCATTAAAGAAAATAGCAGTACAAGCTCCAGTCTCAGGGATGCATCAATCTTCATGTTACAGGTTCAGCAAAATTGGAATGTGTAGGGATTGATTCTTTGAGTCGTACATGACATTGACTTTTTCCTTGAAAATCAGAATTTTGTTGACTTCACACTTGAAATGATATAAATATACTATTATATCTGTGAAGGAAAAGGTGCCGTTCTAGCCAGATTACTTTGTTCAGATAAACTAAAGCTGATTGACTTAAAATAATAAATCTCTTGGAATATGATTGATCTACTTTCTGTAGTATTTATATTAAAAAAATCTGAGAATCAACTTTATATAGAATCGAATATGTTAATTTTATAAAGCTCTACTAAGAAATTATATCTATCATTGTCAATGAAAGATGAACAAATGCCAGACTGTAAAGTTTCAAAAAGCCAAAAATTGGATCTAAACAAAAGTGAGGATGATAAAGCTCAAGTTAACTTAGACTACAACAGTAAATATATAATAAAAGCTAGGTGCCAGTTTCAGCCCCATGATCTAATAGAACATAGTCAATCTTCTAGGAGTGGCAAAAGCCATGCACCATGTAATGTGACTTTCCTCATTTGAAACAAATGAACTCATTTTTGTTAGGAGTCACAAATCAGGCATGCAGTAACAGCTTCAGGATCAAAGACATAAAGTTGAGGTTGACATTGTAGCACAGTAGGTTATGCCATCACCTGTGATGAAGGCATGTTTAATATTCCATTCAATGTGACAGATAAATTGTGTTGATCACTTTTTACATTTTTAGTCATAGAGTACAGTAGACGCACTCTCAAAATGCAATGTCAGTGCAGTTATGAGATCTGTAAGTCAGACATTCTGTTTCAACAGGAGCCCACCATCAAGTTAATTATTGCTATTTCAAAAGAGTGGACTTGGTAGCTGTGCTAGGACAAGTGACAAGTCCAACACCTCTGGGAGTAAATTCAAAAAGAGGATGACTCCCTTTGCCAGAGGTTCCAATTAACAACTCATCAGTCACAGAGAACTGTAGCTCAACACACTCATTAGGGTAATGGGGCTCCAAAAGTTACTGATACTTACTTAAATGGAGTTTTCACAATTTAAAAAATCTTCCCTGGTGCTGCTGGATTGGAAAATTGAAAGAGTAACTTTAAAATATCTACCACACCTTCAAATGTGGAAGTGATAACACATTTAATTGATCCCCAGCTGCTCCAGCCTAGGTCATGTTTGCTACCCATTACCACTGCAAACCCATCATACACATTTCTCTTCCATCCGGACAGAATACAGTGGTGATTTGGTTGCTTGTATGGAAGGGAACCACAAACTTCTATGTCTCTTTCACTCCTGAGTCATCCCAGTAAAGTTGTGACAGATCCATATTGCCATGATCTCTCTCAGAATCAGGCTGTCTTGTATCCAAATCTAATTATCATTCTCTAATAAATGCAAGTTGGAAGCACATAGTGTGGAAGCTGGAGGTTGTATTTCAGCAGTAAGCAAGACATAGAACTGAATTACGATTTTGAGCAGTTCAGTCATTTTTTTCTTCTCATCTAGCCAACTTTGACTGCACTGCTCAAAATCATAATTGAATTGTTCATTCAATTTCCTATATCCTACATTAAGTTAGCATTACTGATACCATATTTTTCAGGTTTGGAATCTCTTCAATAGGCAACCACAGCCATGTTGCTCCCTGTGTTCCCATGAAGTTTGCACTCCTACTCTTTCATGAGGTCCACCATAAACCAGGACATTTGTTCTCTCGTGGTTAGAATCTCATCTTTTTTGTTATAACCCATTTGTAACATAAAGGAAGATTTTGAAGATGTCAGAGCAATATCAAGAACATATGTAAAATTCACTAGATCATAGTCTGAGTCTGCCGTATTTCAACATATTATGCACTGCAAGCCTAATGTGGGAGTAGAGTACAAAATGATAGTCAAACCATGTTCTATTGTTCCCCACATGAATTGTCAGTCTCAAGGAAATATAAAGAGAGCCAGCCAGGGCTGGTGCTGTGGCGTAGCAGGTAAAGCCGCCGCCTGCAGTGCCATCATGCCATATGGGCACTGGTTCAAATCCTGGCTGCTCCACTTCAAATCCAGCTCTTGCTATGGCCCAGGAAAGCAGAAGAAGATGGCCCAAGTCCTTGGGCCCCTGCAGAAGCTCTTGGCTCCTGGCTTCAGTTCAGCAAAGCTCTGGCCGTTGTGGCTAACTGGAGAGTGAACCAGCGATGGAAGACCTCACTCTCTCTCTGCCTCTCCTTCTTGCTCTGTGTAACTCTGTCAAATAAATAAATAAGTCTTTAAAAAAGAGAGAGAGAGACAGCCATCTTTTATAACATCCTTAATTTGTGGAAAACAAAATCAAAAGCACAACAGCAACATACAGCTCTGAAATAGTTTACCATTTTCCGTTTTCTCTAGAAGATGTCAGATGGCGTAGTAGAACCTGTCATCACTTGGTACCAGCATCATGTACTCTGCTCCACTCCCTGACCTCCCAAGGGATTCATGCAATCCACAGTTACATTCTCTGGTTATAGGCAATGCAAATCCTAACCCCCGCTCCTTTCTTGCTCAGTGTTTGTGCACGTAACTGCCATAGGGCAAAACGTCTGCTTATTCACAGAGAATTTTAGGATCAGACAGTTTTGTTCCAGTGGGACAGACCTAATATTCATCCTCAGATTGACAAGGAAGTTACCTAGCCCATATCATAGTTAGAAAATCCAGGGCAGAGGACCAGTGTTGTGTCATGACAGGTAAAGTGGCTCCTGTGGTGCTGGTGTCCCCGATGTGAGCAGGTTCGAGTGACAGCTGCCCCACTTAGGATCCAGCTTCCTCTAATGGCCTGGGAAAAACAACAGATGATGGAAGGGCCAAGTACTTGGGTTACTGCACCCATGTGTTAAACCTGAATGAAGCTCAGTGCTGGTTCCTGGCTTGGGTTTGGCCCATCCCCAGGCCTGTGGCCATTTGGGGAGTGAGCCAACTGATGGAAAATCTCTCTCTTTTTCTCTGTCTCTCTTTTCTTTCTCTCTCTTTCTGTAACTCTGACTTTCAAATAAATAAATAAATCTTAAAAAAAAGAAAACCAGGGCAGATGTTAGGCAACAATCACTGAAAATACTGCTCAGTTTTATAGTTATAAGTATTCCTAAATCATCCCTAAATCATTTGTATTAATAAGCTACACCGTTGAAGATCATCATTGCCTGCCTGCCTGTATTAGTTGGCTGAAACTGTCCTAACAAATGATCACAAACTGGGTCAATTAAACAATCAAACCATATTTTCTCATAGACCTCAAGGCTAGGAGTTCAAGATCAAGATGCCAACATGATTGATTTCTCCTAAGGCCCCTTTCCATGGCTTGCATGATTGTGATGTCTCTTTGTATGTCCCATCCATAAACAGACATGAGTTACATTGGATGAGATCACACTCATATGACTTTATTGAACCTTTGTCACCTGTCTAAAGGTTCTATTTTCAATAGTCACATTGTGAGTTCGTAAAGGTTAGGCTTCAAGATATGAATTTTGATTTATACTCTTGATTGATATGGTTTTGGTTGAAACATTGATTAATACAATTCATCAATATGTGATGACTAATATACATGAATGAATGCAATATATTTTGCAATATCCTATCATTATTCTCAAAACTGTAAAAGGCCTGAGGCTTTATCTTTATCAGTTTTTCATCTGCTGGGAGAAGACATGAGATACCTGGATCTAAGGACTTATTACTTGTAGTAATAGCCAGAGTATCAGCAGTTTTTTGTTCCATTTTTCTCAAACCTCTATTCTCAGAAGACATAAAAGGGCTCAGGTGACACCTGCCCATGAAGTGTGTTGTGCTACAAAGAGAAAATTTCAGTGCTAAGGAACTTAAAATCTTTGATATTGAATTGGACAATACCCATGCAGGCCGTTTGCCTTGGAAGGAGATATGTTTATATTTACAAAAAAGTATGCTATAAAACATGCTTTAAATGGTTGTTTGGAACAAGGCAGAGATAAACATGAGAAACTTATGAAGAATTTTCTGTCAATATATAGTATGTGGGAAAAAATTGAATATAGGTAAGAATATATCTGAAGTCATTTGAAAATATCTATAATTAAGAACTGGCAAAATATGAAATAAAGGACTCCTAAATACCTATTGACTAGAGAAATTTGCCTGTATTTTAAAGCAAAGGAAGCATTGGCCTTGAAACCCGGGTATTTTTTTAGCAAAATGTTTTTAACGAAGAAAAATAAAGCTATTCATTTTTTGCAATGAATAGAAGTTAACTAAATGAAGTTTGCGATGATTTATTGATCAAGTATAAAGTTAAAAAGAGTTTCTACAGTAAGAAGTAGAGGAAATTAAAACTCCAAAGCTATACAATTTCATTTGCTGTTTGAAATGCATGAACATGTCTATAAAGATTCATTTTCTGAAAACATTTTTATTCTGAATCAGTTGTCAAAAATATAGATCCTAACCACAGCCAGAAATTGTTCATATGTTACCTGGTCTATGCGACAAAGATAATGTTACAAAAACTTCTGATTTCTCAAAAGCCTTATGGCAATAATATACACATGGCATATTTTTAGTATTGGGAAACCAATAAGAATATTTGCTAACCATTAAGACAAAACTAAATTTTAGAATTCCTGACTAATAAACTCACAGCACTCTTAAGGGATTTAAAGTGTTCCTAAATTTCACAGATAATATTATGTATTTATCATGCATGCCATGATGTTATGAAATATATATATATATATACACACAATGGTATACATAATAAATGAATACAATTTTAGGTTTCAATTTTCAAAAAGTGTCCCTTACGTGGAAAAATCTTGACTGATGCTACTCTATTCAGAAGATAAATGATGCAAAAAATAAGACATGAAAATATAGGTCATAAGAGAACTGAATTCTAGTCTAGTCTTCCCTGAGTAGTAAGTATATTAAACATATGTTATGTCCAAGAGTCTGTGTTGAACTGCAGAAAAATATTACATAGTCTGTCCTCTAAGAGTTGGCAGTCCAGTAACGCTTTTCAGAGCCTCTGTTCTCATCCATCTTCTAATCCTCTTCCTCTCATCAAACTCTACTTTTTCATCCTCTTCCTCCCTCATGATATTTTGGTTTGTCCATAAAATCTTAGTAGAATAGACAAGTTTTTAAGGGGAAAAGTACAGGAATGTGAGAGGAGAAAATAAATTCAACAACAAATTTTAGGTTCTCAAATTAGCATGTATTTTTCTTTGGTACTTTCAGGATACATGCAGTTGGATACAAAGAACCCCAAATCTAGGCCGGCGCCGCGGCTCACTAGGCTAATCCTCCGCCTTGCGGCGCCGGCACACCGGGTTCTAGTCCCGGTCGGGGCGCCGGATTCTGTCCCGGTTGCCCCTCTTCCAGGCCAGCCCTCTGCTGTGGCCTGGGAGTGCAGTGGAGGATGGCCCAGGTGCTTGGGCCCTGCACCCCATGGGAGACCAGGAAAAGCACCTGGCTCCTGGCTCCTGCCATCGGATCAGCGAGGTGCGCCGGCCTCAGCGCGCCAGCCGTGGCGGCCATTGGAGGGTGAACCAACGGCAAAAGGAAGACCTTTCTCTCTGTCTCTCTCTCACTGTCCACTCTGCCTGTCAAAAAAAAAACAAAAAAAAAAACAAAAAAAAAAACAAAAAAAAAAACAAAACAAACAAACAAAAAAAAACACCAAATCTGATGAACAATGACATAAATAGATTAATGTGTTTTGTTTGTGATCCTCAAGAGCAGAATGAGATTATTTGTTTGGAAGGGATTTGTTACAAATGACACACAGAACAAAACAGTGAGGGCAAAGAGTGGGACAGTGGGAGAACGATGATGAAGATACCCAACAAATGTGCATTTTGAGGAAAATTCTTAGCTCCTGCCTTATCTTGCAAGGGAACTGAAGGTATACATTATCAATATTTACCCTAATTCAGGACAACGGAG
The DNA here is from genome assembly GCF_964237555.1 of Oryctolagus cuniculus. Lineage (NCBI taxonomy): Eukaryota > Metazoa > Chordata > Mammalia > Lagomorpha > Leporidae > Oryctolagus > Oryctolagus cuniculus. Next base: position 13,323,843 of record NC_091441.1, on the reverse strand, counting down.
ATAAGATTTCCTATTCCTGTAGCGGTTATTGCTCAAGGGTTCCATAATTAGTGAAGTGAGGATGACAGTTGAAATGAGTAGAAGTAAATTCCAAAACATTTCTAGTTCTCAGCACATACAAGCAAATTGGCCTTAATAGCCTAAGAGAGTTCTCCAGTATAGTATAGAACTATAGCAGCAGAAGCTGGGGGAAGATGCACAGAATTGCTAGGTAATATACAAGAGTGCTTAGCACAGACTACTTTTCAGCATGTAGCTCCAGTTGCATCTTTCAGTAATTCCCCTGTACCTGATAACACCTTTGTCTAGAGAGTGATTGTTCAAAACTCCTGGGTCAAAATATTATATGGAGGGTAAGTGAAAAGAACTGCTGCACCTGTAGTTGTCAGCAGTCTTAGCTGAAAAATTCTTCATTTTCCTCCCATTTTCTTATGTAAGTAGATTGACTTGTTGAATAAGCCAGCCGTTCAACTGAGTAACAAGTGGGCTCAGATCCCCAAGGAGTTCTAATTGCCCCAGAGAATTCACTGAGTTCTGTAAATATTCCTCCTTGTCCCCAATTACAAAGCTGCAGCAATATAACCTCATTAGAACCAAATCAATTACTCATTCAAGTATGGAGTGATCATTATATGCCTATTACTAGAATCAGTGTGATGAGCATAACTGAGGAGGATGTAACTATAGCTTTAGGTTTAACAGGACACTTTGTCTTCCCTGGAGGAATTACATACTTTCTATGAACCAGAATCTTTAAACTCCCAAAACCTGAGAGAACAGTGGATGGCAAGTAATAGTTTCCAAAATATGTCATGGAAAAGCATTGAGAGCAAATCTACTTCTAATTCCACCCTTGTTTCCTGACCCATGTAGAGTGCTGTTTTAGCGGTTGCTGGTAGAAAGTGCAAACTGCCAACTTAACAGTCAACACTGAAAGGTCTCATCTTCAAGCTGCAGCCACCTTAACCTGCAGGAAGTTATTCTAATATTTTATCAAATCAGTAGCCACTGGCTGGGGGAGTAAGAATATTATCCATAAATTATATGGTAATATTCTCACCAATGCATTTTGTGCCATAAAGTGATTTCCTTGTTCTGTGATGATAATAATTGGGGTACTATGGGAACAAGTTGTCTTTTATGAATGTTTTAGAGATTGATACTTGCTGAAACACTGCAGGTAGAAATGGCATAGCCATTCCTTTAATAACTGTCGATCTCTGTCAGGCTGAATTTCTGCCTTGTTTAAGCACAAAGTGATCAGCGTCATCAACTTTGTACAAAGTTATTGTTATTTAGCGGCTTTGTTTTCCTATCCATCATCTGTTCAGAGGAGACCCCCTCATGAAGTCATAGGCATGAAATGAAGAAGATGTGAGAGTATTGCCAATGCAAAAGTTTTCCTGGAAAAGTTAAACAGGAAAGAAAAGTCAATGAGTTTGATTCTACAGAAACAGTGGTGAATTTGAGAACTGAGGTATGAGGGAGAACTAAGGCCTTGAGTGCTTGAAAGCAGAGGAAGAAATAAGCTCCAGGTAGATGTCAGAGCTTTCTTTATGTCTGGGTGAATAGGTTTCTGTAACTCAGAAGTAGTTCAGCCAGGGGCATCTGGACAGACTGAATAAGAACTAGAGTGAAAGCCCAAATTAGTAATAAAGTGTGGTTTTAAGTAGTGTGTCTTCTGTTTAAATTTCCTTCAGGATACTCTCCGAGGCAAGAGAAGCCTCCGTAGAGAGCAGGACAGTATTGCTGGCTCACCTAGAGCCTACTGTTTTCAGAATGTGGGATTCCATGCTTTTATCTTGACAGACATCCCATGAAGGCCTTCATGACCTTCAAGGCCACGGTCACAGGCATAATCATATTCATAGTGAATATAGAAAAACAGTTTGAGAAATAAATAAGCTTATGGAGGGTATAGTTCTTCAGCAAGTGTAAAAAATGTATATTATAAAGTTCCTGCTTACAGTTTGTTTTCATTATTCATGCATTTATTTGGGATTGTGTTTTCGTAAAGACCACACTTTATAATTTGCATTTAAAATATTCTACCAATGTTGTTACTTCATCATTTGCAACTGCCACAGAGATGGCTGAATATATTTTTGAGAGGAGTAAAGCATGTTAAGGATCTACTATTATGTTAGGAAATAATGGTTTAAAAAAAGGAAAAGGAAAGATGTGTTGAGGATGACTAAAGTTAGAAGAGAAATTTTAGAAAAGCTGGTTCAGCTTCACGATGTAGCTCTCTAGTATTTCTATTACTATTGCAATAACCTACAGAGAGCAAACAGATGAAGGCATTTTATTGCTTTTTGAAACTTGGAGGGGGAAAATCAGTATCTTAAATAAAGATTTCAATTCCTGACCTCACTAGACTACTCTGCAGTTGAACAAAAGTCATTAATTTTTAGCCTGAAGTAAATGAGAATTCAGAAGTTTAGCTCTGCATGTGAAAGCTCAATAAAATGGGCTGTGGCAGAAGAGTGGAACCACTGTGTATGCAAATCCAGGGCACATTAAGAGTGGATTTCATTTCACAATGTCATAGTAAGTCACTGTAATAGGAAACTACTCCAGTTGTTTTTTTTTTAAGAAAATCATGTTTTTAAGTATTATATGCTGAACTTTGTGACAAGTTTTTTGTTTGTTTGTTTCCTAAGCCATTTGACACTTGAGAGTTTGGATTCTTTTGTCTTCCAAATTTCTGGAACCCTGATGACCATTGCTGATACCTATTATTATTTTTTGTTAAATTATTGCTCAGGATATGTGGACATGGTGTGAAGTAGGAGACATAGTTCTAGTCTAGCTGTTTCTCAGTGAATGGTAATTTTGAAAGAGTTTCTCAAATTTTCTGGTCTTGAACTCTCCATAAGTGGTGAATATCTTAGGCTAGACTACCTTCAATTAAATCTATTCATGTTGAAAATGAAAGGTCTGTCATTAGAGTCTCAGCGCAGCACAGTTTGCAGAAACTTTAAATATGTACTTGCTAATGAATTGTGATTCAGTGGTCACTATCTGAACAATAACAAGACAATATATTTTTCTTCTATTTTATATATATATATATATATATATATATATCACCTGGTATCCATATTTAGTCAATTAGTTTCTTACCAGCTTCCATAATTGCTTTTTTCTTATGTAGTCAGCTTCCATAGTCACACCACTATGACACAATCCAAACTATGGGATCTTGTAGAAATGATCTAATTCTTCAAATGCAACAATTTTTTCTTTTTTTTAAGATTTATTTATTTATTTGAGAGGCAGAGTTACAGAGAGGCAGAGGCAGGAGAGAGGTCTTCCATCCACTGGTTCACTCCCCAGATGGCCGCACCTCCAGAGCTATGCTGATCTGAATGAAGCCAGGAGCCAGGAGCTTCTTCCAGATATCTCACGAGGGTGCAGGGTCTCAAGGACTTGGGCCATCTTCTACTGCTTTCTCAGGCATTGCAGAGACCTGGATCAGAAGTGGAGCAGGCAGGACTTGAACCGGCTCCCATATGGGATACAGTGGCTTTGCCTGCTAGGTCGCAACACCGGCCCCAACAACAACCTTTTCTGAGATTTTCAGGGTTTCTTTTGTTTGTCTTCAGGATTTGCATGGTTTGAATTAGGAAGATATTTTTGTCTTTAAAGTTAGAGCTGAATACTAATTGGACCTCTTAATACAGTTCCAGTTTATTCTAGATTATTCCTAAAACTTGCTTCACAATACCAGTTGCTGCTTGAGTTTGTGCCCAACTCAAGATTCTGGAGAGGGTACACACCCATGCCCAGCACAGGTGCATTCAATGACAGAAGTGAGGACTTGGTCACAAGTAATGCATGTAAGTTCAAGGGGTAGGAGACCCAGGAGTAACAGTTACTATCTGTTTCTGGACTCAGCTTAAGTCATGTCTTCAGGCAGAGCACTGTTTAACCTCCCACTAAAGAACACATTCGCATTTTACCCCACACTTTATAGATGTTGGCAATAATACACCAAATTTTGCTACACATATGTGAAAAACACATTTATCTGCAGGTTTGTAGTATGTGTGCCTAGTCATAGCTTCTGAAAAACAGAACCCTGCAGAGGCAAAGATATATCACATGTGGTTAGGGCGACTTCAGTGAATTTATCTAGATTTGAAGACATGCTTGATTTTTTAACATTTTTCCATCAAATTCATGATTTGATGTCATTTGCATTGTTTTTTTAAATTTATTTATTTGACAGTTAGACAGTGAGAGAGAGAGAGACAGAGAGAAAGGTCTTCCTTCTGTTGGTTCACCACCAAATGGCTGCTAAGGCGAGAGCTATGCCGATCCAAAGCCAGGAGCCAGGTGATTCCTCCTGGTCTCCCATGCGGGTGCAGGGCCCAAGCACTTGGACCATCCTCCACTGCACTCCTGGGCCACAGCAGAGAGTTGGACTGGAAGAGGAGCAACTGAAACTAGAACCCGGTGCCCATATGGGATGCCAGAGCCGCAGGCAGAGGATTAACCAAGTGAGTCATGGCCCCGGCCCACATTTACATTGATTTTAAAAATATTCAAAGGATATCCAGACATACTGTACTTCCCCCCAAATTAGTTTCTTTTCCAAATACTGTCTTCTCCAAATAATAATTTCATAATCATATTTGTAATATTCTACTGCGTTTAAGACATTTTCATGGCAAATCGGAAATGGTACGTTTTTGTTATGTTGTTTTTGTGAGCCAAACTTTTATTTGTACCTTTCTTGCATTTGAAGTATCTTTCACTGACATCCTTGGCCTGAGATTCTTTGCCATAGTCCTTAACCACCGCACAACTGCACCCAACCACTTTACAGGGTTTCCCCTTCAGTGAGTTTTGTAGAGGCCTACCCATTCCCCAAGATTTTTGTTGACATCAACCTTGATGAGGCTGATTAGGGGTTCAGCACAGGGCCTTCACCAAGCTGACATACATAGGCTCATCACCGTAAGGTGCACACACACAGAGATGGCTTGGCTCTTGTCTAGAGCTGTGGCAGCTTCACAAATTCCAGGTGCTAGGCCATGGTGGATGAGGGTGGTCTTCAGCACCTCCTGTTAGACAGTATGTTTTTTTTTCAAATTTATTTTATTTATTTATTTTTAAATATTTTATTTTTTTAACTTTTATTTAATAAATATAAATTTCCAAAGTACAGCTTTTGGATTACAGTGGCTTTTTCCCCTCACAACCTCCCTCCCACCCACAACCACCCCATCTCCTGCTCCCTCTCCCATCCCATTCACATTAAGATTCATTTTCAATTATCTTTATATACAGAAGATCAATTTAGTATATATTAAGTAAAGATTTCAACAGTTTGCACCCACATAGAAACACAAAGTGTAAAGTACTATTTGAGTAATAGTTATACCGTTAATTCACATAGTACAACACTTAAGGACAGAGATCCTACATGGGGAGTAAGCGCACAGTGACTCTTGTTGTTGATTTAATGAATCGACACTCTTGTTTATGACGTCAGTAATCACCCGAGGATCTTGTCATGAGTTGCCAAGTCTATGGAAGACTTTTGAGTTTTTGAGTTCGCCAACCCCGATCTTATTTAGACAAAGTCATAGTCAAAGTGGAAGTTCTCTCCTCCCTTCAGAGAAAGGTACCTCCTTCTCTGATGGCCCATTCTTTCCGCTGGGATCTCACTCACAGAGATCTTTCATTTACGGTTCTTTTCTTTCCTTTCCTTTCCCTTTCTTTCCCTTTCTTTCCCTTTCTTTCCTTTCTTTCCTTTCTTTCCTTTCTTTCCTTTCTTTCCTTTCTTTCCTTTCTTTCCTTTCTTTCCTTTCTTTCCTTTCTTTCTTTCTTTCTTTCTTTCTTTCTTTCTTTCTTTCTTTCTTTCTTTCTTTCTTTCTTTCTTTCTTTCTTTCTTTCTTTCTTTCTTTGCCTGAGTATCTTGGCTTTTCCATTCCTGAAATATTCTCATGGGCTTTTTAGCCAGATCCGAATGCCTTAAGGGCTGATTCTGAGGCCAGAGTGCTCTTTAGGACATCTGCCATTCTATTAGTCTGTTATGCATCCCGCTTCTCATGTTGGATCATTCTCTCCAGTATTAACATCTATTACCCCTCCAGCAGCAATGCCTTCCTTGGCCATGGTGCTGGGTTATGGGTGAAGCCAAATCTTGAGCACAGCCAGGATTCTGCCTCCATGCGACTTGGCAATGACAGGGAAAGTACCAGAAATGGTATCTTTAATTTAGAGAAAGAAAAGCAAAGGAAGCTTTACTTTTATTATTTTCCACAAATTTTATTTTTACTCTCTTATTTGTTCCTATTGACTTTTCTCAGAGAGTTATTTACTCTCATTCTATTCCCAACTACTTTTCCTTTGTAAATTTTAAATTCTCTTATTTAGCCATTCAGTACTTCTCATTCACTGACAGAAACAGATGTTGCTCAATATGTATTTAACTCTCATAACTCTTTTCAAAGACAATAAAATCTAGAGCTTAATGGAATTATTTTTACTTGTAATCAACTATTTTTTCTGTTTTAGACATAAAGTGGGAGAACTGGGCTTCTGAGATTACTTTAAATATGGCGTTCATAAAGTGTAGAATCTGAAGTGCAGATGTTATTTACTTTAGAGGACTCACATGCCATGTAACTGCATCATGTCAAGATACAGGACCCTACAGCCTTTGGTTGCATCCCTCTTTGACCTTTCCTAGTAGAATACTGTTCCCTAAGTCAACTAGTAGTAGTTACTTAGCCAGTGCTTTTCATCAGCACTAACAAGCTTTGCTAGTTTTTGAAATTTATTTAAATGGAATTCTGCCAAATGCTACTGTCTGTCTGACATTTCATTCCATATCCTTGCTGCTTATGTACCTGCAATTTGTTCTATTTTTATATACAATAAATATATTTATTTATAAAGTCTACTGAGATTAACTGGCTCTTTACCTATATAATTTTTTAAAAATAATGCTGCTACAGACATGATTGTTCATGCCTTTTGGTATTCATATTAAAATGAGTATATATAAGGGTAAGATTATGGAGTCATAGTGATTCATGTGTTTAGCTTTGTATTAAAATGTTTAATACAATACAGAATTTCCAAAGCAATCACAACAAATTACGTTCAGTTCATCAGTGTGTCGTTTGGAGGTTCTTCATCTTTAACCTGAGATACCACAACGCTGGAATTACTACAAACATTACCTGTACATTAAATGTAGACAAGTACCCTTTGGACAAGTAGTAAGGTATCTCCATGAAATTTTATGGGAAATTTTCATTTCTTCAGGAAATAAATATGAAATGTATTCTTATGTTAAGGGAGTCTATGAGCATAGGGAATGTTCAGATGTGTGACACTCACAATTACTGTAAAAGTTTAAAGATCATTTGCTGAAGGATCAATATACTCTATTCTTGGAAACATGTTATAGATCCCAAGCACAGAGTATACGGATTATATAGGGGAAACGAACAAGGAGGCAGGATGTGGCCCATCTTAGAATCCGTCATACATGCAGATCATAATTCAATGTTTTAAAGGAATAAGAGATAAATGTGGACTTAAGAGTGTAGAAAATGCCTTAGTATACATAACCTCATTCCCCTCCTGTAATTTACCAACATATCATAGTTCACATATTAGCAAACAGAGAAATAATAAAAATTTCCTGTTGAAAGTCAATGTCAATTGTCATTGCTGCTTTCTAAAATATAGTGACAATTGAAGTCAGCTGAGTAAGAAATGGAAAGGAAATAAAATATAATGAAGAAAATAAAGATATGAAATTGTCATTTACCTTGAATGATGTGATTTTTTTTGCTATTTACCACAACAAATAAAATCTTAAATTTATGATTGATTATTACATTGTTGGATACAAAATCCAATACAGGAAAATTGATATTTTAGAAAAAATCAATTATAAAATTTAACTTAAAACATTTGAAATAGCAACAAAAGCTAGAGATTCTTAGAATATATTTCACAGCAATTTTCAGGTTGCATCTAAAATTGTAATATTTTGTTAAAGCATATAAAATATTTTAGCACAAAAATAATTTTTATAAATCTCAAATAACAGAGATGCCATTAATCCCCAAAATATTTCATAGCCAAAATATAGTCAGGCAAAAGTACACAGACGTTAATATAGAAGACTAAATGGCCAGGAGGACACAATTTTAGAAGAAAAAATAAAAATCAAACTTATAGCATTAAAGAATGATGTTTATGACAGAGGCTCAAACAATGTGATAATAATATGAGAACACAAAGAGAGAGATAAAAATTTAGAGAAAAAAAGAAATAAGCCAAAGAACCACATGCATATTGGCAGCTGGACTAAAGACAACAATAAAAACAATGAATAATAATCTAGCCACATGGAAAATAATTATGTTATGATATAATCTATTTCATTTAAAATACATAGGTAATAATTATTACTAATGAATATAGCAACATATTTGTAAGATATTCATATGGTATTTTCTCATATGTATATATATACACACACACACACACACACATTTGCACACAAACAGAATGTGTACTTAATCCTCACTACGGAAATAACATTTAATAAATGGCAATTATCCTGTTTCTGTTATTATTCATTGCTTATTTCTCTGTTTTAATGTAAGTAAATTTTTAAGAAAAATTGAAATGAGAACAAAAACATTGAAAATAAAATATTCCATCCTTCCATGATAGTCTTCCTTCGGTGAGTGTCATTGTTTTTCTTAGTCTCCAGCATACACAGTCATCTATTTATGTAATGAAAATGTTAACTGAAATTTCATACATTTAATAAAAGACTTTCTTTTTCTATCACCTTTTATAATTCAAAAAAACTTTATGTGGATTGGATCAGAGTATATGTGTTGCTTTTTTTCCCTCTCAATCTTTAGTCAGTGCAATTATATTTTCTTGCTATAATGGTGGTGTTCTCACTCCAGAAATCATCTGCGAGATTAGGGGGATGAGAGGAGTAATTGCCTAAAACATTAAAGTCCCCTACTGCGGTTTGCACGACTTCAGCCAAGAGAGGTGATTCGGTGATAAACCACCACCTTTATAACTCCAGGTAATGGAAACGAGCAGATCCTCACCATCTGTGGCTAATTTTATGTTCCATTGAGAGGACGTGTCATTTCCAACATTTTCTTGTGTTGTAATTCCCATTCTGAAACGGAACAAACCATACTGCACAGTTACAAAGCAAATGGACATCCGTGGGTGATTCTGAGAGAACTTGGCACCCTCTCCTCTCCCGCGTCGCTGCCTTCCTGAACCTGCTGTACTCTGCCCTCCTTTGTGATCCGTTCCAGTCTGGGAGCCAGCCATCCCTCCCACTCATCGGGCACTTTTGGCAGCCTAAGGACTCATGAGGATGCTGCCCAGCCTTGGCTGGTTACATAGCAGATGTTTGGGAAGTCATATTTTGAAATTTATATTCCCTGTAGAATAGAGGACAGAGTTTAAGAAATTACTTCAGTCACATTATGTGTTCTTCTATTTTGATGGTTAGACAGTAGAAAGACAGTTCTTGGAAAAGGAACATAATATTTGGACCTTTTCTGCTAATCTCATTATGCATTTGTGTGATGATCAAAAAAGGTATGGGAGCTGAAAATGTAGCAAGCAAAGGTATGTCTCAGTTTATATAACCAGAGTAAGATGTGTCACTGAGTCAAAATTTTCACTGTGTAAAAAAATCAGCAGAAAATACAATTTAACTGTTACATCTCAGAGTCATGGTCACATAGCAGAGAATAATGCTTTCACTTAGCATATGCTCTTTGTCACTTTTCAACCCAACATATTTAAGGGTTGTTTTACATGTAAACAATAATACCATTTGTGAAGCAGAAGAACACATATATAGCTGTATAAGAGAAATTAAAAACATAATCAAAGAGCTTCAGTACTTTTTAAATTGTTTTATTATTTTTATTTATTTGAAAGGGAGAGAGAGGGAGAGAAAGAAACAGAGATAAAAAGACAGCAATCTTCCATCTGCTGGTTCACTCTCAAAATACCTGCAGCACCTGGGCCGTGGCCAGGTTGCAGGTGGGAACCTGAACTTGATCCTGGCCTTCCACTTAGGTAGTAGGGGCTCAAATACTTGAGCCAGCACCTGCTGCCTCCCAGGGTGAGCATTAGTAGGCTGTGGGAACTGAAACCAATCCAGCAGCACACAAACACAGGCACTGTGATAGGGTGGCAGGTGCTCAAGTAGTCTCAAGCATTGTGCCAAATATCCTCTTCTTTCATTGCTTTTTAAGAAACAAAAGATGGTTCTTTTTGATTGCTAGTAAACATTTGTTTTTTTTTTCTATAATATGTGGATAGTAATCGTTGAGGAATGCATCTGTCAGTCTTTATATGTCCTTATATGATTTTGAATCTTTAACGTTCCCATAGAAACAACTGTAGCAGCAACACCACCACAACTATATTTTGTTAAATGTTTCATGTTGTCAAAAAAGAAGTAATTTTTAGCACTCCAATCCTATTTGTGATTTGTCACCAAAAAATAATGATAATAAATGGGTTGTCCTCAAAATAAAGAAAAAAAGTCAATAAAAGTTATACACATCACTGAAGTTTGGTCTGCCTATAATGTGATTTTAAACTATAGAGCAAGTTGTCATCATGATTTACTTGTCTTTTGTAGTTTTTGAAAATAAGTGACTTAGCTTACTGCAATGTTGAGACTGTGATGTTAAATGTACTCTGAACAAACCTAAGCTGTCTCAGACATTTATCTTCGGGTGCCATTCTTTCTTACTCATTTTTGTCTTTCCCTGTTCATTATTCATTTTAACTGAAAAGTTGCTGCTTTTCTTTCCTGTATCAGCACATCCTACACCTGTGAAGCCTGAACATTGAAGAACTTTGATCATTTAAAACATTCTAGACAGATATATTACCTGCATTAAAGAAAGTGGGCTTGATATGGTACAGAGAAGATTTCTTTCTGGGTTATGAGATTCTTAAACCAAGATGATATCGGAAGCTTAGTCAAGGAAGTTATCATAACACTGTTTTCCCCATACCTGTGAAAATTGTATGAAAGAATAAAAATATGCATAGTTGTGGCTGAAAATGATGGTTAGTGTGACATACAGCTGATCTAAAGTATGAAAAGGATTTGGATAGAAAAGGAAGGAAGACATTAAGATAGAATCATAAGAAAATAGTTCAGAGAAGCCAGAGTTACAGATGAAATGTGGGCAAATCTTTTCTTGTAAAAATTAAAATTACCTTTATATCATTAGAGCTGCAGAGACCCTTGTACATGTTGGGGTTTCCCATAATTATTTAGTAAATAAATAACTTTATTTTTGTAAATATTGACCTATTTGAATGACACTATTTCAACCTCAATTCAAAGAGACCATCTGAGAGGGGATGATTTCAGATATGCCACAAGATATAGTTTTTGCCCAATGCTTTTGTCAATAGCAGAGATAAGGAAGTTCCCTCCAACTGATGGAATCATGTCAAAAACTGAAAAACAAACCACGAGTCAATCTGTTTGTGCCCCATTGGACAGAGGTGGAACTGTCTGAACAACCAAATTACTTCTTACTATCTTGTTTAATAACTCCTAGAATAAATAAATGCCAGAGAATTAACACAGATATTGATAAAAAATTAAGGAAATGAATGGCAGAAGGGACAGTTCTCTTGTACAGAATCAGTCCAATGATTAAATTTGTAAGATATGAGGCAGTATAAAAGCATTAAAATCTTACAGTTTTAGTTCTTGCAGACTACACTGACCAATGGATTCTAAACTGGTGATGAAAAGTTTGAGCAGAGGCATAATATTCATATAATCTCATAGTAGCTGTCTTAGGATATTTATTTCTTAATTATAAGTACATAAATCATAACCTCATAACCTCATAGTGGACAAACACAGTAAGCACTGCTTAATGATAATAGTGAAGGCTAATAACAAGACATAACAACATCATGCCCTGCTCCATGTGGGAAGCATACAAAAGTACAAAGATTTATGACAATGATAGCAATATAATGTTAGCAAAGCAAAATCGAGGAATCCCCTACAAAGTAGCGGACAATTTCTCTTAAAAACTGTCAAGATTATAAAAGGTGAGGAAAGACTGAGGAACTGTCACAGTGGAGGAAGTTAAGGAGTTAATTATAACTAATGCAATGTGTGATTGTGGATTGGATCCTATAAGTAAAATGACATTCATCAAAGAAAACTTATAAAATCTGTATCTTAGCCGATGAGCCTGTATCAATTGGAATTTCTAAGTTTTGGTAATTACACCATTGTTATGCAAAGTATTAACCTTAGGACAAACTACAGAAAAACAGAATGGGAACTCTCTTGTGCTATTCTTGCAATTTCCATAAGTCTAAAAATATTTCAAAATGAAATCGAAAGTACATATTTATATTATGGTATACCACATCTCACTTGAGGGTTATAAGGTGTTAATGATATCTTGCAGAGTAAATATAGGGATTCATTATGAAGTCAATGAATGAATTTTTGCCTATGTAAGAATTCAAACTTACATTCATATGCTATAACAATTTTAGTTCTCCAGAAAAGAGAACTCTAAAGAAACAAGTCTTCATTTAATTACATTTTATATTTATCCAGGCAAGAGAACATAGCTTCTATACTCTTGAGTAAAGAAGGAGTTGCTTCTGTCATAGAAGTTCAAGCTGAGTTTGAAAATTGAAGAGGAAAAAGTATGCGTCTCGGAACCTACTTGATTGGCTGACTCAACCCAGCAATCAATGGTGATGTGTCACTGTCAAATTATTTGAAGGGTTTCTGAATGGAAGGAAGACAAGGCATCCTCCTTGTGTCTCAGTGACAAAAAAAAAATATGCTTAGTGCATGGAAATGATAATATATGGTAATATATTTAACAATTAAAATAATTTGGGCATAAGATTATTCACCTCATCGGAGACATAAATTTCTTGTTGTAGGGCTTATATAAAAGAGTCTGGGCAACTGTTTCTAAGATACTCCTGGATTAAAATGGTAAGTAGAACTTAATTTCATTTTCTATGAGTCATTTAGGGACCCTGGAAACATTCTCTAAGAATAAATCCAATCTTGATAATTGGCCTGGAAGTAACTTCTCCTGCAGCAGGTAGAAGGTGAAGAACTCTTGTGTAATGCAAACCTGAAATTGCTGATCCTCCATTGGGAAGGCTTAGTCATGCCTATTATCCTTCATTTAATAAATGCTACTAACTAGTCCCTTTGGTTTACCATCTCTTTTCTCTACTAAACTGAAATAAATTTGACCTATATCAACCTACATTCTTGAACGTTAAGTTTGGCTCTAAACACACATAATGAACTGTAACCTGGTTCCATGTGCCAGTAAATTGTAACTTAAGCTGAGTGTACCCTGGTAGCCAAATAATTGAGTCTCAGCCAATCGTACCAATTGAACTTGCAGCCAATCAGAGCTGAAAGCTTCCAAAACATTGCCGTACAACAAATGCCAGCAATGCAGATTGTTTCTGTGCCAGTTCTTTTTCTCTGGGCAGGTGCATGCTGAACCATCTTTAGTCTGAAGTGCAGCCAGGTATCTAGATCCCTTTTCTCGTGCTTAAGTAAAATATGTTAAAAAGAAAAGTTCTCAGTTTTATCTTTTAACATCTTCTTGCCAAAATAATACAAAAGAACTCATTTGTTCAGCAAAGCGATAACTAATGTGAGCATCAGAAACATTTATCTAGCTCTATGGGAGCATCACTTTGACCCTCACAATCTAATGCTTTCTTAGGGATAACTTTATTGGGTGATCTGCTGCTGTTTCATCTGCCCTCATGTTACTCCAATGATTATCCTAGTGCTGTGCCTGATGCTTATTCCACAGGCATATTTTCCACCAAAATACAAACTCTTCAATATCTCAAAATCTCCTTATGAGGAGCCTTTAATGCTAATGAATTGCACTTCACGAGTAAATAGCCCCTTACGTTTCTGTAGAAAACACGTTTACTTCCACACAAGAAGGAACTAATGAAGAAAAAACAAACTCGACAGGTGTTCTGAAATCAACAAGCTGCATCATCATTGCTATACATCAGATAATCATACAATTGTTTTTATGACATTCAGTAATTATTTATTGAGACACACATTGCCTAACTGAAGCTTCTAGGTAACTTTTACCACAGTACTAGCCAGTTCAATAAAAACTGAAGAATTCCAGAAGCCACCAACCTGCAAATGCACAGCTGTTCTCCAAAACTATTTGAAATGAATTATTTTCAAACACTACATCAGTTATATAGTTATGTTGTGTATTCTAAAAGTAGTCATTAATGGGATTTCTTATCTTTAAAAAGGATACAATGTTAATACATTAGTATGGTTTCATGTATTAGATTACAGAATTAATAAAATCTGGATTTGTTGCCATTGCCTGTCGAGTTTGTTTTTTCTTCATTCATTAGTTCCTTCTTGTGTTGAAGTAAACGTGTTTTCTACAGAAATGTAAGGGGCTATTTACTCGTGAAATGCAATTCATTAGCATTAAAGGCTCCTCATAAGTAGTTAAGTTCTATGTTCCAAAATTAATTTTCAGGCAAAGTTGTACCTCATCATTTCAACAGCGTGCTAACAACAGCTGATATGAAATATTAGAATGCAAGAATAACATCACAAACTCTAAGGAACTATTTTTTAACTACAGAAAGAGAGCGTATAGTTACATTATCTCAAGATAGGATACTTTGGAGTGCCACTTATTTAATAAATATAATTTAGGAGTATTGTTTATAAAAGTTTGTAAAGTGTCTACTCCACCCTTTGAAAATGCATGAATAATTAAATTATAGCCTCTACTCTCAAAAGAACTCACAATGTGGTGACCACTGAGATGGATAAGCATTTCTGAAATACAAGTATATTAAAAAAATGAGTTGGGGATATATGTCACCTGGATGCAATTTAAATACAGAACTAGTCAGCCCACAGTGTGACACTGATACGCTGTACTTTTTCGGCAGTGTTTGGTTGCTTGTTTATATCTTCATATTCACAAGTCTCTTTCAGGATTGAGGTGATTACCTCTGAATAAAGAGAGGGGTGGGAGCCTATTTGAGTTATCTCTGAGGCCAGTTTTGAAGTTTGAAGAAATAATGGTTAAGTTTTTATTTTCTTTAAATGGATAGAAGGTGCATATATGAAAACGCAAAATGTTTATGTATTGCTAGAAGAACCTCAGGGAAAATTAAATTGTACTGGTTTGAACAAGATTGCTACTCCTCTCCACCTGCCAACATATCAGATAATGTCTTTAGTACTTGATTGTATCTCCTCTCAGCAGCCGAGATTAGAGTGATGCAGATTTCACCATTACAGTAAAGACTATGTCAGCGTTTCAATTATAACCCTATACTGTTAATGGCTTAGAAGGGACATAAAATGTCCTTTCCCTTTGAGAGGAAAAAAAAAAAAAAAAACAAAGGACAAAGAAGAACAACTTGGCACTTTGTTTATCAGGTCCCAGAGGTAGAAACCATTTTTCAAAATTTTGAAAGCTGGTTATTTTAAATTTAGAACTTTTTTAAAAAAATTTAAGAACATTTTTTTCTTAAATAATGGGGATTGATCCATTATGCAACAAGATTTAACTGTGGAAAAATCATTTGAAAATGGTTATATTCCAAAAGTTAATGTTATTTAATTAAGCTTTAAAGTCACATTTAAACTGTATTTCCTGCCCTAATATGCTGATAATAATTGATTTAGTGTTGGCTAAGAATTTTCAGAAGATAAAACAAACAGAAAATATTCAAAATCTATTTTTAAATGTTATATTCCAACTATTAAAGACAGCGTTTCCACATACTAATTTTCCACATAAGCTTTACATTGATTCCCTGAAAGAAAATAGACACTGTGTAGCAAAGATTTTCCTCTGTCCTCAAAAGAGGTTTGAGCGCTTTTTTTGACTTCTGGAAGGAATACTCTGCCCAGTAGAAGTGTCTGCCTGGGTGTGTTGGGCCAGTCAGAGAGTGCCCATGTGATGTAAAGAAGAGCTCTGAACCTGACTGACGATGTGCCTTGAGTTGGGGACTTTGGGTGGTGTAAGTCCATCTGTAGAGGGGCTGTAGGTGGAGAGCAGCTGCGTGAGCAACACTCACGCCTAGGGGAGAGAGCACCAGTGACAGCTCCGCACCGTGGTGGAGCCACTTCTTGGACTGGCAACAATTCCTGAGTGCTGTCCACGGGAGGGCAGAACCACGAGACCTTCAGTATCTTGTCTGGGCTCTGCTGTGTAGGTCTCATCTCCTGGCTGATTTCATGTGTATCCTTTCCTGTAATAAACCATAACCAGCAGGGTGACAGCTTTTAGTGAGGTCCATAAATATTTCTAGGGCATTATTTAAACTGAGAGTGGTTTTGAGAACTTCTGGAATTAGGAATGGGTGTCAGACATGAAGGTGGTCTTGTGTGCACTGTACCTTTCTAATTTCAAAATTGGCAAACATCTCCCAAGCACTTAAACATATTTATATTATATCACAATATATTTTCATCACTTTGCAAGTTTCTTTATGGTTTATGAACCTACACTGAAGAAGGCATAAATTAGTGAACATCCCTATAAAGCAGGGGTGAAGAAACTTTTTTTTTGCCAAAAGACATTTGGATATTTATAACATCATTTTGCAGGTCATGCAAAATTATTAGCTTTAAAATTGGCCTGCTCAGGAGCCAGCATTGTACTGTAGCATATAAAGTTGCTGCCTGTAATGCCAGCATTCTTATATGGGCACTGGTTCTTGTCCTGGCTGCTCTACTTCCAATCTAGCTCCCTGCCAATGGCCTGAGGAAAGCAGAAGAGTATGACCCAAGTGCTAGGACCTCTGCTACCCATGTAGGAGACCTGGAAGAAGCTCCTGGCTTTTGCTTGGTCTAGCCTCTGTTGTTGCAGCCATTTGTGGAAAGAACCGGTGCATGGAAGATCCCTCTTTCTCTGTCTCTCCCTCTCTCTGTAACTCTTTCAACCAAATAAATAAATCTTTATAAAAAATTAGCTTGCAACAGATTGAATTTCAAGTGCTGCCAATGGTTATCCTGACAGGGTCAAGACTAAATCATTTCAGTGGCCTTGGACAAGTTGTTCATCACCCTGGCTATAAAGAATCCCATTTGTTTTCCCTCCATGTGTTAGGATAACCAAAAACCATATAGGCATATCAGCTACAGACACAACAGCAATGGGAGATGTACCTTCCAGAATTGAATCCCTCTTTACTTTTCGTATTTCTGTGATTGAGCATGTGTAAGCAGCACACACGATAGGATTCTTTGGATTCTGTCTTTTGCTAATTTCAGAGCTTGAGAGCTTCTCTGCATCCTACTGAGCCATGGAACTGTTAGGTATTAGATACAGAGAACTTTGCCTTTACAGAAACGAAGTTAGCTGTAAGGCCACCTTCAGGTTTTCTAAGAGGAAGCCTGAACCCTTTGTTCCCTCTGCTCTGTGTAAACTAATTGGCTTTTCATGGCTCCCTTCTTCAAAATTTTTTATGGCAATAGTGACTCCATATAAAATGTGAACTATTTTTTCTAAAGTGTTTTGGTGTTTATTCTTTCTTCTTATTTAACCTAGTTTTTTTCTTTTCTTTTCTTTTAAAGATTTTATTTATATATTTGAGAGGTAGCGTTACAGACAGTGAAAGGGAGACACGGAGAGAAAGGTCTTCCATCCGCTGGTTCACTCCCCAAGTGGCCGCCGTAGTTGGCGCTGCACTGATCCAAAGCCAGGAGCCAGGAGCTTCTTCCAAGTCTCCCACATGGGTGCAGGGGCCCACAGACTTGGGCCATCTTATGCTGCTTTCTCAGGCCACAGCAGAGAGCTGGATTGGAAGAGGAGCAGCCGGGACTAGAACTGGTGCCCATATGGGATGCCTGTGCCACAGGCAGAGGATTAACCTACTGCGCCATGGTGCCGGCTCCAAACCTAATCTTTTTCAAAATGCACTTGAACCTATTTTTAATAACAACAAAAATATAAGCATAGTATAATGCAGGAAGCTTAATATTTCACCAGATGCTTCATAACATCTACTTTGTTTTTGTACTACAATTAAAGCTACTATCTCTAGCTGAATGTGTACTATTGCACTCATTTTGTAGAGTTTTACATGGATTCATGTCAATGTGATTGTTTACATATTTGATTTTGTTAGGGAATTGCTTCTAGAAAACAGTTTTTCATATATATTTGCTTTCTAGATATTTTCTGAATGTTTTTGTGCTCAAACAATTGACAATTAAATTCTCTTCTTGTATCTTAAATTGAAGGCACTACTTACTATAAACCATCTCAAACCAAAAGGGATGTATTTAATAATTGTTTATTAAATATGGATCATTGACACATTACCAAATTGTAGAAAAATTGCTCTTTTTTTATTTGTAACATAAATTGGCTGGGGCCATGGCTCACTAGGCTAATCCTCCGCCTTGTGGCGCCGGCACATGGGGTTCTAGTCCCGGTCGGGGCACCGGATTCTGTCCCGGTTGCCCCTCTTCCAGGCCAGCTCTCTGCTGTGGCCTGGGAGTGTGGTGGAGGATGGCCCAAGTGCTTGGGCCCTGCACCCCATGGGAGACCAGGAGAAGCACCTGGCTCCTGCCATCGGATCAGCACGGTGCGCCGGCCGCAGCGCGCCAGCCACGGCGGCCATTGGAGGGTGAACCAACGGCAAAGGAAGACCTTTCTCTTTGTCTCTCTCTCACTGTCTACTCTGCCTGTCAAAAAATAAATAGTAACATAAAATAAGAACAAAATTGGATAGAGACATCACTTTTTAAACAATAAATGCAAAATGTGTCATTTTAATATATATGTATATACATATGCACACACAATTTTTACTATAAAATATAATTAAGAAAACCCTACAAATCTTTAAGCAAACAATAAACTTCACAGGATTTTGTCTTTCTTTTAAGATCTACTTATTTATTTTAAAGGCAGAGTTACAGAGAGAGAGGGAAAACAGAGAGAGAGAGAGAGAGAGAGAGAATAAATCTTCCATTCTCGGGTTCACTCAACAAATGCCTGCAAAGGCCAGGGAGCTGGATCAGAAGTACGTTCATCATTTATTCCATAATGCATTTTTGTTAAATATAATTGATATAATTGCATACTAAATAATAATACACATATAATGTATTAATATGAAAGGGAAGAAACAGAAAAAGAGAGAATGAGAGAGAGAGCGAGAGAGAGAGAGAGAGCGATTGTGACTATCATTGATGAAAATCTTACCAACCTGGAGAGAAAATGAACAGTTAAGCACAATTTAGAGCAGAATTCCCTAACTTAATGGCAATTATTATGCCAAACCATGTGTGACACAATGTCTTATGGGGGACACTGCAGAGATGGGATACTATAATGTTCATTGGTGTCCATAACTTAACCAACATTAATACTGAGAAAAAAGGAGCCAGCATTGTGGTGTAGCAGGTAAACCTGCAATGCTCTCATCCTATGCAGACACCAGTTCTTGTATGGCCCACTCCACTTCCAATTCAGTTCCTTGCTAAAGTCCTGGGGAAGATAGTAGAGGATGGTCCAAATGTTTGGGCCTCTGCCACCCACAGGGACACCAGGATGAAGCTCCTGGATCCTGGCTTTGGCTTGGCCTAGCCCTGGCAGTTGCGGCCATCTGGAGAGTAAAACAGCAGATGGAAGATCTCAATCTTTGCTTCTTCATTTTTTCTGTAACTCTGACTTTCAAGTAAATAAACTTAAAAAAATTTAGAATGCAGAATTATTTAAACATCAAATCCATATTTTAACAACAAATTCTTACTTCCCTACCTTTCTCTGCTCTCTTTAGGATTGCATAACACATACTGTAATATTTATGACAATATGTGAATTTTAGTAATCTGTTTTATGAATTAGACTTGAAGGGAGGTGGTCCTCAATATTTCATGGAATTTTAACCCAAATAATTCATTTTTCATAAGTGTATTAGCTCTTTAGCTGAGGAACGCAGAGAACCCTGCAGCTGGTGCTGTATAATTAAATGTTTGAACTATTTCATTCTGTCTTGCAAAATAAGCCAACATTCCTTTTAATGTCGAATATTATGAATTCACAAATGGGAGGAAAAATAAACTCAATGTTTGACAACATTCTTAGCTGAATGCCTTAACACTGTCTTAATTGTTTGTCCAATTGTTTCTTTAGTTTATCATTAATCTCTCAGTATATCTCACAGTCAGTGTTATTATAATCCTATTCAGGGCACTTGTCACAAGCAGAGCAATTAGGCATGCAATAATCCAATACAGCAAATATTTCAGGCAGTTTTTATCAAACAGACAAACAAAAACGATTGGCTCTTAGCTGTGACTAAGTGATATTTTTGATGCTCTGTTTATTAAGTATTTAGTACCTCTTCTAAACATGGCATTACGCTATGCACTATTGCCTTGTGCAAATGAGTAATGACTCATTCCAAGTCGCAAAGTGCTCAGGGTTTAAAAGGGAAGATGTGAAATAGACTCGATGAACAATGCCCAGCTGAATGCAGAAAGTTGAGGAAGCCAGGCACTAATGCAGAGAGGGTTTAGGAGAAAGTGTCGCTGCCCTACATGAAGGAAGGAAAGATACATTACAAAGTATGTTCACCCTTTTTGACGAATGATTAAGAATTGAATGTACAAATATAGGACGATATCATTCCAGCTCTAGTGCATTACACGGAGAAAGAATCAAGTATGGCAAATCAGGACGGGCATATGGAGCAGCAGTGTCTGAGTTGGAATCCTGGCTCCTCTCTCCATTCCAGCTTCCTGCTACTGCAGAATCTGGGAGGCAGCAGGTGATGTCTCAGGTACTGGAGTTCCTGCCACTAGGTGGGAGAACCAGATGGAACTGCAGACACCTGACTTTGGCCTGGCCTAGCCCTGGCTGTTGAAGGCATTCTAGAGGCAAATAAGCAGACGGATATCTTTCTCTGTCTCTCCTCTCTGTCAGTCTGCCTTTCAAAAAATTAACAATTAAAAAAAAACCTGAAACCTCACAAAGTACCTTTTCAATAGACTGACATAACTTTGGATGGGATATTCCTGTAGAACATGATGTTCTTGGATCCAGATTGTATAAGACTTTGAATGTCAAGCTTAAGTGTTGGTATTTATTGAGAATTTATGTACAAAAATTGGTAAACAGAGAATTATTACTGCTATAATAATATTAGTATAAGAAGTTCTCCAAGAAGCTCATTACACGAGACAAAGCAAAGCATGTTTTTTTTTTCTAAAAAAATTTTTAAATTGGTTTCATAATCATGTGGCATCTAGTTATTTGATATTCTTTGTAACTTTAATCTGAAAGTTATTATTTATGTTTTTAATATTTAATTTATGCTTCTACTTAATATATTTCCCAATGGTGATCTAATAATTAAGTTCTCATATTTTAAAAATGATTTATGCATTCAGATATAGGTAGCACACAGATGCTGAGGTTCTGGCTATTCATTATATTATCATGTCCTCATGCCCTTATTTCCTTAAAGAAGTCTACACTGTTATCCTCAGCTGCAGCCACAACTTACATGCAGAACTGCACCTTTGAAAGGAGCTTCTGGCCGAGGTGAGGATATTGCCTTGGATGCTCATATCCATATCAGAGCCTTGGTTCAATACAGGCTTCACTTGATTCCAGCCTTCTGCTGCTTTGCATCTTGGGAAGTAGCAGGTTACAGATGAAACAGTTGGGTGCCTGACACCCACCTCGGAAACCTGGATTGAATTCTGGGCTTCTGGCTTTAGCCTAGCCTAGTCTCAGCTTTTGCAGGCATTTCATGAGTGAAGTAGCAAAATGAAGATTCTCTCCCTATCCCTCTCCTTCCTGCTCCCTCTCCCTCTCAATCTTGCTCCCTTTCAAATTAAATGAAAATAAATACAAATTAAGGAACAAAATCCAGAACCTCGCAAGGAAACAAGGATGAATGCTCCAGTATTATATTTCTTGAGGACTGGACGTCACTGTAGGATCTATTGTTCACTGAGATAAACATAACACGAGCAGAGGAGGGGTTGAGAGAAGTGCACAGCCACCAGAAGTCCACTGTCATACATGTTCATCCCTACCCTCAGCCCTGTAGCACGGAACCAGGGCCAGCTGGAGTGTTCTTTTAACAACTAAATGACATGATATATGTGAAAGGGGAAGATATAAGTTCTATTTTGAACATTTCCTTTGGGCTTTCCATAACTTATGTGTCACTTTGATATAATTTCTATTCATTACATGCACTGAATAATAGATTTAACAAAAAAGGATTATGTTTAATTTCTATTTCAGCATTGCAAAGTAAAATTCAAAGCAACAACAGGTCTGGTATGAACTGCTGCAGGATCATGGCGACTCCTGCCGGTCCAAGCATCAGTTGGTGATGTACGTGAAATCTGAGAGGTCTATGTAGGACAAGGAGGTGACAGCATACTAAGGGAATGGTGACAATATACCTACTATCACAGAATTATTCATGTTTAGCAACTGCTGGCTGTATTCACCCATGCATTTGTACAGAAGATTTGTTACATGTTTCCCATAACATGCTTCTTATCCTGAATAAATGAATGAATCAACAGAATCTTTGTATCTATGTGTTGGCTCTGTAACATTTTAATAAGCTCATGGTATCATATTGTTACACACACATGAATCATCTAACGTCTATCATATAATGTCATCTTCCAAGAGGACGATGTATGCAGTGTGGCCATTATTATTTCTTTTACCCATATGTGGTTTATTTACCCTTGGTTTCAATATAAATTATGTAATACTGTCATCCTCCAACTTGGTTACTATTTTTCAAAATCCTAATGACAACATAGATCTGCATTTCTACATTGTTAAGTGTGCTCTGTCTTAGAATCCCGCTAACTCAAAGCCATCACGACAAAGGAAGAGAACACCTGTGTGCCCTCTGGGGGAAATGAGAGAGAACAAGAGAGAGAGAGAAAGAGGGGGAGAGAGAGGAGTTTAAGGAAGTGGGAGAAGCTGAATGAAAGAGATGGGGAGAGGAAGGAAGGAGATGAAACAGAGTTTAGAAGCCAGAGACCACAGTTACAATAATAGAGAAAGACAAGTGCCCATGAATGGCTGAGGCACAAGCCTGAATGGCCAGGGCAAGGAAGGGCAGGTAAAAGAGCCAGCCACACCCTGTCCCAGGCTTTTAATCCATTTCCAAAGGGAGTGATCAGTTAACCTGATTGGACAGGGGGTGCACAGGTGTGGCCAGGTACGGGTATGAGGTCACACAGGGATGTGATGAAGGCATGGTCTTCCAGCTAACAAACCTGATCAATTTTAACCTGTATGCCTGCCTACTTCAGGATGAGATGAGAGAAAAGCATTAGATAAAACTATTTTAAATAACTCAAATTTGATTCTAAACTTGACCAATCCAATCCAACAGTAGGGAGAAGATACTACAGTTAATATTGAGCAGGCCTCAACTGGACATGATGTGTCAGTCTGAATCTTTGTGCTTTTAAAAGAACACAGAATTATGAGAGTCCAATACTACTAATTACAGAGAGACAAAATAAACAGAGATGAAGGAAATCATAATTAAGCTGCAGAAATAAAAACAATCATGATCAAACAATAATTTTCTTTCAATGTTCCTAAAGGAATATTGACCTGCTATGATTTATACTTCCCACTTTCCCCACCTAATCTGGTTCAGGTATGCTCTGAGAAAGATTTTTGTAAAACAAAGGCCTTCATGGACCCTTGCAAGAAATTCATAAGGCATATTTCAATTTTAATCACAACTTTGAGCTGGTCATCCTAAATATTATTTTTTAATTTTATTTTCTTATTTATATAAAGGAAACACATTTCATATATTTCATATACACAACTTTAAGGGTATAATGATACTTCCCACCCTACCCCCACCTCATTCCTATCCTACCTCCTCCTTCTTTTCTTATTTTTCTTTTAATTTTCACAGTGACGTATTTTCAATTTTCTTTATGAACACAAGCTTAACTCTCCACTAAATGAAAAACTGAACAAGTAGTAACTAAAAAGAATCACTGTTTTTTTAAGAATAAAAGCAGGTCTGAACAGGACAGTTTCAAATGAAAAGGAAAATAAATTTTAAAAATGTTAATCTTTCTATCATTCATTCCACAAATTCTTGTTAAATCTCATTAAGCACTAGATGCTGAAGATCAACAAGGCATGGACAATGAGAAAGAGAGCCTGTCTTCCTTCATTGGGGGGGGGGGGGCGGTTATAGCAAACAGTGTGTTGCCAAATAAAGAGACATTTGAGACTCAACATAGTTCTGGATAATCAGGGAACACAGATCTTCACAGTGTAAAAGAATTATAATTGAAATGCAGGGCTCTATTGGGCTTGCTTCCTAGCCAGCTGAGAAGTAACATTTAGTCAGAGGATTCAGGTAAGATGTTGTGAAACATGCGTGTCCTTGATCCAAAAATTCTGACATTCATGACAAAGGGAGTAGCCCTCCTTTGAGAAGGCTCCCCTTAGAATGGGACTATCACTAACAGAAGGGCAGGATAATGAGTCTATCAAGAACAAAAGGCATGACTCTTAGATTTAGGGATTTTTTTTTTATGTAGCAGAATAAATTTCTGTTCGGTAAGTTATTTTATTAATAGGGAAAAAAGACCATACCTTGTCATAAAATGAAATCCTCCCATCACACTGAATAGTTCTCAATATTCTCAGTATCATGAGATTGTGTTGTGGTTTAGTCATGGTGACCAGTAACAGGTATTTCCTGAAAGCTCATGTGCTGTCAAATCTAATGTCCACCCAGGCTTAAGAACACTGTTTTGAATTGAAGGGTAACACAGCTTAAGGATGACTATCTTGTTTTGGGTTGTTTTCCTTTCTTTTGCTGGTATTCTGGGTGCTTGTTCACATGTGTACATGGGCCTGTATTTTGCATGCATATTTTAATTTTTCTTTAGGATTACTGGGAGCAGAGAAAATGGAAGATATTCCAAGTGAGGTGTTACGAGACAGTTGAGGCATTGTGGCATTTGGGCAGTGAGCCAGGTGTTGGGAACTCTCTCACTGCCTTTCAAATATAATTTGAAAAATAATTTTCAAAAGTAATATGCAGTAATGCTTCAGAGCGTAAGGGAAATGTGACGCACCTGGAAACCATGTCACATGAGTCAACAGTTGCTGAACGCTAACACAGGCTTTCTGTTTCATGTGCAATAGGCATTTTTTTTCCTGATTGCATTGGCTACTCTTAGTTTGTAGTGGCTGGGTAGTTGTGGATTGAAACCCTGCATTCCAACATGGCCCTGTTGAAATTTTCTCTCAGAAAAAGGACAATTATTCAAGAGGACAACTAGACTACACCAGCACATTTCAAATCTCTGCTCCCTTTAGGTGTGATAACACCTCCTTGGCTAAATCAAGTCAAGGGCTGCCTCCCTGGTCCAGGGTTGAGGAAGAAAGCCACTCCTTTCAGAGAGAGAGGACTTACTGGCAATGTTCACGGATAAAAAAAGGGCTGACATATAAGCCACAATTCATCCTAATTTACATATACCTAAGCATGTGCACGCTCACATACACACATATTTATGAGCATAAGTACATATGAACATAAATATATACTTTAACGAAGTACATTGATTGCCAAAAGCTTAATCATACTTTTTTGAGATAATCCCCAAGTAGCAAACTCCTCTGCACAGACAGAAATTAGCACTTCTGCACTGAAAAGTAGATTTTTTTACCCAATTTAAAGCATCATTTTCTGGAAAATCTTTGCAAGAAAACTAATCAAGAGTTTGTAACTGAAATAACTCAGCAGCTTTAACAGTTGTTGTATTCAGTTGTTCTCTTAACTAAAGTACATAGAGCTCCTTTTGTTCAATCTGTTCTAATAGGTAGAAACCATGTGTTAATCAGTAATCTAGACTTGTTTGGTTTTTTACCACCTTAGTTGATAGTGGGGGGTTCAATATTACATTTGTTATTCACTGTAAATTATGTGACCAGACTTTAAAAATTAAAAGATGTAATCTTCATTTATTTGAAAGATGAGAGAGAGAGAGAGAGAGAGAGAGAGAGAGAGAAATATCTTCCACCAACTGGTTTACTCTCTACCCCAATTGACTTCAATAGCCGGAGCTGTATGTTGGCTGAAGCCAGTAGCCAGGAACTCTATCCAGGTTTCCCATGTGGATAACAGGAATTCATTAGCTGCTCCCAAGTTCATTAACAGAAAACAGACTGGACATGGAGAAGCCAGGATGTGAACTGGTGCTCTGATATCAGATATGGGCATCTCAAATGGTGACTTAACCTGTCACCCCACAATGCCTACCCCACTTTACTAAACATTTAGACCATGACTTGGAGTAGAATTTCATTGAGTAACAGATTTTGGGAACAATTTTCCACAATAATACTATCTCAAAATGTTATCTGCATTTCAAATTACTAGCAAAGATTTGAGGGACTTAGATTTCTCTCTCTCTCTTTCACACACACACACACACACACCAGAAATATGGCATTTGATATGATAAAGGCAAAATTGATTAAAAAGTAAAAAGAAATAAGCAGAGGTTAAGTGTTAGCCAAATAATCTACAGACCTTTTAAAATGTATCAT
This sequence comes from Oryctolagus cuniculus, assembly GCF_964237555.1. Taxonomy (NCBI): domain Eukaryota; kingdom Metazoa; phylum Chordata; class Mammalia; order Lagomorpha; family Leporidae; genus Oryctolagus; species Oryctolagus cuniculus. The sequence goes on along the minus strand of NC_091441.1, from coordinate 13,297,141 downwards.
CAAATGATCAATGTAGTGGTAACTAACTAATGCCAAGAAAAATGCTTAATGAGCATGCCAAGGAGCCAGATGCTCCTACTGCTAAATTATCTCCTGCAGATTGGCACCCGCCTCTTACAACTGGCACACTCATAGGTAGCACTCACACTGTACCGCCGTATGGTTTCAGCTAATTATTTAAAAATAGTTTGCTGCTTATAAAAAAGTGAACGCTGCATATACATTTATTATAATCACCTGGGGAGTAAGTACTATTTTATAAGGCCTGAGAAGCTGTCATATGAGTATGTGTGAAATAGACTTGCTAAACCTAACTACATTATCAGATAAACATGATACATCATTCCGTGCCAGCTCTTTCACCACTGCTTTCATTTTCCTTACACTCAGATCTTTCTGAATATTGGTTTACAGGACACTAGTGAGTGAGTGAAAATTAAAATTCACCACCTGGTGTTTAAGGTAGTCAAAATAATATGTATTTTACAGTTAAAAAAGCAACACACAAAAAAACCCTGCACTTTTAAAATTTGCAGTATAAGTATTGTATTATTACATGGGCATATCCTGAGACAGACACTTGCAATCTGAAAAAGTATTTAATTGATTTGTGCATAATCAAATGTGCTGTATGGTAGACTGTTGACACACTTTCTAATATTCTTTGTTTTTCTCCAAATAACATTTTGAAGGATGAAGTATTTCCCACACAATCCGCTGATTTTAAGAAAAGCAACAATTCTTACCAGTGTATTAGGGAAAATTTAAATAATCATTGTTGCTTTTGATTCTCTATAGTAACTATCCTATTATTTTTCCATAATGCATCAACAATATTTCAAAATATTGGTTTTCATCTTTATCTAAAGACAGGAAAAGTTTCAAAATTGATTTTTATTTCATGAAGATCTTGTTTTCTAAGATATTCTGGAGCACTGGGTCAAGTGAGATAAAGGGATAGAAAGAAGCCAAACAACATTATGTAAGGTTCATGTGAAACTAAAGAGCTAAGACACTTTGTTGCAATCATTCATTTTAATGGATTCAGAAATATTTTACAGCGTAGGTGGCAAATTTATTTTGAGGGAATTTTGATAAATGAAAAGATTTAATATTCCATGAAATAGCAGCTTGTTTTGGTGATAATAATTGGGTTCTAGATAGCCTAAATGAATATGAAAGACCCCAGTTTACATATACCTCTAGGCTGTTGAAAACTAAAGGCAGTTTATTTAATCCTAGGCCAAGTGTGTTCAAGAACGTGCATAGTGAAATAAAATGAAAAAAAAAAATAAATAACTTGTGCTATTTACAAGGTGTTGTCAACATATTTGAATTGTAATTTAGAAAGTATTTCTCTTTAAAAATTTTCAGATCAGTATTTAGGCAGCAATACATGAAAAAAAAACATTATTTCCTTGCCATACTCAGTAAAAGTTGCAAAAGTTGCAGCTTACACCTGAGAACATACATGCACACACTCTACGTGCATTCAGCATTCTACATAAGATTCGGATTTTCCCTTACACTGCAGGCTTTACTATATTCCTGGGAGAAATTAATGGTTGTGTTTTGTATGGCTAATGTGCAACCTCTTGTGCAGCCCTTGGGAATTATGTTTCACATGTAACTGGGATGTAATAGATATCATGAACTCCAGCAATAGTCTAATAGTATGTTGGAGTTTTATATACATATGTTGAATTCAGAGAAATGACTGGCGCCCCACAAATGTGGGATTTTGAAACATTACTATTATTTGTATGGCAATGAATACTAGGACTGAAGAGGCTTTTAAAGTACAGGAGTTTCTTGAGCCAGACGGAAGACTTTCCCCTGGGACCCTGTTTGCCAGGAAGAATACTGGGTGGGAAAATATCAGCAGCTGGCACGATAATGAGTCCACTTCACTGCAAATGAGTTCATTATTATTCCTTTCCTGCAGTTTTGTAATTCACAGTTGTATGTCATTTATCCGTAAGTAAAAAAAAAAGTATTATGCATAACTAAACTCTGGCAATCTGTAAGAATAACATTTACAAACATAAGGGAAAAAATGGAAACAAGTGGAAATAGCACTAGAAGATAAAGAGAAAATACAGAATTCAATTATTCCAAAAAGAGACTTTCTTAATTTGAATAAACATAAAACAGTAAATTAAAAACAAAAACAAATCTGTGAGAATATTCACTTTCTGTAATTGGAAATCAGGTTATTTTATCATTACTTTAGATATAAGTATGAAGATAATAAAGCTTTTTGACTATAGGTGACTTCTGAGACATTATTAATACTTTTTATGACAAGATTTATGTTAGCAAAACATGAAAAATAAACATAGATAATGAATTAAAATGAACAATAATTAGAAGTAATAGCTTTCCATTTAAGAAGCTTTTCTGACTTGTAGCATATCGTGGATCCAACATGAAAATACGGAATAGAAATAAAAAGATTTTGAGTTAGGTGAAAGTGGACCTTGGCAATGCACAGCTTCCTGGGGACAGGGGAATGGTAAGGGATACCTCAAACGCTCCAACCTGGTAGATTTGGAAATCTAAAGAATTTAATGCAAGGTTAAAGAGACCCCAAATAATTGTACTGTAAGGCTTAAAATATAGTATTCTAGAAGATAGGTAGAATAAAAGGTCTGTTCTGGTTATTATAAAATATATAAAATAAAAAGTATTTAAATAGTTAATGTAAATCAGTTTAAATTAAATCAAAATTTGAGAACTCAATATAGGATATCATATCAAAAATTGATAACATGCTTAGCAAGTTAACATACTGTTCACAAACAGATAAACAAGATTAATTAAAGGGCTACTTATTACTAGAAGCATTAAAAATAACAATAAAATATAAAAGCCTTTTAATAATTTTATTAAATTCACATAATCACTTGGAAAACTTAGAAATTTTCAAAGTAATAGGATCTTTATGATGACGTGTTAAGGGAAATAGGGATAACATATAGTCTACTGCTAAACTGGAGACCTAAAACTCCTAATTCCAATGATAAAAAATTCCTTGATAATTAACCATATTTCTTTAAATTTATTTTATTTGAAAGGCAGAATTACAGAGAGGGAGAGACAAAGAGAGAAAGAGAGAACTTCCAACGTCTGGTTCACTCCCCAAATGACCAAAACGGCTAGAGCTGAGCCCATCCAAAGTCAGGAGACAGGAGCTTCCTCTGGGTCCCCGATGTGGGTGGAGGGGCTTGCATACTTGGGACATCTTCCTCTGTTTTCCCAAGTACATTAGCAAGGCGCTGGCTCAGAAACAGCACAGCCGAGGTACGCATCAGTGCCTACATGGGCACAGGTGTCAGCTTCACTCACCAGCATCAGTGCAGGCCCCAATAATCATTTTTAAATGGACTTTCTCACAGTTTGGTGAATGAAACTAGTATCTGATGAACATTTTGGTGAAATAAATAATCTGTTTAAAGCGTCCTGAAAAAATAAACTAAAACTACAACATTTTATATTGAGTTTCTACAAAACATAATTACAGTTTACCTTGTTGCAGAAAATGAGATGTTGGTAATAAGATTATTGTTCAAAATCTAATGAGCCCATCAGGAAACAAAATTGTATTTGCAAACATTGCATTATTTATGAAATTCAAGTCATGTGAGCACAAAGTAGACTGAGACAAAGAATCTAAGAAACTATCATGAAGTAGTAGAAGAAACCACCATCGAAGGTCAGAAGCTGCAGTGGCTGTTGCCAAAACCCTCATGGGACACAACTGCAAAGTGAGAAACCGTGTAGTAAGAAAGAGGTAAAATGTGAGGAATTCAGAAAACATAACAAAAACAAGAAATGGCAGGAGATATATTTCTGAAAACACTAAGCGAAGATTAACCATTGTCAACAGCGAATAAATAAAGACTAAAAGGGAAAAAGAAGAATAATTACCTAGTGCAATATGGAAAAGAGAAAGAAGACAAATTTTAGAAAAGGGAAATTTATTTTGCACATGTATAAATAATATTAAATACTGAAGTCAGTTTTATTTACAGTAGTTTAAAATTATTTCCAAATAATGAAATATATCTTGGTTTTCAATTATTTATGATTATTTACAGGTATAAAATTACAGGTATAAAATATTTTTCCGAAAAAGATGAGGCAGAAGTTTTTCTAATCTCACGGGATACATAAAGGTTAAAGTATGCTGTTTGTTCACTGAAGAAACAGTGTGGTTTGGACAGATGATACCTTACAGTTGCTCCTCTTCCCAGTCCCAGAATTATGACTGCAACTGCAGTTTGTGTACCTTGTACTTCACCACCACCTCCTGGTTCTGGTCCAGGTATGTAGTTTAAAAGCACTTTCGTCAAGATCAGCGCAGTGCGCCTGCCATAGAGGCCATTTGGGGGGTGAACCAATGAAGGAAGACCTTTCTCTCTCTCTCAACTCTGCCTGTCCAAAAAAAAAAAAGTACTTTTGTCACTGACTTCACGTTCTTTGACTCACTTCTCACTTGCACATAGAAATTGACAAAAGGCCAATGTACAACCCAGGCAAGGTATTTGGGGGTTTATGGTTGAAGTCAAAGGAGACAGCATAGCAGGAAGTAGTTTGGCTGACTGGCTCCCTGACAAGAGCTGAACAGGTGCCTGTATGAGACTAGGGACAGTGTTGTTTCCCTGTTGGTATACAGCACTCCCATATGCATCTGGAATGATGTTCTGTGCAGGTGTTGCTGGACATTTTGCACATTGCACACTTAAAATGGTGCTGTTGCTCACCAGTGCCTCCCAAAAGTCACAAATCCGTCATATTGGGCTATTCTGGGCATGTGTGCAGGTTCAGAAAGCCCCTTTCAGGGCAGTAGGGGATCTTTTGCAGGTGTAGACTGGTCCAGTCTTGCTCCGGATTGGTCTAAGCTGGAGAAGGATACGGTGTCAGGAGATGGAGTCATGTCAGGTTGAGAGGGGCTTTACTTGGATGTGGTGATTCTGTTCTGTCTCATCTTGACGTTGTTTAATCTAGACTGCAATAGTAACAAAAGGAGCCATTAAAAAATGGCAAAGGGCCCAGCGTTGTGTGTTAACAGGTAAAGTCATGCTGGCAACAATGATATCCCACATGGATGCCACTTCATGTCCCTGCTGCTCCACTTTATTTATTTATCTATTTGTTAAATATTTATTTATTTATTTGAAAGGCAGAGTTACAGAGAGGCAGAGGTTGGGGCAAAGAGAAAGATATTCCATCCACTGGTTCACTCCCCAAATGGTCACAACAACAGGAGCTGGGCAAATTCAAAGCCAGAAGCTAAGAGCTTCTTCTGGGTCTCCCACAAGGGTGCAGGGACCCAACCACTCAGGACATCTTCCACTGCTTTCCCAAGCACATTAGCAGGGAGCTGGTTGGAAGTGAAGCAGCCAGGACTCAAAACTGACACTGATATGGGATGCTGGCGCTGCAGACAGTGGCTCAACCCACTATGCCACAACACCTGCCCCCCTGCTCCATTTTTGATCCAATAATATGCTAATGGCCCCAGAACTAGCAGAAAATGGCCCAAGGGCTTGGGTCCCTGCCCTCACGTGGGAGGCATAGATAAAGCTCCTGGACCCTGGCTTTGGCCTGGCCTACCCCTGCCATTACAGCCGTTTGAGGAGTAAACCAACAGGTGGAAGACCTCTGTCTCTCCCTCTCTTGCTCTGTAACTGACTCTCAAATAATTAGAATGAATCTTTAAAAAAGAAAAATGGAAAAACCAAGGTGTACATTAAGCCTCGTGGTTAAGAATCTTGTATCTGATATCAGAAAAGCTGGGATAAATTCCTGGCTCCAGTGCAATTCCAGCCTCCTATAGTAAAGGCCTTGGGAAGTAGAGGAGCTGGATCCAAGCAGTCAGGTTCCTGCCACCCACATGGGAGACCTGGAATGACTTCCTTGTTACCAGCTTCAGCCTGGCCAGGGTCTATCCTTTGTGTACTGTGTGGGGAGTGAACTGACAGATGAGAGCTCTCTGTTAGCCTCTCTGCTTGTCTCCGACTCTTAAATTTTTTTTAAGGAAAAAAAAAATGACCAAAACCTCATGCTTGAGATCATTGAATAATTAAATCAAGAGTCACACTCTAATTTGTCTGTATTCTAATTCATTTAATCTATAAACACTTGAGGATTCATGATCCCTTTTCCAGAGACTGAGATAAAGGAACATCTTTCAGAGTTATCTTCTATTATTTCTCATCATTGTTTGCTTCAGAATACTCTGATTTTTTTCACAATTATTAGAGAGAATTTTAGTCTCTTAGTAAGGCTTAACAAGTCCCTCAGAGAGAGAATAAATGACACTTTCCTCATCCAATAAATTCTGCACGCCGTCTGCCTAGGCGCTGCAAGGACTGGCACATCTCTGCATAGTGCTCCCACTCCACACTGTCTCCCTCCAGATGCACTTGATTCTACATTACTGAGCCTTTGCCAGGCTGTAGTTTCTTAGGAAATATAGCTACAAAATAAAACTTTCAGGGTGTGTATGAACAGGAAAAATGTCACAAATGTCTTGGTGCATTCTGTGTAATTCAGGACATTCACCTGCCTGGGCTTTCTGGTATTTTATTATGGATTTGTTTTCCAATGTCGTGTACATGGAATCCTCTGAAATGGAAATCTTTTCTTTTTTTTTTAATTTCTTGTCACAGTGCTCTTGCTATAAACTTTTGAATGATGCAATGTCTATTCTGTGGTAATTCACTGATGTGAGTTTAAATAACCTTTTATATCATTTGAATTTAGAAAACATGGGGGCAGTGTTGTAGTGCAGCAGGTTGAGTCTCCCCCAGGGACTCTGGAATTCCGTATTGGAGTCCTGATTCCAGTCCTGCTACTCTGCTTCCAATACAACTTCCTGCTAATGCATCCTGGGAGGTAGCAGGTGATTGGCAAGTGCTTGGCCCTCTGCCTCTCCGTGGGAGACCTGGATGGAGCTGGAAGATGGTGTCTTCAACCTGACCCAACCTGGCTGTCGTAGTCATTTTGCGAATGAACCTCCAGATTGAAGATTTCTCTCTCTCTTGCTTGCTTGTTTTCCCTCCATGTATTCCTCTCTTCCCTTTTCTCTCTTATGCCTGCACTTCAAGTAGATGAAAATAAATACACACTTAAAAATGAAATTAGGAAGTATGAACTTCCTTGCAAACAGTTAGATGCATTTTATAACTCCACACACACCATATGGTATTCAAACACTTTGGATATCCCCATAGATTTTTTTGTTTCCATGAGTGCTTTCCATCTCACTAAAATTCTTCGACTTAGAAATAGAAAAAAGAAAAAGAAAAACTGAAATAAAGTGAAGGAAACTCTTGGTAATAAAGAAGAATATAAAAGAAGCAAGTTGCACCTGATGGGGGTTTCCTTATTAGTCAACAAAAATTCATGCTAGTGTGTGAGCAAGCCCGGATTGCAGATTCTCAAGGGTGTAAAATATTGTTCCCTCCAACTGCTGTTTTGGATTCAGGAGAGTAAACAGGCAAGTCTTTCCAGACTTCAGGGTGATAGCGCTTGATTTGTACAATTGTTTCTCCTCACAATGCCTTTAATGTTCAGGGAAACGATGCAGAGACGCTTTTGCACTGCTTTCTCTTTTTGTTATGCAAACTAGATTTCCACGCTCGCTCCTCTTCCGGGCTTGTGTTCTTCCAACTTTATATTAATATTAATATCTGTGTTCTGTTTGGTCATTAGTTGTAGATGCATATACCTTCAGGACTTCAGACTTCCTCCACTGTAACTATAAAACCTGAACATATAATTATGATCCTCAGAGTCGCAGACTCAACATCTCCCTGAATTATTTTAAAGTCACGAAGAAATAATGTTGCATACATTCATGAACAAGAAAATGCATCAGCTCCAGCCTCTCTTAGACATCCGTTAGCAGCAGGCGCTGTAAAGAGTCATCACACCTTGGTTGTCCACAGGCACACACCCACCCTCCCCATTCCACAGTAGCCACACACCCAAGTCCGCCCTGACTTTCAGTGCAGAAGGAAGGAACAGATAACCAGGTTCTCATGTGAGTCTCTGCTTCCTTTGCCTGCTGGGTGTGGGCCCTGCAGCTTAGCTATGCAGTGACATGAACTTTCTCAAAAACATCTCTAGCTTTTCACCCTCCCTTCCCTCTGCAGAAATCAGTGTGTGGGCTCAGCCACGTTGAGCCACAGTGGGCTTCCTGTCACCTCATTCCCAATCTGTACCATTTCTCCAGATGTCTCTGCACAGTCATTCCAGAGCCTTCACTCCGCCAAGAGTACATAGAAAAGTGAATATCCGCCCTGAGCAGTTCCTGCAGGAAGGGCGAGGGGTACTGTTGCTACCTCCTGTGTCCCGCTCTGCTTGACTTGTGAAGTGAGCACCACATAGAATTCTAAACAAATGGTGCATGAGAGGGGAGGCTCCCCATCTCTAGTAATGTGTTTCAGCCACATTTGTGGGCACCCAAAATTATGTAATGATTGACTCAGGACTCAGATACACAGGATTTTCTCTCTTGGTCATGGTCAGTTGGGACACAACGGTCAAGTACAATGTGCATTTGGAGTCAGAGCACAGACTGAGTAGCAGCACAGTTATCTGACTGCAGACACACTTCATAGGAATGAACAGAAAGTTTGTCTCACAGTCAGCTGGAAATAAGGTTGAGGCTAAAAATATTAAGAAGGACTCCTTATTTAAAAAAAACCACTAAAGTAAAAATAAAAATTTAATGAATGGGATACTAAAATTATGTCAAATAACATGACTAATGGAATAATAAAAATAAATATGTACAGCATTTGATCAAAAATATAATTTAAATAATGCATCATTATATTTTATGTTTGTAAAGAACTATAAGTATGGGCAAGTTATAAATTATGCTCATTATTTCCCAGAGTAAGGAGAAAAAAATTGTATCCTACTATAAACAGAATGATTCTGTGGTGTAAAATAATTTATGTATATCAAAATGAGAAAAAATCAATAAAAATAAAATAAGATTTTTTCCATAAATTTATTAAGGTATTTTAGCCTTTGTAAGTGAAAAAAGTACCATTTTTCAGTTGTTGGTCACTCTTCACTGTTTCTCAGGGAACTTTTAAGAAACGTTCCCAATTGGAGGACTGCAGGAAACTGACGAGCCAGAAGCCTCGTCAGGAGATAAGTGGTCTCTGCTGAACTGCAGACTCCTGAAACCATTCTCACACACACCAGTAGGGACCACACCATGGAGAAGTGGTGCAATTTGTCTGAAAGCTGGAAAACTGCAAATGAATGATTTCTAATGTAATGGGGACTTAACCAACCAAAATGTAAGGGATAGACTCAAATTTTCTATACACAAAACAATGACCTCTCTGACAATAAATTTATCTTTCTCACTAGTAACAACAACAAAATTTTTAAACAATTTTTTTAAATTAGAAATGACATTAGTCAAAGATATGAAATATTTGTACCTTGAGAATGACAAAGGAAATTAAAGAAAGCACAAATAAGTAGAAAGACACCACATCATAATGTAGTATGATAATTAATATGATTAAAATATCTATAGTATTCAAAAGAATATATACGCTTAATGCAAACTAGAGGAATCCAAATGACATTCTTTGCAGAAACAGGAAAATGTTCTAAAATTCATATATAACATAAGAACCTGAAGCAGGGAAAGCAATCTAGAGAAAGATGAACAAAGCTATTGGGATTCCATGTCTTGATTTCAAAATCTTTTTTAAGCTACAGTAATCAAAATGGTGTAGGGCTTATACAAAAATAGACAAAGAGAACAATGGAATAGAATGAAGATCAAGAACAAATCTATGTGTTTCACTAAGTTCCCAGGGACACTTGGGGAAAGAACACTCTCCTCAATGAACAGTGCTAAGACAACTAGATATTCAAGTGCAGAATAATGCAATGAAAACCTTATCTAACACCATGTACAAAAATCAATACTGAAGGATTAAGTAATTAAATGTAAGACCTTAATCCATAAAGTTCCTAGAAGTTCACATAGGGAAGATGCCTCTCAATTTCGATCACGTTCATGAGTTTTTTGGATGATCTCAAAAGCAAGGCAACAAAAACAAAGATAGACAAATCTGAAAATCAAACTACAAAGCTTTTACTTAGATGAGGGCGAAGACAACCCACAGTTTGGGAGACAACATTTCCAAAGTATAAATCTGATATGGGGTTAATATTGAATATATATGAAGAACTAATAGGAATCAAAACTGAAAGATACAAAAACAATAGCAGCAAAACCAAACCAAAACAAAACAAATACTTAGAAAAAGGATCTGAATAGACTTTCTAATTTTCTAAGCTCCTGTATTCTATCGCATAGTAGAACTATTTAAGAATACTTTAAGAATTTATGAAAACCTGGAATTAGAAGGTAAGTTTTAAAAAATGAATTAAAAAGGTAAGTTTTAAACTTTGATGGTCTATTGATCAGGAAATAATATCTCCGTATTATTGCCACATTTCTTCCTATCTTAGTTTAGAGTTGCAATAATTCTGGATACGTCTAGTCGATGGTCTCCAGCTATTAATTTTTCAGCCCTGTCATTGGCTAACTTCTATATTTAAAAACCATTTTTGCACATAAATAAAGGAACTATTTGATTCTGTAAAAGAAGATAAGTTTACCTTAGTGCAAAAAGATCTTTTAAACCCATGCATGTGTGGACACACATGCACACACAAAGAATTTTCAATACTATCATTACAAAGAAATGATAAATGACTAAGGTGAGGAAAAGGACTCATTACTCTGATTTGATCATGATACAATTTGCATATGTATCAAAATATCACAGTGTACCCTGTAAATATATGAAGTTATTTTGTGTCATTTAAAAAAATAAAATTTTAAAACTAAAGGACATCAAAATTTTTAAAGAAGATTTATTGTTTAAGTTTGCTGATGATGTGATCTTAGAGAAAACCATGAAATTCATAGCAAAAATCTGTTAAATTAATAAATCAATGAGTACATAACTTCTATAAAATTACAAGACAAAAATCACCATTTAAAACTCTTTAATGTTCCTACATACCAAAAATGAATAATTCATTGTTGTTAAAAGGAACTGAGCCTTCTCTATTTTCTTTCTATGACAATCTATAATTTCTGAGTTCATTTTAGGCTGTAGCTTCTTGTTACCATGTGCAAAGACTTTCTTAAAATTTATTTATTTTCATTTTATTTCAAATGGGCAGGGACAGAGAAGACGGGAGATAAAGAGAGAGAGAGAGACAGAGAGAGATCCACCATCTACTGACTTACCCTCTACATGTCTGCAGCAGCCAGCACTGGGCCAGACCAAAGCCAGGAGCGCAGAACTCCATGTAGATTTCCCACGTAGGTGATAAGCACCCAAGTGCTTGGGCTGTCATAGGCTGCTTCCAAAGATAAGCACTTAGCAGAAATCTGGATCAGAAGCAGAGTAGCCAGTACTCAAACCAGGCACTCTGATATGGAATGCAGGCATGCAAAACACTGATTTAACTGCTATGCCACAATTCCACTTGTAAATAAATAACATTTAATTCAGAATTATCTGTTCTTTTTGATATCCTCTGCCTGTGGACAAAAGCTCTGAGCCAGTGATTTGAATCTCGGGCAAGCGTAGTAACTTCTGGTACTTGGCTTCACCCTCCCCAGATGGAACCAGATCTCTGTGAATAAGCTGGGTCCGAGACAACTATGGTCCCAGTGTTCTAGATGTGCAGCATCTGGGGTAGGGCCTTTGTCCCCTTAAGATGCCAGGGTGGGGGCCAGTGTTGTGCTGCCGACAATGCCAGGTTCCCTTAGGGGCACTGGCTTGTGTCTGGCTGCTCCACATCCAGTCTAGCTCCCTTCTAGTGACCTGGGAAAGCAGAAGATGGTATAAGTGCTTGCGCTCCTACTCTCCTTGTGGGAACCTGGAAGAAGCTCTTGGCTCCTGGCTTTGTCCCTGTCCAGCCCTGGCCATCGTGATCATCTAGGGAGTGAACCTGCAATAGAAGTTCTGTCTGTCTCTCCCTCTCTTTCTGTAACTCTGAGTTTCAAATAAATTAATAATTTTTAAGATGTCTGGGTGGAGGAAGGGAATTCTGGTTTTGAAATATCATCAGGAATTTTGCATCTGCTACTTAGAGCTAGAGGAATGTGAAATGCTGGTGGTGCCCCTTCCAGTAAGATAGCATTTCCCTTGATCAGAAGCCAAATGGAAGCCACATCCATTGATTCACATTTGTCACTAGTGGATCTTAGACCAAACTAAGCTGGGGCTTTTGGGGAGGGAGTAGGTCACAACTCACTGCTATTGACTCTGTTTTTACAGCACTTAGTAGATTTTATTGAATAAGTGCTGCTTAATTTTTCTGTATGCTTCTAGAACAACTTTCAGAGATACTAAGTTTACAGGGAAGTCTGAGTTCCTTCCACTGTGATCTGGAAGTGCAACTTTTTTTTACTGATTTTAAACATCCTGAGTTCTGAGAAGTTTTTATTTGATACCAGCAACTATGTTTTCAGGTTCTTGGGTGAAGTCCCAGTGCCTGAAGAAGATCTATATTTGGGACTTTCTGCATAAAAGTACGTGGAAAACACTCACATTTCAGGCCAGAGGAGTTGTAGCACATGCTATGTGGCAATGACTCTTGAAGTTGTCAAAATTAATCATTTGTAAAAGCAGGAAGAAAAATTTGGCCTTTTTCAGGCCACAGCATAGTTTTTCTTCATAGTTGCTTTGATTCATTATTGACAATAGAATCTAAATTTGTGACTCCGTATAATACATGTAGTATTGACTAGGACACTACTGCTTAATAAATGTAGGTAGGAATTAGCATTCTGAAAAGTGTGAAGGTTTTGACTATTAAGTTATATGAGGAAACTAAAGACTAAACTCTGCTTGAAGATGCAGCAGATGGCCAACCATGAGGTTTTTAGATAAGAAAAGTGATGACAAAATATTTGAAAGCAGAGCCGGCGCCGTGGCTCACTAGGCTAATCCTCCACCTTGCGGCGCCGGCACACCGGGTTCTAGTCCCGGTCGGGGCGCTGGATTCTGTCCCGGTTGCCCCTCTTCCAGGCCAGCTCTCTGCTATGGCCAGGGAGTGCAGTGGAGGATGGCCCAGGTGCTTGGGCCCTGCACCCCATGGGAGACCAGGAAAAGCACCTGGCTCCTGGCTCCTGCCATCGGATCAGCGCGGTGCGCCGGCTGCAGCGGCGGCCATTGGAGGGTGAACCAACGGCAAAGGAAGACCTTTCTCTCTCTGTCTCTCTCTCTCACTGTCCACTCTGCCTATCAAAAAAAAAAAAAATATTTGAAAGCAGTAACTTAGTAAAAACCTTTCTTTAGAAAAAACAATCTATTTCCCTAAAGAATAAAATTTCATGTAACACAATGATACAATGTTTCTGTTTTGTTTCACACACCATCTAGGTGAATATAGGCCTTCGGAATCTAAGAAAATATTACACTTAATACTCTTTCAACTAATATCTTATTATAATGTTACAAGATAACATACAGTGTCAATGCAGAAGTGTTTTGTGGAGATACATCATGTGTCATAAATGTCCTTTAGGTCAAATAAAACACTTCAGTAACATATACAAAAGAAGTATTTTTGGCCGGCGCCGCAGCTCACTTGGCTAATCCTCCACCTGCAGCGCTGGCACCCCAGGATCTAGTTCCGGTTGGGGCATCGGATTCTGTCCCGGTTTCTTCTCTTCCAGTCCAGCTCTCTGCTGTGGCCCAGGAAGGCAGTGGAGGATAGCACAAGTGCTTGGGCCCTGCACCCACAAGGGAGACCAGGAGGACGCACCTGGCTCCTGGCTTCGAATCGGCACAGTACGCTGGCCGTAGCGGTCGTTTTGGGGGTGAACCAATGGAAAAAGGAAGACCTTTTTCTCTGTCTCTCTCTCTCTCACTGTCTAACTCTGCCTGTCAAAAAAAAAAAGTATTTTTGGTGCAATTAAATTTCTTTATATTAATAGAGCAGGCAAGCAACTTCATTTTATGTCCTAAGCTTAGACTGAAGCTCCAGGTACTGAGCTCAAGAATTTATTATAAATACACTTGTTTCTTTGTGTGTGTGTTAAAAATCCACTTCTAACATTTGTTGATCTCTCCATTATGCGAGATCCTCTTCTAAGCATGTTATGGGCAGTATTCATTAATAACTACCCCAGGAAGACATGCTACTATTATCCTCATTCACATACCTAGAAACTGAGGCAAATGGAACAAGCAGTTGGTACAGTAGTTAAAACATTGCCATGATGCCTGAATCCCATATTAGAATGCCTAGTTTGAGTTCCAGGTTCACTTATGACCAGTACACCTGTCAAACCAAATGGGAGACCCCAGATTGAATTCCTGGCTCCTGGCTTTAGCCTGGACCAACTTTGGCTGTAGTAGGCAGGCATTTGGGGAATGAACCAGAGTTTGGAAGATATCATTTTGTCTGTTTGTCTCTTTCTCTCTCTAAGTATCTTTACCTTTTAATTAAAATGAAAATAAATTTTAAAAATTGAAATCAAATGGAGTACCAGAAATTAAGTAATTTATATTAGATAATAACTCATATTTTGGCAATATTAGATATTTCAAATCTATTATTTAATGATTTAGACAAAAATCAAATGCTGACATACATTTAGATCTAACTCAATAAAGCTAATCATATTGCAACATAACTTATCTAGCTCACATTAGATAAAATTGCCTAAATAAATTTCATTTCAGAAATAATATCTTCACATATTATTTAACTGATAGTTTTTTTCTTGTGTTACAACTGTACACTATTTTAAAATCAGATCAAAATAAAGTAAGAGGATGCGACCTTAACCAAGCTGTTTTCTCTGAGAATGTAATTGACAACATTTTTGTGTATTTTATATAGCTCTTAAATACATAATGCAAAATGCAACTTGAATGTATACTTTTTAATACACATTTTACACATTTTCATTTTATTCATGCCATACATAATGACATTTGGCAATATTTTATATCAGAAATTTTATATAAAGAAAGTAAAATTGGGGCCTGCTGTGGCGCAGCAGGTTAACACCCTGGCCTGAAGCGCTGGCTTCCCATGTGGGCACTGGTTCTAGACTGGCTGCTCCACTTCTGATCCAGCTCTCTGCTATGGCCTGTGAAGGCAGTAGAAGATGGCTTAAGTCCTTGGGCCCCAGCACCTGTGTGGGAGACCCAGAAGAAGCTCCTGGCTCCTGGCTTTGGATTGGCACAGCTCCAGTCATTGCAGCCATCTGGGGAGTGAACCAGCGAATGGAAGACCCCTCTCTCTCTTTCATTTTCTGCCTCGCTTTCTCTCTCTGTGTATCTCTTTCAAGCAAATAAATAAATCTTTTTAAAAAAGGAAGTAAAATTTCATTTTGTATATGTATTACATGATACTTCAGATGACCTTTGGGATGTGTTAAGTATAACGAAGGGGAATTTTTCAAAAAGGTAAGACACATCCCTTGATTTTTGGTATCAGGGAAGGAAAATCTATCCTCCTGCTGAAAACCAAATGGCAATCAAACATTGAACATTGTTGGGAAGGCTTTTGGCATTCAATTAAGATACCACTTGGGAAACCAGCATCCCATATTGGAATTCCAGTCCCAGTTCTGCTCCCAATTCCAACTTCCTGTTAATGAGCACTCTGGGAGGCAACAAGTGATAGCTCAAGCAGTTGAATAAATAGCAGCCATGTGGTGGCTGCTAGCGAGTAAGTCACCACCTGCCTGCATCTCATATGTGCACCAGCTGCAGTGCCAGCTGCTCCACTCCCAAGTTGGCCCAAGTCCTTGGTCCCCTGCACCAGAGTGGAAGACCTGGAAGCTGCTCCTAGCCCCGGGCTTTGGATCAGCCCAGCTTTGACCTTGCAGCCATCTGGGAAGTGAACCAGCAGATGAATACATGTCTCTCTCTCTCTGCCTCTGCCTCTCTGTCTCTCTGCATCTCTGCCTTTCCAAAAAAAGAAAAATGCCACCCACGTAGGAGACCTCATTTGAGTTCCAGGCTCCTAGCTTCCCACAGACCCTACCCTTGCTGATGTATTTAGGGACTGAACTAGTGGTGAGACCTCTCTCTTCTGTCTGTCCATCTCTCTCTTTCTGTCCCTGTCTCTTTCCCTCTGTCTCTCCCTCTACTTCCCTCTTCCCATGCTTTCAAATAAATACAAATATAAATTTTTAAAAATCAAACATTCCGATCTCAACAGCAACAACTCCCTTTGCTGTTGAAAGATAAAGTTTTGATTACTTGAATAACTCATTGGCCAATTAATAATGATATAGTTAGGAAGAAAGCAATGACAATTACACACCTATGACCTCACATGACATTATACTGCTAAGAGACTTGTGAAAGGGTAACTCTTCATGTATTTCAAATGATTTTTTTTCAAAGTACTAAATTATTTCTATGTATTTGAAAGGCAGAGAGAAAGAGAAAAAAAGAGAGATCTTTCTTCCTCTGGTTCACTTCTCATATGCCTGCAACAGCCAGGGTTGTGCTAAGTCGAAGGTAAGAAGTGGAACTCAATCCAGGTTTCCCACCTTGGTTGCAGGGCTCCAACTCCATGAGCTCTGCTTCCTATCAGGGTACAAGTTAGGAGGAAGCTGGAATCAGAAGCAGAGATGGAGCTCAAGCCTGAGCACTTGATATGGGATTCCAAGATCCAAGCAGCATCTGAATCGTGGCAACGAATGCCAGCCCGTATAACCTCTTACATCCACATTATTTAAAATTAGTTTCTATGTCCTTTTCCCCTGCACTTAGCTGCCTTTTGTTACATTTATTTGCTTGATCAGTTTCTGGCATTCAGATTAGTAGAGCTTTACAAATATTAGCTTAATTCTTAAAAATTTTAGTTTAGTTGTTAAAACTGAAGTTTTGGGGAGTCACCATCATTAAAAACAAAGAAGCAAGAATCTTCCTAGCTTATCAAGTCCAGTTCCACTAGGAAAGGAAACACTGAGTTCTAATAGTTTTTTTGTGCCATTTAATATTCAAGTATTCCTTTTATTGTTTTGCTCTGAGAGTATAATTATACAACCACAGCCATACTATGTTCAATATACTTATTAAAAATTTCCTCTTTCACATAATTCCATTTATATATAAACATTGTGTCATCTTGAGTGACCACAAAGAATAGTGAAAATTATCATAAAGTTGACAACATCTATCTCTTTAATGTTCTCTGATAAGATATCCAAAATATTAGTCAAAGTAATGAATAATTTAAGCAAATATCTAGGATATTATTTTTAAAGAACACAATTAATGTCTAATGAAAATGCCTGTTCCATACAACATTATCTATGACTTTACACATATGTATATTATTTTATAATTTTCTTGAAATTTGAAATGTCCAGGCTGGCACAGTGGCTCACTAGGCTAATCCTCTGCCTGCGGCGTCGGCACCTGGGGTTCTAGTCCCAGTCGGGGCTCCGGATTCTGTCTGGGTTGCTCCTCTTCCAGTCCAGCTCTCTGCTGTGGCCCGGGAGGGCAGTGGAGGATGGCCCAAGTGCTTGGGCCCTGCACTCACATGGGACACCAGGAGAAGTACCTGGCTCCTGGCTTTGGATCAGCGCAGTGTGCTGGCCTCAGCGGCCATTGGAGGGTGAACCAACGGTAAAGGAAGACCTTTCTGTCTCTCTTTCTCACTGTCCACTCTGCCTGTCCAAAAAAAAAAGGAAATTTGAAATGTCCAGACGAGAATATGATATTCTCAACTGGAACCTCACGATAAGAAATTAATGCTTGTGCAGTAGTAGTAAGTTTTGGGAATCTGAGATTCCTGTGTGTTAAGAAATATGTTTCAAAAATGACTTAAATATCTAACACACATTACTACAGGAAGCTCACTGAAGTAAGGAGCCCCATCAGGCTCACTCACTGTATCAGCTTCTAGAGGACTGTCCTATGTAAGAGAAATACATCAGAACACAGTGGAGTTCTTTAATTATTGATCTTTATAAGGAAAGAAAATATTTTGAAGAATTGAAAATTATTTCATCCTCCTACCTTCAAGAATTTCTGAGCTAATGTGAGTGATAAAGCAAGTGTTAAATAACTGAGATGTGAGTTTATGTAAAAATTCATTTATTTTATTTGAAAGTCAGTTATACAGGGAAAAGGAAAGGCAGAGAGAGAGAGAGAGAGAGAGAGAGAGAGAGAGAGAAAGTCTTCCATCCATTGGTTCACTCCCTAATTGGCCACAACAGCCAGAGCTGCGCCGATCTGAAGCCAGGATCCAGGAGCTTCTTCTGGGTCTCCCATGAGGGTGCAGGAGCCCAAGGACTTGGGCCATTTTCTATGGCTTTCCCAGACCGTAGAAGAGAGCTGGATCAGAAGTGGAGCAGCCAGGTCTTGAACCAGAGCCCATATGGGATGCCAGCACTGCAGGCAGTGACTTCATTTGCTATGCCACAGCGCTGGCCCTGAGAAATGAGTGTATTTATAAGATTTATATTTGTGGCTGAGGTGCTGAGGATTTCAGGGCATAACACAAGAAAAGATCATTTGGAACCATACTATCCAGTAGTACTTTGTGGAAAGTTTGAGACACTACCTTGATCACAAGGAATGAAAATATCTGGTGAAGGGATGAAAAGAAAAAACTGAGAAAAAGTGACAGGATGAAATGAGATTGATGAATAAGGAAGATGTTTTAAAGACACCTGACAGGGGATGGTGCTGTCGCTCAGCAGGTTAACTCCCTGGCCTGAAGCACTGGCATCCCATGTGGGCCTTGGTTCGAGACCCGGCTGTTCCACTTCCTGTCAAGCTCTCTGCTGTGGCCTGGGAAAACAGTAGAAAATGGCCCAAGTCCTTGGGCCCCTGCACCCGCGTGGGAGACTGGAGGAAGTTCCTGGCTTCTGGCTTCGGATCGGCGCAGCTCCATCCATTGTCGCCAATTGGGGAGTGAACCATCAGATGGAAGACCTCTCTCTCTCTCTCTCTCTCTCTCTCTCTCCCTTTCCTCTCTCTGTGTAACTCTTTTAAGTTAAATAAGTAAATCTTTAAAAAAAAGACACATGCAGATGGTCAGATTGACAGACCTGAAGATAGGCAGAGAAAAGGACTTTGTTAAGACAAATTTTGAGCAAGTATTTGACTGATACCAGTCAGCCTAGGATTTTGAATGGCAATTCAAAGTCTTTTTCTTCATTATAAGAAAATACAGGCTGTTAAACAAAGAGATTGGAATGGTGAAAGGAGTAACTAATAAAGATCTATCTGATATCATCCATTCCATGAATCAGAGGCGAGAAGCACAGGGAAGGAAATCATTAGGATATAAATTAGATAATGTTGGCATGAGATGAAGAAGAGTCTACATTAATATCTTTTCAAAAATGCAAAATACAGTGCTGCTAATTGAATGAAGTTCTGTAGGTAGCACCCACAGCATTGGTGTTTGGTGAGTGATGAATGTACACATTGGGTGGTGAAGGAAGGATCAAGTGGGTGCCCAAGGTAACATATACAAATCGTACTAAAAAGAGAAAGAGTAGAGGTTTCTGACTCTGTATAAAACTGAGGTAGTGGATGAAAATTTACCACACAGTGCTTGTTTACAAACTAAGTTTATTAGTATGTATGAACGTAATTCAAAGTGCATATTGATTTGTCTAAAAAGTTTCCTTTCAGTGAACAGAGGACAGAAAGCTACTTTTGAACTCACCTAAGGGACAACTTATTGATTCATTTCAGAAATTTAAACCTTGATATTTTATAAATAATTGCCAAATTTTGGAACAACATTTTATAATAACAACATGAAGCCGTAAGTTTTTTAAATTAAAAATTCTTTAAAACTCACAAAGATCTTTCATCTAAATGTCAATGTCCTAATGAGTGAAAGTCCATTATTTTCCACTTCAAAAATACCTGAATATCAGAGCAGTTGCAGAACATATATTTCTGCTATGATAGCAATTAATGTTATTATCCCAGAAACCCACCGAATATATCATACTTAAATTGTTAGTCATTTTAAAATTTGAGCAAAACTACCACCATCAATTCAGATACCACATAGTTACTCAGATGAAATGGAACTGGGAAGCCCCAAGATGCAAAATTTTATTACAGAAATGTCCTGAGCTTTAGTGTACATTGTCCTAGTTTTAGAGATGCCTAGAACAAGGCCCACTTTGGTAACATGCAGCCATCCTGATCAAGCTGCACCCCAAGGGGAGGACAATCAGGGTCTGAAAAAATAAAAACGAGTCACTATTTAGAAAGTCAAAGGAAGAAAAGGTATTATTTAGTGACATAATCACAATCAAAAGTGATATAGTCAGTCAAGATAATTCTTATGGTAATAGAATTCAGGACATGAAAAATACATTTCTCTTTTTTTTCCCTTTCTCAACATATCAATTTTTAGGACCCATGAGGGAAACTGCTAGGAAACTTCATGGTGGGCCCACTGTGATGAGCTACAATAGGGAAAGCATCATGCTGAGGTAACAACAGTGAAATTTCCTGGGATGGGAGAGAGCCAGTTACTGAGAGAAAGTATCAGGTCACCTTGCTCATAATTCTCAAGAAAGTTTCAGGTGCATAAATTATCAATTCACAGGTTACGTTCAGTGCCATCCAATCTGTGCGGAATAAAACGTTGGCTTTTACAGACGTTCACGTCCACTGTAAAAGCATTTTCGGGGATACGGCCATGAAGAATGGAGCTGTTGGACAAACAGAAGCAGAAACTCCTTCTCATGGCAGTGTCCCCTCCCCTGAAACAGCCTGGCCCCTGTTTCATCTCATCCATAACCTTTATTTCTTTCTCCCTTGTGTGTAACTTTCAAAAGAAAGTGCACCTCACAATGACAGTCTCAGAACCATTTGGAATGTGGTGGTCAGTAAATCCTAGAACATTTTTTTTTAAATATAAAATACAGGTTATAAAAAAGCTTTTCATTTAAAAAGGAATCCACATGCCTTAATGTAACTATATTTGGTGACCATTACCTAAATACATCTTTATACATTTTCTCTGCCCAGACTTATAAATGTACTCACAATGTACAGTTTGTGTGTGTCAATTGGTGGGTCAGACCAATGGACTTAGATTAACAAGCATCATTGGCTCTCAGTATATTTTCTTCAGTGGTTCAAATATGACCAACTTTCATTGACTGCTTTTTTTCAATGTTTTTTTTTTATTTTTAATTCATTAATTAGTTAATTAATTAATGTATTTTTCCATGAGTAATCAAAAAGTAGGATAGTTACTAAACAATATAGAAGAGCATGCTCCCCAGCTTCCTCCCCTGACTCCCCAAACTTGAATCTCAGGACTATCATTTCCTTCCCAACGAATTTTGTAGAACTTTACTTCATTTATATGTTTGCTAAAATATGCATTTGTGTGTTTTGGTGTTTTCGGCATTGTCAAGAATCTATCAACATCACACAGAGTCTTTTCAGATATTTTTACTTAATTTTATTTTGCTAAAACTTGTCCACATTGTTGCACGCAGGCTTAGCATTGTTCACTGCTGTAAACCATGTTATACTCCTGGCCAGTTGTTGCCCTTCCCACCATGCGTGTTGGCTTCTTTCCAGTCCTTACTGGTGTGCAAAGGGATGCTGTGGAACACTGCTTCCTCCAACCAGTACACGTTGGCCAGAATGTATCATTCAATGCCATGTCTTGCTTATATATTAACATGTTCCTTACAACAAAAGATGCTATTTGGAAATTTAGCTAATGGAAAGCAGACACATTTCTTCTGCTTTAACAAATTAGGAGATATTACTTAAAGGCAGTATATCATATTGAGTGAAATCAGCCAGACACAGAAAGACAAACACTGCATGTTCTCATTTATTTGCGGCAGCTAAAATTAAAAACAAATCAACCTAAACACAAAATATCAGTTTACTAGAGGCTGTAAGGATGGGAGGAATATAGAGTATATGAAAAAAAAATAAGAAAGATGGTTGTGGTTCATTAATTGTTAACAGATACTGACATGAGATGTTAATAGGGGAAGTATGAATGAAGGATATGTGTGATATCTTTGTATTACCATCTCAGAATTTTTCTTTTGTACACTTAAAATTATTCTGAAATAAAATTTAAAAAGACAGTATGTTCTACATTCTATGCAACACTATTTTTTTTTTTTTTTTGACAGGCAAAGTGGACAGTGAGAGAGAGAGACAGAGAGAAAGGTCTTCCTTTGCCGTTGGTTCACCCTCCAACAGCCGCTGTGGCCAGCACGCTGCGGCCGGCGCACCGCGCTGATCCGATGGCAGGAGCCAGGAGCCAGGTGCTTTTCCTGGTCTCCCATGGGGTGCAGGGCCCAAGCACCTGGGCCATCCTCCACTGCACTCCCTGGCCACAGCAGAGGGCTGGCCTGGAAGAGGGGCAACCGGGACAGAATCCGGCGCCCCAACCGGGACTAGAACCCGGTGTGCCGGCGCCGCTAGGCGGAGGATTAGCCTAGTGAGCCATGGCGCCGGCTCTATGCAACACTATTAATTTTCTTCATTTTAACTTTTATTTAATAAATATAAATTTCCAAAGTACAACTTTTGGATAACAGTGGCTTTTTCCCCCCATAGCCACGCTCCCACCTGCAACCATACCATTTCTCACTCCCTCTCCCATCCCATTCAGATCAAGATTCATTTTCAATTATCTTTATATACAGAAGATAAACTTAGTATATACTAAGTAAAGATTTCGACAGTTTGATGGGATTGAATTGGAATCCCCTGGCACGTTTCTAACTCCACCGTTAGGGGTAAGTCCAATTGAGCATGTACGGAACTGTACATCTCCTTCCTCTCTTATTCCCACTCTTATATTTAACAGTTAAATTTAAACACCTAAGAATAATTGTGTGTTAGTTAAAGAGTTCAAACAATGGTACTAAGTAGAACAAAAAAAATAATTAAAGGTATAAAGTATTAAGTTGTTCCTCAACAATCAGGACAAGAGCTGATCATGTCATTGTTTCTCATAGTGTCCATTTCACTTCAACAGTTTTCCTTTTAGGTGCACAGTTAGTTGTCACTGATTAGGTAGAACATAAGATATTTGGCACTTTGGGACTGGCTTCTTTCACTCAGCATGGTATTTTCCAGATTCCTCCACTTTATTGCAAATGACAGTATTTCATCATTTTTTTTACTGCTGTATAGTATTCTATAGAGTACATAGCCCATAATTTCCTTATCCAGTCTTCTGTTGATGGGCATTTAGGTTGATTCCAGGTCTTAGCTATTGCGAATTGAGCTGCAATAAACATTAAGGTGCAGACATTTCTTTTATTTGCCAATTTAATTTCCTTTGGGTAAATTCCAAGGAGTGGGATGGCTGGGTTGAATGGTAGGGTTATATTCAGGCTTCTGAGGAATCTCCAGACTGACTTCCATAGTGGCTTGACCAGTTTGCATTCCCACCAACAGTGGGTTAGTGTCCCTTTTCCCCACATCCTCGCCAGCATCTGTTGTTGGTAGATTTCTTTTTTTTTTTTTTTTTTGACAGGCAGAGTGTACAGTGAGAGAGATAGAGAGAAAGGTCTTCCTTTTGCCATTGGTTCACCCTCCAATGGCCACCGCAGCCGGCACGCTGTGGCCGGTGCACCGCGCCGATCCAATGGCAGGAGCCAGGTGCTTCTCCTGGTCTCCCATGGGGTGCAGGGCCCAAGGACTTGGGCCATCCTCCACTGCACTCCCGGGCTATAGCAGAAAGCTGGCCTGGAAGAGGGGCAACCGGGACAGAATCCGGCGCCCCAACCGGGACTAGAACCCGGTGTGCTGGTGCCGCAAGGCGGAGGATTAGCCTAGTGAGCCGCGGCGCCGGCCGTTGGTAGATTTCTGAATGTGAGCCATTCTAGTCAGGGTGAGGTGAAACCTCATTGTGGTTTTGATTTGCATTTCCCTGATTGCTAGTGATCCTGAACATTTTTTCATGTGCCTGTTGGCCATTTGGATTTCCTCTTGAAAAATGTCTACTGAGGTCCTTGGCCCATCTCTTAAGTGGGTTGTTTGTTTTGTTGTTGTGGAGTTTCTTGATTTCTTTGTAGATTCTGGTGATCAACCCTTTATCAGTTGCATAGTTTGCAAATATTTTTTCCCATTCTGTTGCTTGCCTCTTCACTTTCCTGTTTCTTTTGCAGTACAAAATCTTCTCAATTTGATGCAATCCCAATAGTTAATTTTGGCTTTCACTGCCTGTGCCTCCGGGGTCTTCTCCAAGTAGTCTTTGCCAGTGCCAATATCTTGAAGGGTTTCTCCAATATTCTCTAATAATTCGATGGTGTTGGGTTGTAGATTTAGGTCTTTAATTCTTGTTGAGTGGATTTGTGTGTAAGGTGTAAGGTAGGGGTCTTGCTTCATGCTTCTGCATGTGGAAATCCAATTTTCCCAGCACCATTTGTTGAATAGACTGTCCTTGCTCCAGAAATTGGTTTTAGATGCTTGATCAAATATAAGTTGGCTGTAGATGTTTGAATTGATTTCTGGTGTTTCTATTCTATTCCATTGGCCTATCCATCTGTTTCTGTACCAGTACCATGCTGTTTTGATTACAACTGCCCTGTAGTATGTCCTGAAATCTGGTATTGTGATGCCTCCAGCTTTGGTTTTGTTGTACAAGATTGCTTTAGCTATTCAAGGTCTCTTGTGCCTCCATATGGATTTCAGCATAATTTTTTCCAAATATGAGAAGGATGTCTTTGGTATTTTGATTGATATCTCATTGAATCTATAAATTGCTTTTGGGAGAATGGACATTTTGGTGATATTGATTCTTCCAATCCATGAGCATGGAAGATTTTTCCATTCTTTGGTATCCTCTACTATTTCTTTTTTTAAGATTTTGTAATTCTCATCGTAGAGATCTTTGACGTCCTTGGTTAAGCTTATTCCAAGGTATTTGATTGTTATTGTAGCTATTGTGAATTGAATTGTCCTTAGCAGTTCTTTCTCAGCCATGGCATTGCCTGTGTATACAAAGGGTGTTGATTTTTGTGCATTGATTTTATATCCTGCTACTTTGCCAAACTCTTGTATGAATTTCCAATAGTCTCTTAGTAGAGTTCTTTGGATCCCCTAAGTAAAGAATCATATCATCTGCAAAGAGGGATAGTTTGAGTTCTTCCCTCCCAATTTGTATCCCTTTAATTTCTTTTTCTTGCCTAGTGGCTGGTGAGAGTGGCCATCCTTGTCAAGTACCAGATATCAGTGGAAATGCTTCCAACTTACCCCATTCAATTGGATGATGGCCGTGGGTTTTTCATAAATTGCTTTGATTGTATTGAGGAATGTTCCTTCTATACCAAATTTGCTTAGAGTTTTCATCATGAAAAGGTGTTGTATTTTATCAAATGCTTTCTCTGCATCTATTGAGATGATCATGTGGTTTTTCTTTTGCATTTTGTTAATGTGGTGCATCACATTGATTGATTTGCGAATGTTGAACCATCCCTGCATACCAGGGATAAATCCTACTTGGTCTGGGTGGATGATCTTTCTGATGTGTTGTTGTATTCTATTGGCCAGAGTTTTATTGAGGATTTTTGTGTCTATGTTCATCAGGAAAATTTGTCTGTAATTCTCTTTCTCTGCCGCATCTTTTTCAGTAGAAGAATTAAGGTGATGCTGGCATCATAGAAAGAAGTTGTTAGGATTCTCTTTTTTTGATTGTTCTAAGTAGTTTGAGAAGAATTGGAGTTAGTTCTTTAAATGTCTGGTAGAATTAAGCAGTGAGTCCATCCAGTCCTGGGCTTCTCTTTGTTGGGAGGGACTTTATTACTGATTGAATTCTGTCTCAGTTATGGGTCTGTTTAGGTTTTCTGTGTATTCATGGTTCAATTTGGGTAGGCTGTATGTGTCCAGGAATCTATCCATTTCTGATAGATTTCCCTGTTTGCTGGCATACAACTCTTTGTGGTAATTTCTGATGATTCTTTTTATTTCTGTAGTGTCTGTTGTTACATTCCCTTTTCATCTCTGATTTTATTGACGGGTTTTTTCATTTTTCAGTTATTTGGGCCAACAGTGTGTCGATTTTGTTTATTTTTTTCAAAAAGCAGCTCTTTGGCTGATCTTTTGTAATTTTTTTTTTGGATTTAATCCTGTTGACTTCTTCTCTGATTTTAATTATTTCTCTTCTCCTACTAGTTTTGGGTCTGGTTTGCTGCAGTTTTTCTAGATCCTTGAGATGCATTGAAAGCTCATTTATTTGGTGCCATTCCAATTTGTTGATGTAAGTACCTATTGCTATAAACTTTCCTCTTAACACTGCTTTTGCCGTATCCCATAAGTTTTGATATGTTGTGTTATCCTCATTTACTTCCAGAAAGTTTTTGATTTCTCTTTTGATTTCTTCTATGACCCAGTGCTCATTCAGGAGCATGTTGTTCAGTCTCCATGTGTTTGCATGTGCTCTATGGCCTCCTGAGTTGCTAATTTCCAGCTTCATTCCAGGTGGTCTGAGAAGATGCATGATATGAGTTCAATTAGTTTGAATTTGCTGAGTCTTGCTTTATGGCCAAGTATGTGGTCAACCCTAGAGTAGGTTCCATGTACTGCTGAGAAGAATGTGTATTCTTTAAGTGTAGGATGAAAAGTTCTGTAGATATCTGTTAGATCCATTTGGTCTACAGTGTCAATTAAATCTGCTGTTTCCTTGTTTATCTTCTGTCTGCTTGATCTGTCTATTGCTGAAAATGGAATATTGAATTCCCCCAATGCTATTGTATTGGAGTCTAAGTCTCCCTTTATGTGCCTTCACATATCTTTTGAATAAACCGGTGCCCTTAATTAGGTGCATATACATTTATAATAGTACATCTTTCTGTTGAATTGATCCCTTAATCATTATATAGTGCCTCTCTTTGTCTCTCTTAACAGTATTTGTGTTGAAGTTTATTTTGTCTGATATTAAGATGGCTACGCCAGCTCTTTTTTTGTTTCTTTAGGCATGGAATATTTTTTCCAACCTTTCACTTTCAGTCTGCAAGCATCTTTGTTGGAAAGGTGTGTTTCTTGTAAACAGCAAATAGATGGGTTTTGTTTTTTAATTCCTTCAGCCAGTCTTTGTCTTTTAACTGGAGAGTTGAGGCTATTAACATTCAATGTGACTATTGATAAGTAGTGACTTAGCCCTGACATTTTTCCAAAAATATTTCTAATATATGCTTTGAACTTCCTGTGATCTTTTGGTGTGAGATTTTCTTTCTTTACCTTCTTTCATATTGATGGCTGTTTCTGTGTTTCTGTGTGTAACACATCTTTAAGCATCTTTTGCAAGGCTGGACGAGTGGTGACAAATTATTTCAATTTCTGTTTGCCATGAAAAGTCTTTATTTCGCCTTCATTCACAAATGGGAGCTTTGCAGGATATAATATTCTGGGCTGGCAGTTTTTTCTCTTAGTACTTGGGCTATATCTCACCATTCCCTCCTAGCCTGTAGGGTTTCTTAAGAGAAGTCTGCTGTGAGTCTAATTGGAGTTCCTCTGAGAGTAATCTGATGTCTCTCTCTTGCACATTTTAGCATCTTTTCTTTATGTTTCACTGTGGTGAGTTTGATTACAATGTGTTGTGGTGACAATCTCTTTTGGTCATTTTTATTGGGGGTTCTACGAGCTTCCTGTACTTGGATGTCTCCGTCCTTCTCCAAATCCGGGAAGTTTTCTGCTAGTCTCTCACTAAAAAGGCCTTCTAATCCTTTCTCCCTCTCCATGCCTTCAGGAACTCCTAGAACCCGAATGTTGGGTTTTTTAATAGTAGCCTGTAGATTCCCAACAATATTTTTCAAATTTCTAATTTCCTCTTCTTTTCTTTGGTTTGACTGTATACTTACCTGTGCTCTGTCTTCTAAGTCCAATATTCTCTCTTCGACCTCACTGATTCAGTTTTTAAGGCTTTCAAATGTGTTTTTCATTTGTTCTATTGAATTCTTCATTCCATTTCAGTTTCTCTTCAATACCTTAATTTTATGTTCTACTAAATTCCTCATTTCATTTTGATTCCTTCTTAAGATTTCATTATCACGAGAGAGATTTTCTGTCCTGTCCTGTATGGGTTTCTGTAGTTCATGCATTTGTTTTTGATAACTTCTAAATGTTCTTATCATACATTTTTTGAATTCCGTATCTTGCATTCTTCTATCTCATCATCTTCATAATCTTGTATTAGAGTTTCATGTTCATTTGAGAGCATCATGATGTCTTCCTTGTCTTTGTTTCCTTGTTTTTTTTTGCGTTTGTTGTTTGGCATTGTGGAGATATTCTTTGGTTTCTGCTTTTTTCTTTTTTCTTTTTCTCCCTGTGGTGGCTCTTCTCTTTATACTATGACTCTAGATTAAGTGGACTGTCTGCTTTGGTGAATCTCTAGTGGCTTGTGGTGGGTGTGGCCAGAGAGCTCTTTTCAGTTCTTCAGGGTTAAGGGTGCACCAAAGGTGACACACCCTGGTTTGTCATGGTAAATCTCTCCCTTTTTTTTAATTCAGAAGGGAAGTAATTCTGTTTAGCTGAGCTCTTCTCCTTGATGGCAATCAGTGGCTGAACACTAGCCCCAGTGGGTATAATACTCATCTGTTCTGTCCCAAGGACCACACAAAGGATCTGTGCAGTCCTCAGTGTAAGCTTAGATTCCCCTACAATGTCTCTCACCATGTAGCCAAGGTTACCAAGTTTGTGGCGTCTCACACCGAGACTACTCATGTCTCAACCACACCGTGGATTCTCCCACACACCCTCAATAATTTTTTTTTTACAGTCCTGGTTCATAAGCTCCACACATTCACTAAGTCTGAGTCTCCTGTTATTACTCCCAACCATCATCAAGTTTTTCTGTTTGGAGGAGGGCGGGTACAGCCCTGAGCTGGTGCAGCTGTTACATATGTCCAAAATGGAACCTGTTCTATTGTCTCACATGCCTTTGTAAGGTGTGTGGAGAGAGAGAAAATCGTGTTCCTACCATCCCTTTTGTCATTTTCTCCTCTCTAGTTAGGCTGGTGTACTTTCCTCCACGGGGCTTCAAGCCTCGTTCCCTCTAGGCTCTTCCAGCCGCTTTTCCACCAATGTCTCAGGCTACTGTGTTTTCACCTCACCTCTGTTTCCAGCGCTGGTGTGGAGGTAGCTGGGCTACCGAGCCATGGGTGCCTGTGTCCTCCATGTAAATCCACCATGTCCTTCTAATTCTGGAAGAGTTCCCTCTGCAGTTTTTTCCCTAACTCTTCCCTGAAACTTCACTATCTCCACTTTTATTAAACTATCATTTCCTGGACTTTCAGTGAGCTCCCTCCTTATTCTGCCATCTTGGAGTCACACCCAGCAACATTGTTTATTTTCAAAACTGGTGTTTAAGTCCAGATTTTTGGATCTAGAATAAGAAAAATCCCTTAAGTTAGCTAAAATAGAAGAATGAATCTATTATAAAAACATTACATATTCCATGGAATATATGAACAGAAATTCTATTGGGATCAAAATTCAAATATTCTGAATATTTTTGTCTCCACATGTTGCTTTTTATCCATCTTTGTATTCCATAACTTTTATATCATATTTTGTACTATTTAAATATTGTGGATTAATCTAAAGTTCACAAAAAGAAGAAAGAGCCACAGTAAACAGTCCCATTTTATGTATTCACAAGAAACTCCACTGACATGGAACCTTAGTCCTGTTTTTTTAGTTTTTTTCAGGGAAGGGTGGAGGATTATTATTAGATTAGCCCAGACCTGAACCAACCAATTATGTACCATAGTTTGGGCCTTGCTTTCATTTTTCTTTTCTTTCTTTTTATTTTTTCTTTATTTGAGAGGGAGGGAGACAGTGATATCTCCTATCAGTTGCTCTACTCCCTTAATGCCCACATGACAAGGCCAAACCTAAGAGTCAGGGACTCAATCCAGGTCTCCTTACACGAGTGGCAGGAACCCAACCACCTGAGTCATCACTGCTGCTTCCCAGGGCCAGCTTCAGTAGGAAGCTGGAGTCAGGAGAAGGACTTGGAAGTAAAGCCTAGGTAATCTGATGTGGGAGGCAGGAATTAACCACTAGTTGGAGTGCTGCTCCTGAATTTTCCTTTCTTATTGTGATGTACCGTGTTAGCTGAAGGATGGATCTGTGATTTCAAATATAAGAGAATAGATTGTTTCCTGAAATGCAGTGGGCTAGTGCTGCACAGATAAACTAATACATTCATGCAACTTTCAGCAATACTGGCACATAAGCTTTGTCTAAGCTTACCCATTTGTGGTTTGTGCCATGTACTATCTACAACTGTATATGCCCACGTCCATTTCACTCATTTACTCATCCCTGACCAATACAGTCTTCTGGCAGTGATCATGGATACCCTAACACCATTAAATCATAATAGGTCTAATTTCTTGCAATCTTTCATGACTCGTCTTAAGTCATATCATGTCAGATGTAATGTATTTTGAGTGAAACTGATAGCTACAAAAATCTTGATAAATTATCTAATGAAATATTAAATAAGCAAATATATAGTTTCCTAACTTTTTGAGCTTTCACATTATGTTTATATACTAGTAGAGCCTAGAATGTATTAGAAGAACATTTTGTAGAAAGTTTCCATCAGGCCGGTGCCACGGCTCACTAGGCTAATCCTCCGCCTTGCGGCGCCGGCACACTGGGTTCTAGTCCTGGTCGGGGCGCCGGATTCTGTCCCGGTTGCCCCTCTTCCAGGCCAGCTCTCTGCTGTGGCCAGGGAGTGCAGTGGAGGATGGCCCAAGTGCTTGGGCCCTGCACCCCATGGGAGACGAGGAGAAATACCTGGCTCCTGCCAACGGATCAGTGCAGTGCGCTGGCCACAGTGCACCAGCTGTGGCGGCCATTGGAAGGTGAACCAACGGCAAAAGGAAGACCTTTCTCTCTGTCTCTCTCTCTCACTGTCCATTCTGCCTGTCAAAAAAAAAAAAAAAAGTTTCCATCAAATTAGTGTTAAAATCTACTAATATTTTAATGCTATATCATAAATCAATATAACATTTACAGAAGTTACTTAATGTGGCTCATTTCATAAGCATTAATGAGCTAAACTCATTATTCATGAACCTATTATTCTAGTAAAAGTAGAGATTTCCTAATGGGTTAAATATTAAAATTTTGCTTGTACAGTTCCACTTGGATAACTCTTTTATATACAAGCATCACTGTAAAATCAATTTTAGCACTATCAATATTCTCTGTTATTTCTGAATGTGTTGTTCTGGACAGAAAATAATTGATTATAACCACCTAAAGATATCTCTCCTTTGCAATGCTTTCTCATGATTCTGTCTATGACTCAACTTATAAGTATTCATATGGTAAAAGAATACTATTGAGAATTTTTGTTCCCACTTTCACAGTTCCACTGATGGTGGAAATTCCATTTAAATAAACAAGAAACCATTAGGAAGTGTATCTCAGCAAGCTCTCTGTAAGGTGACCATGAACTTGCAGCAGTTACCTTTGAATGCACAGTCTCTGCTGCTTTCACTCATCGGACGTTACTAAAGCTCAAGAGATGAGCCAGGAGGGAACAGGGGGTAAAGTATGTATTGCTCAGATAGCATAGAAGCAGTAAAGAGTGGTATATTTTATTTTATTTTTATTTATCTGACAGGTAGAGTTATAGACAGAGAAAGAGAAAGAGACAGAGAGAAAGGTCTTCCTTCCATTGGATCACTCCCCAATTGGCTGTTATGGCCGGCGCTGAGCCAACCTGAAGCCAGGAGCCAGGTGCTTCTTCCTGGTCTCCCATGCGGGTGCAGGGGCCCAAGCACTTGGGCCATCCTACACTGCCTTCCCAGGCCACAGCAGAAAGCTGGACTGGAAGAGGAGCAACCGGGACTAGAACCTGGCGCCCATATAGGATGCCAGTGCTGCACGTGGAGGATTAACCAAGTGAGCCACGGCGCTGGCCCGAGAGAAGCATACTTTTTATATGTTGAAACGTGAACATAAGTGCCTACTACAGTTCGCTGTGTGAATTATAATACAGCAGATAGTGGCTGCGTGGTGCCCATACAGAAGATATCCTAAAATATTGAATTCTTCCTAAGCATGACAGACTTGGGAAGTTTCCTGGTGGTAAATCTAGCAGCCCTATGGCAGGTGCTGGGATATGCAAGGAAGTGAGATCAGTGAGCTCCACATCGTCCCTTCCTCTTTTCTTCTTCATTGAGAGCAACTTTTGATTCCCTGCTGATACAATGGAGCTCACGTTAATCTCTGTAAGAAGAAATGTATTATTACCAAACACACTTGAGAAAAAACAATGTATTGTAACATTTTGTTTTTACCTTCCACAATTTGTTTTGCATCCCACGCAATGGCAGTATTGTACTAAAAATATCTGTGAGAAATGTAAATAAATTTTCAAATAAATCCTGTGACTTTACAGACCATTACATATGAATTATTGAAAGAGATATAAGCAATTCCAAATAAGTATTTTCACCTTGGTTTTATTTACAAATTTCTACACATAATTTAAAATGAATGACAAAGTTGCTAAATAAAATAAGAAACAAATTATTTATTTGGAAGGCAGAATCACAGAGAGGCAGATGAAGCGAGACAGAGAAAGAGAAAGAGAGAGAGAGGTGTCTTCCATTCACTGGTTCACTCCCCAGATGGCAGCAACTGGGGGAGCTGAGCTGATCTGAACCCAGGAACCAGGAGCTTCTTCCAGTCTCCCACCACATGGGTGAAGGGGCTCAAGCACTTGGCCCATTTTCCACTGCTTTCCCAGACCATAGCAGGGAGACTCAAACCGCTGCCCATATGGGATGCCAGCATTGCAACAGGTCAGCACCGTGCCAGCCCCAGAGAAATATTTTGAAAAAGGAACTGATCTTGTGTAAGAAAATACTGAGGTGCTGGTAGACATGAAAATATACTTTTTTGGAAGACAAATTCTACAAACTCCAGGCCATTAAGCTTAATGTAAATCAATGTATAATCATTTTCAAATGAATGACTATTGAGCACTTAGAGACAAAAGGAATGGTTACTAGAAATGAAAATAAATTTAATTATAACGAGTTGCATAAAATTAGCTTCTGTTCAAATTATATTATAATGAGTAAGCTGGTAGTCCAAAAGCTATCACAGAATGCATATGACTAAACTGAAGCAGAGTTCAAAGGAGTTTCTTTTTGCCAAAGATAAGTGAAAAATGTGGCCAGAGATTTGTAAAATAAAAAGGAATATTGATAAGAAAAATATTCAGAATCCTGACATCCAGGCATGTTTACTTTTAATATGCTGTACACATTTCCATTTTTTCTCTGTGTGTATTGGATAATTTATCACATAAAGTACATACCATAACTAAAAATTAACTTCCAGCATAATTTTCGTGTTGATTCTTTCATGTAACACTATATCATAAGCATTTTTCATGTCATTTTAAATGTTATAGTTGTTACACTTGCAAAATATTTCATTCATAAGTATATCATAATGTTGTCACCTAAGCTTCTATTATTGATCATTGGATTTTCCCCAGGTTTTGCCCATATAAACAATACAATTATTAACATGGTTGTCAATTTCTCTGGGCATTTTCTCAGAACATATTCATAGAAGTGAAATTTATGCTGCATGAATAATTTGAAATCCTTTATGCATGTTGCCAAATTACTTCCCCATGTTTGTTGTCATATTCACTCTCACCAGTGACACACAAAAATACCTTTCTCACAGTGCCCACATTAGCATTTAGAATGGCTATTTTGAAACCAGTAGTACACTAGACAATCTCTTTAACAAGGCCCCTGTGGAATATGGGCTGGATGATGCTACAGACAGGAAGACTCAAGACTCTTATTTGTGTCTCCTATGAGGCCGGAGTTAAGAACTTAGACCGCCGGATCAGGGTCAACTACAACAGCTTCCCAAGAAACGTTTGCAGAGGATACTCTAACCACTGTATGTTTTTACACACAGTAGGGTATTGGCTGAAAACCACCAACTAGATTTTTATCAAGGTAAATTATGTTGAAGGAGACACTGTTTAATAAAGCTTTTGAGTAGTGAAGAGGCAACCCATAGCCCATTAAAATTAAATTTTACAAACTGATTTGTTTCTATAGATAGTGATGACGATTTTATACAAGATCCTTTATATTCCCCCATTATGATGATGGTAGATAGTGACTATTTTTTGGGTGCATTAACCGCTGTGATACCCACTGTATGAGGGATTCTTAGACTCCCAAAGGTAGCTTTGCCAAGAGACAGAACACTGTCCCTAAATATTTTTACAGAAGTTTCTACTTAATGCTCTTCATTGGCTTGTTTCTGCTTAACTGCTTTACACATGTTTATTAGACCTCAAATCACAGTAAGAATATGCCATATTTATTCTCATTTCTTCAATTAAGCAAAAGCAGCAAAGATACTGGATAGCATGCTCTGACCCCAACAGCAGGACTCACGGAGTCAGTACCTTTAACTTGATCACCTTAGAACCTGCTGCACACACAGGCAGATGCCATCACACCCATAGAGATGCAATCACAGACACACTCACACACACATACACACACACACAACTGGTGACACTGCTGTTGTGAGAGGGATATTTTCAATGTCCTCGCTGCTGTCATCTGTAGATTGTTTCATTGATGTGACCTTGGAGGTCTCCACAGCATCTGAGACACAGTTTAGCTCTGGAAGTAGGGATTCTGGGGGGACTGGGAGGAAGAAAGAGGAAGACAGTCATGACATCTTCTTCTATCAGGCCTGCCACTTTTGTTCCATCCTCACTAAAATTCACATAGTTATGTCTCAACCACAAATACGCTAAGTAAGGGGCTTCTGGGAGTGAAGGAAGCCAGACAGCACCAGAGGTTGAAAGGAAGAGCAATGGAGGAAGACATTGAAACTGATATAGGAGTACAGATGAAAATGGGTGGAGATCAAGAGATAGCTTGGACACAGATATGCAAGACAAGACCCTACTTGGGAGTTTAACGAATGCTAGGAGTGGACTAATGTCCTGGGCCTATCCTCGTCGCAAGGGGGTACCCACAGAGGTCCAGAGAGAGCAGGCTGCCTAACATGAGACATTTGCTCCATAGCAGGGCATGAACAAGGGTGTCGGTTTACTCTGGTACACATTTAAAAGCTTCACCAAATGTTATTTTGCTCTGCGTGCTTTAATGCTTCCAAGTCTGTTTCTCCTTACTTCCTCTAGAATTTAAAGTGTGTTTTCAATATTTTTCTATGCTTTCTTTTCAGGCTCCAAATAAATGAACTTTGTAAGAGCGTTGAAATGAAAATATAAACAAAACATGACAGATAACTTTCAGAATTTGAATCAACAAACAAGTCTTCCTGACTATAAATAAATAAGGGGTTGTGTGGATGGCTGTGGTCATTCCCACAGTAGAGAGAAAAGCTGGGATGAGGGGAAGGGGAGCAGAGCACAAGACCTACATCCTTCAGCCCTTGCAAACACATCAGCTTCTGCTTAGATGTAGTGCACATCACCATCACCCACATCCCATGTACAAAGCGTGACAGACACCAAAACACAGCTGTGTCAGGGTGACAATCCTACCTATAAGTCAGAATGGTAAGGTTAGCCAGGAAATCAGGGAGCTACTTCCAAGTGTTTTCTCCATGGTAAAATAAGTTTTCTATGGGGCAAAATTAAAAACTAATTGACTGCATTGATTAAATTCCAGATTCAAAACCAAATCACCTTCACTTATCAGCATATATTTTCCTATGGTCATCTGAATCTCTATTCCTTCATATCCCTTGTCAATTAAGTCATCAATTTTTATCCATATCTTACATCAAATTTCTGCCCAATAGTAATTTCTGATCTTAGAAGAGGCTGCTTTCCCCCCATATTGATCACAGCTGGGGAAACTTCCTCAAAGTAGCTTAAATTGAAATGTTTAGTTATTACCAAATGGATTCCTAGAAAAAATATTCTGCTCTAAAGTGCAGTCATTTTTATAGATATTGAGTAATGTTTCCTAGGCAAACAAACGCAAACCTTCACACTCAGCTCCTCTGGAGCATTAGCAAGAATTACTTCCCTTTCCTGCTGGAGTCCTGGGATGTAAAGAGAAAGAGGGTTTGAAAAGGAAGCTGAGCAGTCAGCCCGGGAGACTGAGCAAACAGGCTGCGGTTACTCACGACCATCTTCCCAGACACACACACAGCATTCAGCAGGAAGGAAGGGATCTGCACTTAGCTCACCTCCTGCCTCTGAGGGGCTTAGCTATTGCAATTTCAAATTTCAAATTGTTTGAATTTTAAAACTACGCTTTTTGGCATTTGGATTTGGAATAATTCCATAGATATTTTTCCTACCTCCTACTTTGCATGATATTCTAGAAACACGGGGGCCTTCAGGTACACACCAGTTGGCAATTAGTTCATCCTGATTAGAAGAGAGGCTTAGAAGACATGAGGCCTCTGGATCACAGACTAATGACTATCGCACATGACACAGCAGGCAGCACCATCTGTGCAGTTACCTCTTCTTGCCACCGTGTTTCAGGAGGGTCTAAAGTGTATGCCTACACATGGAAGAGGTTCCATTACTGGAATGATCCTGGAGTTTAGGGAAGCCAGTAGCTTTTTTTTAAAGGCAGAGTTAGTGAGAGAGAGAGAGAGACAGAGAGAGAAAGGTCTTCCTTCCGTTGGTTCACACTCCAAATGGCAGCTACGGCTGGCGTGCTGCGCTGATCTGAAGTCAGGAGCCAGGTGCTTCCTCCTGGTCTCCCACGCAGGTGCTGGGCCCAAGCACTTGGGCCATCCTCCACTGCCTTCCCAGGCACAGCAGAGAGCTGGACTGGAAGAGGAGCAACCGGGACTATAACCCAGGGTGCCAGCGCTGCAAGGTGGAGGATTAGCCTAGTGAGCCGCGGCGCCGGCCTCCAGTAGCTTTTTAATAAGCAATCAGAATGCTTACTTTTTTCTTCCTGGAGAATTTTGTATTTCCCAAATTTGCCATTTTCTTTTATAGAAGAATTTTCTCTACATCCCATCTATTTTCTACATAAATCAGTTGTTTATAGACATTAGTGAAAAATAACATGAAACAAGAGACAATGAGTCACAAGACTTAAAAAATAACATTGGAGATCTATGAGAAAATTTCTGTAAATAATTTCTTGTAATCTTTAGTTTCTCAAAGGCAGTGGTGATGTTTAAAATTACTACCTTTTCAGTTGCCACTCAGGATACACATACAACCATTAAACAATTTATAACCAGCGAGCAATCCAAAGCATACCGATATAAAGATGGATATTTAGGAAATAGTATTGGAAAGTTCAATAGTCATTGGATTTCCACAAAGGTTTTGGCTTGCCTTCTGTTGAACTGCAATATGAATTTCATATTCATCACAGAGCATACATTTTCTGAGAACTGAGCAAAAATGCATTACTCAAATTAAGTTAAACTACTGTCAGTCATGAGTCTAAAAAATAAATACTTAGTGCATAAGAAAATTCTTTGTGATGATAAGTATCAGTGATTATTTGTTGAAGAAGTGGAGAAAAGGGCAAAGAGAAAGAAAGATGAAAAGAAGGAATGGAAGAATAAAGGAAAAGAGAGAAAGGAACAAGGAAGAAGGAAATGAGATGAGACAGAAGAAAGCTCATTTGGCTACATTTGCCTGAAACTCACAACTGCTTCAAAACCTGTGTTTGACTTTGCTTCTGTGCTTAGAGTTAAATCTTTCTCAAATTGTGATTAAAATGAATATACTAAGGAAATAAAAACAGTTTGCTATCTTGAAATTATTATAGCAATGACATAATGACTCAAGTTGGTTTTAATAGGAAAAAGATATTAAACTGATTGTGTATATCAGAAGTTCAATCCAGCACTGAATAATTAGAGACTACTTTAAATCAATACACAGAAACCCTGAAATGATGATGAGACCTGTTATTGAACCCACTGAAGTAAAGTGAACATGTGAAATTTTGCCACTGTGAATTTTTACTTACGGATACTTAAATAGAATTCAAGTTAATGACATTCTCACCAGGTGAAAAGATGCAAATAGTTTATATGTTTTAATCTTAGCATTCAGTTGGTTCAAAAGATCAAAGCAGTTAGGAGAATAAAGAATAATAATTCACAAGGGAAATAAAGATAATGAAAAATAATTCAATAAGGAGGGCAAAGAAAGTGGCTTAACATACTCTTTTTCTTGAAGAAGACAATAAATATATGAAAGTAATATACACACTAATAAAATTCTACCAATTTGAAATCCTGAGGTCATATAGAAGGCACTTATTCATGTGAATGCATAAAAAGTTTGGATAAGATATTTTTCTAAGATTATATTCCAAAACAACTTAATATTTCATTAATTAATGAAGAAAAAATTATTTCAGATTACTGAAACGAAGTGAATCACCTACAAAACAATATGCATGATATGATACTACAAGCAACTTTTATTGGGTTGTTTAGACACTTCGATAGGCTGACATTATAAGCCCTTCTTAATTGTTGCCTTCTGTGATTGCAATTTGATTCACTTACTTGAGTATGCATATTATACTTGCTTTTATTCTGTCTAATAAACCCAAGATCTAGTTCTACACTCTTTTTGTTTTTGTTTTTGTTTTGTTTTAACATTTTTTTAAATTTTTATTTAATGAATATAAATTTCCAAAGTACGATTTATGGATTACAATGGCTTCCCCCCCATACCGTCCCTCCCACCCACAACCCTCCCCTTTTCCACTCCCTCTCCCCTTCCATTCACATCAAGATTCATTTTCGATTCTCTTTATATACAGAAGATCAGCTTAGTATACATTAAGTAAGGATTTCAACAGTTTGCTCTCACACAGAAACATAAAGTGAAAAATAATAGATGATTTTTTTTTAAATGATGATGAAATCAGATCAGACCTATTGTCATGTTTAATCCCAGTGAGAGTCAAGTTGGGAGTTGATAATTTTTTTTTTTTTTTTTACAGAGGATCAGTTTAGTGTACATTAAGTAACGATTTCAACAGTTTGCACCCCCATGAAAACACAAAGTGAAATATATTGTTTGAGTACTTGTTATAGCATTAAATCTCAATGCACAGCACATTAAGGACAGAGATCCTACATGAGGAGTAAGTGCACAGTGACTCCTGTTGTTGACTTTACCAATTGACACTCCTGTCTATGGCATCAGTAGTCTCCCTATGCTCCAGTCATGAGTTTCCAAGGCTATGGAAGCCCTCCGAGTTCTCTGATTCTTATCTTGTTTAGACAAGGTCATAGTCAAAGTGGAGGTTCTCTCCTCCCTTCAGAGAAAGGTACCTCCTTCTTTGAAGACCTGTTCTTTCCACTGGGATCTCACTTGCAGAGATCTTTTGCCAGAGTGTCTTGGCTTTCCATGCCTGAAATACTCTCATGGGCTTTTCAGCCAGATCCGAATGCCTTTAGGGCTGATTCTGAGGCCAGAGTGCTATTTAGGACATCTGCCATTCTATGAGTCTGCTGAGTATCTCACTTCCCATGTTGGATCACTCTCCCCTTTATTTATTCCATCGGTTAGTGTTAGCAGGTACTAGACTTGTTTATGTGCTCCCTTTGACTCTTAGTCCTTTCATTATGATCAACTGTGAACTGAAATTGATCACTTGGAATAGTGAGATGGCATTGGTACATGCCACCTTGATGGGATTGAATTGGAATCCCCTGGTATGTTTTTAACTCTACCATTTGGGGCAAGTCAGCTTGAGCATGTCCCAAATTATACATCTCTTCCCTCTCTTATTCCCACTCTTATGTTTAACAGGGATCACATTTCAGTGATCCCTGTTAAACATATGTTCTCCCTGATCGGTGACAACTGACTGAACACCAAAAAGGAAACCTCCTGAAGTGAAACGGACACTATGGGAAACGGTGACTTGATCAGCATAGCCCTGACTGTTAATGAACAACTTAATACATTATCCCTCTTAGTAGTTTTTTTGTCTGTTCTACTTAATATGACTGGTTTAATTCTGTAATTAATACACAGTTATTCTTAAGTGTTAGTTCTACACTCTTATTTTTATTTGTATGTCTAGTTATTCTTGGAAGGATATTGGAGATGGTTGATAAACACTGTGACTTCAAATTTGATTCTGGTGCTCTGTTTGAAGAGTTCTTACCTAAACACTACCTGAATATGCTATCTTCTAATGGGATTTGATATCTATTACTTTTTCTGGTTACTGATGTCTCTTGACTGTTGTATTTTGGGGCTAGATTTTGTGTAATTTATTTTCAGCCAAAGATCTGAAGAGAAAATCCTCTTTCCACATGAGGGATTTATGGGACTACCCCCTGTGTTCTCTTTGCATCTAGGGATTTCTGGTTAATTTACAGCAGTTACACTACTTTTGGAATCTATTCTCTGACAATTGTAGCATATAAGATTTTAGCTTTCCACTAAGATATAAAGATTAAGAAAACATTGTATAAATCCCCTCTGTTTATTTTTTGACAAATATATTTCAGTCGCTGCCTAATTTTTCACCAGATTTCTTAATATTTTTCTTATGTATGTATTATTTAACTTCAGCCAATGACATGCCAACTTTTATACATACACTGGATCTTGATCCTTCTGTATTCTCTCAGTGATAAAATTTCTCCTTTATATTTCCGGCTACACTATCTGTGTTGACCTCAATGTGTTGACAAACTAAAGAAGAAAAGCTCTGGATTTTTGTGTTTGTTTTCCTCTTGAAAAGCCAAGGCGAGCTGACAGTGTGCCTCATCTAGAAAACTTTAACCTCAAATTCTTATCCCTTGCAATTGCAGGGCCTTGAGAATGAACTTTTCACTTTATTTCTGAATTTTGATCCTAAAAATATTTGAACATGCTTCAGAAAAATTTTCCATGTAAATATTGTTGAAAGTTTCTTTTTTTAATGATTTATTTTATTTATTTGAAAAGTAGATGTACAGAGATAGAGGCAGAGAGAGAGAAAGAAGTCTTCCATCTGCTGGTTCACTCCCCAAATGGCAGCAATGGCTGGAGCTAGGCTAATCCAAAGCCAGGAACCAGGAGCTTCCTCAGGGTCTCCCACACAGGTACAGGATCGCAAGGAATTGGGCCATCTTCCACCGCTTTTCCAGGCCATAGCAGAGAGCTGGATTGGAAGAGGAGCATCCTGGAAAGGAACTGTTGTCCATATGGGATGCCAGCAGGTGGTGTATTTACCCACTACACCACCCCATCCTTTGTTTCTAAATCAAATTAAATTATGTATGGTTTTCTAACATATTTCTGTACATTGAAGGCTTTAAAAAAAGTTCTATTTATTTGAGAAGCAGTAGAACAATGATTGAGTCAAGGAGAGAGAGAGAGAGGGAGAGAGAGAGAGAGACCATCTAGTGGTTACTCTCCAAATGCCTGCCATGGCTGGGGCTGGTGTGGGGCTAGGGACAAAATATAGGAGCAAGGAACACAGAATAGAACTCATTTGTAGGTAGCAGGCTCAATTACTTGAGCTATCACTTTTACCTCCCATAGTCTGCATAAACAGGAAGCTGCAGTGAGTCCAAGCTGGGAAACTGATAACAGATGCAGCCATCTTAATTGCTATGAAAAATGCCTGCTCCTGTCCTCCTGTCAGGGGCTATTAAAAGTTTTGTTTTTATCTCCCCACTTAGAATTTTTATCTTATAAAGGAGTCTTTCACGTTTTTCTTTAGTTTTTAAAAGATTTATTTATTTGTTTGAAAGGCAGAGTTACAGAGAGACAAAGGCAGAAAAAGAGAGAGAGAGAGAAAGAGAGAGAGGTCTTCCACCTGCTGGTTCACTCCCCAGTTGGCTGCTGTGGACAGAGTTGTGTGGATCTGAAGCCAGGAGCCAGGAGCTTCTTCCTGGTCTCCCATGCAGGTGCAGGGGCCCAAGGACTTGGGCCATCTTCTACTGCTTTCACAGGCCATGGCAGAGAGCTAGATCAGAAGTGGAGCAGCAAGGATTCAAACTGGTGCCCATATGGGATGCCAGCACTGCAGGCAGGGGACTCATCCACTAGGCCATAACAACAGCCCCGAGTTTATAAAGTTTTGGTTTCGCTTCACCTGCTGCTACATTGATACTGCTAACTGGTGTTGCTAATACCATTAACAAATACTGCCATGCAATC
Organism: Oryctolagus cuniculus; assembly: GCF_964237555.1. Lineage (NCBI taxonomy): Eukaryota > Metazoa > Chordata > Mammalia > Lagomorpha > Leporidae > Oryctolagus > Oryctolagus cuniculus. Next base: position 13,254,949 of record NC_091441.1, on the reverse strand, counting down.
CCAACCAGGGCTCTCTTGACTCATATTATTTCAGACAAAATATGAACTATATAGAGAAATTAATCTTTAGGTTTAGATAGCTAGGTTTTTTTTCTAAGAATATTTGCCAGTTATTTTACAAAACCTTAGAGCTTGAAAGTCATATGTAAATGATAATCTATATGCTTGAATTCAGATTCATGACTCAGCACTTCCCCCTTTTAAAGATCCTATCTTTATGTTTGTTGTGCAAACTATTTCACTATATAATTTCATGTTTTCAAGAATATATGTCAAGACTTCAGACTTGAATTGATAAGGAAATTTTTATTTCTATTTTTAATTAAGAACAAAATAAATGAGATACTTGAGGAAAAGTATCTAACTCTGTGAATAAGATTACTAATTTCCTTACATAGTTTTACTCTCCCAGTGAAAACTTAACAAATTTTGACTAGGATGAACTTGGTATTTTCAAAACCAGTGCCTCACTTTTATATAGAAAAGAAAACTAACATTACTGCAACAGAGAAAAAGGTATCAGAAAAGAGTGAGATTGTAAAAGGCATGAGGAATAGGATAGATTATTCTGCTGAAACCACTTCTTGTATATGTAGACATTAACATCTTCATATGTAATATATAATCATTAGAATAGAGCCAATAAATCTTTATTGAATCATCAGCTGAAATTTATTATAGCAATAAGATTCCTCTCCTAGGAGTTGAACAAGAAATTCAATTCTCTACATTTGACATAAAGGATGTTAATTAAAAATTATGTTCTTAATATATAATCTAGGGATAACAAACAATGGACTAGTCCCAGATCTGTCACAGGTGCACTATCAAGGAATACAAGCAAACACTGTGTAGGGATCTTCTGGAACCAACTTGAGGCATTTGTAATCAAGGTTTTCACTTCAGACAAGAAGTAGGTAATCCTGCTCTACCCGAGCCTTCACCCATGAGTATTCAAACTCTCCTCAGAGGAAAAGAAGGAATAGTCAGATTTTGGAAAAAATAATCACAGAGTCAAATTTATGCTACTTCAATAATACTTGCATTATTAAGCTAACTCTCATTTAAATATTTGTTACTATGTAGACACAAGCCTTACTGTGATTTTAAATTTATTATGCTCAGAAACCCTGTGCAGAAGCAGATTCTGAAATGGCTACCCGTGATGCCGCCTCCTGGGCCTCATATTCTTTTGTAGCCTCCTCTTCCGTAATTTGATGTAGACCCAATGTCCTGTTCCTAAGCAAGTAGAATATGTCAAAGTGAAGTGACATCCATCCCAGATTAGATCCAAAAGAGTGTGGCTCTCTTCTCACAGACACACTCTCTTGGCTGCTTCTTGTTTACCTGACTTGATGATGTAAACTGCCCCTGTGGAGAAGCCCACAGGACAGGGAACTGCTGATGGGGAATTGAGGCCCTGAGCCACGGCATGCAAAGAGCTGAATCCTTTCAACATGCGTAGGAGTGAGCCTGGATCCAGATCTTCCCGCATCGAGGCCCTCTGTTCCTACAGTGATGTCAGCTTTTTGATGGGAGTCACAGAGGCATCCTGGAGGGTTCAGCTAAGCTTTGCACAGACTCCTGTCCCACAGGAACTGTGCAGTGCTTAATACTGTTGTTTTGCGGTGATGCATTTATGTAGCAATAGATAGCAAATAGAACATCTGCAGCACTATTATAAGTCTGGCAAAAATAACTAAGGAGCCTCTATTTTCAAGTATCTGTCAGGACTAACGGTAACAATACCAGAAATCTCCATAATGAGTATTTTAGAGTTATATTAGTAGTCAGATACAACATATAGCATATATAGCTCTTAATTAATTGTTCTGTATCTTCAGATATAATTTTGGGTGATTCGTTTTTGTATTTGTTCACCTGCAATACGCAAAGACCCTTTTATATGTTGAATGAATAAAATATTCTGGAGAGATTCTTCATTTAAGTGAAACTCTAAAACAATTGCAATGTATTTTTTCATGAAATAATCTGTCATGGGTTTTCTTTTTTTAAGATTTATTTATTTATTTGAAAGTCAGTGTTATACACAGAGAGAAGGGGAGGCAGAGAGAGAAAGAGAGAGAGAGGTCGTCCATCCACCGATTCACTCCCCAATTGGCCGCAAAAGCTGGAGCTGTGCTGATCCAAAGCCAAGAGCCAGGAACTTCTTCTGGGTCTCCCACACAGGTGCAGGGACCCAACGACTTGGACCATCTTCTACTGCTTTCACAGGCCATAGCAGACAGCTAGAAGGGAAGTGGAGCAGCCGGGACTCAAACTGGTGCCCATTTAGGATGCCGGCAGTGTAGGCAGCGGCTTTACCCACTACGCCACAGTGCTGGCCCGTGTCATTGGTTTTCTTAACTGTATCTGCTGTTAGAGCTATATTTCCAAATTAATAGAGATTTATAATGTTATCTGTGATGGAGAAATACAAAAACCAAATTATTTGCTTATTTTTTAAAGTCACTAAAATATCCTATTATATCTGTAAAATGCTTATAATTAAGCAACAAAAAACTCATAATGTAGAATTCCTTCAGAGATAACCCGAAGTCTAACATTAGTAATTTCAAATAAGAAAAATATTCAGCATCTTTTGGAAACTGAAATATTCCTTTTATTTCCCTCTTAAGAGAATTAACGCATATTATCAATTGTCCTTCATTGTTTCTGTTTGATCCTTTTGAGGTATTCATGTTATGGACAAAAAGATATGTATCAAAAATACTGAACATTTTTCAGATTTATTTTAAAATGGGAAAGCTTAGGCCTCTGTCTGGGTACAGCCTTTGAGTGTACAACAAAATGTTACTGAAGCACTGAATAAAGGAAGCACATGCATATGATATCACCTTTAAAAGGAGCTACATTATAAACCACAGTCAGTAATCAGTGCGCTTTCCACAACTCACAGAATGTAAAGGTATACGTTCTGTCCACAGTCCTTTTTTCTAGATGAGACTGTCTTCCCAGTCAGAATATGTTGTTTATTTCAAGAAGCTTCTGAAACTCTACCCTTCCTTTTAATCTTTGCATTGAAGTCAAGACTTCTGAAGTTTAGAAGATGTTCCCTAAACCCCAAGGAATAATGAAACTTCCTGAAAAGCAAAAAAAATTCAAAAGTAGAATGATCCTGCTTCTTAAATTGTGACAAAATAAAATAACTATTAAACAGAAGGGACTAGAGCTTCCACAAGCTTGCTGTCCCACATAATTCTTGCCAACTGATAGAATTGCCAAATCTGAAGCAAGGATTCCTTCTTAACAGAATCCAGAGTAAAGTGAAGTCAGAAACGCAATAGCTAAATCACAAAGGCAAAATCCAGCACAAATAATTTAATAAAAATTTAACAGCCTACAATTGAAGTAGTATAATTTTATTAAACCTTTCCAATGCAGGTCACTTGTCAAAATACACAGGACTCTATAGTTGTTTTAAACAATAGTTATTTCTCTCTTTTAGCTGTGAGTTCTTTTAACAAATCTTCTTAGTACTCCAATATATAAACCAGGCCAATTGATACTTCTTTTGCAATCTCTTCCAGTGGGAAGAACATTGATATCCACTTTCAATAATATGAGGAACTCAATGCAAACAGATACTACATAATATGATATTTTCCCTTTCTTGTCAGACTTTGGGAAATGAATGGAAATCTTGAAGGAAAGGAAATACAGGAAAGAAAAAGTTAAAAGAAACACACAAAAGCAGACCTAATTTCTAGGACTGTTACTAAATTTAAGTTCCGTCAGTTTCAGCGTCAGCTTTGTGATACGGGTGCTTCATCTCAGTCTATGGCCAGGCAAGGAGGCAAACCTGAGGACCTCGATGAATTCTTTGAACCTGGAAAATGCAAAAAAAAAAAAAAAAAGATCCTAATGGAAAGGTCAATACATTTTATGTGTTAATTATCCTTAGTTTAGGCTCTCAGGCTTTTCATGAGTTAATGATATGCAAATACATATTTAAAATTAATAAAAGCTAAAAGAGAAACCAACCATAATAAATGAAAGTCCCTGGGGGGGCATTTAGAACCTTAAAATTTGATATTAGAAATAAGAGGCAATACAAAAATAATATGAATGCAGCATCCAATCTAGAAAAAATGAAGTGAGCTAAATAATAGGCAAACAACATATCTTTAAAAGTTAGGTTAAGGTTTTAAATGAAGATCATTTGTATACTGCTGAACTGAAAAACAAAATACTCATAAAGAAGACCTTGTCAGAGGAAGATAATCACTGTCTTTATAGGGTTACCACTGGCCATATTTGTGCCGGTGCAACTGTCAAAGACAGCAGGGATGGTGGAAAAGAGATGGCAAACAACTGCAAGTCTGTCGACTATTTCCTTTCCACCTAGGACAAAGATGCAAATCAATCACTTTAACTGGACTTCATTATACACTTGATATTGGTCTTGGCTAGGTTCCTTATTTTAATAATTTACCGACAAAAACTGTCTTATTTGTAGCAAATATTATTTATTTTAAAGAATTTTATTTATTTATTTTAGAGGTAGAGCTACAAATAGAGGGAGAGAGAGAAAGGTCTTCCATCTACTCCCCAAAAGGCAGCAACTGCCAGACTGGCCCATCCATAGCTGGATAGGAAGAGGAGCCACTGTTTCAGGAACCAGTGTCCATTAAGGATGCTGGAACACCAGGTGGAGGCTTAACCTATTACACCACAGCACAGGTGCTGTAGCAAATATTTTAGCACTATGGAACTGATCCTAATTATTGCTTATTGAAAACCCCAGATTTTTGGGGGCCGGCACCGTGGCTCACTTGGTTAATCCTCTGCCTGCAGCACCAGCATGCCATATGGGTGCAAGGTTCTAGACCCTTTTGCTCCTCTTCCAGTCCAGCACTTTGCTGTGGCCCGGGAAGGCCAGTGGGAAGGCCTGGGGAGGAAGGTGGGCCCCGCACCTGCATGGGAGACCAGGTGGAAACACCTGGCTCCTGGCTTTGGATCGGCCCAGCGTGCCAGCCGTAGTGGCCATTTGGGGAGTGAACCAATGGAAGGAAGACCTTTCTCTCTGTCTCTCTCTCTCACTGTCTAAAACTCTACCTGTCAAAAAAAAAAAAAAAAAAAAAGAAACAGATGTTTGCATGCAATATGCCATTTCTTTCATTGAAAATGTACAGTCATTTCTTCTCCCATTAATCATGAGCTAGCCCTATATATTGATTTGCTAATAAAATTATGCCACAGAAAAGACAGGCTATGTAGAGAGGAACAGATGTTAAAGACATGATGTGCCAACAAAAATGCCATCGGGATGAGGACAATCATCTTGTGCACAGGCATTTATGTCTGACATACAACCAAAGTGTTCTTATCCTAACTTAGCACACAGATAAATGTATCCACATGAATAACCTTAGGTGATACCAGCTGGAGCAGAAGAAATAGCCAGTCTCTTAAACAGTAAGCCACATAATTGTTTTAGCTTATTAAGTCTTGGAGTTATTTGTCAGGAACAGCTTACTCATAAAGAAAGAAGTGATACGTGACCAAAGAATAGCAATAGCAAGAAAAAGAATTTTAAAACTATGAAATAAGCAGTGTAATTCTCCATAGGAGTGGTAAAGACAAATTGTGATTTAATTAAATGCTAAATTTATGAGCAAAAATGAACAAACACCATGAGGTGCTCAATTAGTTGGGCTTAAGAAATTTTAGACTTACATGATGGAGAATTACAGAACAGAATAACAGTGAGAGTATAATTAAGCTGTGTTATAAGGCACTTGCTCAAGAAACCCACACCTTTTAAGAGTTTGATGAATAAGCATGGCATTTGTGAAGGACGTGAGGGAAAATTAGAAGAATGATTACCAAAAAAATAAAGACTGTTTATGTCACTTGCAAACTGAAAATCAGAAGAAAAAAATGAAATGACCCACAAAAATGAAAGCTATGAATTCTTTTGAACAGAAAGAAATCTTAAAATTTAGGTACAAATTTGTTTCTGAACACAACGTAAATTATCCAAATTAAGCAAAAGAGGTCATCAAAATGAATTTGCAAAGATTAGTTACATATTGTTCATAAAAAAAAAAATTCCAGAGCAGCACACAAAGCTGGATACCAGTGAGAAGAAAGGAGTTACATTAGTGTAAAGTAGCTGAAAATTTCAAGTATTTATGCTCAATTTCCAGTTAACCTGAGTCATAACATTAGAACATGAAGTTAAGAAGATAATCTGCAAGTCTATGAAACTAAAATTTATAGAACTCCAGAGAGAATTTTTAATTATCCTGAAATATTTCAACTTATTTCTTACATGTTCATGACTTTATAAACACCATAAGAAACCTGATTTATGAAATAATTATAATATCTAGAGGCAAGTACTAATGATATTTACTATATGCAAGCACATATAAACATAAGATCTGAGCATATTTTAATTTACAAAAATGAGTTTAATGAATTGTAACATCAACAAAATGTAAGTTGAATGAAACCAAGAATTTTGTCTGCTTACTTAGTATCACATCCATACATAAGCAACTAGTTTCTACCTTATAGAAATTGTTCAATGAATATTTGTTAAAGCAAAATTTTCTTACTGAAATCAGTAGAATGAAAGGTCAATAAAAAATGAACAAAAAGTTAAAAATTAAATGTGGCTGGATTCTGATTAACCAGTTTCAGAGAATATCATCATTAACCTTTAAATCAAAACACTGAAAAATAAAAGATATTGAAAATATTTCTTACTGAAATGGAGATCAGCTAGTTAAGGAATAAGTAGAAGAAAATATTTCACCTTGAACATTAATGTGAGGCAAAACTGGCCGATGATGAACTAAGCATCAAAAATTAAGAAAATAGAGGCCAGTGCTGTGGCCAAGCAGGTAAAGCCACCGCCTGCATGCCAGCATCCCATATGGGCGCCGGTTCCAGACCTGACTGCTCAACTTCCAATCCAGCTCTCTGCTATGGCCTGGGAAGGCAGAGGAAGATGGCCCAAATGCTTGGGCCCCTGAACCTGCGTGGGAGACCTGGAAGAAGCTCCTGGCTCCTGGCTTCAGGTGGGCTCAGCTCCGGCCGTTGCAGCCAATTGGGGAGTGAACCAGGGTATGTAATACCTCTCTCTCTCTCTCTCTCTCTCTCTCTCTCTCTCTCTGCCTTTCCTTCTCTCTGTGTGTAACTCTGGCTTTAAATAAATAAATAAATATTTTAAAAGAAAATATTGGTAGGTGTTTAGTCCAATATTTGAAAATCCAGTGAAGGGGCCTGCATCCCACATTGCAGTACCTGAGCTTGATTGCCAACTCTGGTTTCTGACTCTGCTTCCTGCCAGTGCAGACGCTGGGAGGTAGCAGATAGTTGGTTCAGGTAGTTGAATCCCTCCCACTCACTGGGGAGACTTGGGTTGAGTTTCTGATGCCTGGCTTTGAGCAAACTCAGCACAGACAGGACTTCTGGGAGCTCTGGGAGCCTTCTGCATGTGTCTCTCTGTCTCTGTCTCTCTCTCATTCTTTTACTCTTTATCCTTTGAATAAAATTGCACATACAGAATACACAAATAGTTCTCAATTCAATAAGAAAACAAAAACTCAGAAAAACAATGAAAAATGTCTTTTAGTTTTGAAATTATTTATTTGAAACACATATAGTTCAAGAGACATATATATTTGTCCATCCTTGTGTATCCTTGTGTATGTATGTATATATATATGTATGTGTGTGTGTGTGTATGTATATATATATATATAGAGAGAGAGAGAGAGAGATTGTTCCCTTCACTGCTTTCCTACTTTCCTCCCCAAATGCCCACAACATCAGGGCTTGGCCAGGTCAAAGGAAGAATCCAGGAGCTCAGGGCTGCCATAGCGGTAAAGACTTCCCCTGCAGTGTCGGCATCCCAATATGGGAGCCAGTTCGAGTTCCAGCTGCTCCACTTCGAATCCAGCTCTCTGCTATGGCCTGGGAAAGCAGTAGAAGATGACCCAAGTCCTAGGCTCTTGTACCCACATAGGAAGACCCAGAGGAAGCTCCTGGCTCCCAGCTTGGGATCAGCACAGCTCTGGCTATTGTGGTCATTCAGGGGAGTGAACCAGTGGATGGAAGACCCCTCTCTCTCTGCCTTTCCTTCTCTCTCTGTGTAACTCTGACTTTCAAATAAATAAATAAATCAGAAAGAAAGAAAGAAAGAAAGAAAGAAAGAAAGAAAGAAAGAAAAGAAGGAAGGAAGGAAGAAAGGAAGAAAGGAAGGAAGGAAGGAAAAAGAAAAGAAAAGAAAAGAAAAGAAAAGAAAAGAAAAGAAAAGAAAAGAAAAGAAAAGAAAAGAAAAGAAAAGAAAAAAGAAAAGAAAAGAGAAAGAAAAAGAATCCGGGAGCTCAATCTGTGTCTCCCAGCGAGCTAGCAGGTACCTAACTACTTGAGATACCGATGCTGCTTCCCTGGGGGCCCATTAGCAGGAAGCTGAAATCAGAAGTGTAGCATGGACTGGATTCCAAAATTCCAGTATGGGATATAGATGTCCAAAGTGGCATCTTAATCACTTTCCCTAATGCTTGCCATAGGAAAAATATTTGATAGACATTTCCCCAGGAAGTATATAGTTGATGAAATAAGCACTTGAAAAATGCTGATCACCGTTAAGGTGTGCACCACAATATGATCCTAACATATAGCTATCTCAGTGTCTGAAATTTAAAATATTGAGCATTCCCAGTGTTGACAAGACTGTAGAAGAAATGAAACTCTCATACACTGCTCACGGGAATCCAAAATTGTTTACCTGTTTTGGACAAAAGTTTGCCAGCTCCTTAAAAAGCTAAGCACACACGTCCTATATGATTCAGATACTGTACACCTCCTAGGTGTTTACCCAAGTGCATATTTATACAATGCTCCTACACATATTTTATAGCAATTTTATTTAGAGTATTCCCCAGATGGAAACAATAATTTGAATGAATATACAAAGTTTTGTATGTGAAAACAATATTCACATGGAGGTGAACATTAACTGGTATGGCAGATACATGATTGACATAAGGATATTAACAGGAAGGGTCTATGCTGAATTATGTGGGCAGATCTTAAATGATGTCCCATGTATCCTCAATTAAAAATAGGAAAGGAATAAAAACAAGTCAACTAAAGTAGGAAATGTGTAATAAAATTTTGACACAAGGATACAATGGAATATACAGCAATCCAAATAGATGAACTTCAAAATAAATTAATAAAACCCTTATAATGTTTACATGTGCTATAAACAAATGCTTGAACTTTTAAAAGAAATAACAAAGCATGCATCTGTCAGCTAATGCCACAGTTTTGCTTTACAAGAAACTGTTCCAAACCTAAGTGGGTACAGTAGCATTTACTTGGATATCACAATTCTCAACAGTGATGGTCATTTGGCTAATGCAGTGTGGCCTTATTTGAGCAGCTATTCTTCTGACTGCATTGTCTGTACATGGTGACAAGTTAGATTGTCTAAACCGGCTGACAATCTCTGGTTATGAGATTCAGAGACTGAAGAATTAGCAACTCCCCATGCAGGTCCTCACTGTACATTATTAAAGTCCACAAGCTAAATCTCAACAGCACATTCAAGTCCCTTTCCTGCTTCTCTTTTTTGAAAAAAATTATTTAGTTATTCAAAAAAGTTACATAGAGAGGACATAAGGACATATCAAGACAGAAAGAGATCTTCCAACATCTGGTTTATTCCCCAAATGGTCGCAAAGGCTGGGGCTGGGCTAGGCTGAAGTCAGGAGCCAGGAGCTTCTTCCAAGTCTTCCGTGTGGGTTGCAGGGGCCCAGGTAATCACTAGCCGCATTAGCAGGGAGCTGCTTGAGAGGTGCTGCAGCTGGACGTTGCATTGGCGCCTGGATGGGATGCTGGCATCACAGGAGGTGGCTTTACCCACTACACCACAACGCCATCCCCATCTCTACTTCCTTCGAATTTATTAACATTCTGTTGTTCCAAGTAAGTCGCATGGGCAAGCTCAAAGTCAACGGACCAAAGAAGCATACTCCATGATAGATCTTTTGAGGATATAACTTGACAACCAATAATTCAATCTGGAAGAAGACTATAGCCAAGGAGACATCATTTTTGTAAATTTATAAAAAGAATAAATAAGCAGTAACTTGTTAAATAATAATTACACAGGTGATAAAATATCTTTTTACATTTTTGAAAGAAAAATGAAAAACAAATTCAGAATGATAGTTTTTTTTTTGTTTGTTTGTTTTTTGTTTTTGTTTTTTGACAGGCAGAGTGGACAGTGAGAGAGAGAGAGAAAGGTCTTCCTTTTGCCGTTGGTTCACCCTCCAATGGCCACCGCAGCCGGCGTGCTGTGGCCGGCGCACCGCACTGATCCGAAGCCGGGAGCCAGGTGCTTCTCCTGGTCTCCCATGGGGTGCAGGGCCCAAGCACTTGGGCCATCCTCCACTGCACTCCCTGGCCTGGAAGAGGGGCAACCAGGACAGAATCCGGCACCCCGACCAGGACTAGAACCTGGTGTGCCGGCTCAGCAAGGCGGAGGATTAGCCTATTGAGCCGCGGCGCTGGCCCCAGAATGATAGTTTTAACTCTACATGATTGAAATTAAAAACACATTGGTAATACACTATTTCCTTGAGTGATGGGTTTAAAGCATATGTTTTATTAGAATGCATTGGTCTCTTCCAACATGAACATATTACATGTAACACTAATGTTTATTAATATGTAATATTTTTTTTTATTTATTTTTTTGACAGGCAGAGTGGACAGTGAGAGAGAGAGACAGAGAGAAAGGTCTTCCTTTTGCCGTTGGTTCACCCTCCTATGGCCGCCGCGGCCGGGGCGCTGCGGCCAGCGCACCGCGCTGATCCGATGGCAGGAGCCAGGAGCCAGGTGCTTTTCCTGGTCTCCCATGGGGTGCAGGGCCCAAGCACCTGGGCCATCCTCCACTGCACTCCCGGGCCACAGCAGAGGGCTGGCCTGGAAGAGGGGCAACCGGGACAGATTCCGGCGCCCCGACCGGGACTAGAACCCGGTGTGCCGGCGCCGCTAGGTGGAGGATTAGCCTAGTGAGCCGCGGTGCCGGCCAATATGTAATATTAATACATAATTTTAACAGAACCAGAGCTTTGCAAACAGAAATGTGAATTCTGGCTCGATTTACTGTGTGGCACAGAGAAAGTTACTAACTTATATGAGTTTCTTTCTTTAATACATTTTTCATGATGGAGGCAATTATCAACCTAAGAGATGTGATAATTAATAGAGCTAATATACATGTATACATATTTATATATATATATTGCTCAGTATCAAGACAGAAACAATAAATTATAACTTCTCTTTGTTAGAGTATGTAATATATATTCTACCCCTTTACTCTTTTTAAAATATGTATATTTATTAAGCAATTTCATGCTATCTCCAGTATCAACAAAAAGTATTTATTTGATTCCAAGAGAATGGCAGCATGGCTTTCCATTCTCTCTGCAGTGTCAACTCTAGTGCACAACACACAACTCTAACGTACAAAAATTCTGTATGTGCCAATAAATAAAAGGGTATCCAAAAATTAAAACTTTAAGACCACAAAATAGGGAATTTACACAGCTGTGGTTTGTTGAAGTGCACCAGTGAAGCAGTAAATGGAAGAAATTGAAGACAACATGGTTTGATATTGAGGACAGAGTAATGGATTTGAGGTGGGAGCCGGAGTATAAAGCCCAGCTCCTCCACTTACTCCATGTGTGAATTTAGCTTTTAGCTGTTTAAATCTGCTTTTGTAAATGTAAAAAAGTTAAGAATAAGAACTTTCTCATAGAAAAACTGTAGCAGATAATACTTAAAATGATGCTGCAAAATACTTTCTGTTAGAAACAAGTTTTATTATAATTAGTCAATTAATATATTAGAAAGGCAGAGAGACACACAGAAGCTCTTGTCCACTATTTGACTCTCCAAATGCCTGCAGCAGCTGGGTAGGCTGATCCTGAAGCCAGGAGTCATGGATCGAATCCACGTTTGCAAGAAGAGTGACAGGAACACAACTCTCTGAGCCATCGCTGCTCCCTCTCAGGGCCTGCAGTGGCAGGAATTTGTACTTAGGAGCCAGAGCTGAGAATTGGACTCAGGCACTTCAATAGGGAATGTAGGCACCTTAACTGCCTGACTAAATGCCTGATCCTTTGCAATAAGATTATTCTGAGGCAGGTAGAATTCTGGGTGATCACACTCATACCTCTCTCCACAGCTGCTAAGACGCATGTGTAGACAGTCAAATTCACTGTTAATTTTATCTCAAAAAATGTTCTGGGCCGGCGCCGCGGCTCACTAGGCTAATCCTCCGCCTGCGGTGCCAGCACCCCAGGGTTCTAGTCCCAGTGGGGGCGCTGGATTCTGTCCCGGTTGCTCCTCTTCCAGTACAGCTCTCTGCCGCGGCCCGGGAAGTCAGTGGAGGTTGGCCCAAAAGCTTGGGCCCTGCACCCTCATGCAGTGCACCGGCTACAGTGGGCATTTGGGGGGTAAACCAACGGAAAGAAGGCCTTTCTCTCTGTTTCTCTAACTCTGCCTTTCAAAAAATTAAAAAAAAAAAATTAAAAAAATGTTCTGAGCATGATGATAATTTTAAGCACCTAAACCTTTCATCCCATGGTTTTAATTATGAGTATAATACAATAAAACATAAAATAATGTGATAATATATAAGTGTAAACCTATGCTTGAGTGGGCCCATGCATGGAAATGAGTTATATATCTGTGGTATTTATTTTATCCTTACACTCAAATTACTAATGAGGTTGAGAAAAATACTTGTTTCAGCCTGTCTCTGTTCTAACATAAACACAAAAAGTATATATTGAAAATCAAAATAAACAAAAACAAGATAATATCCTGAAGTTTCTGGCTCAACATTTTCTTCTGTTTTAAAAAAAAAAAAGTCTTTCTCTATTGAAAAAAAAAAAAAACAATTTGTCAACAATAGCAAAGGAGCTATTTGTACTTAGGAGTACAAACTTAGGAGCTCAAACAAAATAAATCGAAGAGGGTATCTCTTTCAGAGAATTGGAAACCACATTGGAATACGCACATCCTTGCTGTACAGCTTGTGCCCTTAAGCACTGAGTTACATGCCCTTCCATTTGGGAGAAGTAATTATATTGTGAAGGCTCTTCATACCTTTGTCTTAGATGAAGGGATTGATACTTATAGAGATTACAAAACAAGTATGTGATAGAGTTGGGGTCACATTCCAGCTTGCTAATAAAATCCAGCTCCCATTCCATAAGATAGTCTATGAATAGGTACAGTTTCTAAAATGTATAATGCCAAACCTAAACTATAAATCTGTGTATAAGAACTATTTCTTTTCATTAATGGAATATATAGCCTCTTGGTAGCTTTCTGGATTTGTGAAACAACTGAGCCATCTACTCTACAAACCATATTGCTAGCTCCAAGATTTCTCAATAATTTTCAGTGTGATGCCATGCACGGAATAAATTATTGGATCTAGTTAATCATTTCTGCTCCCAGCTTTCCTACTTTTCATTTAATGACTAAGAAAATAACTGCATACGTGCTTACATAGGTACTCATCAGTGTCACAGTATCAGTAATCTCAATGGTTCTGGTAACATGTTTAGTATTCGGGGATACCACTGAAGTTCACTTGAGAACATAACATGGAAAAGAAGAAGTACAGAACAGGAGGAAACAGAGCATGACAAATTGAAGCATTACAATGTGTGATACTTTTCACACTTAATAACCCAAACCTGTGCCAGTTGAAAAACTTGCTCTAACATTGCTCTTGAAATGTAAAGCAAATAAAATTCTGTCAGCATATATTTGTTTTTTTTTTTCATGTCAATCATTACAGAGATTAAAGTCCCGTTATCGTCTTAAGAGCCTGTGCTAAAATTCGCAGACTTTCATTTATTAATTTAATATTCACTCAAACAAAAGATATAGACTCTTGGTAAGGATCTTTGTCTTATTTCTAAGTTGCCATATCATTATTGATCCTCTAGTTTACAGAGAAACACATTAATTTCATCAAGACTTCACATAACAAATGATTAATGGATTAATTGTGAGAAGAAGAGTTAATTATTATTGCTTACATCGTATGCTTACAGAGAAATTTCAGCAAAGCATTCCACTGTTTGGGAGAGGGAGAGAGGAAGGAAAGTGTTAATTATAAAGACTGGAATGTGGCAAGAACAATGCAAACCTACTGGAGGAGACAGTGTATTACAGTAGAAAGATCACATAGCTTGAGATTCAACAGATTTCTAATCAATTCTCAAGTCTGACACTTGTTAGCTCTGAACTTGGGCATATTATTCATGCCTTGTGAAGCTCCATTTTCACATTTATAAAATGTGATAAGTGATGACAATCTCTTGAGAATTTTGTAACGATTAAATGAGAAATTCTGTGTAAATCCCTTTTCTCAGAGCTGAGCACATAGTAGGTAAATTAATTAGAGTTCAATCTAAGTTCTTGTGATAAATACCTTAAAAAACACAGTGCCTCAAATGGCTGACTATGACTTTCTGTGTCATATGGCCGTCTGATTTGCACATTTCCTGGAGAGATAGACAACTGTGTTCAGAATGTGAATCAGGGACACACACAGCTTCCTTTTATCTTGTTCCTTCACTACCAGCTCAAGAGTCATGTTATCTGCATGTTCTAAGCCAACTCTCACAGTGTCCATCAGGATTGTACAAGAAACATAGGATAGAATCCATTGACACATTTTAAATGTAGTTGCTAAGGAATCAGGCTTCAGGTTCAAGGAAACCAAAAAGGTTTGATGATGCATGCAAGACACTTTGATACTGCAAGTCTTCAGAGTGATGGCCTTCTCTGAACAGCCATTCTTCTGTCTTTGCATTGACTGGGCATGGCTGCAATTTGGAAATCCAGTTTGCCAATCATATATGGTTCTGGGATCCAGACTGCAAAGATAGCAGCTACCTGAGCCAGCACACTTCTGTCCTACAATGGATGGAACCAGGGAAAAGAATACATGACCTGGTTCTCTTCCTACCCTCTGACTACTCACTAATGTCTTCTAGTGGTTGATGCAGGATAAGGGAGTCATGGAGTGTTGTTCTTAAGGTCAGGTTCCCAGAGTACAGAGAGACAAAGACAAAAAATACCAGATACAATTCATTAATTTTATGCATAACATCATTTTTGTTATTTGTCCTGAGGAAAAAGTATGTCCACAAAATGGATAACATACTGAATCCCAGCAGCTGTTGTACCAATACCATCAAAGACCAATACCAACTTGATCATATTCTGATGGGACAACTAACTTCGGCTACTACCAGAGCTCATCTCTACGTACTTTGGCTGCATGTGATTCTTTGCATGATTACGTGATACAGAATTTTATTCCTCCAATATCTATCGGTCATGTCTTAATACCTTTGTCATACCACCCCTCCCATCCTTGAAAATTAATACTATTGGGGCCAGCACCGCAGCTCACTAGGCTAATCCTCCGCCTTGCGGCGCAGGCACACCAGGTTCTAGTCCCGGTCAGGGCGCCTGATTCTGTCCCGGTTGCCCCTCTTCCAGGCCAGCTCTCTGCTATGGCCTGGGAGTGCAGTAGAGGATGGCCCAAGTCCTTGGGCCCTGCACCCCATGGGAGACTAGGGTAAGTACTTGACTCCTGCCATCTGATCAGCGCGGTGTGCCGGCTGCAGCGCGCCAGCCACGGCGGCCATTGGAGGGTAAACCAACGGCAAAGGAAGACCTTTCTCTCTGTCTCTCTCTCTCACTGTCCACTCTGCCTGTCAAAAAAAAAATAAGACTATTGGACAAGAAAGGACCAAGTGCAGATCTGGCTAATATGCTGTTTTCCATGTAGTTCTACTTGCACCCGTCTTCCACTCAATGATTAGGATCAGACACTCTGGCCAACTCTTCTTGTACATAGAAGACTGATAAATATAGACTCAGTTTTTAAAAGTACTTATTATGAGCCAATACTTAGAGTGTAACAGTCAATAGAACAAAGACCCTCTGCTCAAGGAGGCTGTTTTTTGGTTGGAATAAAAGTGAAAGGGCACTTGGTTTCATTTAGGTGATGTAACACTATTTTAGGCTGTAGTCTATAAAGTTCTGCATGAGAAAAACATTTGAATGTAGACACAGAGAAATCACAATGATCTTCAAAATACTATTCAAAGATGTACTCCGTGTACTTAGAAATAGGAAAATGCCTGGTTCAGATAGCCAAGCAAAGTCTAGAAGGATTTAGGATGACTGCAGTGTTTCAAGACTAACAATGAGTAGATACAGGCCAAGAAATCAATTACTTGTTCGAAATGTCAAATCTGTAATTCAATTATACCTGTCCAAAAACATTTAATGTCTCACTAGAAATGAGTCTGAAATTCAAAGAACTAAAGGGTTTTGAAGACCCAAGTTTGAGAATCTTCAGTGCACGGATGTCATTTAAACCACAGCAAACACTGAATGGAATCACTGTTGGGAGCACTGGGTGTAGACTATGTAGCACCTTAACACTAATAATATTGAGAACTCTATATCATAAGTATCTCTGACTAGGAAACACACACCACAATATGAGCATGTGTGAATATGCATGTGTGTGTGTGTGTGAGAGAGAGAGAGAGAGAGAGAGAAGAAGAAGAAGAAGAAGAAGAAGAAGAAGAAGAAGAAGAAGAAGAAGAAGAAGAAGGGGGATTGCCTGCTTCCCCTTATCTCTGCTGTCTTCTTGATCAAAGAATATTTTGTTTTGGAAATAACTCAGTGTTAGACTGTCTCCTTCCTCAAACTTAGACCCTGTTAAGAAACTTATAAAGTTTACCTAGGGATTGGGAGGGGAGGGATAAAAGAGATGTAAATCATGCAAAATTCTTTTATTTTTAAGTTGTTTATTTCATTTGAAAGGCAGAGTTAGAGAGAGACAGGGAGGGAGAGACAGAGAGGTAAGTCATCCATCCACTGGTTCACTTCACAAAAGGCCACATGGCTGGAGCTGGGCCAGTCTAAAGAGCAGGGGCCAGGAGCTTCTTTGACATCCCCCACCTGGGTTCAGCATCCCAAGCACTTGGGCCATCCTCAGCTGCTCTCCCAGGCACATTGGCAGAGAGCTGGATCAGAAATGGAGCAGCTGGACTCAAACCAGCACCCATATGTGATGCTAGCATCATAGGCAGTGGCTTTACCTGCTATGCCTCAGTGCCAGTCCTTATCAAGCATCATTCTAAACTACTACATGTCATTCCTTTCAATGTAAATTCAATAATTAAAGGTGATGTTTTTGTTAACAAATATCCCTAAAATGCCAAAAATGCATAGGAATTCAGTAAGTTTTTGTATTAGTGTTAACTCTTTGATAAACGTGTTTTTTGCTGTTTTTTAGTGAACCCTTTCTGAGATGAGTTGCAGTGAGGAAAGGTGGAAAGTGACTGGATACAAGAGGTCTACCAGTTAGATACCTAGAAATTATGGAGCAGCTTTCAACATACTCAATTGACTGGACGGGGCACTGCGCAGATTAGAGCAGCACGAAAGATCTGGAGAGTAGGTGGATATAAATATAATGGGAAGAAGTATGAGTGTGGCTCAGAAGGTGTGCAGCAGGCTGAATTCTGAATTCTGCAGAACCAGAACATCTTTTCTGCTGTCTCTTTCATTCCATTCTCCTATTCTCAAGACACAGGATAATTGTGGGCTAGCTTCTCAAGTTACTTTGTATTTCTAGGAAAATACTTCCTATGATCTAAAAATAAGATTATAGACTTTAAAGTAATCTATTTAAAAAAAAATCAGAGGAACAAGTATTCAGTTGGCACACTTTTAACATAAAAAGAAATTAACCTGAATCTAAATATTTTTCTTTATTCGAGGATTAGGAAATTTGAAGATGGGTCAGTTCCTTTATTCTAAGAAATTAGTGAAGCAGAGCAAGGGAAAGTCAGTGTGATTAAGGAAATGCTTTTATGAAATAGTATAACAGTTACCAGGATAACTGATATCTGCCCCCTTTGCTTAAATGTTATCTAAAAATATAAAAACCTAAATGGAATAAGCCATTATTGAAATAAGCAGAGTGTTATGATAGTCATTTTTCTAGCTAGCATAATATTTAAGATTTAAATAGTTAGGGCTGGCGCCACGGCTCAATAGGCTAATCCTCTGCCTGCAGTGCCGGCACCCCGGGTTCTAGTCCCAGTCGGGGCACCGGATTCTGTCCCGGATGCTCCTCTTCCAGGCCAGCTCTCTGTTGTGGCCCAGGAGTGCAGTGGAGGATGGCCCAAGTGCTTGGGCCCTGCACCTGCATGGGAGACAAGGAGAAGTACCTGGCTCCTGGCTTCGGATCAGCGTGGTGTGCCGGCCGCAGTGTGCTGGCCGCAGCGGCCATTGAGGGGTGAACCAACGGAAAAGGAAGACCTTTCTCTCTGTCTCTCTCTCTCTCACTGTCCACCGTGTCTGTCAAAAATAAAAAAAATAAAAAAGATTTAAATAGTTAGACATGAATAGTTTTTCTATGAAAAATACCAGAAAGAGTATTATCAATGCATTTGTCTCTCAAACTTTCTGATGAAAGAAAAAGTGGTAGCTTTCACTAAAATATAATACTGTCAGTAACTGGCCATGATTCACTTATTTTGCTTTAAATCATTTGTGTTTTAATGATGGATGAATTGTTTCTCCTGACAGATATGATTTGCTAAGTCATATTTATGTACCAAGTAGGTGAAATGGCTCAAGATATGTTGCTGGGGTGAGTTCATGTCTTCTCATGCTCTATTTTAGTTTACATTTTCCAAAAGAAATGATGTTCATGTTTTTGAATAAAGTTTTGTGATTTCACTGATTTGGATAACATAACTGACATCAGCTTAAATTCTTTGGTGCTCAGTGATTTTTATATTCCATATTTTTGTTTTACAATAGTGTGAATTAATTCAATTTGTAAGGTGCTGTAATGGAACAAAGGTAATTATGAAGGATGTGTCAGCCTCTGTTAAAATAGTACTAGTTTAATTTTCCTCTTGGAAAATATTTCTCACTGTAATTGTGGTGAAGGAAATATATTTTTATAAATCTCTTTTTGTTAGTAAAATATATAATGAGCTTATTGCTACACAGTAATATGCAAATAACAGGTAAAAACATGCACAATATATTTCTAACCTACCTTATATGCAATGAAGGGAAATTGAAAAGCCATAGACCAATCTCACTGGAAATATAAGATGTGAAAAATATATACTCATACCTGTCATTACATGTCAAAACATATAGCTGACTGCAACAGTATTAGGTAGAAATAAATTATAGTTTAAGTCTTTGAAGAAGCATGGGAAGTGTTTAATGAAGAATCCTTAGAAAAATCACTGCTCAAAAGTTTAACTTCAGGTGTGTGGTCTTCTTATTTAATAAAATAATTAATTGATTTTTATTGTTTGAAAGGCAGAGATACTGAGACAGATGGAGGTATTTCCTCCACTGATTCACTCTTCAAATGCCCACAAAACTGGTTTGACCTTTGCTGACGACAGGATCCTGGAACTCAGTCTGGGTTTCCCACAGGAGCCAGAGGGAATCAAGTACTTGAACCATTACAGTTGCATCTCATGGTGCATATTAACAAGGAGCTATAATTGGAAGTGGACCTGAGACTTGAACCCAAACCCTGCTACATGGAATGCAATATCTGGTCCTTTAAAAAACTCATCTTCAATCATTTTACAATATACAGGAAAGCATATAAATACATTTTCCTCTGACTACTGTCAAATGCCATTTGTTAAAGCATGTTTGTGGTCTTGAATTAAAAATTACCAAAGCAAGCTAAAAGAAAAGAAAAAAAAAAGTAAAGCATGCCTTTTTTTTCTTTAAGATTCATTTTATTTATTTGAAAAGCAAAATTACATAGAGATAAAGAGAGAAGGAGAGAGAGAGAGAGGATGAGAAAGAGCACTTTCATCCACTGATTCACTCACCAAAATGTCCACAACAGCCTGGTCTGGACCAGGGCAAAGCCAGGAGCCTGGAATTCTATCTGGATCTCCCACATGGGTGACAAGGGTCTAAGCACTTGGGTCATCTTCCAACGCTTTCCCAGGTACATATAGGCGCCCATATGGGATACTGGAACAGCAAGCGCAGCTTAACGGGACATTGAAATATGTGAAAATAAAATGTTGGGTACTCATTTATGATATAATAAACATATTCCTTTGTGATTGGTACTTGTAGTATTATTTTCTAATTTGATCATATTGAACTAGTACATCTCCTATACATTGTGAGGTTTCAGGGAAAACCTTTCATTTGTCCCTAGGCTTCCTTGGAGTGATTTTTGCAGAGATTATTGTTTTCTTACCACCACCCTTACTGGAGTGCCAGAAGAAATTGACTCTGAATGCAAGTATCTACTATAAAAACCCAAAATTTCCCTTGTACTCTTCCAAAGTTCTGACTTTGAAGGGATGTTGTGATAAGAAACATACAAAATCCAACCACGTTCTCCAATGCAACATGAATAGACATAAAAATTTTATTTTACACTGAATGCATTATCTTTCTAGCTCTCTATTGTTATATAACAAATTACTAAGATTTAGAGTCCTATGGTAAAACTTCTTACCTTTGAATCTATAGTTTGGGCAGGACTCAGGGAAGGTCACTCATCTCCACTGCACAAAGCACAAAGTAGACAAATTAACTGGACCTAGAAGATCCGCTCTCAAAATGGTATAAAACTGATCATTTGGTGGTAATTTTCTGTGTATTGTGAACTTACTTGTGATTGTTGTGTCAATTCTGCATGTAGACTCCTCCATGGGATCTCTCATGGTGTGATACTTCGTATTCCTCAAAGCATAGTGGCTAGCTTCCAACATCAGGTGTCACTAGAGATAGAAGCCACCTGTTTCCCAAGGCCTGGGCCTAGGAACCAGCCGTGCATACCTTCCACTATGTTCTGTTAGTCCACTAGTCCTAGAAGTCCATCCAGATCTGATTGGAGGAGATGTGAATCTCTTACTCTCCATACATAGGCACATTTGTAGCCTTCTTTAACCTACTACCCTTCTCAACTGAGGGGTGATAAAAGAAGAATTCATTATTAGCTCTGCGACAGTATCATCATCCACCATTAATCTTGCTATATTTGTAATTAAAAATTTGGTCAATAATAAGTTTAAGGTTTGTTTCTTTATATAAATGATGAAACTAGGATACAAAATGACTTTTGTTCAATTTTCTCAATGAGTCCACTGTTCAAAAATAATAAATTTAGATTGTTTTATAGAATATCTTAGAAATGAATTAAAGTACATGTTTGTTTAATGCAGCTTCCAAAACAATAAACACGTATACTGAACTCCTACCATCCATTTTATGGTGAGCTTATGGCCAAATAATATATCTGAACTCAAGAAACTCGCAATACGGGTGAATAACGCATGTAAACAGCCACCACTTGAACTAGAAAAATATAACTCCTAAACTCAGCTGCATCAACGTGCTTGGTACTATTGCACTCTGTGTTTTTAAGTAGAACATGTTAGACTTTCTTCTTACACTTTTCATGAGCATGTTGGAGCTCTTCAAAAACACACGTTGATGACTTTTTCTCTTCCCATTCCACATTTTTCTGATTTGAAAATCTCATTCATGATACTAATGCACAAATCAATGATTCAAATTCTTATTTCTAGCCCTGACACCTCATCTTAGCTTTAGATAACATCTGGCTATTGCCTATTTAGGATTTCAATGTATAAGTCTTAGACCTATCTCAAATCCAAAATTTTCCCAGCAATTCACTGCTTACTCCCAAACCTGTTCTTCCTGCAATGTCTTTCCTGTCATAACTTTAGAGGAACTGCATAGTCCAGAAACAGGACTCATCCTTGGCAATTCTACATCCTCACTCTACATGCTATATGTGTTTCCTTCAAATAGCACACAGTAAACCTCTTGACGGCAAAGATTTTGTCATTTTTTTCATCACATCACCAGTGCCTTGGCACAGAGCTGGTGTTCAGGAAATTTCACTAAATGAAAAAGTTAGCTCTAATTCTGTCTTTTTCATGGCGACATTTTAAATAAATTCATAAAAGAAAATGGAATTCTGAAGTGCATATGGCAAGAAACCTGGGAAAACATGTTTTCTTAAGTATGATCATTTATAGAGCTGAATCAGAGTGCATTAAGAATTGTTGAGGACTGAGAGAAAATTTGTGGAAAGAGTTACATCTGGTAGAGAGTGGATAGTTTTAGGATTCCTTAGGGACTGTGCAGGCTTCTTCCCAAAGCAAGCACTAAATTTAGGATGTCTCTGAAATCACACCACAAAAGTAGTGAGATTTTATAGTTCAGTCACCAACAGAGAGAAATGGCAAAATAATACCAAAAAATTTCTTACACATTGTAAATCGTGTAGCAGGTGTAATATTTTCTGTTTTCTCTCATATTGAAACAGCTGAAGGAATTTCCTCAGAGACAGAAAACACAGATGCCATTTAAGCTTTATTGCTGATGGCACAGGTACCGTTGTTGCCCCTTTTCCTGTTTATCAAGTTTTAAGTAACCTCTTAATGTTTTTATCCCTTCCTGTCAGGGAACCATTTTTCTAGTCTCTAGATACATTTTTTAAATCCTTAAAAAATGGGCTTAAAATCCTTTAAAAATTGGGCTCTGTCAGTCTTGTCTCACCTGTACACAGCTCCAGCAGGTTTTACTGATTCCCCTACTTGAGAACTAATCTTCTATTCACTTTGCTATTTCGAAAGGTAAATTGTCAGGTTCTTACGAATGAATATTGTGTTGTGCATATCCCTTTATTTCCAGGGGTTAACGCAGATGTAGACACAGGCTTACTGAAGATGAGTGCAGTATCCACATAAATATTATGAAGCAAAAACAGAAAGCACTACTCTGAAGGGGAAATAACAGCAACGGAGGATCCCAGTATAACAGAAGAGCAATGGGGGCCAACAGTGTGGTGCAGCAAGTCCACTCCTGCTCCCAGTGCAGGATGCCTCTATCACAACTCTGGTTCCAGTCCCAGCTGCTTCACCTCTGATCCAGGTTCCTGCGAACGCACCAGGGAAGATAGCCGACATGGCTCAATGCCATGCTGCCCACGAGGGAGACCTGGATGGAGTTCCTGGGCTCTGTTTATGGCCAGGCCCACATGTGGCTGTTGCAGCCCCTTGGGAGTGGGTCGGGGATGGAAGATATCACCGTCTTCTTCTCTCTCTCTCTCTCTCTCTCTCTCTCTTCTCTGTCACTCTGCCTTAAATAAAAACTTAAGAGAAAGAGCAATCAATGGGAAAACCGCAGAGTTACAAAGCTCAAAATTCATGATAGTACAAAGGACCCTTTTTACTCTAATTTTAAGAAATTTAGCTTATTAGATATATATTCAGTTACTTTATGAGATTGCTTTTGACAATTTGGACAAATTTGGACAAATTAGACAAATTGGACATTTTGGACCAAACCTGCTTGAAGAAATGTATTACGCAAAAAGAATCAGTATTCAAATACGCATGCAGGGTTCAAATACAACCAAAAATTTATAAACAATATACATCCTTTCTTCCCAGCGATTTTCAAGGGCTGGAGGCCCAAAGTTTGAAAATGCAGCCGGCGCCACGGCTCACTAGGCTAATCCTCCGCCTTGCGGCGCCAGCACACCGGGTTCTAGTCCCGGTCGGGGCACCGGATTCTGTCCCGGTTGCCCCTCTTCCAGGCCAGCTCTCTGCTGTGGCCAGGGAGTGCAGTGGAGGATGGTCCAAGTGCTTGGGCCCTGCACCCCATGGGAGACCAGGATAAGTACCTGCCTCCTGCCATTGGATCAGCGCGGTGCGCCGGCCACAGCGTGCCGGCCGCGGCGGCCATTGGAGGGTGAACCAACGGCAAAGGAAGACCTTTCTCTCTGTCTCTCTCTCTCACTGTCCACTCTCCCTGTCAAAAAAAAATTTTAAAAAATGCAGTAAATTGCTCCAGGGACACATCTGTGGGCTCCGTGTGCTGTGTGCACGTGTGAGTGCCTTGGCACAGCACTGCTTAGCTCTGCCGTGGGGCGGCTCCTTGGCTCTCCGTGAGGACGGAGATCATAGAAATAAAGTGATTATCTCAAGGTCATTGAATGTTCTGGGCCTGGGATTGCGTGGAATCTCTGAGTGTGACAAACCAATAAGATTCATTTAAAGGGATTTCTTGACTCACTTAATCATTTAAGTGAATATCAGGTAAATTATTTAGGTAAATAATGTTAAGCCATGATGTTTTGAATGAGTACAACGTATTTTAGAGAGAGGAAAACATTTGCTTAATATCTGATTCATGAAAATTAAATATTTTTTCTTTTACCATCAAAATAATCCTTTTTAAAACAAATCTACTATGACTACTAATATCTGTCTTACTGAATTTGAAAAATTGGCTTATAACATGGAAAAGACTTCATGAACTTATGATATAGCACAAGTATTATTAATAAAATATTATAACATAATTTTGAAATCATTGTTAGATACATATTTCCTTTTTTCACATATAATTATCAATGTAAAAAAATAAAATACTTAAGAGGCTTTTTTATTTCCTTCTTATTTAACATTGGATTTTTTTCCCATTTTTAGCCTAAACTTATAATTTAACAAATTTAATGTCTAGCAATTTAGAAGTTCACAGACTGACTTTTTGAATAGTTGAACACTATTGAAGGGTTAAAAGAAATAAACACAAGATGCAAAATGAGAAAAAAATGTAACTAGTCAAGTTGTAGCATGTGCTGTTTGGGGCAGAACACTTAGACATATGAGCTGCAGTCATGCACAGCTCCTGATAGGTTGTTTATATTTCAATTCAGATCTAGGATACAACAGCATAACCAAAATCATTTGAAAATGTAGCTCCAATATTCCTCACTACTGCAAGCAACGCTTCAGAAGGTTTTTCACAGAAGTGAAAGTGTTTCCAACAAAACATAGCTGTTATTATAAAAGTGATTGCTAGCAATGTAAGAGCCTCAGATGATAGTAATTCATTACAAATCAGTTAACAAAAATTACAACAGTCTAGAAGCACAGGTAAAGAGCCAAATTATTCAGATTTAGAAAAGCGAAGGCCTTTCAACCCCCAAGTTCATATCTGTCTTCCACTCTGCCCTTGACATACTTTGTATTGAATATCAGCAACACTAATTAAAAATAGGCTGCATTTGAGGCAAATATTTACCAGAAGAATTTTGCAGGAACTAAACAAGTAGAAAATTGAACATAAAAATTTTATAATTACTTCATAATTTAAGAGTGTAACCAAGAATAAAAAAAGTAAAAAAATAAGAAATCTTTTAAGTAAGAAAATTTATTAATTTTAAGCTTTTAAAATTTCAGAGTAGTTTTATATTTAGAAAGCAAAAATTGTGTAGTGCAGAGTTCCCACATACTCCCACGCCCATCTTCCCCTATTATTGACCTCTCATATTAGTGTGATGCAGTTTTCAAAATTAGAGAGCCACCACACTAGCAATCACTTATTACTAACACAAATGTCTGAGTATTGTCTGAATTTCTGAGGTTTGTTTGCCTCATGCTAAAAGTGGTCAGGTTCGAAATTTTTTTGTTAATTCAAAGTCCAAACAAAATATAGTGTTAGTAAATAGCAAATAAATAAACAAATAGTAATCAATGGTTTTATATCTTGCTATTTAATTTTAGATCATGTAATGAAATATTTGACAAAATTTTAACCATCAAAAGCATCTTAGCATATCTGTAATTAGTCTTCTAGTCCAATAGTTGAAGTTACTAAAGGCATGATCCCTGAGTTCAAATTCTGGCTTCAACCAGGATTTCCAGTGTGTAATAATTTTAAAAATCTGTTGATCTCTCAGTGCTGCAGTTTATCAAAATGCAAAACACACTTTTTAGTAATTAGAAAGTATTGAAATATATAAAAATATAAAACAATGAGTAGAAAATACTTATCACGGTGTAGATATTTATTATTGTTGTGCACATCTTAGTCTTCTTGGCTACTATAATAAACTATGAACTTTTGACTTATGAACAACAAACATGCGTTTCTCAGAGTTCTGCATGCTGGGAAGTCCAAGGTCAAGTCACTTGCAGATTCCATGTTTGACTTGGTTTTTCCTGTTGTGTCCTCACAGACCCGTCGATCATGCCAGTCTATCATAGCAATAGGAAAAAACACACTCAATCCCTACCAATAAACTGACTGCAGTGTGAATACAGAACATACTCAGATTATAAGAGAGAGAGGCACACTTACAATTTGAGTGTAAAATTTTGCGTATGTAAATTATAAGGAAACTAGCTGGAAACATGTACAGATGGTCCTTGGTTTGTAGTGAGATTCTATTCTGATAAATGTGTTCTAAATTGAAAATATCATTTAGCCAAAAATGCTTTTAATACACCTAAACTATTGAGCAGTTTAGCTTAGTCTATCTCACCCTGCCTTGAACATGCTCAGAACACTTATATTAGCCTAGATTTGGGCAAAATCTAACACACAGCTCATTTTATAATGAAGTATGGGACATCTTGTCTAATTTATGGAACACTAATGAGAGTGAAGAACAGCATGGCGCTTTCACTTTTTTACACTGTTGAAAAATTACAGATCAAATCATTGAAAGTCGGAAAATGCTTGTATGCATGATTTTTGCCATTATGTGATTCAATTAAGAGTAATAAATCCTTCTTACAATTAATATGACTATATTATAATCTCTTTACTCAGTATGGCCAACAGATTTGTTGTATTTTCCTTTCCTATATCTTTAGTTCATTGATATGGTTCTGTAATGCTGTAACAAATGAGGGATCCTTAGATGATAGGTTACTTGAAATGTTGATGTGGCAAAGCGGGTTAAGTCTCTACCTGTGACTCAGACATCACATATTTAAGTGCTGGTTCCAGTCTCTTGGCTGCTTAGCTTCTAATCCAGCTTCCTGCTGATGCACCTGGGAAAACAGCCAATGATGACCCAATTACATGGTCCCTGACATCCATGTGAAAGACATGGATGGAATTGCTGGCTCCTGACTTCATACTTGTTTAGACTATCTTGATAGAGTGAATACCTTTAGCAATTTTAGAACAAAACTAAAAGACAGAAAGAGCCAGGGATCCTCTCTGTCCAAATTCAAAATAAGGCACAATAAAAAATAATAATTATAATTAAGAGAAACAAGTTTTCATTTTGAAATCACAAATTCACAATGACAAAATTCAAGCTGGAATGAAAAACAAGGTTTTGCCTTTAAGCAGATGTGTTTATTTTTATTTTTGTATCCACCCTCTTTGGGAAAATAGAGGAAAGAAGATACGGAATACTGTGATTAAACTCAATTGTCCTGAATTAAAAGACAGAGTAGAGGAATATCAAGCATCTCAAGTTATTACCACAAAGCTCTTAACTAATTAATTGATTGCTGTGGATGTACATAAGGCGAAAACATAGATCTTACTCCTCATCTCTCAGTAGATGTAAGATGACAGTAACACATACATAGATGGGACAGCAAGCTCGGCTGGCTCCCTGGGACTGTAGCCACACTGCTGCTTCCATTTGGGTTACCCTGGGAGAAAGTATATCTATAAAACTAAATGAATGACTCTGTCCCTGGCTATGGGCATATCTCCAAAAATAGTTGAGACATCAATTTGTGATACTATAAAATAACAGTAATGATAAAGGTACAGAGTTATATTAATACTCATAATCTGAAGAAATGCACTGATAGCAAAGAAAATAATGAATTTGTAGTTATCTTAAACAAATGTTAACCACTGTTCATACATCTGGGAAAATTCATATATTAGCTATATATTTTTGCTTTACTACTTACAGAATTTGTACTTGAATTTTAGAAGAGTACTACTTACATAACTCTGTACAATGTGTTAACTAGTAATCAAACAATATATAGATAAGTTTCCTTTTTTTGCACAAACTGAATAAACATCTATTTAATAACATGAAATTTTTATATAATCTAGTAACCCTGAGAACAAATTAATAATTCATTATATGAGTGGCTTAGCATCTTCCTGTTTCTTTTTAAACATTATATAGAAAAGATTAAGCCATATAAATAATTTTGAGTTGGGAATAATAATAACCTCGCAACCTTGTGTTAATATGGTCTAACAAGTTTTCATTGGTCATGTTAATTTATGATACAAAGAGGATATTTCTTGATAGAAATTGCTAATCAAATAACAGCTACTTTGAAAAAATAAAATTCATATTGGAAAGTTAAATTCTGAATTATTTGGTTTTTTAAATACTCTTTGTCTTGAAAGAACAAAATTGAGAGACTCATATTAAAAAGAATGTACTATGTAACACCGAGAAATAAAAATTGGCTGGATTTAGTCAGTGCTTTGGTTCACATCTCATAATCATGTTTTACATTTGAGAAAAGAGAAAAGAGTTGACATGATCCTTCAGATTTTATGACTTAATTATTAGTAACATGATAATAGGGATAAAATTATTAATATGTGCCTTCTCCCTTTGAGTATGCTACATGAGTCTAACAATTCTGAAAGGAAGTCTTCTGCTTTAATATGACCTTTACCATAGCTTCTAAAAATTCTAATATTTAAGAGTAATCTAGCAGATAATGGTTATAGTGCCCCAAGACATTCACTGTGCTCTGTGCTTATAAAGTATGATAAAAAGGCAAAAAAAAAAAGAGTAAGTCTTTGTGATAACTATTTCTAAAGTTTTTGCAGAAGATGAATATCATTTATAGCACCTGGAGAATCAGTTCACCTTCTTAACGTATCATGGCTTGTAGGTGGCATATGCATGGCACCTCACCCTGGGATGTCTCGTGCCTGGTAGGCAGCGTTCTTTCATTCTGCAAGGGGACTTCTTCTTCATGAAGGAGGGTACACTGAAAAGCAGTTTGAATTTATTTGTCCAGTAGTTTCACATCTACTTCAGTTAGGGTATATTTAGTTGCAACCCACAACTAGGCTCCTTTTGAAGAGAAGCAATTGGTATTCCACACAGACATCAGCTGGGCACGAGACCCAGCTACCAGACTCAGCTCCAACACATATCAAGGCACAAGTTTTGGTAAATAAACAATGACACTCAGTTTTGCCTCTTGGAAGTTATTGCAATACTGGATCATTGGTGTTCAATCTCTTGACATTGGGGGGAGATGCTGGTCTTTGAACTGATTTTTAAAAAATTAATTAATAGGGGAGAGAAATAGAGTTTCATCTCAAGTGCCCACCACAGCACCCCCATCCACACCCAGGAGCTGGGGACTGCATCCAGGTCTCCCCTGGAGGTGGCAGAAATCCAATTACCTGGCCATCACCACTGCCTCTCAGGATCTGCTTGTTAGACAGCTGGAATCAGTGACCACAACCTGGGATCTAAGGTTGGGCCTCTGTGATGGAAGGCAGGCATTTTAACCAGCCTCTTAACTGCTAAGCCAAACATCTACCAGATCTGATTTTTATATTGGAATTTGCCCAAAGGTTTCTGAAGCTTTCACAAACTGGTGAAAATAACCGAACAAAATGGTATTTCAGGTTTCTTCTGGCTCTCATCATCTGTGAAATGCATTTCCAGTCTCATTACAGTCGTTTCAAGGTACTGAGAAGCCTCAGTCTGAATTCCGCTTACTGTGTCTTTAGGGCAAGATGTTCTATTGTTTTTAGTGAAAGCTTCCAGGGAAGGTCTTCCAAAGCAGACCTGCTGTGACTTATTATACAATGAATAGTCATATGAGAGTTGAATACATGAAATACTGCTCATTTTTAAAATTTAATTTTAAATAAAAGGATGTATTTCTCCATATGTCCTGTAATTACCCTCAAAGAAAACATGTTAGAACATATGTCACTTCAATTCTCCACTTCTGTTAGTCTTCAAAATTCCTCCAGTCTTCAAAATTCCTCCAGAATTGCTTTGTTTTACAGCAAAGAATTTTTACCCCTAAAATATTCCATCAGAAAAATCAACCTAAAACATGAGAACAGTTTAAACTTTTGTTACAACTAAATATAAAATCACAAATCTGAAAGCATTTATGTGTCTAGAGTACCAGGAGAAGCACCTGGCTCCTGCCATCTGATCAGTGCGGTGCGCCGGCCGCAGCGTGCTGGCCGCGGCAGCCATTGGAGGGTGATCTCTCTCTCTCACTGTCCACTCTGTCAAAAAAAAAAAAAAGAAAGAAAGAAAGAAAATATGTTACATGAAATCCACATTTCTTTGTGAGACTACTATAATATTTTCCTACAGTGACACTTAATACATATCATTGTTGCAATATAGGTTATTTGACTTAACAGGTGTGTCTGAGCAAAATCAAGCATATCTTCAGATATGGAAACTTACCTGGAGTTTGCTTAAAAAACTGAAAATTGAAAAAAAAGATGAAATTATAGAGGCACGTTAATAAGTGTTGAAATTTTTTTAGAAATCTTTTATTAAATAAATGCAAATTTCATAGGTACAGCTTTAGGAATATAGTGGTTCTTTCCCCTTACCTGCCCTCCCATCCCAACTTCTGCTCCACCTCCTACTCCCTCTCCTATCCCATTCTTCATTAAAATTCATTTTAATCATCTTTATATACAGAAGACCAACTCTATTCTAAGTAAAGATTTCAGAAGTTTACACCCAGATAATCAAAAATAAAGTACTGTGTGAAGACAAGTTTTACCATTAATTCTCATAGTACAACTCATTAAGGACAGAGGTCCTACATGGGGAGCAAGTGCACAGTGACTCCTGTTGTTGATTTAACAATTGACACTCTTATTTATGATGTCAGTGGTCACCCGAGGCTCTTGTCATGAGCTGCCAAGGATAAGGAAGCCTTTTGAGTCCTTAAACTTCGTCAGAATTTAGTCAAGGCCATAATCAAAGTGGAAGTTCTCTCTTCAGAGAAAAGTACATCCTTCTTTGATGGCCCCTTCTTTCCACTGGGATCTCACTCAAAGAGATATTTCATGTAGATGATTTCTTGCCATAGTGTCTTAGCTTTACATACCTAAAATGCTCTCATGGGGTTTTCAGCCAGATCTGAATTCCTTAAGGGCTGATTCCAAGATCAGAGTGCTGTTTAGGGCATTTGTCATTCAGTGAATCTGCTGTGTGGCCTGCTTCTCATGGGATCATTCTCTCCTTTTTAATTCTACCTATTGTTACTACCAGACACTTGGTCTTATTTATGTGATTGCTTTGACACATATTTCCATCTATATGATCAGTTACATACTTAAAATGGTCACTTTAATATGTAGGATGTCACTACTACCACCTAGCTTAATGGGATTTGGAGTCCCATGGCAAGTTTTTAGCTTTACCCATGGGAACATGTTCTGAACTGTACATCTCCTCCCTCTCTTATTCCCATTCTTATTTTTTACTGGGCTCTATTTTCAATTGGATTTAAACACCTATGAATAATTCTGTGTTAAGTAAATAGTTCAACCAACAGTATTAAGTAGAAAAAGGTAATAGCAAAAAAAAAAAACCTGTTGATATTAATATTAGTAGATCCATGTTTATAAAATAAAAATTAAAATTCCAAATCTGAAAATGGACTCCCTATGGAAAATTGATGAATATTTCTGAAAATATTGAAAAATATTTCTTAGGTCTTTTCCAAACTGATTCTGTGATTTCCAAATTTGCAAAATTAAAAGAAAAGCTTATGAGTAGTTGGGGGCTATGTGACCTATAAATCATTATTGATCATTATATAAATATTATTTTTATTATACATATATACAGCTATGCATCACTTAACAACTGGGAAATATTTTGAGATGTGTGTTTTAGGCTATTTTCTTGTGATCCACATATTGTGGGGTTCACTTACACAAATCTGGATAATATAGGGCTATCACTGGGTGTAGCCTCTTGGGACAACCAAGAGACACAGTAAATAGGAGATGTAGGAGCCTGCTGCCTGGATAACATGCTGTTTGATAGTAAACTTTTTATTTTATATGGAGGAGTACACTCTAAAATAATGGTGGAAATAGTAAGGAAATAAGAGAAGGTAACACTGTGGTTTATTATCCAGAGTTATATACTGTACAAAATTGCATGTGCAATATTTTTACTAAATGGGAATGAGTAGGTGTGCTTGTATCCCAGCATCTCCAAACACACCCTCTGACCCTAGGATGCCTGTACCATCAGCTCTATTCTAATCTTAGGAAACCTGTGTCAAATGTGCCCTCATTGTTGATGAAGTTTAGCATCTGCGTGTACATACACACTTGGATGCTTTGTGCATCAAAGTAAATTAAGCTGCAGTTCGTAATGCTTTCTCCCTGTTGGCCTCAGAGCTTCCTGAAACCAGAATGGGTAGTTTTCATTCCCCCTCATAGCTCTCCGTCTCTAGGGCTGACTACAGCCTGGGGGCTTTCTCCAGATCCGTGGGAGCTTTTCATCCTTCCATCAGGAAAGCCCCGAAGTTCCTGGGATTTGACTATACCCAGTAGCAGCCCCTACACAATCAAAGACAAGACATATGGAAAGCTTTAAAGCACTGTCAATGTTGGGTACTCATAATTTCCCAGAAACTGAGCCCAGCCCTGTGCAGAAACGGCCTGCTCATTTGCATGCTCTTGATTGGCTTTTCCCTCTCACTCTCCCAACTCACTCAGTTTTGCTTTCTGGGACTTCTCTCCCTACATAAAATACCTGCATTCAGATCCTGCCTCATGAAATCTTATAGGGGAATTTAGGCAAGAAGCCTACATATATGCAAGTGGTGCTTTATATTTGTGCAATGCCCATTGGTTTAGGCAAACATTACTTTAAATGCAATATATGGACTTCCCTTTGTCTCAGTTTATAGAAAAACAGAGGAATCTACAGCTAGAAACACAGTGGCAATTAATAAATGGAATTTATTATCTATGTGAAGAAATTGAGAACCAGAAAATTGAAATTTACATGGTACTCAAGGGCAAATACTAATTAGTAATTGGACAAGAATCTGCAATTTTCTTTCCTAAAAAAAAATGTATCCATGACTTTGAAGCTGTTTTTCAATCTGTAGATACCCTGTTTCTACACAAGGTCAAAAAAAAAAAACCCTATAAAATATACAGATAACTGTTGAGTCTGCAAAACAGAAACTGTATAATACCTTAATTTCTTTTACTCTCCAGTACACAGTACTATCCACAATTTTAAGTTGTTCTTTTCAAAAGTTATTATTTAGTGTTTGGAAGATACAGATCGATCCAAGTGAAAGAAACTACATAAGTTCACATTGCTATAAAACTAAACTTTTTTGTTTTTATGGTAAAAAATCATTTATTTATTTTGAAAGTCATAGTTACAGAGAGAGAGGGAGAGACAAAGAGAGAAATCCTCCATCCACTGGTTTATTCCCCAGACTACTGAAAGATCAGTGCTGGGGGCCAAAGCAGAGCCAGGAGCTTCTGGGTCCCCTACTTGGGTGGCAGAGACCCAGGTACTTGCTCCTTCCCCAGGAACATTAGCAAGTAACTGGATTGGAAGTGGAACAGCTAGGACATGAACCAGAGCTCATATCGGGTGCTGGTGCAGCAGGAAGCAGCCTTTACCTGCTAAGACACGATACTGACCCCACTGTAAACCAAATCTAAAACTTATAACAGCAGTGAATTCTATCAAATTTACTTTGAGTAATACAAATTTTTAATTTATTTTCCATTTTAACTTTTTCTCTTCTTTCTGTTATTTCTGATTCTTTGAATAGCAATGTTTCTAATGTCCCAAAATCTATTTTTTTTTTTTTTTTTAGAGATAGAGTTAGACAGTGAGGACAGAGAGAAAGGTCTTCCTTCCGTTGGTTCACCCCCAACATGGT
This sequence comes from Oryctolagus cuniculus, assembly GCF_964237555.1. Lineage (NCBI taxonomy): Eukaryota > Metazoa > Chordata > Mammalia > Lagomorpha > Leporidae > Oryctolagus > Oryctolagus cuniculus. Next base: position 13,221,050 of record NC_091441.1, on the reverse strand, counting down.
CACTACAGCCGGAGCTACGCTTATCCGAAGCCAGGAGCCAGGTGTTTCCTCCTTGTTTCCCAAACAGGTGCATTCATTACGTGGAACTGCTGATGTGTAGCTATAAGTGTATAATATCAGTTGACAAGAAATTTTAGTTTCTTTTTGAGTGGTTGCAGCATACCACACTTCCACTAATGTCCTTTAATAGTTTTGGTTACTCCACATCCTTGCCAACATTTGAAGCCACCAAGTTTTATCGTTATAGCTATTTTTGTGGGCTGTGATATCTCTATGTGGCTTTAATTTGCATATCATTCGTGAATATTAATATAGAGCATTTGGAGATCTTTTATAAAGCTTCCTGTTTCTAAATTCAGTCTTCTTTTTTTTTTGTATTATTGAGTCATGATTCGTTCTGTATCTTAGATAGCAATCCTTTGTTAAATACACATTTTATGAATATTTCTTCCAGGCTGTGGCTTATCTGTTCATTTTCTTCATGTTTTCTGATGAGTAGAATTTAAAGCTTTTATGAGGTCAATTTGCCTACCATTTGGAGACAATTCCTTTTGCATCTGGCATTTCCGCACATCTTTGGAGGAAAAGATATTGACAGCTTTGTTCAACAAAGTTTGCAAAACTGCTCTGAGGCAGGGAACAAATTTGTGTATATTTTAGAGGGCATAAAAATGCTAATGTTTCCCTCTACTACTTAAAAACTTCAGGGTGAGACCTCCTTTCAGGTAAAAAGGAAGGTATGCTTCCCTACCAGGACAATAAATTAATATGTCTCTTCAGAGGGCTGTAGGGTAGGTTTGTACTATAAAATTGAGGGATTTCCTAAGGACTGTGGTCCTCAACTGAAGCACAAACTCATAGTGTATCTTCTCTTCCATCTGAGATCACCTCTACGTCACTCCATGGAACTAGGGTGTAAAGATAACTGATGTGAATGTGAAACCCCTGGTGCCTGCTCTGCTGAGAGTTATGCTGACCAATCCCTCTGGGCTATTTCCCTACTGACTCAACTTTTGGAAATGTGGTGAGCAAACGTATCTGATTCAGGAGTCACTGCTGCTTAGGAACTGCTTGTCTGGTTGACACTGTTTCTCTCTCTCTCTCTCTCTCTCTCTCTCTCTCTCTCTCTCTCTCCTTCTTTCCTTCTTTCTTTCTTGTGTTTGTGGTTATTGCTTCCTGTGTTCTATTTGAGAAACAACTGAAGACTTCCAGGCCATGAATATCTATCCAGATATTGCCAACATTTTTCCAGATGCGACACTGGAAACTTTCTCTTTATCGTTGTTTTTCACAGTTCTATTTCCTGCAGTGTTCCTATTTGCATTTTCCTTTGTGTTGATCTAGTAACGGATTAACTAAATTTAATTTGTAATTCTTGAATTTATAAAAGTATAACTTTCATCAATTTGAGGAAATTTCCAACCATTATGCTCCCCTCCATTTTTTTTCTGGCTCATTTTACCACTTCCTTTCTTCTGGAACTGATGTTTGACCCAAAATCAGTGAAGTTCTTTCACCATTTCTCCTAATTTTTTTCATCTCTCTTTTGCAGATTGAATGATTTCTAACGTTCTATCTGCACATAGACAGATGATTCATTATATTATCTCCAACCTACCAATAAACCTGTGCAAGCAGGTTTTAGAACCTTTGAAATTCATTTTTATTATTGACTATTCAATATTCGAGAATATTTCCCTTAATATCCTTGAGCATAAATATAATAACTGCTCAAAAGTTTCCTCTGCTGATGGTAATGTAGAGTCATGTAAGTGTTCATCTTCATTTATGACCTTTTGTCTGGAATACTGATCTCATATTTTCTGATCTACATAGGTTCTGCAATTTTGAAATGTATACTGTATATGGTATGTCATACACTGCATAGTCTCCAGATTCCATTATATTCTCCTATAGGGTACTGATTTTATTTATTTATTTATTTATTTAAGTTTTAACAGGGAGGTAAGTGAGTTGAACTCAAATGTCTGACACTATGCAGGGGAGAAAAGCTAAAATTGCCATTCAGTTCCTTTGGTCTTAGCTGGGCTTCCTAGACTCAACTCTGTGCATGAATAATTTAGGGGTCATGCAGAGATTGGGGCAGTGTTTATTTTCAGAAATTGAGGATATTCCTCTGAATCTTATTTCTTTTCCTGACTGGAATCATTACATTCCAACTACTACGTCTGTCCTATATTAAACTCTACATACTTCCCCTTAAAGATAGTTAAGTCTGTCAGTTTCCACTTTTGGGCTTACCTTCATGCAGGAATCTGTAAAAATTGTAAAATGATTACCTGATTTTTGTCTTGTTTTGTGAATATTCTCTTTAAATGTTTCCACTTCATTTTTCACTCTCCTATGCCTTTAGAAAGTCGAGTTTTTAAATATTTTTGCAGAGTATGGTTCCTATATATCGAAGAGTCAGTTTGGTAAGAGTTATGCCTCTATTGGATGTAGTAGAACACTAATTCTGTTTTGATTGATCTGTTTGGCAGGATTATTTTTAGCCAATGATCAAATCTTTTTTTAATAGCTGATATGGATTGGATAGCACTAATGGCTTTGTTAACTCCTTAGGCAGATGATAATAAAAACTGCCTGATAAATTTTAACCTCCCAATGTTCCTTACATTTATTTTATTAATTAACAATATTCTCATCAGTCATATATTCATTCATTCAGGTAAATTTTTTGCCCATAATTCTTTCCTGGAGTTCTCTGTTTTCAAATGCTTAAAACCATATTTTTTTCTGATTTTATTAACTCCTACAAAGTGTTATGTCGGTAATAAACTTCCATTCCAACAGCTTTCCTAGCAATTTCATAGCCTTTAGTCTGTCATTTTTCTACTTATTTAAAAGATTAGATATTCTTCTCATTATATATTTAATTAACCAATTTATTAATTATCTCTAATATGTAGTCAACCCTCCACAGCTCTGGTACAAAATTTATTTTATTCCTGAACAGAATTTGTGAACAATTGTTATTTTCTTCTAAATTTTCGAAGCTAACAAAAATCTCAGTCTAACTATCTGTTTATATCTCCTATCCAAAGAAATTTCTTTTATCTGGTGATCCTCGCCTATAGTTCAGAAGTTCCACCAGTTATGGTACATTTTCATGGGAGTTTTTATGTTTTATAAATTCCAGACATTTGCATGGATAAGATATGAATTATAAACAGTAGCTTATATTCTATAAGATGTTCAACATGTTGTAGAAAAATAATTCACTCTTTTACTTAGTATTAGGTTAACTATACAATCATTAAATAAACTGAAAATAGATCTTTGTAAAAATTAGGAGTGGGATGTGGGAGGGAGAAAGGAGGGTGGGGGATGGGCAGGAGGAAGGATAGGAGGAAGTGTCATTATGTTCCGAAGTGTATCTTTGAAACGCATGAAACATATAACTTAAGTAAGATTTTAAAATTATATTATTCTAAGGTCAGGAATGCCAAAGAAAAAAAGGAATTCACCATACAAATTAGTAACGTGTGAAAAAAACATTAAAAATAACCTTTGCATTCTAAGAAAGCTGATTATGTTTTGGCTTGCATGGTCTCTAAAACACTTCCTTCAAGTTGTCAGATATGAAAGGAAAGATAATAAAGATCATAAAGACAAAATGAAAAAAGATAAAAATGTTTAACTTCCACAAAAACTCTAGGAGACAGAGCAAATCAGATGGGTTCATGAAGAAGGAAAGACTGTGAAAGCCGACTGAGGTATTTCAAATTAACAGTGACTTGAGAGAATCATTCAGCCAAAGGAGGATCAGTAAGTGAGAAAGAAAGAAGAGCTTCGGGAACCAGAGCATGGGACGCGGCTCAGCATTTATCGAGACTTTTTTAAATGCCTGATCATCTTAATTTCAGAGAAGGAGGATTAAAAGAAAAAGGATTGCAAGCAGGTGAATTGCATGAGTCAATTTTGAGGGTAGGTAGGACGCTAATGATAAAAGGACATTTAGATTAACGTAAGAAATGTAAATGTCTAGTTTCAATAAGTCTGAACAATTTCAAGTTGGGTTGGAACGATATGATGTGCTATCTATTTTTAGAGAAACATTTGGCTTTTGAATGGATTAAAAAAAAGTTCCAATAAAGTGAGAAAAAAAAGTTCCCAATAGAGTTGGTTCTTCCAGTGTCAGTGATGTGTTTCTTCCCTTATCTGAGATCAGATATGCGCACCCCTGTGGTCTGTACCCCTCAGAGTCATATTTTTCCCCTAAATCCTTAGTGACTGGGTCCACATTTGTTAAATTATGCTTTCATCTCAGAGGACTCAAAAACCGCAGTAACACTGCAATCAAAAACCAGTTATCTGTGCCTATCTCAAAGGCCCTGCTCTGTTAGGATTAAGCATGGGTGAAACTATTTGTTGAGAATCAAAGTCATATTTTCCAATAGTCTGTTCTTTAAAATATGTGATTTTCCTATAGCATGAGTGTCAAACAGCACTGGAGAAATTTTGATTTATTTCTAAATATATGTAATAGTTACCAATGCTTTGCAAGTATAATGTGTTACATCAATAATGTAACACCAGTTCAGGTTTGACTTTTCTTATCTTTCACACACAGTGATGACAAACAATTTAGGGCTTCCCTTCTTAGTCTCTGAAGCGTCTTTTACAGCCTTAAACTCTGCTCCTGAGTGTTGTTGTTAAGGAGAAATAATTTTTTATTCTGACAACTCTGATATCTTTAGCATTTTCTACAAATGAGTGAAAGGCAGACATTGTATGAAAGGATTTGATTTGTAACACAATAGCTGTTTTTCCTCCACTCAAGCAGAGAGCATGGAACAAATTTACATTAAGTGTATGCTCTTATGAAGGAAGAAATAAGCATTTGGATTTGAAATATGTGGAACAACTATTTTTATGAAGGGAAAGTCGTTTTGTTCAGCTGTGATTTTAGTTCTAACTAACAAAGGCTCACTCTATGCATTCATTTCTGGATGTCTTGTTGGTTAAGCTTTAAATCTTCCACATTGTCCCTTTCTTCCCTGAGAGGTAGGTCTCAGACAATATCAGCTCTGCTGCTAAATTTTACAGCATGGTGGTAATAAAATATCAAGGAAGCTATTTCATGGCCTTTTAACAATGTGGATAGATAGATTCAGAACAGAGAAATGTATCTGGTCAGGTAACACAGCTAACATATGCCCTCTCTTAATTGATGACAGGTCTATTAGCTGTACAATACAGGCTTCAAAATAGATTTTGTGCATCCACCCTAGTAACATTTTTTTTTTTGGTCTGTCAGTGAAACATTAGAAAAATGCTGAAAGGTTAAATCTCTGGTGGTCATGGTTAATAGGAAACATTTGAATAGCAGATGGTGGGATAAACCACACAGTCACAGCTTGAGAAGCTTCTTGAGCCCCAGGAGACAGAATAATAGACTCAAGCATAGCTGTGTCTCATTTACTAAAACACATGTTACCTTTCTGGCTCTCAAACTAAAGGGGTTCTTGTAGCATGACTATGTCAACAGAAGTACAAGATCCCTGTGAATGCAAAGATGGTACTGGTACCATTGCTAGCTTGCTCTCTTTGACCTTCTACTTGTTTCGATGATTTTCAATGATACTGCAGTCTTCATATGATATTCATGTTAAGAACATACAATATCGTTAGCAATATATCTTCTGGTTATAAAAGACCCTATTTAATATTTAATAATCAGCTGCATAGGTTACTCTGTTTGGCAATATTCTTGATAGCTCCTTCACAGCATGGGGAAATTAGGTTGCTTTTGACTGAAGTGAATTGAAAATACAACTCAAATTACTTTAAAGGAAGGAGGAAGTATAATATTGATTCCCATGAATGGAAATCTGGAGCAAGAGTCACCTTTACAGTTGATTTAATTAATGAAGCTTTCAAGCTCTATTTAATCACATTTCTCTCAACTCAGCCCTCAGTCTGTCTGGACTCAAGCTCAGAGTGCCACAGAGCATTAGAACTGGCTGAGAAGTCCCAGGAGATGCATCTCAGCCACAGGGATTGCCTCTTCTGTCCCTGCCAATCACTAGTTAAGGACCAGTTCAGAAGCCTAGCAGAAACACGTCATATCACCATTGGTTCCAATGAAATAAAATTCTGACTCACAAGAGCACTCCTGGTGTGAACGCCACACATGGATGTGTTTAGACCTGATTCTTGAACAGAATGAAGGTGCAGATCACGTTTTTTCCATAGTCAGCTTTAAAGAATTAAAGCTCAGCCGTTAACGGGCTTTGGACAAGCTACCACAATGTCAATGTCACCCACCTCTACCCTCAAACTGAGGATTTTAGATATGGTGACTACTATGTAAGTATTAGGATGAAGAGTTTTCACTGAGTATTGGGGAAATCAGAGAATCTTTTTAAGTTCAGCCTCTTTCATCCTATATGGTAGTATGGCACATTGGTTTTCTCCTGTTTTGGAGACTTGTCCTGCTGCTGTAAAGGCCAAGAAGGGCCTGATGTTCCAGCAGCGGGCAGGTAAGTATGTCATCTTTCTTCTAGCCTCCCTTCAGCCTCATTCCTTGCTTTCTCCAGCAGATACAGTAACAGAATCCAGAGAAACAAAACTGATTACACCCCAAACACAACTACTAAAACACAGAAAAATTTAGTCTGTACGCTGTGTAGGTCAAAGGAAAGCTTGCTTCTGATATATGATTCAGTTCCTATCACCAGAGTAAAACACTACATGGAATTTTGATCATTAATTAATGATTAAGCAGACATTGCCTTGCTTATGGCGAATATATAGATGCACTGAAAGTTGGGGAATACAGGGCCCTAGGCTAATCCCTTGCTGTAATAAAGCCATTTATTATCCTTTATAGGTTAGTATATAGGTTAAGTGGAGTCTCATTTATATTGACCTACTTTAAGTTGTGAGATCCTATTTTTGTCTGGAGACTATAAAATGACATATTCAAGTTCTATTTGCTATAATGTGTAGCAGTTTACACTTACTAATTTGAACATTTAATCTAAGCAGCATTTTATAATTTTGCATATTCAATATGACTGGTCAAAGATGACACCTAGGTTTTAACCATCTATTCTACAGCATGAAAGATGAGTACCCAAAACTTGCCACTTAAATTGATTTTCTTTTGCTAGGAATTTGTGAGTTTAGATATTATTTTGAGACTTTTCTTTATTAATGATAAATGAATCAAAAGAAAGTATAGCATTGAATTTTCATTTAAATGGCAGTTATGTTTGAATGGGAATAAAACAATGAACATTGGATGAATTGACAAGAGTTAAAGACATGTTTTCAGAACAATATTACATCTACAACCTTAGTTTTTATAATAAGCACGTTTAAACATATCTGTGGCTGCAGAATAAAATACAGCTGAAAGAGTTCAGTAGAAACAAGTGATGCTTTTTAAAAGGGCAATGTGAAGCTAAACAGAAATTTTCCTACCTGAGAAAGAACACTATCCTCTTTGGTCTACTTATCTACTTCAGTGTTTTTAAATTAGAAACAGAGAAATTATTTTAATTAAGGAATATTTTAATTATGAAGAAATAGATCATTTGGGGAAAATTAGAGGACTGGTTTGTGATTTCATTTATCAGCACAGATTTTTTTTTTTTATTTTTTTCCTCATCTTCTGAGTCTACCAGACACTTTTTGTGGCTTACAAAATAGGTTAACTCAAAACTGATTTGGTACTTGTATTTTGTTTCACATTATGATCCCAGTAGGCTGATCCAGAACTGTAAACTTACTCATGGGTGTTTAGAATTTTGACTCGGGACAACATTTTTTAACTTCACAAATAATGAAGATCACAATAAATCTGGTGATATGAGTTATAAAATCTCTGTATGTGCATGACAAAATAGCTTTCTTCAAATGAATTCATCTCATTCTATAACTAGACAGTCACAGTTTGTATTGAAACATTTGTTTTATACATAGGGAAACTGAGAAATAATATTTATTTGTGGTCAAACAAAAAGCATTTGTTATACAAATGCTTACTTCTAAGCAATCCAGTATTCCCAGACAGTATTTTCTCGCTGTGCAATACTGAATGAAACCCAGCTTTCTGCAGCACGGGTATCACATGCTGTCAATCAGCTCTATCCTAGGTCTCAGGGACAAGGATGGGTAATGGGCTATAGCACGTGATCTCCAGGTCTCCCCACATCTCATGGGCACTGAGTGCTCTCTAAAACTCCACACCTGATAAGTGCTGGACAAATGGCTTCCACTTTTTCTCATGAAAACCAAGAGGTTGAAGTAAAACTGAGTGACACTAGTTTCTCTTTACTGTATAGATAGTAAAATACTTCTCAGTTGCTAAGAGGCCATTTTTAATTGTCAAGAATATCACCAGGAAGAAAAGAATATAGGGAGGAGGAAGAGAAGGAAAGGAGTAGAAAAGGAGCAGAAAAGAACAGGAGTAGAAAGATGGACAGTGGGGGTGGGGGGGAAGGAGGACGGGCGAATACAATGAAGAAAATTTAGGTCTCACAATCCTAGCAGATTGCAGGGCAATCGCCCAGTGTCTACCGACACAGGAGTTTAAAACTCTGGGTGCCTTCAGGAAACATTGTGGTTCCTATGAATACAGAAGGGATGATAGATGAAGTAAGTTATCAAAGAGTTGCTCTCTCTTTTTACTTTCTTACAAAGTCAGAATTTGAATAACATTCAGAATAGCAATCATCATCTACTTCTATCAAATTAGAAAAGAGTCTATCTGCAAAATTACTAAATTAAGCTGTGCAAAGATTTTGACTAATAAAGCAAACTCAGAACAGTAAAATTTTAACTATATTCATTAGCTTTAACTTGTGTTTCATATTCCAACAGATACAACATAAATATCAAAAAAGTTAAAATGCTATTCAGTAAATATTTGAATAAATTTATCTTTAAAATAATTTTCAGTCATTTTTTCTTTCAAAAAATTGCTTTAAAAAGGATGTAATGTGTTATAGTTAAGCTTAAATCAAGGATTCAGTTTAGTCCACTGCCAGAAAAATATTTCAAATGTTTATTTTCTAACAAAGCACTATGGTTTGTAAATTAAATTGGATATTTATAAAATTGTGCAGTAGGGGCAAGAGTTGTGGCATAATGGATTAACCTGCTGCCTGCAATGGCAGCATCACATATGGGCTTCTGTTCAAGTCCCCACTGCCCCACTTCTGATCCAGCTTCCTGCTAACGGTCAGAGTAAGCAGCAGAAGATGGCCCTTGCATCCATATGGGAGATCTGGAAGAAGCTCCTGGATCCTGGCTTCAGCCTTGCCCAACCCTGGCTGTTGTGGCCATTTGGGGAGTGAACCTGTGGATGGAGATTTACCTCTCTATCTCCTCCCCTCTGTCTTTATTTAACTCTGCTTTTTCAAATAAATAAAATAAATATTTAAAAAAACATTGAAAAAAGGAAAAGAAAAATGTCCACTGGTTATTTTAAAAAGTGTTCATTTTCTACCATTTCTGTTTAATAAAACAGTGGGACTTATTATGAACATTGTAGCTTTTTATTTCACTGCCTAAATCTCTAGTGTAGAAGGTCAAATTTAACACAATAAAGACTGTTCATAAAAATGAAACAGCAGAACTTATTAGAAAGATCAGTTCCTATGGTAAGTCCACAACACAATATCCCATACCTTATCAGAATTAATGCGGGCATGAAAAATTTAGGGACTTAATTAACTCACTTCTTACACATTTATACTGAATTACACATTCATATTTTTGAGTCCTTGCTGTAAGAATCAGACACTTGTGTTCTTTCCCTTTAATCTCTTCAAATAAACAAATTAATTTTATCCAGATAATTTTTAATTTTATAGATTAGGTAACTAAGGTTCAGGGAGAATTAGTAAGGTCAAAATTAGTGATGTCTGATCCAATTGGTATCACTCCAGCGTCTGAGTTCTTAAAATCTTTGCTAAATTTCCCCTTTACTTCTAAGTCTTTGTCATGTCGAGTTCTCTGGAAAGTCTGTTTTGCTTATCTGAAAAGCATACTTTAGAACAAACATGAATTCTACTTGTCCACAAGTGATGAAACAAATGATTTTGAAATGAATTATGTGAGTCACATCTTTGATGTAGTAAGAGTACCATAATTTTTACTCATTCAAACAGGAAACATTTTTAATAGTGATGTTCGACATGTTTTAATCACATTTACATTTAACAAATCCTGCATCTCAGTCTTTATGCACATAGTAATACATTTCAGGATAGAGGTGCAGTAGTTATTATGAGCGGTATGGCATATTCCTAACTTTAAACTTATTTCAGTTAAGCAACATTACAAATAAAAAGTTGACTCCTTTCCAGAAGATATCTTGACTACTTTATTTAAGGTTGATTTTTTATTTGTTTGAAAGCCTCAGTCACTGAGAGAGATAGAGAGACAGAGAGAGATCCTCCATCCACTATTGCCTCCCAGATGATTGCAGTGGCTGGCAAGGGGCCAAGACAAAGCCAAGAGCTTCTTCCAGGACTTCCTGTGGGTAGCTGGGGCCCAAGCACTTGGGCCATCTTCCACTGTTTTCTCAGGCACATTAGTAGGGAGTTGGATAGAAAGTGGAGCCTCCAGGTCTTGAACAAGTGCCTATAAGGGCTGCCAGTGATGCTGGCGGCAGCCTAACCCTCTATGTCACAACACTGGGCCAACTGGCAACTTTAAAAAAAATTTTGACTCTTTATTAATTTTCATCTATTTATTAGGAAAAGTGATAGAGAGAAGGGTATAGAGAGTGTAAAGAGATCTTCCACCCTCTAATTTCTTTCTAAAATGCCCACAACAGCAGGGCAGGGGCCAGGCCCAAGCCAGGAGTTGAGAAAACTCCATCAGAGTCTACTGATTAGATGGCAAGAATTCAATTACTGAGCAGTCATCTGCTTCTTCCCAGGGTGCAACTGTAGGAAGCACTGTCAGAAGCAGAGCAGCCAGGACCCATTCTGGTATTTTAATGTGGGATGTGGGTGTCCAGTAGGTGGTTAGCCTGGTGTATCACAATGCTGCTCCTCTTAGCTCCTTTCGACTTGCTTCATGAATAGAATTTTTTTCCAGATATTTCTGTCTCCCTTCAATTACTTCTGCAATAGCAGCAATAACCAATACATTATTCCTTGAGAACAATGGTTTGCAATTTTACTTTTGAGAAATTGAAAATTTCCAAATGAAAATGTATTATGTGGAAAAAGCACACAGGTTTCAAAACAAGTTAAATAGAATTTAAAGCAGCATATTTGTTGGGTTGTGCCATCATTGTGAATGAGAAAACATGCCAAAGGTGAGCTATTCTCCCTCTGAACTGTTGTGGTATTAAATTGATTCCTGTGTTGTGTGGGATGGGGCACTGTGTTCATGGTCCAATGAGACAATGCAGAAGGACAAAACCATTTTTTTCAAGACGATCTTTTACCTCTTAAAAGTTTGTTTCAATTAAACACAGAAATTGTGTAATATATTGTTTTGAGTTTTTGTTTAGGCAGGAAATATGAGCCAGTTTCTGTGACAGGTGCTGAGATTACAAAAAGGAACATGATATGGTCTAAATATTGGCATAGTTTAATCTTTGTCCAGAACAAGTGACTGCTAAGGATGTCTCTTGTAGATTGGACATCTGTGTATGTGCAGTGAGCCAAGGTCTTGCGAAGTCTCAGTTATGCCCAAATGACTTCCTTAATGGAATTTTCACCCAAACACCATTCTTTTGAACATTTTTACAATTTCCAAGATGCCACTGCTTCTCAGAAGGATTTATGTGCTTAACCATGATTATATTTTTCCCTCTACCTCAGGTCTCCCATGAAAGAAAGAAGTCAAGGGACCTAATATAATTTTCCCAGGAGCATTTCTTCCTGAAAAAGAAATGCAAACAGTTTTGTTAGAATTAGATTCACTGCTTATTGATTAGTTTTAGCAGACAATGCTTAGTTCTTTAACATTGCTTATGGTGGATAAATTCCTTATCAACTATTTATTGGGTCTGACCTGTGGAAAATTTCCTGTCTGTTAAGTACATATGTGAAAATAAAATGAAATTATTTAATTAACTTAATGACTCTTTGTTGCATACGTCAGATGATCACACTGCTAACTAGAAACTGTGGTTTTATGTTGAGTCAGTACAACTCAGAACTGTGTAAAATGGACCTGAGAAATCCCTCGAGTAACACAAAATAATGGAGACTATCTCTGATGTGGTTGAAAATGGCTTATACTTTGATACTTGTGTTATCTCATACTCTTGAAGGTTTGAGGCATAACAAACCTAACAGAACAATGTTGACACTTGTTTATACATTTTTCTTTATGGCCTTTAGCTTTCTTCCCTGTCTAGCCATGTACATTTCACATATCAATCACCAGGCCAGCTATCGTGTGATATTCTTCAACTTACACATTTTGATAAAGCACAAAGCAGAAACATACTAAACAAACTTTCCTTTCTAAAGAAATAATTGTATTTATATTGAAGAAAGATGAACTGTCTCTGGAAGCAGAAAGGTTATGAAAGATTTAGAAAAAGGAGAACACATTTTGGATTTGAGGAAAAGTGGAAGTTAATGGTGATGAGAATTCTGTTTGATGAGAGAGTCATGAGGTTACTCTAGGCAAGCTGGGCTTTGGGCATGGTATTGTTGGCTTTGGCAACAAATAAAACAAAATAAAAATCGATGTCAATGAACTATTTTTGCAAGTTTCAAAGTGAACCTATTAAATATTAATGAACAGAAGTTGTTCAAATGTTGTCTGTTACCAATTTATCCCAGGTCCTGATAAAATTCTAAGAGTTGAAGAAAGTCCTGGTAAAGACTGGTGTAAGATTTTTCATCAGCTTAGTGAATGAAGTCTTCAATACATATTTAAAGTGATTTAATAAGAATAAAGAGAGGACATTAAAAATATTTTTATACTGACACTCATAGTAACACATGAGTAACTGATTTCTAAGAAACAGAAAGATTATACAGAGGTAATAAAAGATAATATGTATACATCATTTTCAAAACATGAGAAAAAGAAGAGACAGCAGTGGAGGACAGAAAGACCTCCCTCCACATACCAATAGTCTTTTAGTCTTTTCTTTACTGTTTGTGAGATAGAGAAAGGGAGACAGACAAAAAGATAGACAGGAAGCACCCACCCACTGGTTTACTTCTCAAATGAACCACAGTGACTGAGACAGACAGACAGACACAGATCAGAGCCAGGAGCTTGGAACTCAGGCCAGTTCTCCCAGGTGAGTGGTGGAAACTGAATTACTTGAGCCAATACTATTGCTCCTCAGGGTCTGCATGGGTGACAGGCTGCAGTCAGGAGCCAGAGGTGGGCAGTCACTCCAATGTGGTACCCAAGTGTCTTAACCACGAGGCTAAATTCACACACCTTGATTTTTAGCATTTGTTCTATGGAATCCTATGGTTCTACAGAGTTGTCAAGGAGTTGTGCATTGTGGAGTAGAAGAGAAGACTGTGACTCTCTTGTCCTGACTTATTCCGAAGAACTACACTATGCTCTATTTTACACTTTCGAGTTTTGTGTCTCATTTTGTCTAAAGGGGCAAAAAAAGATTGCATTTCCACTTAGAACCAAGTAACACAGAAACAAATAATGGGAAACAACACTCTTGTATAAAATTAGAAGAGACAGATTTTTTTCCCTTATTTTAAAATATACTTAATGGCATAAGAAAGCTGTCAAAGCTAGGTAAGAATTCCAGGCCAGATCAAGAGGCAGAAGAAAGCAGGGGAATGAGAGTCCAATAATTGAAGCCCATCATTTCTTCAAGGTGTGGTAATTCTCCAAGAAGGCACGTGATTGGTCAGAAGAGAGCAGTTGAGCACTGAGTGACAGCAGGTTCACCATGACAGAGAAACAAGATTCAGGACTCAGGACTCCAGGACTCAGACAAATTCCTGAAATACCTGTGATTGGGTTGTTTCCTGCAGTGTTTCTGTGTAGATATAAACTGGAAATACATGTATTCTGTGGGGGAGTTCAGAACAGATCTGAATCAATTCCCTGAAACAAATTTACTTTTAAATGCATGCAAATATATAACTGACAGTTGGGTATGTAGAATAAGAATAGAGAATACCTGGGAAATCAAATGCAGTAAAACAATCAGTGGCATAATGGAGGAGAATGTGGTCACTCACAGTTTAATTTACTTCCTCTAAATATTTTAATGTTAAAATGTTATAGAAATTTAGATTAAATTAAGAATTTTTTCAAGCACAAAACACTAATGTGATTTTTTTCTCCAGCACATATATGCTAAAGGAAGAATTAGAAGATACAGATATAGGACCATATGGGAAAGGGCAGTTTCCAGATGAAATCTGAGATGCATGAAGAAATGATGAGATAAAGGATAAATATACATAATAATTATATAAAAATAATAATGATGATGTACATGCAAAGGTATGTCACTACTACTATATGACATGTACAATATTTAAAATTAAGGGAATAGCTCCAAGAAATATTAAAATCAGACAGGTAAAACATGTGGTAAATTTTAAGAAATCTATTAAAAGAATAGCAAAGTAAGTGGGCCAATTTCAATATATTACTAAAAAATGAATATAAACACTTAGCCAATCTAACACAAAAAGAATGGAATAGGTTAAACAACAAGAATAAATTTTAAGTTGTATACTTCAACTTACACATGTTGTAAATTCAAATTGAAGACAAAGATTGCAATACTGCATAAAACTGTCCCAGTTATTTATTCACTATAAGGGAAATGTAGAAAATATAAAGATAATGAGTAAAAATAAAGGAATAGTCAATATTAGCTAATGTCACTTAAAATAAAATATATATCAAAGGAAAAAGCATGACCAGATAAATGAACGTTTAAAATGTTACAGCATTTACTTAATTACTCATATACAACAAAAACTGACGTTAAAAAGTGAAAGAATGAAAAACAAACCATGAATTATACTGAGATACTTTATCCCAATCGTCTTAGTAACTCACAAACCTAAGATTAGTGAGATAAAAAATATTTTGATATCCTAATTAGTAAACCTAACTTAATGATGATGCTATTGCCCTTTGAAAACTGCAGAATCTACATTCGTTTCAAGCACCCACTGAACACTTGCAGAAACTGTCCACATGCTATGCCATGCAGTGATTCTTAACAGATTCTAGTGCCAGAAATCATGCACACCATCACTTCTGACTGAAAATCAATTAAAGGAAAAATTAATAAAGATGGTAACTAGAAAACCCACATACGGATATTGAGTAATGCCCTTCTACATAACTCATGGGTCAAGGAAGAAATCATCATTTCAAATGATAATATTTTCAATTACCTGAAAGGCAATGAAAGTAGGAAAGATGCAATACTTCATTACCTCAGTTGGCTGGTGGATATATGAGTGCTTCCTACTTGACAAACCGTTGAGCTCTGAGTGTTTATTTTGTGTGATTTTCTCTACCTGGGTTATTTATTTTTATGATAAAATACTTAGAGAAAAGAATACCACTCTGCGACTGCAGAGATAGGACAAGAATTAAAGACAGGATTGAAGCAGAACAGCGATGCACAGTCTGTGATGGAACAGTCTTGATGAACGTGTTGTCTTTGTTCACGTATTACGGGTATGCATAAGGTAGAAGGGCATGTTCCATTATGCTAACTAATTTGTTGTATAATCATGGAAAACAATCTCGACTTCACTCATGGGAAGATCCTGGACAGGTCACAAGCTCTGGAGCCTGGCTCCATTCTTGTTTCACATTCACTAGCTTTGTAACTCTAGGTAAATAAACACATTCTTTTGGAATCTCAGTTTCACCACCTGTAAAATAACAATAATATAATACTATCATTTCACAATAAAATGGATCGAACAACTCCAGGCCCACAGCTGTTGCTCAATAAATGTTAGCTGCATTTCCTGTATGTAATGTCCCCCACCCTTTTTTTTTCTTTATTTGACAGATAGAGTTATAGACAGTGAGAGAGAGACACACAGAGAAAGGTCTTCCTTCCGTTGGTTCACTCCCCAAATGGCCGCTATGCCAGCGCTGCGCCAATCCAAAGCCAGGAGCCAGGTGTTTCCTCCTGGTCACCCATGCGGGTGCAGGAGCCCAAACACTTGGGCCATCCTCCACTGCCTTCCCAGGCCACAGCAGAGAGCTGGACTGGAAGAGGAGAAACCGGGACTAGAACCCAGTGCCCATTTGGGATGCCAGCGCCGCAGGCGGAGGATTAACCAAGTGAGCCACAGCCCCGGCCCCTGTTCTCAGTTTAAAATGCACTTTTAATGTCAGAAAATACCTTTAAATATCAGAAAAAAGTGTGACTATGAAATTTGACTACAAATAACCAGATATTCTTGATTAAATAAAATCTGTATGGTTGGATTAATTGCCTTTGCTTGTTTTGTTTATTGCTACTTAACTGTCCATTAAACTGTCTATTAGATCATGAACAATTAATCTCTGGAATGTTTAAGGATGAAAAAGATATGTCTTTTCTCAAATAAAAAATCAGTATTTATGACAAACATAGTACAATATTATTGAAAACATTTCCTTTTGAAGAAAAGGTTCTAGGTACCTTGGTGAGAGATCATTTACAAAAAAACAAAAAAAAATGATATGTCCTATCAGATCTCTTGATAATGTATTATTTTTATATCACTGCAAAAGCAATTACCACAAATCTAGGCGCTGAAGCAATTGCAGTGTAATATTGCTTAGTGTTAGTAGTCAGAAGTCTATCGTGATGAGCATGGTCTCTCTATCTAGGATGTCACAAGGGCAAAATCGGAGGTCTGCTGGGCTGATTTTTGATCCAGACTGCAGAGAAATCTGCATCGCAGCTCATGCAGGTCAGTGACAGAAGTCTGCTCCTCGCGGTTGGAAACTGAGGTCTCCATTTCCCTGCTGGCTATAAGCTAGGGGTTGCTCTCTGTTTTAGAGGCCACCTGTGCCGCCTCACATGCAAAATGCCTCCAGGCAAAAGATGTCAAGTCTTTTTCATATTTTTAATTTCTAATTATTTTCCTGTCACCAGTTAAAGAAAATTCTCTACTTTTAAAAGTTCACAGAATTAAATTAGTGAAAATTTCTCTTAAATTTAGCTGTGATATATAATCTAACCTAGTCACCAGTGTGATATTCCATCATATTCACAGCACCAGGGATTGGGGTGCATAATCTTGGAATGGGAAGTGTGATTTTTAGAAATCTATGTTTGATAACCATATAATGGTTGAGCCAAGGGGGCTCCTTTGCACAGTCTTTTTTGGGGATAGCATTGTGGCTCACTAGGTTAAGCCACAGCTTCCAACACCAGGATTTCCATATCAGGCTACAAGTTCAAATCTCAGTTGTTCTACTTCAGATCCAGCTACATGCCAATGTGCCAGGAAGGGCAGGAGAGGATGTTACAAGAACTTGAGCCCTTGCCACCCACGTGGGAAATCAGGTTGGAGTTCCTGGCACCTCTGTTTGGCCTGGCCCATACATGGTTGTTACAGTCATCTGCAAGATGAACCAATGGAAAGATTCTCTCTCTCTCTCTCTCTCTCTCTCTCTCTCTCCCTTCCTCCCAATTGCTGAGCATTTCAAATATATTTTTAAAATAAATAAGTTAGCTAAAACTACAGGGCGGAGCCAAGATGGTGGAATAGTGAGGGCGCGCACCAATAGTACAGGAAAAGCTAGTTTAATAAAAGTGGAGTTACAGTAGCCTCAGGAAAAGGATCAGGGAAAAATTGCAGAGGAAACTCTTCCGGATCTAGTGGCTGTGACTCAGAGGACCTACGGGGAGAGCAAGGTCGCCCACCTCGTGGAAGCCAAGCCGCGGGAGCCGCAGGGGCCGCCGGGGCCGCCGGACCCACCGGACCCGCCAGAGCTGCAGAGTCTGTGCACCAGCACTGGAAGGGGAGGTGAGACAAAAAACCTGTCGGTAACCCGAGACATTGGCAGGGAAAGGCAGAAAGAGACTGCAGAGAATGAGGCCTGAAACCCCATTGGGGAAAGTTCACCAGGCTGGCTGCAGGAGAGAAAAAAATCAAATAAATAAGGGGAACCGGCATGGACATTGAGCTTCTATCCCCACTCACCTTACTAAGCAGAGCAAGACAAAGGGCAGGCGCCATTTTATGTAAGTAGAGCAGAGCGTGCCATTTTTCATATGTAAAGCAGGTGCCCTTCATTAGCCAAGCAGAAAAACCGGACTCTGGTAAGCAAACGATTACCCACAGGGGCCAGATTTCATACATCAACTACTCTCAATTCTACTCAGCTGTGTGGAATTACTTGAGTCAAAAAAAAAAAAAAAAAAAAAAAAAAGAGAGAGAGAGAAAGCAAGAGCGACCAAGAAAACAATCAGGGTGAATCACCTTTGGCACACCCTTAACCCTGTAGAACCAGAGCTCTCTGGCCACACCCATCACAGCCTCTAAGGATCCATCAAAAGTAGACAGTCCACTTAATCTAGAGTCACAGTATAACAAGAAAAAAAAAAAAAAGAATATCTCCAATATGCCAAACAAACGCAAAAGCCAAGGTAACAAGAACAAGGAAGACACTATGATGCCCCCAAATGAAATAGACACCCCAATTCAAGATTATGAAGATGATGACATAGAAGAAATGCAAGAAACAGATCTCAAAAAATTGATAAGAACATTAAGAAGTTCTCAAAAACAAATTCTCGAACTACAGAAATCCTTAATGGACAAGATAGAAAATCTCTCTTGTGAAAATGAAATATTAAGGAGGAATCAAAATGAAATGAAACAACTAGTAGAACAGGAAACTGTGATAATGATGAGAAATCATAATGAAATAAAGAATTCAATAGATCAAATGACAAACACAATAGAGAGCCTTAAAAACAGAATGGGTGAAGCAGAAGAGAGAATATCAGACTTAGAAGACAGAGCACAGGAAAATATACAGGAAAATACACAATCAAACCAAAGAAAAGAAGAGGAAATTAAAAATCTAAAACATATTGTTGGGAATCTTCAGGATACTATTAAAAAAACCAACATTTGGGTTCTAGGAGTTCCTGAAAGCATGGAAAGGGAGAAAGGATTAGAAGGCCTTTTTAGTGAGATACCAGCAGAAAATTTCCCAGGTTTGGAGAAGGACAGAGACATCCTAGTACAGGAAGCTCATAGAACCCCTAATAAACATGACCAAAAGAGATCCTCACAATGACACGTTGTAATCAAACTCACCACAGTGAAACATAAAGAAAAGATCCTAAAATGTACAAGAGAGAAACGTCAGATTACTCTCAGAGGATCTCCAATCAGACTCACAGCTGACTTCTCCTCAGAAACACTGCAGGCTAGGAGGGAATGGCGAGATATGGCCCAGGTACTAAGAGAGAAAAACTGCCAGCCCAGATTATTATATTCTGCTAATCTCCCATTTATGAATGAAGTTGAAATAAAGACCTTTCACAACAAACAGAAATTGGAAGAATTTGTTGCCACTCTTCCAGCCCTGCAAAAGATACTTAAAGATGTGTTACACGCAGAAACACAGAAACACGGTCATCAATATGAAAGAAGGTAAATGAAGGAAATCTCACACCAAAAGATCACAGGAAGTTCAAAATATATATCAGAAAATATCTTTGGCAAATGGCAGGGCAAAGCTACTACTTATCAATAGTCACATTGAACGTTAACGGCCTGAACTGTCCAGTTAAAAGACACCTATTGGCTGATTGGGTAAAGAAACAAAACCCATCTATTTGCTGCTTACAAGAAACACATCTTTCCAATAAAGATCCATACAGACTGAAAGTGAAAGGCTGGAAAAAGTTATACCATGCCAACAGAAATGAAAAAAGAGCAGGCGTAGCCATCTTAATATCGGACAACATAAACTTTACCACAAAAACTGTTAGGAGAGACAAAGAGGGGCACTATATAATGATTAAGGGATCAATTCAACAGGAAGATATCACGATTATCAATGTATATGCACCTAATTACAGGGCACCGGTTTATTTAAAAGATTTGTTAAGGGACTTAAAGAGAGACTTAGACCCCAATACAATAGTACTGAGGGACTTCAATACCCCACTCTCAGAAATAGACAGATCAACAGGACAAAAGATCAACAAGAAGACAGTAGATTTAAACGACACTATAGCCCAAATGGATCTAATAGATATATACAGAACTTTTCATCCTATACAGAAAGCATTTACATTCTTCTCAGTACATGGAACCTTCTCTAGGATTGACCACATACTAGGCCAAAATAAAGCAAGTCTCAGCAAATTTAAAAGAATTAGAATAATACGATACAGCTTATCAGACCATAAAGGAATGAAGTTGGAAATTAGCAACTCAGGAATCCCTAAAGCATATGCAAACGCATAGTGATTGAACAACATGGTCCTGAATGAACACTGCATCATAGAAGAAAACAAAAGAGAAATCAAAAACTTTCTGGAAGTAAATGAGGATAACAGCACAACATACCCAAACTTATGGTATACAGCAAAAGCAGTGTTAAGAGGAAAGTTTATATCAATAGGTGCCTACATCAAGAAATTGGAAAAGCACCAAATAGATGAGCTTTCATGGCATCTCAAGGATCTAGAAAATCTGCAGCAAACCAGACCCAAAACTAGTAGGAGAAGAGAAATAATTAAAATCAGAGAAGAAATCAACAGGATTGAATCCAAAAAAAACAGTACAAAAAATCAGCAAAACGAGGAGCTGGTTTTTTAAAAAAAAAAAAAAAAATTGACACACCACTGGCCCAACTAACTAAAAAAAGAAGAGAAAAGACCCAAATCAATAAAATCAGAGATGAAAAAGGAAACGTAACAACAGACACCACAGAAGTAAAAAGAATCATCAGAAATTACTATAAGGACTTGTATGCCAGCAAACAGGGAAACCTATCAGAAATGGATAGATTCCTGGACACATGCAACCTACCTAAATTGAACCAGGAAGACATCGAAAACCTAAACAGACCCATAACTGAGACAGAAATTGATACACTAATAAAGGCCTTCCCAACAAAGAAAAGCCCAGGACCAGACAGATTCACTGCTGAATTCTACAAGACATTTAAAGAAGAACTAATTCCAAATCTTCTCAAACTATTCAGAACAATCGAAAAAGAGGGAATCCTCCCAAATTCTTTCTATGAAGCCAGCATCACCTTAATTCCTAAGCCGGAAAAAGATGCAGCATTGAAAGAGAATTACAGACCAATATTCCTGATGAACATAGATGCAAAAATACTCAATAAAATTCTCGCCAATAGAATGCAACAACACATCAGAAAGATCATCCATCCAGACCAAGTGGGATTTATCTCTGGTATGCAGGGATGGTTCAACATTCGCAAATCAGTCAATGTGATACACCACATTAACAGACTGCAGAAGAAAAGCCATATGATTATCTCAATAGATGCCAAGAAAGCATTTGATAAAATACAACACCCGTTCATGATGAAAACTCTAAGAAAACTTGGTATGGAAGGAACATTCCTCGATACAATCAAAGCAATTTATGAAAAACCCACGGCCAACATCATATTGAATGGGGAAAAGTTGGAAGCATTTCCACTGAGATCTGGTACCAGACAGGGATGCCCACTCTCACCACTGCTATTCAATATAGTTCTGGAAGTTCTAGCCAGAGCTATTAGGCAAGAAAAAGAAATTAAAGGATACAAATTGGGAAGGAAGAACTCAAACTATCCCTCTTTGCAGATGATATGATTCTTTATTTAGGGGATCCAAAGAACTCTACTAAGAGACTATTGGAACTCATAGAGGAGTTTGGCAAAGTAGCACGGTATAAAATCAATGCACAAAAATCAACAGCCTTTGTATACACAGGCAATATCACAGCTGAGGAAGAACTTCTAAGATCAATCCCATTCACAATAGCTACAAAAACAATCAAATACCTTGGAATAAACTTAACCAAGGACGTTAAAGATCTCTACGATGAAAATTACAAAACCTTAAAGAAAGGAATAGAAGAGGATACCAAGAAATGGAAAAAATCTTCCATGCTCATGGATTGGAAGAATCAACATCATCAAAATGTCCATTCTCCCAAAAGCAATTTATACATTCAATGCAATACCAATCAAGATACCAAAAACATTCTTCTCAGATCTGGAAAAAATGATGCTGAAATTTATACGGAGACACAGGAGACCTCGAATAGCTAAAGCAATCTTGTACAACAAAAACAAAGCCGGAGGCATCACAATACCAGATTTCAGGACATACTACAGGGCAGTTGTTATCAAAACAGCATGGTACTGGTACGGAAACAGATGGATAGACCAATGGAACATAACAGAAACACCAGAAATCAATACAAACAGCTACAGCCAACTTATATTTGATCAAGGATCCAAAACCAATCCCTGGAGTAAGCACAGTCTATTCAATAAATGGTGCTGGGAAAATTGGATTTCTACATGCAGAATCATGAAGCAAGACCCCTACCTTACACCTTACACAAAAATCCACTCAACATGGATTAAAGACTTAAATCTATGACCCGACACCATCAAATTACTAGAGAGCATTGGAAAAACCCTGCAAGATATAGGTACTGGCAAAGACTTCTTGGAAAATACCCCAGAAGCACAGGCAGTCTAAGCCAAAATTAACATTTGGGATTGCATCAAATTGAGAAGTTTCTGTACTGCAAAAGAAACAGTAAGGAAAGTGAAGAGGCAACCGACAGAATGGGAAAAAATATTTGCAAACTATGCAACAGGTAAAGGGTTGATAACCAGAATCTACAAAGAAATCAAGAAACTCCAGAACATCAAAACAAACAACCCACTTAAGAGATGGGCCAAGGACCTCAATAGACATTTTTCAAAAGAGGAAATCCAAATGGCCAACAGGCACATGAAAATATGTTCAAGATCAGTAGCAATCAGGGAAATGCAAATCAAAACCACAATGAGGTTTCACCTCACCCCAGTTAGAATGGCTCACATTCAGAAATGTAGCAACAACAGATGCTGGAGAGGATGTGCAGAAAAAGGGACACTAACCCACTGTTGGTGGGAATACAAACTGGTTAAGCCACTGTGGAAGTCAGTCTGGAGATTCCTCAGAAACCTGAATATAACCCTACCATACAACCCAGCCATCCCACTCCTTGGAATTTTCCCAAAGGAAATGAAATTGGCAAACAAACAAGCTGTCTGCACATTAATGTTTATTGCAGCTCAATTCACAATAGCTAAGACCTGGAACCAACCCAAATACCCATCAACAGTAGACTGGATAAAGAAATTATGGGACATGGACTCTATAGAATACTATACAGCAGTCAAAAACAATGAAACCCGGTCATTTGCAACAAGATGGAGGAATCTGGAAAACATCATGCTGAGTGAATTAAGCCAGTCCCAAAGGGACAAATATCATATGTTCTCTCTGATCGGGCGACAACTAACTGAGCACCAAAGGGGAAACTTGTTGAAGTGAAATTGACACTGTGAGAAACAGTGACTTGACCAACTCTAGTCCTGACTGTTGATGTACAATGTAATACTTTATCCATTTTAGTATTTTTTTTTGTTCTAGTACTATTGGTTGAACTCTGTAATTAACACACAATTATTCTTAGGTGTTTAAATTTTAACTGAAAAGTGATTCCTGTTAGGAATTTGGAAAGCATTATGCTGAGTGAATTAAGCCAGTCCCAAAGGGACAAATACCATATGTTCTCAATCACTCTGTTTCTTTTACTGGCTAAAGCAAACCATTTGCATTTAGTAATTATTGGTGAGTAAGGGCTTACTACTGCAATTTTGATACTTGTTTTCTGTTTTTATTGTAATTCATTTGTTTCTTTGTCTCTTTCTTACATTGTTCCTTTGCTGAAAAGTGATTTTTCCTAGTGCCGTGTTTTGATACCTTGCTTATTAGTTTTCAATAGACTAATTCGGATTTTTGTTTTGTGGCGACCACGAGCTTACAAAAAATTCTTTTGGTTTTAAGAAGTTGTTCTGGGGGGCCGCCACTGTGGTTCATTCGGTTAAGCTACTGCCTGTAGTGCCATTCCATATGGGCACCTGTTTGAGTTCCAGCTGCTCCACTCCTATCCAACTCCCTGCTGATGATCCTGAGACAGCACCAGAGGATGGCGTAATGCCCATGTGGGCCACTGACCCATGTAGAGGATTGGGAAGAAGCTCCTTGCTCCTGGCTTTGGCATTTCCTAGCCTTGGCCGTTGTAGCCATTTTGAAAGTGAATCAACGGGTGGAAAATCTCTCTCATGCTCGCTCTCCCCCCGCCCTTCTTTCTCTACCTGTCTCTTTCCATAACTCTGCCTTTCAAATGAATAAATAAATGCTTCAAAAAATAAACTGTTTTAAAGATTTATTTACTTGTTTATTTTCGTTTTTGAAATACAGAGTGATACAGAGATTTTCCATCTGCTGATTCCAGGCCTAAACAGCAGGGAACTCCGTTCTGGTCCCATGTACCTGGACCATTATCTGCTGCTTTCCCTTGGCGCATTAGCAGGAAGCTGGATTAGAATCCAAGAAGGTGGGACTTGAATTGGCCCTCAATTTGAAATGCCGAAGTTACAGTTGGTGGCTAAACACAATCTACCACAACATCAAACTCTAAAACAAGCTGTTGGAAATGATCATCATTTAACAATGATTATAAAATAAGAAAAGAAACAAAGGGCAGATCTTCCTTATTTTAAGTATCATTTCGGTTTCCCTTTCCTCCCTAGAATTTGGACAACTCTTTGGTTCTCTCATGTTGTACAATTCTCTGTGTAGGGCAGCCCACACTCATGCATGAATGGATATTTGTTCCCTCACTACACTACCAGTCTCTGCCTAGTACTTAGTATTTCAATTTCTGCAGGAGACAACAGCCTGGTTTAAAAATAAGTAAGTTCACTAGTTGCATCATAATGACGAGTAACCCAGGAGTGTGTAACCCCAAAGCAGCAGCGGTTACATAAACCTTCATCGAGTTCTTTTCAGGTTTTGGGAAAACTGCTTGGTTAGTTTAAAGTTTTTGGGTTTTTTGTTTGTTTGTTTATTTTTTGTTCGTTTGTTTTTTACTCTGTTCTTGGAGCTTCAGGTAAACTTTGAAATGCAAGTGTTTATGCTTTTTAGTTTGCCTTGGTAATTGTCAGAGGCCAGCCTCAGGCTCAGGCTGGAAGCATTGTTAGAGAGAAACCATTCGAATTCTTGGTGATTGTTCACCACCAGTCCTGGGACAGAAACATTTTCCTTGAATGTACAAGTCTTGGAGGCAATTTATCTTTACCGCAAGTGTTTGGTGTGGAACAGATCGGTTCTTAGCATGGACCCTAACTGCTTGGATACTGTTTGGACCTGGCTTTGTCCTTCATAGTGTTTTTCTCCACACTGGCTTCTCACTGCATGGCTCCCCACCCCTTCCCTCTGCTTACTGCAAGAGCAAAGGGCCACGCTGAAGCCATTTCCTGTTATCTACTTGTTATATCCGGCTGCCAAGGGGGTGGGACATCCTTCTCTGTCGAAAGTTGGGAGGCATGACTCTCCCTTCCAGGCTTCCTTTTCCAGGAACAACGGGCCAGTGCCATTCAGGTGTGGGAGACAGCCAGCTTATGTGCAGTTTAGTTAGGGAATGATAGCCATTGCCACCTCTCAGCTCTAGGACAACCAACAACTGTGAGGAAGGCAAGTTTAAAATGCAGTTGGCTTTTGGTTCCTGGTATATGAATGCGGTTTCTGTTAGCCAGATGGAACCTAACACTTCATACATAGTCAAACCCTCCCTCACTGTAGCCATCAGCTTAGAGAAACATGAACTGGGATTTCTCAGCTCCAACATCTGAAGATGCTCAGACCCTGGCACCACCATAGAGTTTCATGGAATTTAAGAGCCGCTGGGTGTTGAATACCCTAGGTGTGGCAGTGTAAGTCCTCAAGAATTCTTGGGATGCTGGTGCTTCAGGGTTTAAGAACATTTCTGACAATTGTTCTTAGATTTACATTGGTTTCTATCACCTTGGAGCTTGGCCTCCAAGTATAAGATACAGTACCCTATAGAGATCAGTCATTAGAAGTTTTTCTAACTAAAACAGAAAAGGTACAAGAAGTGTCGAAAATCCTGTTAAAGGAAATAATTCCTCACTTTGGCCTTCCAAGATCACTCCACAGTGACAATGGACCCTTGTTTGTTTCTAAAATAACTCATCAGGTAGCTACTGCTCTAAAGATCTCATCATCTCAGTTCAAGTCAAAAAGGCTGATCCTAGTCTAGAAAATTCTGCCTGAGCTTTGCCAAGAGACCTCAGAAACCGGCTTAAACTATTGGCTATTGCCCTCCTCAGGATGAGACTGCGCATGCACCTGAGTTTGCTTTAAAGCTTAATCCGTTTGAACTTCTATCTGGCATACTGTTCCTTATTTCTGATGACCTCTTTCATTTGGAAATTCAACATCAGATAAGGTATATTATTAACCTGGTTCAGATACAAAAGGCTCTGATGGAGTATGGCAACAAAATTCTCCCAGTGTCAGACCCCAGAAGCCATGGACAGCCTATCTCCTATTTCTCCAGGAGATCTAGTCTTATTAGAGACTTGGAAGGGAGAATCGCTTTCTAACCAGTTGCAACCTAAACGGAAGGGACCTTACCAGGAGCTACTTAGAACTCCCACTGCAGTTAAGCTGCAGGGCATTCCAACCTGAGTACGTTCGTCAAGGATTAAACTTCTGCTTGTTGAGTCTTCACAGGTGCTTGCAGAAGATAAGTCTGCCTATTCTTGTGAACTGACTGAAGATTTCAAATACCTCTTCAAAACACGAAAAGGATAAGTAAACTCTTTTCATATCAAGGCTGTTTCACTGTATGGCAGACATGTTTTTCCTACCTCTACCCCGATTCTCTCAGGAAGCTGCTATTGGCAGGAAAACTTAGTGAGTTCTTGTATCATCATAGCAGATGATCCTGCTATAATTCATAAAACCATTTTTAAAAATCTGTCTATTGTTCGAATTAACCTAAAATTCAGGCAAGCTTTTACAATGAGTACTAAAGTATGTGGATGCTCTATCTATATGTACTAGTGGAACAAAGAGGCACTCATACAGTGATAAACAGTCTGTGACATCTACCCTAATAGCAGCACACTCACTGAAAAAGATATTACAAATTTTTATGCACAGCCTCGATGGCTTAATAATATGTGCAGGGATAATCTACCAGCACCTACTATTTGAGAAGCAACAGAACATACTTTCCTTTTCTGAAAGGGAATTCCATTATCCTTTTCCAATTATGCTCATTCTGATTGATAAATTTGTCTGTTTCAGAAGTCCACAGCTTATCAGAGTAATGATGATCTTCTGGGGGCAGAGTCATTGGCAGTGAAAGATGAAGATTTTCTGGTTCATGAGACAGATCCATTATGTGAGATAGGTAGAAGTTTCTGAACCTAGGATAGGAAGGGCCAGCACCCCCGATCAACAAGAAGTGGATGCAGAAAATGGAACTTCATCCCTCAGCACTCCCTTATGAAATCCCTGAGGGGTGGAATAATATTCGATAAATAAGAAACTGGTTAATTCTGTGGACCCAGATAGGCAAGCAGCTATTTAAGTCTGCAGAGCCAGAAGTCACAAGCCACCCACCACCACTTGTCAGTCAAAAACTTCAGTCATTCCATAATGCATCTGTGACATTCGGGGCTTGTGCACAGAGTAGATGAAAGGAATGGAAGATGGTAGCGACTATTTTTCTCCCACAATCAACATTTTCAGTTTCCCTTTCCTCCCTAGGCTGGAGGCATTTCTTTCTTCCATATATATAGTTCTCTGTGTAGGGTGGCCCACACTCAAACATTAACACATATTTCTTCACTCACTGGTGAATAAACTGTTCTTGTTTGCAAATAATAAAATAAAATAAAAACCAGTCTTCATTAGGTATTTCTATTTCTGTGGAAGACAAGAGCCTGGTTTAAAAATTAATACGT
This sequence comes from Oryctolagus cuniculus, assembly GCF_964237555.1. Classification (NCBI taxonomy): domain Eukaryota; kingdom Metazoa; phylum Chordata; class Mammalia; order Lagomorpha; family Leporidae; genus Oryctolagus; species Oryctolagus cuniculus. Next base: position 13,193,018 of record NC_091441.1, on the reverse strand, counting down.
TTACTGCCCACATCACCTTCAGCATTTCTTGTAAGACAGGTGTGGTGGTCATTTATTCTCTTGGCTTTGGATATGTGAGTCTGGGAATGCTGTTCTTTCTCCCTAATATCTGAGGGATAGCTTTGCTGAGCACAATATTCTTGGCTAGCTTTTTTTCCCATCTGGTGCTGTGAAAGTCTCATTTGACTCCCTCATGGCCTGTAAGATCCAGAGAAGTTTTAACTTTGGAAACTATGTCTCTTTATGTGCCATTGTTTTATTTTCTCTTGCAGATTTGCAAATCTCTCTCTTTTTTTTTAATTTTAGAGACCTTTATTTTATTGGCTTTGTGAATTTGGTTGAGTTAAATATGACTGATGATCTTTTCCATTCCTGTAATTAGAAAGAGGTTTCCTTCTCTAGTTTTGGGAAGTTTTCTGTGATTATTTCTTTGATTATACTTTCTATACGTATCTTTGATATCCTTGGGTCCCTTTTTAACTCTCATGATAATGTGGACATTAACATTATTCCAAAGTCCTAAAAGCTTTCTTCATTCCCTTTGATTCTTTTTTTTTTCCCTCCAACTTTATATTTTCAAGCAGGCTGTCTTTAAGCTCACTGATTCTTTGTTTATTCTGATAGTTATGCCATCTATCACAGTTCTAGTTTTGCTTAGTGTACTTTTCAGTTGAATGATTTCTGTTTAGTATTTTAACATTACTCTCATCTTTCTGTCATGACCTTCTGTTAGAATATTAAATTATTAAGTCATTTCTCCATGTTCGATTGAATTCCGTTGAGTTTCCTTAAAGCAATTGTTTAAACCCTTCTGGCAGTTGAAAATTTCAATTCCTAGATAGCTAGTTTGTAGCACCTTATTGTGTTTATTAGGTGAAAGAATTGTCACTAGGAAATTATTGATGCTTGTTGATCTATGAAGTCATTTCTGCACTGAAGTATTAGAAATCAGGATTTTTTTGAGGCTCTTTCCAGAAATTCTAAACAATCTTATTGCCTCTGATCCTGTGTGTATTTTTATTGCTTGCCTTTTGCAGATATGCTGATGATGTGTTTTCACTGTTTCAGACCTAAAAGCTCAGGTTAGCCCCAAACCACTAGATGATGTGTGGTGCAAAATGAATTGGGAAATTTTCTAAAATGGGTAGCTCCATCCTCACAAGCCTGCTCCTAGAACTGGGGTAGGCCCAAATGCCCAATCCAATAGCTACCAATGAAGCAATGCAACATCTTACTCATAGCCCACAGTCCATTAAAATCAGAGAAGCCTGGGAATAGGACCAAAACCCACCATGATACGATCTGCAGTGGGTTTGATTCATGGCCTGAGGATGCTCCCGCCAGACTTGGGTAATGCTGGCTGGGATATAAGATAGAATAACCAGAGTTGTCAAACTCCACTTGACACTAATTGTCGCTCCCCCTCTTCGTGGAGGAACGACACAGGACCCTGCGCTGTTCTTTCGTCTGCTCGGCCCTCCCCGGGTTTGCTGCTGGTTCCTCCCGGGTTGGCTACTATCCCTTCCACCTCCGTGGAAGGGCAGTTCCCCCTGGCCACATTCCCCACTTCCGCAGGGGAGCGGCACACCGCCGGCCGGCTTTCTCGGGGGCTGCACGGGTTCCCTTAGATGTTCCCCATAGATGTTCCCCGTGCATGCCGTCTCTCTCCTCCTTTATAGTCCTCCTCCGCCAATCCCAACTCGGCTGCCCACACGCCGAGTACGCTGCTCTCCTCCAATCAGGAGCAAGTCCTACAGTTTATTAGTTGAACTGGAGGCAGCTGTGCGGAAGCTGTTTTCTTCTCTCCCAGCGCCATATTGTGGGAGAGCAGATGCATAGAATAAGTCTTAATTCCAGTAACTTAGTCTAGTCCGAGTTGCTCCCCACAACTAATGAATGTTCAGAAGCTCCAACTTTGGTCACCAGCCAGTGACTAACCGAATTTGCTCATATAGGATTTTACTATCCTGGCACTGAGCTTCAGTACAGTCCTGTGGTCCCTTGCTGTCTACCGAAGTTTGGAGGAAGGATGAAAGACAAACACTCAGCTTCCCAGTCTAGCACTGGGTGGGTCATTCTTGGGTCTCAAAGTCATCAGGTGCATCTGAAGTTGGCAATGACACTTGTTCAATTGAGGCTATTCCATTAAAAAAAATGTCCATCTCATTAGGGCACAGGTCTCTTCCTGATATTGGGGCAAGACTAGGGACTATTTCCATAACCATTGATCTAGGGAAAGATGACTTCTGGGATTTTCCCAATGTTGGGCCTTACCATCTTGGTATAGAGGTCTAAGACACAATCTTATGATTCATTTCTATCTGTCTATGAGGGAGGATGGATGATAAAGGCAGTCCCTTGGTGACACAGGGTGGCTCTAGGCTGGGTCACACTTGGATCTCACTGTCCCTAGTTCCTACAGTCTCAGCAGTGCATGCCTGGCCCACTTTAGTTTAGTGGTTATGGTGGTGAAACATACTGGAATGAATCTGTCCCCCAACCCCCAGATGGAAGCTCTCCACCTGATTCTGGGGCAAGTCTACAGCTCTGTCTCTGAGCACTAGCCTGGGGGCGAGGACCTTTGGGTATTATAAGGCATTGGCTCTTAGAGTGGTGGACCAGCTCTGAGATCCAGGGTAAGATCCTAAACTCCCTTTCCTGTCCTACCCCCCAGTAGCTGGAGTCCGGCTCCACTTCCTGTCAGAGGTTGAGACAGGTTTGGTAGAGATTGTCCCTTAACCACGTGGTCATGGAGGGTCCAAACACTCAGATTTCAGGTTTGGGTCATGGGGCAAGGGCCACTGGCTCTGTTCAACTTGGAATTTTATTATAGTAGTGCTGGTACTGGGATTCATTTCTAAGGACTGCACTAAACTCTGTCTCTCTCCCCCAAGCAGGAGATTCCTCTCTCTATGTTGTGTTATTTGGACCTGGCACAGGGGTGACACAAGTAACACCTTTCTGCTTCTTTGAATGTGTCTTTTCTTATTATTGCAAAACCAGGCACCATGGTCTCTCATCTTGCTCCCATAACCTTTATGAAGGTGACTTAATGTATGTAAAGCTATTAAACTGGTGATTGGTGTCTGGGGAGAAGTGGTTGTGAGGATGTCTTACTCAGGCTGTATCTTGCTACATCTCACAGGATATTCATTAAAAAAAAAAAGATTTTACTTATTTATTAGAGAGACAGAGAGAGGGACAGACAGAGAGATCCTCCATCTGCTGTTTCACTCCCCAAATGGCCACAATGGCCAGAGCTGGGCTGATCTGAAGCCAGGAGCCAGGAACTGCCTCCAGGTTTCCCATGGGGCTGCATGGGTCCAGGCAGTTGGGTCATCTTCTACTGCTTTCCCGTGCCATAGCAGAGAGCTGGATCAGAAGAGAAGCAGCTGCGACACTAACTGGCACCCATATGGTGGAGGCTTAGCCTACTACTCCACAGCACAGGACCCTGGCTATACTTTTAGTGAGACTGATTAGAGGATTCCTAACTGAATTTACATGAAATAATACATTTTTAAAAGACATTTTTGTCTTGGTAAAAACAGTCTTGAGAGAAAGCATAAATCCTCAAAAATTTACCGCATAATTGAAAAAAAAAAGATGAAATTGTCTGAGAAAGCAGATGATGTAATTACAGGCTTGAAGTTATAGTTTAGAATATTTAGCAAGGTGAACTTGAAGAGAAATGGTTTATTGATATCCATTGCAATGCTTCCCAAGGCAAACAGATGTGACCCTGGAATAGTAGATATTAAAAGAAAATGAACCCTAGGTGTAAAAGGTTAAATGTCTGGATGACATAGATTTATGGATATTAATTAAATTGAACAAACATTTATGATAGGCTGCTGTGTTCACATCTTCTCAAAAGCAATAAGAGCTGTTGACCTAGTAGAACAAGGAGCAAGTTTACAGCTAAATAGATGACATGTCATATTATAACAAATTCTGAAAAGCAATTATAAATAAAATATTATGGTAACATAAATGAGAGAGCACTTAAACCAGCTTAGGAATATCAAGCAAAAACTATAGAAATACAAATCTGTACTGGTTCTCCAGAGATTTAGTGAACTAAATTGAGTAGAAAGAAATGTCAGTTAAGTGGAATACTTGGAAAAGAATGGAATGGCATCAGCAGAACCGTTAAGCATCGCAAGTACATGCTGAGGTCAAAGGGGAAGGAAATCATATTAGACAACCTCAACAAGCTAATTTCTCTTTTTAAAGTCATTTTTTTAATTTACATCTTTATTTATTTTTAAGATTTTTTTTAATTTTTACTTTTAACGGATTCAATATACTCCATAGAGACAACTCTAAGAATATATTTCCTCCCTCCCTGCCTCTATCCTCCTCTCTCCCCACAACTTTCCCTCTCTCTGCACTTTTTGTTTCTTTTTTTAGCTTTTGAGATAATATATTTTGAATTTACATTACAGTAAAAATGCTTAATGCTTCAATGGGTAAGTTTAAATGTAAAAAGCAAAAATAAAATCTTAGTTTAGTGGGACTATAGACAATGGCTCTAAACAATAAAGAATGAAAAAAATGACCATTTTACCCATATAGAGTAAATTTTAAAGTAATCACAGATCATTAAAACTATACTACTTTAGGCCGGCACTGTGGCTCAATAGGCTAATCCTCCACCTGCGGCTCTGGCACACCAGGTTCTAGTCCCAGTCGGGGTGCCGGATTCTGTCCTGGTTGCTCCTCTTCCATTCCAGCTCTCTGCTGTGGCGCGGGAGTGCAATGGAGGATGGCCCAGGTGCTTGGGCCTTGCACCCCATGGGAGACCAGGAGAAGCACCTGGCTCCTGGCTTCAGATCAGCGCGGTGCTCAGGCCTCAGCAGCATTGGGGGTGAACCCAACGGAAACCAACAGAAAAGGAAGACCTTTCTCTCTGTCTCTCTCACTGTCCACTCTGCCTGTCAGGATAAAAAAAAAGAAAAAAAAAACTATACTACTTTAGCATTTTTAACCCTTGTTTTATGACAAAGTTATAAGACAAAATTTTACAAAAACTATAGCTTTATAAAACTATACAAAACTATTATTGCAGCAATATTGGTGACACACAGGCATTTCATTTTTTTCCTTTTTTTAAAACTTTTATTTAATGAATATAAATTTCCAAAGTACAGAATATGGATTACAATGGCTTCCCCCCCCATAACATCCCTCCTGTCGCTCCCCCTCTTCATGGAGGAACGACACAGGACCCTGCGCTGTTCTTTCGTCTGCTCGGCCCTCCCCGGGTTTGCTGCTGGTTCTTCCCGGGTTGGCTACTGTCCCTTCCACCTCCGTGGAAGGGCAGTTCCCCCTGGCCACATTCCCCACTTCCGCAGGGGAGCGGCACACCGCCGGCCGGCTTTCTCGGGGGCTGCACGGGTTCCCTTAGATGTTCCCCATAGATGTTCCTGGTGCATGCCATCTCTCTCCTCCTTTATAGTCCTCCTCCGCCAATCCTAACTCGGCTGCCCACATGCCGAGTACGCTGCTCTCCTCCAATCAGGAGCAAGTCCTACAGTTTATTGGTTGAACTGGAGGCAGCTGTGCGGAAGCTGTTTACTTCTCTCCCAGCGCCATATTGTGGGAGAGCAGATGCATAGAATAAGTCTTAATTCCAGTAACTCAGTCTAGTCCGGTTGCTCCCCACACCTCCCACCCGCAACCCTCCCCTTTCCCACTCCCTCTCCCCTGACATTCACATCAAGATTCATTTTCAATTCTCTTTATATACAGAAGATCAGTTTAGCATACATTAAGTAAAGATTTCAACAGTTTGCTCCCACACAGAAACATAAAGTGAAAAATACTGTTTGAGTACTAGTTATAGCATTAAATCTCAATGTACAGCACATTAAGGACAGAGATCCTACATGAGGAGTAAGTGCACAGTGACTCCTGTTGTTGACTTAACAAATGGACACTCTTGTTTATGGCATCAGTAATCACCCTAGGCTCTTGTCATGAACTACCAAGGCTATGGAAGCCCCCTGAGTTCACCGACTCTGATCATATTTAGACAAGGCCATGGTCAAAGTGGAAGTTCTCTCCTCCCTTCAGAGAAAGGTACCTCCTTCTTTGATGCAATTAACACACAATTATTCTTAGGTGTTTAAATTTTAACTGAAAAGTGATCCCTGTTAGGAATTTGGAAAACATTATGCTGAGTGAAATAAGCCAATCCCAAAGGGACAAATATCATATGTTCTCCCTGATTGGTGACAACTAACTGAGCACCAAAAAACGGTGACTTGATCAGCATTTCATTTTTTAATTTGTTTTTCCTTTTTTTATTATTTTATAACTCTGACATATAAGGGAGAACATGCAATATTTCTCTATGTTTTATTTCATTCAACATGATGTCCTTCACTTGTATCCATTTTGATACAAATGATAAAATTTCATTTTTTACTGTTGAATAATATTCTATTGTGTATATGTACTACATTTTCTTATCCATTTATCTTATGATGGACACTTTAGTTGATTCCAAATTGTGAAAATTGCTGCTATAAACATGGTGGTGCACGTATCCCTGAATCGTGTTCTTTTGGATATATGCCCAGCAGTGGGATATATTTTAAGGAGTTTATTAATACTTTAGATTCTTAAGGTCACAGAAAATGCATAATAATTACTGCAACACAATTATCATCAACTCAACCCATAGCAGTTTGTCATCCTTAACCACTGATTTGACAAACAGATAAAAAAAAGTTTGACAAAACTATATTGGCACCAATACTGATATACACTGCATTTCTTTTGTTTTTGTTTTTGTTTTTTTAATTTTAGCTCCCACATGTAAAGGAGAACATGGGATATTTGTCTAAATGTGTCTGATTTCATAAGACATCCATCATCAAATGAATGGGTAAAGAAAATGTGGTCTTTGCATTTATCTATACAATTTAATATTCTTCAGCTATTAAAAAGAATGAATTATGCCATTTAGCTCAAAATGGAGGCAAATGGAGGACATTATCAAGTTATTTTATGACAAGAATGCGAAGGGTCCTGATTTTTCTTTTGGATTTTATTTTTTTAATTTTTTTATTGAAGTTTATTTGACAAATAAAATATATATATTTGAAGTACTGACATGATCTTTTGATATGTGAAATTATGATCACAATCAAGCTGATGAATATGTCCATCACCTCACAGTTATGATTTTTTAATGTGGTAAAATACACATTGAATCTTGTCTATTAAGAAAAAAAAAACATGACTTTTTTGAAGATAGCAGTTATAAAATAGTGCTCTGTCTTAACTTAGAACGGTAACACTTGTGGAAGTATGGTGGAAAGAACCATGGAGAATGTAAGATATTAAGACACAGAAATATAGGTAAACTATTCAAGATACATATATGACTTGTAATAAGTAAGTCACATCAAATAAGACTAGGAATAATGGAAAGTAGCTGAAAGATTGGCAATATACATCATTTCTTCTTGGATTCTGTATCACTTTTCATTTGAAGAGATATATTTCCCTATTCCTGTACACTCATTGGATTATGTTTAACTTCAATTATTTGATATCATTATCTGAATTCCTCCTATGGTTTCAACTATATAATGTTGAGAAGATACATTCCTTTTTAATTAAGGTTGTAATAAGGTATTTAATTGATCAATAGATATGCTTGTTGTATTTGAATTAACTACATTGATATTCACATATTATATAAATGACTTTAAATAATACACTCTTTCTTAAAAGTAATGTATTTTATGCCAGTGCACTATTTAATTTGGTATTTTTGTTAAAATATATCCCCAAAAATGTTCTAAGGCTTATAAAAATCTAAATGCATAGCCTTTCAATATTTTTATATTATAATGGATAGTAATATATTGAGCATAGTAAATATTCAATATACTTAGTAGTAGTTCTTAGTTATATTTCTAGAAAAGCAATAAGAAAAAAATTTTACCCTTAATAGTCATAAATATTTAACAACATCACTTATTTTTAAAATTTTTATTTACTTATGAATTCATTTTTTTGTGAAAGAGAGATCCTCCTTCCTTTGCAAATGCCTACCACAATCAGAGCTGGGTAAAGAGGAAGTTAAGAGCTATACTTCAATCTAATTTTCCCAAGGGAGAGAGAGGGACTCAAGTGTTTGAATTTTTATCTGATGCCTCCAAGCGTGCACATTAGCAGGAAGTTGGAATCAGCAGCAAAGGACGGATTCATAAAAATCCAAGCACTCTGATACAGGATGTGGGATTCCCAAGTGCCTGAACAACAGCACCAGACACCTATCCCCACACTCGTTATGGAATGCTTCCTTATTTTCTGTTAATTTCAACCTGATAACCTGCAAAAGCCTTTTATCTTCACAAACCTAACCCTTTCTGTAAATCATCACAATAAAGGGAAAGCAATATGAATGAGATACTTCACTAGATGATTGACACTGTCTTATTAATATGTCAAAGCCACCAAGAGAGGTAGAAATGAGACAAATGGTTCAAAATGAATTAAAAATGTCATTAAATTCTCTTAGTAGATTGGAGCATCATAGGTGAAATCCAACCTGATTGTATTCTCAAAATTCAGATCCCTACTTTAGAAACAAATGCATTTAGCTTAGATAAATATGAAATGGGAATTGCACTACATTTGTTTGTAGTTATAAGGATTTTCTTTTCTCAACTTGTAGTTCAGTGCCTCGCTCAAACATTACAGTCCAATATTTTATTCTTTCATCTATACTATATTCAACTTTCTATTACATTGTCCTGCCTACCTGACATTATGTGTGTTGCTTATGATTGGTAAGGCGAAGTCAGTTTTACCAGTGCAGTTCTGTCCAATATCTTTATTTTCAGTCCATTATTTTTAAAGCCTAGAGTAGTGTACAGGAGAGTCTCACAGATGAGGCTGAAATTGGAAAGAATGGAGATGTTCACAATGTTAAGTTTCTTCCTACAAGAATCTTGAATTGATGGGACCAGCACCGTGGTATAGCCGGTAAAGCCTCTGCCTGAGGTGCCGGCATCGCATGTGTGCACTGGTTCAAGTCCCAGCTGCCCCACTTATGGTTCAGCTTCCTCTAATGCACCTGGGAAAGCAGCAAAAGATAGTCCAAGTACTTGGGCCCCTCCCACATGGGAATGTGGGAGACCCAGAAGAACTTCTATTCTCCTGGCTTCAGATCAGCTCAGCTCCAACCATTGCAGCCATTTGGGGAGTGAACCAGTAGATGGAAGACCTCTCTCTCTGCCTCTCCTTCTCTCTGTAACTCTGCCTTTCAAATAAGCAAATAAATCTTTAAAAAAAATCTTGAATTTAAGCAGAGATATATGAAATACATATGTGCATATATAGCATATTTTTAATAAAAATAGACTTGTGAACTTCCACTTTAATTTTATAAGCCAATACAAACTGTGAAGAGAATACAAAATGCCAAGGGTATTTATAAAAGCTATACATCTATTATTTCTTCACTCCCTTAGTTACTTAAAGTGACAGTTTGGTTAGTTTTAAAGGTGCATTATCCAAGGATTAAGAACAGAGATATGACTCATTCAAATTTAGAGTAGCTCATAAAGGAGATCAGTGTAAAATTTGCTTTGTTGTGTTTTTTTAACCTGTTGAATGTTAACTTTCTATGTATAAATGCATCAGAGAAATAAACCTTGCCAGAATTCGATCCCGGAGACACACTAAGGAGTGTTACATACATCATCTCATTTAGCACTCACAACAACCCTTGAAGTATTTTGACCTGCGTTTTTCTAGAATTCAGGATAGATGTACAGATATATAATACTTACAGTAGAGATTTGACAACATATGTAATTTGTGTGGTGAAACTTTAACATGAGTGCCCATTTTAATATTTATAACTTAGTATTTAGTATTACTGATTCCGTAAACAAGAGTGTCAATTTGTTAAGTCAACAACAGGAGTCACTGTGCACTTACTCCTCATGTAGGATCTCTGTCCTTAATGTGCTGTACATTGAGATTTAATGCTATAACTAGTACTCAAACAGTATTTTTCACTTTGCGTTTCTATGTGGGTGCAAACTGTTGAAATCTTTACTTAATATATGCTAAACTGATCTTCTATATATAAAGAAAATTGAAAATGAATCTTGATGTGAATGGAAGGGGAGAGGGAGCAGGAAAGGGGAGGGTTGTGGGTGGGAGGGAATTTATGGGTGGGGGGGAAGCCATTGTAATCCATAAGCTGTACTTTGGAAATTTAAAATAAATTAAAAAAATTTTAAAAATATGTATAACTTAGTATTTAATATTTATAAGTTAATTATTCAATTTATCTAGGCAATTTGCCTTTTTGAACAACAAGATTATTTAAAAAACAAAATTTATATAATGGACAATTTTATTCTGAAATAGTACAATGACCAGTAATCCTAGTTAAGAAAATGTGAAGCAAAAGAGCTATGAAATTTTACATAAACCTCATAAAATGTTCAAGTTTCCCAGTATTTTCATGTTAAAAAAAGGAATTATATTTTTAAAAGTTTAGAAAGAAGGAAATGTTGTTCCTGGTTTGTCTTCCTCAGTGATGTAGTTTGTGACAGTTTGTGTATGACTAATAAAAAATTCACTTAGCTGCAGAAATTTAGCAGAGAGGTGTGTCTGTAAGTTAGTTTTGATTATCTGTTCAATCAGGCTGTAAATAAACAAAAGTAGGTTAATTTTTAAAATCCCACTTGCAGCAAATGTTTTTACTAAATTTGAAACAGAGCCAACAACTGGTTTGATTGTAGGAAGGAAAATAAACCAGAAAAGTTAATTGAAATTATATGTGCCATTATTGAAAACTTGGCGTGGTGTTATAAATCAATGGTTTTCTAAACATTAATTGTAATGAATTAAAATAGGATCATTAAACCAAATGTTGTTGTGCTTTAAGTGTGATTATTTGACAACAATGTGTGTTATATTGTTCCAGTTGCAGGAAAAGTGATTGGGAAATATTCACTGAGACCAGAGTCTGATTTTCCAGTATAGCCTTTGCATAAAGATGCACTTCCTTCTACATTCTGGTCCTCCTCAGTTTATGAGGTGTAACTGATCCCTCAGTATTTTGACTGTTCAAGGACTCTGTATATTTATTAATGTAAAGACATCATCGTACAAGGTGCCCCTAATGTGAGTAGTTAATCTAAAATCTCATTACTGCAATCCTCCAGGGATGACAGTGCACAGAGCAATGCAAATGCTAATTAATTTCAATAGTCAGCACTTAGGAACTGGTCTCTTGTCAAAATTATTTTGCCACAATTATGCAGGGAAAGCAAAGCAGTTATTTACAACTAGAGAATTTGGAAAGGAAACTGAAGTTCACCCAACTCTTCACTCTACACAGGGAAAATATTGAACATTTCTTGTAGCAATGAATGATGTTGGATTTATACCTTTGAAGCTAGCACACTGATTCTCAGAAGAAATTTTAAAAAGTGCATGTTGGAGTATGATGACAGAAAGAGCTAACAGGTAGTACTTCTTGAATGAGATGTCTACATTTGGAAAATTCATGAGTAAATCTCAAAATACAGCTTATAGCAAATATTTCACTTAAAAGATGGAGGCTGTATTTCTCAGGCATGCCATTATGGAGAACAGAATGTAGGATCACCAAAACAATTAAAATATCTCTATCATATTATCCAGTTATTTTCTTGATTTCTTAAAAAGATTTATTTTATGTACTTGAAAGAGTTACAGAGAGAGGTAGAAACAGAGAGACAGGTCTTCTAACCACTTGTTTACTCCCCAAATGGTCGTAACAACTGGAGCTGAGCCAATCCTAAGCCAGGAGCCGCACGTGGGGCATCCTCCAGTGCTTTCCCAGGTACATTAGCAGAGATCTGGATCAGAATTGAAGCAGCCAGTGTTCAAACCAGTGCCCATATGGGATGCTGGCACAGCAGGCCAGGACTTTAGCCCACTGTGCCACAGTGGTGGCCCCTATCCAATTATTTAGTAAAGCTACAAAATATTAAATCATAACCATTCCCCAGTTACAATTGTACTGACATGGTACAATTCAAAAGAGAAATTCAGACAACAATGCCATTTAGAATAACATTGAAAAGAATAAAATTCCAAGGCATAGATTTAACCAAGGACATGACAAAGTGATGCGCTGAAAGAAAGAACTAAAAGAAGTCAGAAAGTTCATGTAATTTTGAAAGCTTAATTTTGTTAGAATGACAATAGCACAAAAAACTATTTACAGATACAGTGCAATCCCTATAAAATCCCAGCAGTTACAGTGTTTGGCCTAATAGGTTAGATGCCAGTTGAGAGATCTGCATCCCATATCAGAGTTCCTGGATTTGATACTCACCTCTGGTTCCTAACTCCAGCTTTCTGGGAGTGTAGCAGTGATGGTTCAAGTAATTGGATTTCTACAACCTACACAGGAGACCATGACTGAGCTATTGAGGTTCCCACCCTCAGCTTCCACCAGACCTACTCTTGACCATTGTGCTGGCATTTGGGGAGAGGTAAGTGGGTGGGAGAAATCTCTCTCACTCTCACTTTCCTTCCCAAAGAAAATAAAAGAAATTCAAAAAAGCTTTATTGTGCAGAAATAGAAAAAAAATTCTCAAATTCATTTGGAATTGCCAGGGTCCAAATATCCAAAACAATTTTCAGAAAGAACAAAGTTGAAAGACTAACACTAATAACTTCAAAACTTACTGCAGATCAAGCAGGAATCAGAACGGAATGGACATTGGAGTAGCTGTAGGGTAGACATTTAGCACAATGATCGAGATGTTCAAATCCCACATTGGACACCTGGGGTTGAGTCCTACACCACTGTCCAATTCCAGTTTCCTGTCAGTGCACACTTTGGGATACAGTAAGTGATGGCCCAAGTAGTTGGGCCCCTGCCACATACATGGGAGATTTAGCTTGAAGTCAGGCCTCCTGATTTTGGCCTGGCCCAGTCCCCACTGCTATGGGCATTTGGGGAGTCCACCAGCTAATGGGGAACCTCTGTCTCTCTCTCTGCCTTTCAAACAGAACCTCTGTAATACAGACAAAGTCATGTAGAATAGAATTGAGTATCCAGAAGCAAGCCTATATTCTATGACCAAAGTGGCACTACTGGGAGGTAGTGGGGCCAGGTGGGGGGGCCCTTAGGTAATTGGAAGCATGAGGCGGTCCACCTGTAAAATCCTGAGTTCTCCCAAGGCCACTTGATTTACCAGGAGAGGGTTATTATTCTTGTCACTGCTCCTGGTTGGTGATATAATCATTTGTTTGCTCCTGCATAGGCCCCACCATTGCCAACCAGGCAGTAAGGTCATGTGGCCAAGAGACAGCCCTAGCTATAAAGGCTGCGCTATGCTACTTGGACTTCTAGCCTCCAAAACTGTTAAGTAAATATCAAGTCGTAATGTTGGCTGCCTTTGGTGTTTTGCTGTAAAAACTTTAAAGTATAGGTAAGGAGTCTGGGAGATTGCTTTTCAGACTATTTGTAATAGAATATAAGGTCTTTATCAGTCAAAATCAGTGGTCTTTTGTCCATTTGATCAGTAAATATTGTAACATTTTATAAATAACCTTTTAAACAAATGGTTTTGTTTTTAAATATTTTATATATTTACTTACGTGGTTCTTCTTTTGACATTCTGAAAAATCAGACCAATTTTTGTGTTTGGTTTATGCTTGCAGAATTTTGGTCTTTACATTTTGACACATAATAAACATGTAATTTAAAAGCCATCAAATCAGCAGAAGATAAAGAATATACTGGTATAACATTGAAACCTCTTTAAGCAATTAGTGATGAAATTCAACCAATCTTCTTATGTTTATTTGACACTTGGATTTCCACTTCTGTACAGTGCCTGTTTGTTATTCATCATCAATTAAGAGGTAAATTGACTTTGAAAACATATGAATATTTAAATTAACCTTTCCTTGAGGTACTTGTTAAAAATAAATATTTATAAGTGGTTATAGATATGTTTTGCTTTTGAAAATCCTAATTACTGATTAACCTACCATTTTACTTTATTTAAAACTTCCTTAAAGCAAGCCAGTTGAAACAGTCTGTGAAATCAACGTTTTAGCTACCTGTGCTCCATCTGTATCTGGAACATTTCCAAGATCTTAATGGTTGGTATGAATGATGCTACATTAGCATCAATATTTTAAATTTTCTCTTTTTCTTCCTATCATCAAATAAAGGATCTTCAGGTTTCTGCAAACACCTCACTAAGTATCTGAGAATCTCCAGAGGATGCATTTTGAAGGCTCACACCCCAATTCACACATTAGATTTCTCACTGTACATTTTCGTTTTCTTTCTCCTATCCCTATCCATTTGCCTGAAGCTGACTTCTTGCTGCCTGCTTTTAGAATTCATAATGAGAAGACCACTACCTGCTAGAGGTGATGCACATCAAGACTTCCAAAATCCTTCCCCCTCCTGTCAAGCAGTGTTGAGTTCTTTATAGAGAAATAAGGGTCCTTTCCCTAGTGATTTTTCAACTTTACAACATCACATGAGGCAAGTGCTCTGCACACCTTCTCCAAATGCTGTCTCTGTCATCTAAAGGTTCTGCATGTGGATACATTTCTAGACTTCCTTCATTCTGCTCAACTGGCTGATTTGTTTCTCCTTGTTTCAGTGGTATTTATCATGATGTCTTTAAAAATACTTGTTCTTATAGAGAAAAGTCCTTTCACATCCTTCTATTTCAAAAGAACCTTATCTTTCCCCAACTTTTGACATCACATATAAATTTTGGAATTACCTTGTCAAGTTACATAATGTCCCTGTATGTAGAGTTAAAAGGACTTTGATTTGTATGGACAAATTTATAAATCATTTTGAGTTAAATTTATAATAACAATATAATGTTTCTCCATGTTTATACTTTATAATAGAATTTTATAGTTTCCTCTTAGAATTCTTAACATCTTTAAAAATATTTATTCTATAAAGCAATATGTTACCTGTCTTTACTGGTGTGTCTCTTAATTTTTATTTTTCAGTTTACTGTTAATAGGAAATAGGATTTTAAAACTACAGTCCTTAGCTTATTGTCTTTGTGGTAAATTTGCCTAGAACAAAGTCAAGACTATTTGTTTATGTATTGTCCATGGGTGCTTTTTCACCGTAGTGGCCAAGTGGAGTAGTTATGAGTGATTTCATGTGCCTGAAATATTTATTATCTGGCTGCTATATTCTGATTTGACCCTGAAGCTCTTAGGATTGTTATGTCCCTACAGAATATTTCTGTTTCACTAAGTGGTTGGAAACTGAATTCAGTTGCGGTTTATAGGAGTAGGGCCTTTAGAAAGTTCTTCAGTGGGATTCCATTATTACAGTAATGCCCCACGATTGAATCCTGGTGGCTTCCTAAGGAGAGAGGGGGAAGACAGAAATGCACACTTCCTGCTTCTTGCTATAGTATCCTGCAGCAAGAACACCACTACCAAAGGCAGAGCCAATGAGGTCCATTGATTCTAGACTGAATCTCCAGAACTGTGATCCAAGCAAACCTGTTCATAAAGTTACTCTGCCTCAGATATTATTTTGGAGGTTGAATCTAATTGTGTGACTTCATCATATTGGTAATCTAATGTATACACAAATTAATTTTTTAATTTTATTCCACACAAATCCATTTTGTTCATCTTTGTTGAGAACTTCATTGGTTAATCTACATGCAAAATGAATTAATTTGGGGAAATTCATGATAATTCATGGGAAAAGGTGAATAATACAACAGAAATTTTAAAACATGGACCTCCATGAAAAATTGTATACATGTATAACTACTAAAAGAAAATAATGCTGTTAATTTAAATTTACAGTGTTTTTTTTTTTTAAACAAACACTAACTCAAGATTCAGGAAGCACTCAGAATCAAAAATGGTTCAGATAGCTGTGCTCAGCAGAGAATATTCTAGTGAACATATTCATCATATAGGTTGTCAATGGCTAAATCAAGCTAATTAGAATAGTCACTGCTCATATATAGTTCACATTTCTTTGCAATAAGAACCCTTAAAAATCTACTTTCAGGAATTTTTAAATATATAGTGCATCCTTATTGACAAAAGTAATCGTGTTATATAATAGATTGCTGGAACTTATTCCTACTTGACTGTCCAAAAATTTATATCCTTGGGCTACTATCTCCCCAACTCACCCCTACCTGCAGAAAGGCCCTGGTAACCAACATTCTACTCTCTGCTTCTATGTGTTCAACCTTTTAAGATTTCACATAAATGGGGATTGCAAGGTATTTGTCTTTTCTTTACTTTGTTTACTTACAACAGTCTTCTCTGGGTTCATTCATGTTGTCCATTGTGCATATTTTTTTGGAGAGTAAAGTATAAAATATTTTAATATTTATTTTCTTTCATTGGTAAAATTATCGGCTTACATATGCATATTATATTTAATGCTAATAGACATAAATAACAGTACTAAAATGATTCAAGTGAACAATAATATATTTTTCAATTTGTCTCTGACATAAATCTGTTAAGCTTAAAATTGTTGAGATCTCAAATATTCAGAGATATAAAGAAAATATAAACAGATTTCAGAGTAGGCTTTTACGGAAATTTGAGAAATAAAAGTTTTCTGAAGCTGCTTTAAAAAACATTCCCTGCAATGCTGTGCAGCAATGATTGTCATAAACTCTTTTTTATATTGAGTTAAAAGTGTGTCCCTAGTCCCACCTTATGTTAAGAATAGTATAAAATGCCTTTTGTTGTTATGACCATGATTTTAATTGATAATTTTCAATTTTTTAAAAAAATATTTTTTGACTTTTATTTAACAAATATAAATTAACAAAGTACAGCTTATATCTTTATATACAGAATATCAATTTAGTATAAATTAAGTAAAGATTTCAACAGTTTGCACCCACACAGAAACACAAAATGTAAAATACTATTTGAGTACTAGTTATAGCGTTAATTCACATTGTACAACACATTAGGGACAGAGATCCTACATGAAGAATAAGTGCACAGTGACTCCTGTTGTTGACTTAACAAATTGACACTCTTGTTTATGGCATCAGTACTCAACCTAGGCTCTTGTCATCAGTTGCCAAGGCTATGGAAGCCTTTTGAGTTCACTGACTCCAATCTTATTTAGACAAGGTCATAGTCAAAGTGTGCATATTACACCTGAGTGTCTTTATTAATTCACATGTTGACGGATATATGTTTCATATATTCATTTTCATAATGACACAATAAACATGAGAACACAAATAGAAATCCATAAATTTACAGAGAAGTAATTTACACAAAGATGTCATAACACACAAGGAGGAAAAAGCAATCTCTTCAATAAATAGTTTTGGGGAACTTGGTATTCACATGCTAAAGAATGAAATTAGATCTCCATCTCACACAAAATACAACAATCAACTCAAAATGGATCAAATACTTAAATATAATACCAGAAACTGTCAAATTACAAGAAGGAAACAGGAGAAAAACACCAATGAGAGTAATTTTTTGTGTATAACTACAAAATCACAGGCAGCAAAAGCTAATACACGTATCGGATTACATTGAACCAAAAAGCTTTAACAAAGCAAAGGAAACAATCAGCCAATGAAGAGCCAACAGAGAGAAAAGCTAACCCATGAAATAGGAGCATGCTTTGCAAGCTATCTGATAACTGGTGAATACCTCAAATATTATTTGTCCTGAGGTTTTTTCTATAAATTTCATGAGATTTAACATGTAGATCATTATTCTTTCTTTGAGATATCTGTAAGTCTATCAGTTACTATCATTGTTTCATTGTTGTTACCAGGGATTCCAGTATGATTCTGTACTACAATGGAGACTGCATCTTTGCTTGGGTCCTGGTGTTAGAAGGAAATCTTTCATGTTTCATCAGTTATGATGCACATTTTAGGTTTTCTGAATATTGCATTAAGGAAGTTTCCTTGTATGCTCCGTATCCTGAAAGTTGTTTTCCAAATATATATATATATTGGATATATTTTTTTCTGTAATTCTGATCATGTATTTTTCTTCTTTATTATGAGTAGTTGTATAGATGATTTCCTTAATGTTAAACTAGTTTTCCATTCTCGAGTTGAATCCAATAGGTCATGACATGTTACACTTTTTATGTATTGCTAGAATTATTTGCTAATACTTAGTGATTTTTCTTATGTATTGATAAGAATTACTGGTCTGCAACTTTTTTTCTCTTTTCTTTGTACTATTTTTCCTCTCATTTTGTTTCCAGGGTAATTCTGTCTTTATATATTGAATTAGAAAATATTCCCTACTACTTATTTCTGGAGGAGATTGTATAGATGGAATGCTTGATGGAATCTTGACGTGAAGTCATCTGGGCAAGGGTTTTCCTTAATGGTAAATTTCTAAATTGATCTTGTAGATACGACTATTGGATGCATGTATATCTAAATCAGTGTATATTACTTTTTGAGAAAATTTTGGCCTCTTTTGCATGTCTAGTGGTTGATTTATTTACTGTAAGTAAAATAATTTGGGAGTTCATCATGATTCATAATACTCACTTACTGCTTTTTCAGTGCTTTTAAGGCGTGTACTGAAACGCCTTTTCTAATTCTGAAAAAATATGTGTCTTCTGTTTTTGTCTTTTATCAGTTGACATAGAGGTTTATTGTTTTTAAATTTTTAAAAATCATTTTGGATAGAGAGAGAATACTACCACCTACAGCTTCACTCCCCCAAATGCCTGTAATGGTTGAGATTGGGTCAGGCATGAGGCAGGAGCTGGAAACTTGATCCAGCTGTCCTACATGGGTGGGTGGAACCCAATTACCTGTGCCAATACCTCTGCCACCCATGTTCTAATCTGCAGGAAGCTGGAATCTAACTCAGGCTCTCCAACGTGAGATGCAGGCATTGTAACCAGTGTCAATCTCAGGGGTAAATGTTCACCCCATAGACTTACTATTTTTATTAAAGATTTTAAAAAACACTCCTGGTTTCATCTTTTCCCCTCTATTATCTTTCGGTTTTCAATGTCGTTGATTTCTGCTTTTAATTTTATGATTTTCTTTCTTTGTTTCATTTTAAATTTAAACTTACTGGTTTATTGAGATGGAAGCTTAAATCAATTTGGAAGCTTTCTTTCTTTTTTTCTAATATAAACTATTATAAGTGCTTTTTAATGAACAATTTAATGAAACAGTTCACTTGCTAGGTCTGAATAAGGATACTTTGTTACTGAAACTTTGTATCCTTTAACCAACATTTCCATTTCCCTCAATTCCTGGTAACCCTCATACTTCCCCTGCTTTTGAAAATGTGACTAATTAGATTCCACATATAAGTAAGATCATGTCATGCACTATTTTTTTCTTTTTTCTGTCTGTTTTCACTTAACATGGTCTCCATATTCATTGAATTGCTGTGCAGGGTAGTTAATGTTCAATTGTACTCAATCATATACATGTCTAATCTGTTTATTTTTCCTGTCACTTTCATAGAGAGCTAGGCTGTTTCTGTGTCTTGGCTGTTGTAAATGAGAATGCAAAGATATGGAAATACAGATATCACTTCTAGATATTCTGCTCATTTCTTTTGGTTACATACCCAAAAGTGGGATTCCTGGATCCTGAGAGTGAATGTACAAGAGGATGACTAGCTAATGGACAGTATACTTGAAATTTATTGAGAGTAAATCTTAAGTCTTCTCACTGAAAAAGAAAAAAAAAGTAACATGTTAGGTTATGAATGTGCTAATTAGCCTGAATGTGATAATAATTTCACAATGTATATGTGTATCAAAACATAAAAATTTATTTCAATATGGTTGTTATTTAGAAAGAGAAATAAATGAAAGTCAGTAATTGTTAAAAAATTAAAGAAAGAATATGGGAGCATAATTAATATTACAGGTTTAAATTTGTATTTTTAAATTGTTTTATTAATAAATAAATTTATAAATTTATATTGTTTTATTAATAAATACAAAGTAATTAAGAATATATCCGGGGTATAAAAATACTAAAATAAATAAAGCTGTCATTAATTATTCTCATGAAGTTCTGTATCCTTATCTTTATCATTATAAAAGTAATGTTTCTGATGAAGTTAGGCCCTTCTCCCCTTCATGTATATATTTAAAATAATAATAGTAATAAAGTTAATAAGTACCAAAATTTAACATTTTATTTGAATACTCAAGTCTTGGTATCAAGGTATTGATTTTTAAATACTTCAAAACAATCTTCATATTCCTTATTATTAATCCAAGCACATCTTCACAGATATTTATTTAACAGTTTTTCTTGAGGTGTTGCCATTGTTTTGATATTTTTTGCCTCTCACAAGCTAGATATATAAACATTCACAACTATTCCTCAAACAGGGATAAATAGAGCAATTTTTTAACTCTATCCTTTTGAAATTTTCTAGTGCCAGAAGTTTTATCCAGTAATAAACTGGATCTATACATAATTCCAGCCATCTGCTGTCTTGCTTTCCCTTTCTTTAAGAGGGCTAGAAGCCAAATATTTCCTTCTGTAGCCTTTCTTGAAGATGGGCTTTACCTATGCCGCATCTCTGGCTAATGAGTTCAGGTCAAGAGCTCTGGGCACCAGTAGACAGACGCAACAAACGTTGACCATAGCATTAGCAGCTATCCACACTGTGCAGGAAAAGCCACAGGAACCACATAAGGAGACTCTGACACCAGGGAGCTGCAGAAACACTGAAAGATGGGCTACCCGCAGCCTTCTGCAGAACGAAACCTCTACCTGCTGAGCTGACATTAGTGAGGTGGCAGACCCAGTATCATCACTGTTTCCTGACAAGGCTCTAAGGCGCTGTTTCCATCATGTATTTGAATGACTGGCCCAATTATAACAATACTAATAAAAAACTCATTTCTAAAATAGTATGTCAATGGAAAGCAATAATTTCCAAGAGTTCAGAATACATCCTGGCTATGACTTCTCACTATAAGTACATGAATCTTAATTGTAATTACATAAAACAGGTGGGGGAGTATTTAATATTTTCATAACATAAATTTGCATTAATACATTTTTTAAAAAAAATAGAAGTGTGTATGTGGTACGAAACTGCAGAACAAAATTCAGATGTTGTTTTCTGAATACACATGAAAATTCTCTGTGTTGTATCTCACTTACCTAACTCTCCTCTCCTGGGAAAACTCCTACATGCCTGCTTATGTGTTCTTTCAGAGATACTATTGATCTGTTTCTAAGAATGTATATAAAATAAGGTTTGTGTCAGTAAAATAAAAAGCAGATGCTTAATAACACACTGTCTGTTTTACTGACCCTGACTCTGTGACTTTTATTGGTTAGGGTATAAAAATAGACTGATTCCTGCTCTGTGCTAGATGGCACATCTTTTTTCTGGTATTTTGACACTTGCTTTTGTGAGGGGCTTGCTATGATTTATTTACCTATAATCTGTTGATTATACACTGGAATGAAGACCCTCTTGAATTATCCAAACTGCTTTATCTACCACAAAATCATCTGAAGTCTGACTTCTCATGTCAAGTCCTAAACAGTGACCTCAGTGACTTTAGAGCATTTTCCTTGCTTGGAATACATTGTTCTTTCCAATCCTACCCCTACAACTTGAAAAACAACACAACCACAGTTGGAATCAACGTATCAATTTGATTTCATGTTTTCTTTCTCTCTCTCTCTCTCTTTCTTTCAATTTATTTATTTATCAATTATTTAATTAATTAATTTGAAAAGCTGAGTTACATAGAAGCAGAGACAGAGAGAGTGAGGTCTTCCATCCTCTGATTCACTCCCCAGATGGCCCCCAACAGCCAGAGCTGTGCCTATCCGAAGGCAGGAGCCAGGAGCTTCTTCCTGGTCTCCCACGCAGGTACAGGGGCCCAAGGACTTGAGCCATCTTTTACTGCTTCCCCAAGCTGTTAAGAGAGCTGGATTGGAAGTGGAGAAGTGGGAACGCAAACTGGCGTCCATGTGGGATGCTGGCACTGCAGGTGGTGGCTTTACCTACTATGCCATGGCACTGGCCCCTGATTTCTTTTTCTGCATATAGTCAGGACATTTTAGACACTGCAGTTGCATACCACAGTTAATTAAATGTGATGCTTGATGTGACTCTTGCTTAGGTTCGTATAAATAACAATTGGACTAAATGTCCAAGTTCTAACAGAATATTGTTTGCTTTGCTTAATCACCCTTAGCCACACCTTAGGAAAGCAGAAAAGGTATATTATTCAGTTAATTCAATGACTATTAATTTGAAAATTCTTGTAGAATACTAAGATAAAATAGATTGGTAGATACTGGGTCTGAGTTATATATATAAATATATATAATTACATGAATAATATATACATGTATAAAATTTCAGAGACTAGCATGGAACTTGAACAAGGAAACTGATTCAACTAATTCAACAAGTGTGATCATCTGCACAGTTGAGCAACACAGTAGGTGCTTGCTAAATTCATTAACAAGAGATTTTGTGTTTCACCATGTGTGTCACAATGTAAAATTTCCATATCTTAAACAGTTTGTATTAAAAATTTTGTTGGAAATGCCTTGAATTATTAAATTAAAAAAAAATTGAGAGAAAGGGGTGAGAGAGGTATTACTGCTGCCTCCCAGGGCCTGCTTTAGCAGGAAGCTGGAGCCAGGAATCAAACTCAGGCATTCTGATGTGGGTCATGGGTATCTTGGCTACTCAGCTAAATACCTGCCCCTGATATTTGGTAGCAAAAATCTGCCAGTATCGTGTGTTCTTATTAATGTATATGAGTGTGCATAAATGCCATGTCAATAAGAATGAGTGGGTTGCATAGAAGTAGTCAAGGGCATGGGCTTTTATTTTGGGAGCTCTGACTAGTGACTTTATCGTCTTAACTATTTTCCTATTTTGTTAGGCATTCTGTTTAGACATATGTTTGAGTTGATAGCTTTGTGAAAAAAATTCTCACTAGATTAGCACAGGAAAGGACATGAGTTGTAATTGACATTATAAACAGAGCCATGTGGGTATTTTAATGTATTTGCTAACAACATTTTTATATTCAAGGAAAATTTAATAAGTGGGTAAATTCCCTTGGCTAATATTTTGTATTCTATGTCCATAACTTAGGAAGAAAATAAGATATATTTAAAAATTCTTATTTTCCACTCAAGATTGACATGTGAAATAATGTATCGACCATGTCCCCTCTTGAATACAGCACAACTTTTACTAATTCTAAATAGTACTTAAGGGTTCTTCCTGTATCTGGCTATTTATTTACTGATAAATTAAGGCTTATATCATTCAAATGTGGGAAATTTTGATGAATCAAGGTATTGGCTAATGGAAATCAAGCCTTTTTTATTTAATCAATATTTCAAATTACAGTCATCTTTTTTTCTTTTAGATTGTCGCTCCCCCTCTTCGTGGAGGAGCAACACAGAGCCCTGCGCTGTTCTTTCGTCTGCTCGGCCCTCCCCGGGTTTGCTGCTGGTTCTTCCCGGGTTGGCTACTATCCCTTCCACCTCCGTGGAAGGGCAGTTCCCCCTGGCCACATTCCCCACTTCCGCAGGGGAGCGGCACACCGCCGGCCGGCTCTCTTGGGGGCTGCACGGGTGTTCCTTCAGCTAGATGTTCCCCTTAGATGTTCCTAGTGCATGCCGTCTCTCTCCTCCTTTATAGTCCTCCTCTGCCAATCCCAACTCGGCTGCCCACACGCCGAGTACGCTGCTCTCCTCCAATCAGGAGCAGGTCCTACAGTTTATTGGTTGAACTGGAGGCAGCTGTGCGGAAGCTGTTTTCTTCTCTCCCAGCGCCATATTGTGGAAGAGCAGATGCATAGAATAAGTCTTAATTCCAGTAACTCAGTCCAGTCCGGGCTGCTCCCCACATAGATGAACAAAATGTCCCAAATTTGTCCAGTAGAAGAAAAACGGATAAAACTAATTTGTTAGAGTGGCAACAATTAACAAATCCATGTGGGAAAGTGTGTGGTTTTCATTTTATTGTTTTTTAACCTTTCCGCATTTTTAAAAAAAATTCACCAGAAATAGAGAAAAGGTAAAGAAAAGTAATATCAGTTCTGACTACAAATGCTATATTAAATAATTAGCAAGAACAGTGAAAAATAGTAGATGTGACAGTGTTTGGAGTAAGAAATGCTAGAAAATGCAAAGGATTCAACAGGTTTCATGAAATGTTTAGCTAGATCCTTTAAAACAGTAAGCTAGGTGCTTTGTAGGCATTGTATGTATTATCACATTTAATAATTTAGTTTTCTATGTATACCAATACAAATCAAATGAGTTACATAAAGTGATATCACTGTTAACAGTCCTCAGGTTTTGCTTTGACTTCAAAAATTATTGACTTAACTACGTACCACACATTTGGAAATAGTTTCTGAAATTCGATTTCAGAGCATTGCTGACTTTGCTGATGGAAATGAATCACTATGAAGAACACAAAGGTGATCAGGACAAGCACGTCACAAAGCACACTCAGTATTTTCTTGGGTTTTCAAATCGATTCCCTACCATTTTGCACTTCAGCTACAGAATGGAGTTATGGTTCTTTGATCAACGGGAACAGCTCATTCAATCATGCCAAATTTAAACTCAAAAAACCATAAAATTACTCACTTGGTATCTTTCTTAAAATGGAAAATAATTTATCACAAATAGTTGTGCCTATAGGCTTTTAGCCTGTCATTTTGTGACCTTTGGCAAAAATCCACTCATGTGGTTTATTACAATGCTGCCTATATAACATTGGCAGAAATACAAAATTAAACATTTTTCTTTAATGTCCCTTCAATCATTAGAGAGAAAAGTAGTCTTTTAAGTACCATACTATCCTAGAGTAAATCATATCTTATTTTTATAAAGATATAGAGACAGTGCTAAGCTTTTAAAATTTAATGGCGGTGGATCATGTTACATCCAGTAACTATAAGATGTATCCTCAATCATCTGAGAATCATCTTATCTCCTAGGAACACACATCAGGACACCCATGACCTATACATCCTAAATGCTAAAACTGTTTAATATATGTGGTATCAAGAGATAAAAACAGAATTTATTTAAACTGAGTTGACAACAGTTCTTTATATTCATGGAGGGGATAGGTAAGTTCCTGGCTCAATAAATTAACATAGTTTATTTGCAGTTATGATTTGTAATTCGAAAGTCTTTCTAAAAATTCTAAATAAATATTTGTTAATTAATTGCATTCAATAACATCTACTTTTTAAAAATCACAATTATTAAATATTAATATATAGTACTCTAAAGTCAATGTTTACTAATATAAAGTATATAAATGTATCTAACTCTCTTATATCATTTTTAAAATTCAATACTAGATGTTAATTTCTAGCATATTAGTTGTCCTTCAGGAAAAAACAGGTAATTATTTAACATAGTTTTGAAGAAGAGAGGCATAAGACAGGTGGATCCTTTTTTTTTTATTTAATGAACATAAATTTCCAAAGTACAGCTTATGGATTACAATAGCGTCCCCTCCCCCATAACTTCCCTCCCACCCACAACACTCCCCTCTCCCACTCCCTCTCCCCTTCCATTCACATCAAGATTCATTTTCAATTATCTTTATATACAGAAGATCAATTTAGCATATATTAAGTAAAGATTTCAACAGTTTGCATCCACACAGAAACACAAAGTGTAAAATACTATTTGAGTACTAGTTATAGCATTAATTAAACACCTAAGAGTAATTGTGTATTAATTACAGAGTTCAACCAATAGTTTTAAGTAGAACATAAAAAATACTAAAAGGGTAAAGTATTAAGTTCTTTTTTTCCCTTTTTTGTTTGTTTGTTATATAGGTTTTTTTTTTTTTACTTAATAAATGTGAATTTACAAAGTGCAACTTTTGTATTGTTGTGGCTTCCCCCCCGCCCCGCAACCTCCCTCCCTTCCGTGGCCCTCCCCTCTCCCACTCCCTCTCCCATCCCGCCCTTCATCGAGTTTCATTTTCAATTACCTTCATATACTGAAGATCAACTTAGTATATACTAAGAAAGGATTTCAACAGGCTGTACTCACACAACCACACAAGGTATAGGGTATTGTTCGACTAGTAGAGTTGTTTTTAAGTTTCATAGTAAAACACATTAAGAACAGAGATCCTACATGGGGAGCGTGTACCCAGTGACTCCTGTTGTTGATTTAACAATTGGCACTCTTATTTATGATGTCAGCAATCACCCGAGACTCTTGCTATGAGCTGTCTAGGCTATGGAAGCCCCCTGAGTTCACCGACTCTGAACTTGTTTAGTTAAGGCCGTATCACAGTGGAGGTTCCTTCCTCCCTTCAGAGAAAGGCGTCTCTCTCCTTGATGGCCTGTTCCTTCTGCTGGGGTCTTGTTCACCAGGATCTTTCATTTAGATTGTTTTTTGCCACCGTGTCATGGCTTTCCATGCCTGTGAGACTCTCATGGACCTTTCAGCCAGATCCGAATGTCCCAAGGGTTGAGAAATAAGACAGGTGGATGCATTTTAAGAGAAGTGACTCTATCCACAGGGATCAACTTGGTCGATTTAGTCAGAAAATGTAATTGAATATAAATCTTGGTATTCAAAGACTAGAAAAAGCATAACACTGAAACGAGATATAATCAGTCCTTGACATCTATGGTTTGCTCATTCTCTAACGTAATATTTATTTAAACAAAAAAGAAACATACACATACACTCACAAACACATTAAACAAGATGGCAGAAGTTCAAGCAGCCTGGGGTCCTGTATAAAATTAGTTAGGGCCTCCACAGCAGACATTCCTAGACACACTTTTGTCCGTGGCAAAGTTGATCCTCTCCATTAAGCATCATCCTTTACCCACACCAGTGGGAACATTACTGCCCCCTCATGCTTCGCATTTGTAGCAATGAAAAGATAATGCTGCTCCATAAATTATATTCATGTATGTCAAATATTTCCAACCATTCAGAGAGTAAAAGGAGGCTGATTCCTTCTGTGTAAGTACATATAAATTCAAGCACGATATAGGGTTTAGTTTACTTCAGTCTCAACGGATGAATGGGGTTCTGGCAGTGCAAAGACACTGAATGGCTTCAGTAAGAACTCATTTGTAGAGTCACTTAGAACAGTTGATTTTCACTGACTTTTGTATACCCCGTGCCCTCCCCCAACACACATACACACACACGCACACGCACACACACACACAGACTGGCATGAGATATTGTAGGTAAGGACAGAAATATTCCGTTCTTATTCACTGATGATGTTGGCCTGCATTGTCTGGAGACACAAATGGGAATAGTCACAGGTTAGAAGAGGAAAGAGTAAATAATTGATTTTTAAAATAAACATAGTCAGACTTGCCCCAAATGATAGAGTTAGAAACATACCAGGGGACTCCAATTTAATCCCATCAAGGTGGCATGTACCAATGCCATCTCACTAGTCCAAGTGATCAATTTCAGTTCACAATTGATCATAATGAAAGGACTAAGAGTCAAAGGGAGCACATAAACAAGTCTAGTACCTGCTAATACTAACCAATAGAATAAATAAAGGGGAGAGTGATCCAACATGGGAAGCGAGATACTCAGCAGACTCATAGAATGGCGGATGTCCTAAACAGCACTCTGGCCTCAGAATCAGCCCTAAAGGCATTCTGATCTGGCTGAAAAGCCCATGAGAGTATTTCAGGCATGGAAAGCCAAGACACTCTGGCAAAACAACAACAACAACAACAACAACAACAACAACAAAAAAAAAAACAACACCCTAAATGAAAGATCTCTGTGAGTGAGATCCCAGTGGAAAGAACAGGTCTTCAAAGAAGGAGGTACCTTTCTCTGAAGGGAGGAGAGAACCTCCACTTTGACTATGACCTTGTCTAAACAAGATAAGAGTCGGAGAACACAAGGGGCTTCCATAGCCTTGGAAACTCATGACTGGTGCATAGGGAGATTACTGATGCCATAAACAGGAGTGTCAATTTGTAAAGTCAACAACAGGAGTCACTGTGCACTTACTCCTCATGTAGGATCTCTGTCCTTAATGTGCTGTACATTGAGACTTAATGCTATAACGAGTACTCAAACAGTATATTTCACTTTGTGTTTCTATGTGCGTGCAAACTGTTGAAATCTTTACTTAATGTATATTAAACTGATCTTCTGTAAAAAAAAAAAAAAAGAAGAAATTATCAATTCCCAACTTGACTCTCACTGGGATTAAACATGACAATAGGTCTGATCTGATTTCATCATCATTTAAAAAATCATCTATTATTTTTCACTTCATGTTTCTGTGTGGGAGCAAACTGTTGAAATCTTTACTTAATGTATGCTAAACTGATCTTCTGTATATAAAGAGAATCGAAAATGAATCTTGATGTGAATGGAAGGGGAGAGGGAGTGGGAAAGGGGAGGGTTGCGGGTGGGAGGGACGTTATGGGGGGGAAGCCATTGTAATCCATAAGCCGTACTTTGGAAATTTATATTCATTAAATAAAAGTTTAAAATAAAATAAAATAAAATAAAATAAACATAGTAAAATAGCCATGTTTAGAGAAGTTTGTAGATAATTCCAAAAATTGAAGATGAAGAGTTGGATGCAATAGCCCTAAAAAGGAATGAGTAATTTACATTATGATGCTAATTTCTAAGAAGGTCTCAGTACTAGGGCAGTGGCCGAGATCTAGTCAGGGATGCTTCATGGAAACAGAGATGGTACCGATATGTGGGTACAAAATGACACATTTTTGATGTGACGATTTGAATAAAGAGCAAAATAGGATTTGTGCAAGGAATTGTCGCATGAGTATGCATTTTGTTTCATTCATTGATTTTCGCCCTGCCAGTTTCCCAGCCTCCAACTGGATGAGTGTGGTGAAGTGCGGGCTGTGAGAGCCAGGGATCTGCAGGTGTCACAGTGCACGAGGTGAATCTAATGCAAGTTGGAAAACTCAGATGTTTTGCTTTTCATTAGTAAGTTGTTGAAAGGGTAACCTTGAACATCTGAATAATTTCAATGAATGTTGTTAAAAACAAGCAGAATCCTAGGTTGTATTTATTTGTTAATTTATTTATTTTTCAAGATTTATTTACTTGAATGTCAGAGTTGTATAGAGATGGAAAGACAGAGAAAGAACCAGGTCAAAACCAAGAGTCAGGACCTTCATACAGTCCTCCCACATGAGTGGCAGGGCCCAAAAACCCGGGCCATCTTCTGCTAGTTTTCCCAGGCAGGGAGCTGGATTGGCTGTGGAGCAGCTGGGACATGGAGCGGGCCCATGTGGAATGCAGGTATCACAGGTAGCCGCTTTACGTGCTATGCCAGTGTTGACCCCAATTTTATTTTTTTAAAGATTGATTTATCTACTTATGTGAATGGCAGAGAGACATAGTGGGGAGCAGGGGAAGAGAGATCTTTCATCCATTGGTTCACTTCCCAAATGACCACAACAGCCAGATCTGTGTTAGGCTGAAACAAAGATCCAGGAGCTCTGTCCGGGTCTCCACATGGCTTGCAGGGGCCCAAGCACCTGAGCCATCCTCTACTGCCTTCCTAGGCACGTTAGCAGGGAACTACCAGGCACTACAATTTAGGACACAGGTATCGCAAGAAGTAGCTTAACATGCATACTACAACACTGGCCCTTCAAATAAAAACTCTAAAATTTTTTTTCTGCTAAGTGCATTGGAGACACAAAAGAGATTGTGTGCTAAGCCCACCTCCTTACTAGTATATCCACAGGATACTGAAGAAATAAATCTCTCTGATGTGATTCCTTTCTGTAACTAGGCCTTTCAGATGAGCAAAAATAAGTTGATAAACACTTTTCTATATTCATATATGATGATATATTTCTGTGCTAATTTCTCGTATTTTGAACTCCCCATTTACCAAGAAAAATAACAAATAAAAAATTCAATGTAAGTTCAGTGTTCAAGGAGCTGACTAGGAACTAAGTGTTGACTTTTGAGTCTTGTTTGCTACGAAACAAATGTTCTACATCTGAGAAAGCTACATACAGAGAAGAACCAAGATGACAGCACAAAGACTTTACACCTCATTCCATTGCACTAGAAATGAGAGCAATCTTAGAAAGTGTTTTGAATCATGAGGGAAGGTTAATGAAGAAATCAACTTATTCTTTCAGTCAGATATACAAATGGACCAAGAATCCTGAGACAGCAAGTGATGAGTAATGCATCTTAAGAGAAGAATCTGAACATAAAATTGAAATAAAAATACCCAAAGCAGCAGATTTAATATGAATTATGACCTCAGGTATTTGTGTATGTACAGTATTTCTTAAGATACTTTAAATCTGATGAACCACTGTCAAATATTAGAATATGGCAACAAATTACAAAAGCCCTGAAATGGTAGATTAAAAGCATTTAAACAGATCCTTTTAAAAATTCAGTGTCATGTACTTAGAATATTTTTTCATGACACTTTTGTAATTGGAACAATTCCAAAGCAAGTGCATTTAACCTGAAAAAAAATCCTATCTCTAGAAGAAAGCTGACATCCTCCTTCACTTGAAATCACTCTGCTAATGTTGATAAATAACAACTTTCTATCAAAGCATCGTTGTGAGATAAGAAGTGAAAATCCTTAAGAAGTAGCTCATTGAAGATGTTAAAGTAAGATACTTCTTTGGTAGTACAAAAACTTCAAATTCACCTTCAATATCTTTCATAATG
Source organism: Oryctolagus cuniculus (assembly GCF_964237555.1). Lineage (NCBI taxonomy): Eukaryota > Metazoa > Chordata > Mammalia > Lagomorpha > Leporidae > Oryctolagus > Oryctolagus cuniculus. The sequence continues at coordinate 13,162,275 of NC_091441.1, read as the reverse complement.
GGATAGTAAACATGTTATACTTGGTATTTTTAGCTTTTTCCTTTTAACCAATTAACTCAATTGCTGAATACGTTCTTCATGCTAGGCATTGTAAATTTACACACACAGAGATACAGATAGAGGTGTGAAGGGAGGCGAGGGAGAAAATACATTCATTGGAATTATATTTTGACCTAATTTGGAATCTAAATTATTTCTAGTCTTAAGGCCTGAGGCTATGAGAGATAGGAGCCTGGATGACACCTAAATTTTGCTGTAGAGATTTTTCTAGTGTTCATAGTAGCCACCAGAATTCACTTTTAGAAGGACTACAGTAACGTTTAAACAAATAAAATGGCATTAGCCATTTATTAAAATTTGATTACATGTTTTTGTATTGGGTTAATTCTGGAGTATGCCTATCTTTTTATTGACTTTGCATGAAATAGCTTTGCTTGTTTTGAGTAATCAGGATGTATGTATGTATCTTGAGTTAATACTGCAAGAGCCAAAACAAGAAACACACAGTTTTCTGTTTTAGCAGTGATGGCTCAGGACTCAAATAACAATGTTCAACTTCAAGGCTAAGAGGAGGGCTATTTGCATTGTTCCTGTGCAAAATGACTGATGTCTGGCAGCTTAAGCCCTTGTTAGAAATTACACAAAGGTATCATCAAGGGTTCACTAGGAAAGTTCAAGGAGAATTGCAAGTACATTGCTGGGCAGAACATATTGGATACATTTGAGACTGAAAAAGGTTGATCTAGTTTATGAGCAAGCAAATAAAGCACAAACCTCTAATTAGAGAAATAATTTCAAGAACCCGTTTCATATGAGTAGAGGTAAGATAGGACTGTATGTAAACGTTTTACATTTTAATCAGAAAACAAAATGAGTCCCCATTTTTTTCTGTTAGCATATCTTTCCCTTCCTAAACTTCCCTAGCTTTCTTGTTCTTCCAGCATGCTGTATCTATCACTGCCTTGGGACCTCTACTCTTACCGCTTCTTTCAGCTAGAATGTTATTCCCCTAAATCTTTGCTTTGCTTTGCCCATTATTCCATTTATGTCTCTACATATATTTTCTAAGAGGAATTTCTCAAGGTCACCCTAAAATGAGCATCACTACCCAGTCTTATATCTGTAGAGATTCATTTGCTTACTTCTTTCCTGTCATTTTTCCTGCTTTAGTATTATCATCACAGGGCAGAGGCTTACCTGTCCTATCACACGATACATGGTCAACATATTTTTAAATGCATGAAAGAAATTGGCTTATCATTCACTAATTGTAGTTTTTGCATTTTTCTAGCCTAGTGTTTTTTACTTGTACATGGATATACTATTTCATTTTGGTACTTCACTTAAAGCATTTCTATTTTATTCTTTTTAAAATAATAGTGAGACTAGTTCGCAACATGGGTAGTAGAAATCAGTCCTCCGACTGAGTTTTTATTTTGTGCTCATGTCACAGTGACAAGTTGGGTTGGTCACTTGTCAGATCCACATGTCAATCAGGGACTCAGATGGATAGAGGTTTACCATCTTGTTGCATGATCTGGAAGAGATATATCCCATTGTCACATTAACAGAGAAACATAGAAATATAAGGGTTTCCTCAAACCATGCATGCAATGATCCAAAAGTGATAGAGGTCATTTATCCTCACACCTCTTAACCTAGGAAAACTCACATTACCTGAACTACATAGAGAGGAACCAGGAAATATAAAGAAACAATAAATATTAAGAACATACGGTAGTTAAAATTAACTAAAAGAGAGATGTGAGACTAGAAGATCAATTTTTATTTAACTACATAAATGCTTTTGAGAAAATAAACTATAAATTATACTATCTACCATTATCTGAAAAGCAACCACATGAATAAACATTTTAATATATTCATAACAAATAATGTAAGCTAATATTACCATTTTCTAGTTCATTATTCCATTCTTCAAACCATATAAATTACTAGCTTGTTTCTGAAAATGTGCTTTGGTTTGATCTGCTAAACAAGAACAGAATGTTAAAGGATGGAAACAGTATGTTACGACTATTAGTTATTCATATAGAAGGCTGTTGTTTGTAGCCTCATCTTCTTTACTTACTCCCTGAATAAGTAATGTTCTATTAATTTATTTGGATTCACCGTTGAAGGCCATTTTCATCAGGAATGACTCACCAACCAGCTGTATACCCTACAACAATAGATATGAGAGACATACTTTTATATTGGATAAGAAGAAAGATAATAAAATTGTCAAAATGCATTGAGCAAAAGAATCAGAGAGGTTTGTTCAAGATGTTGACCTTTTGATTTCTAAATCAAACTTACTTACTAAGATGAAAAAAATAAAAATGAGATTTCAGGGCACACAAGAAGTATTATACCCAAGATGAGTAAAAAGAATTGATTTCAGACTCAGTAACGGTGAAAGAAAGAGCTAGTAAGTCAGGGAATGTTGTAGTTTCACTTGGAGAGTTTCTATTAACTAGGTTTTAAGGTTGTTAATATTCAAATCCAACATTTTAATTTTTGATTTTGGTTTTGTAATGATGAAAATTCAGATATGAATATAACTGAGATTTCAATAGTGTTTAAGAGATGCTAAATGACTGATTTATCTCTTTATAATAATGCCCAATTTTGAAGGGTAAAAATTCCTTGCAGTGAATGACTTTCAAAAATCTTCCATGTTTATCCCCAAGGAAAAACTATCTTTCACCTACCAAATAGTCAACTCTATTTCACTTTTTTTCTTTCTTTCTATTTAAAATATCTATCACCATGCCAAATGAAAACTGCTACATTTTCCCAATGGTACTTGAACAGGTGACCCAGGTTTTTATTTTGTATCTCCACATAATTAAAGCTCTCAGTTGTAATATCACTGTTTTAGGATTTCTGATAATCTTACCAAAGTGTATCTTGTTAAATCCAAACAATCCTTTTTCCTGAATCATTCCATGAATGCCATTTTAAACCATCCCCACTGCTGTCAATGGTTTATTGCAAAAAAGATGACATTTCAATGGTAGGCTTCTTGTGAAATTAAAGAATTTTCCTGAGGGATGGCTTCCCTTGCACTGTGGTTGGAAGTCTCAGTAAAGACAGGTTTATTTCACATCCTCCAAAAAGGCTATCTAGAAGTAGTAAAAATAAATTATCTTTTTTAGTAGTTCCAGAACAGAAACACCTTTCAACAATAGGGCATGCAGTTGTGAATTCTTTCATTTATGTGTAAGAAATACACACTTCATGGAAATTTGTTTTACCAAGACTTTGCTCCTTGTAACGCACTCTTTAATCAGTTTAATTTGTTCTTTATCTTTGTCCGTTATTCAATGATTGCTGAAGGAAATGAGAGATTTGTACCCATTTCTTTGGGACTCAGTGGACATCAGGAATACATATGGTATCCGAGGAAGCCTGAAATCCTTACAGATAAAATTGTCCTAGATATCCCATATATTTAATGTGAAAAATTACAATGTGTGTATATATATATATATGTATATAAACATTGAAATTTTGGGGGAGTTATGTAGGATGAGTAAGTCATGTTCAACATGAGGACTAAAAGTAACCATTTAGTGCTGTATGAGTAAACTAATAATTTTCCAATAAAGTAGATGTTAGATACTCTTACTATAAAAGAAAAGAAAAAGGCAACTATCTGAAATCTCAGGCATGTCTAGTTGCTTGACTGCAGTTATCACTTTAGTATATAAAAATTATCAAAATAAATAGATGAAAACATAAAAATTAACTACATGCAATTATAAAAATAATAGCTATAATACCTCATTTTAATAAATTTATATTCATAGATGATGTAAGTAATACTCAAAGGACAGAAGAGTGAAAAAATAAGATTTTCACGTACAAAAGCATACTTATATTTGAATGTACAGATGTTAGCATTTTACTAGAATTAGTAGTCTTCATATCAAAATGTATGTATGCAATCAAATATACCTTTTTTGAAAAAAGAAATAAAGAGCATAGAAACAGAAATTTTTATTTCCTATTGTGGGGAGCAACTCAGACTAGACTGAGTTACTGGAATTAAGACTTATTCTATGCATCTGCTCTCCCACAATATGGCGCTGAGAAGGGAGAAACAGCTTCTACACAGCTGACTCCAGTTCAACCAATAGACAGTGGGACCTGCTCCTGATTGGAGGAGAGCAGCGTACTCGGCATGTGGGTAGCAGAGTTGGGATTGGCAGAAGAGGACTATAAGGGAGGAGAGAGACAACATGCACCAGGAACATCTAAGAGGAACATCTAAGGGGAACACCTGTGCAGCCCCCGAGAGAGCCGGCCGGCGGTGTGCCATTCCCCTGCGGAAGTGGGGAAAGTGGCAGGGGGCCCGCCCCTCCACAGAGGTGGAGGGACGGTAGCCAACCCGGGAAGAACCAGCAGCAAACCCGGGGAGGGCCGAGCAGACGAAAGAACAGCGCAGGGTCCTGTGTCGTTCCTCCACGAAGATGGGGAGCGACATAATGGTGCCGTGACTCGGATATGAAGCCTAGGCAGGGCTTAGTGTCGTTCCTCCATGAAGAGGGGGAGCGACATAATGGTGCCGTGACTCGGATAGGAAACCTAGGAGGGAAGAAGCAGGAAAATACCGGAGAGAGAGACTAGAAGAGCCTAGGGGAAAGCCGGACGGAAAAGGTGCCGGAAGAAGCTATTGAAAGCCTAGGAATAGACTCGGATATGGACTGTGGGAAAGAAGTTAGGATTGAAAGTGAAAGTGAAAGCTTTCATAGACTCGGATGCGGACTATGCAGGGAAGCTAGGAGATTGAAAGCGAAAGTGAAACCTGGAGGAGGCTTGGACTCGGATGCGGACTATGGGGAGAGGCCAGGAGAAATGAGAGGGGAATATTGTTGGAAGAAAACTTAGGGAAACATACCGGGTAGAGAAAAATGTTAGGGAAATTGAAGCCGCGGGGGCAGGCTGAGGTGGAGACGGAAGCCATCTTGGAATTCTTCAAGTCAGCTCGGGGAGCAAAAGGCGAAAATCTGGAACCAGAGGCAGAGACATGGGCCGCCAGGTTGGAATTCGCCAGGTTAGTCCAGGGAACTTGGACTGAATACCGGTGGTGGCGGAAACGTAAGCTACGCTGTGTGATTCGCGCAAGCCGCCGCGTGCAGAGAGAGCACGGGGTGTGAATAGATAGGGAACGCGGGGCTGGCGCGAAGCTGTGGTGCGGGCACGAAGGGCGTGGAGACCGCGGAGTGTGTGCGCGAAGCCGAGCTGCGCAGAGCTGGGAGCCCGCCGCAGGGCGGGCACCGGGAAGCTGCGCAGATGAGAGAAGCGCGGGCTGAAGCGGCGCAAAGCCGGGAAGCCGCCGCGGGGCAGTGAGGCGCCGAGAAGCAGCCTCGGGGCGTGCGCCGGGAAGCAGCGAAGATAAGAGAAACAGAAGTTTAGAAGTAAAATGAGAGAAATAGGAATGCTGGTAGATAGAAGTAAAATAGGAGGAATAGGAATGCCCGGAGATAGAGAAATAGAGAAAAATAAGGCCTCCCCACAACACACACGGCAATGAGAGAGCTTGGATTCGGTCTGCCTGATTAGTAAGGCGATAAGCACCTGTGGGCGGCTGCAGGTCACCGAAGACAGGCATGTTATCAACACCAATAAGTCTCCCCACAATACGGCAATGAGAAGGCTTGGATTCGGTTTGCCCGATAGGGCTTGTAAGCACCTGCAGGCAGTTCTAGCAGAGTAGAGCATGCGCTGCAGGGCACCGAACTCAGGCACGCATCAGCGCCTAAAAACCTCCTCACAACATGGCGAAGAGAGGACCCGGATTCAGTTTGCCTGATTGATAGGACTTGTAAGCACCTGTGGGCAACTCTAGCAAGCAGAGCAGAGTGTGTGCCGCAGGGCACCGAAGACAGGCGTGTATCAATGCCAAAAATAAAAAGAAAGGGGGATCTGTGGGGAGCAACTCGGACTAGACTAAGTTACTGGAATTAAGACTTATTCTATGCATCTGCTCTCCCACAATATGGCGCTGAGAAGGGAGAAACAGCTTCTACACAGCTGCCTCCAGTTCAACCAATAAACAGCAGGACCTGCTCCTGATTGGAGGAGAGCAGCGTACTCGGCGTGTGGGTAGCACAGTTGGGATTGGCGGAAGAGGACTATAAAGGAGGAGAGAGACAACATGCACCAGGAACATCTAAGAGGAACATCTAAGGGGAACACCTGTGCAGCCCCCGAGAGAGCCGGCCGGCGGTGTGCCACTCCCCTGCAGAAGTGGGGAAAGTGGCAGGGGCCCCGCCCCTCCACAGAGGTGGAGGGACGGTAGCCAACCCGGGAAGAACCAGCAGCAAACCCGGGGAGGGCCGAGCAGATGAAAGAACAGCGCAGGGTCCTGTGTCGTTCCTCCACGAAGACGGGGAGCGACATAATGGTGCCGTGACTCGGATATGAAGCCTAGGCAGGGCTTAGTGTCGTTCCTCCATGAAGAGGGGGAGCGACACCTATAAGCAAATTTGACCTAGCAATTTGGAATGCACTTTTAAAGATTCAGTAATTATGCCAAATTCTTCAGAATAAATAAAAAATGCAATGTTGAGTATAGATATCACAGAATTTTATCATTATTTTCAATTCTGAACACAAAAATCTTCACTTTGTGCTATACATCTTCTAATTTTTAAATTAACAATAGATGCGTCTATTTATGGGCTGTGGTGTGATATGTAAGTACATGTGTATATTGTGTATTGATAAAATCATAATAATGAACATTTCCCTTTCTTTGATGTCACTTTATGGTTGAAGTTTTGGAAATCCTTCCTTCAATTACTCTTAAAAAAATATATAATAGCTCATTGGGAATTAGAGTCACTTCACTCTTCAGGGTGACACTAGGAACTTACTCTTTCAACCTACACATGATTTGGTGTCAGTTATCTAAATTCCCTCTGTGCCCTTCTCATCATCCCAGGTTCTATGTTCAGATCGATTTATTTTATCATACACACATAAGGGAATACATGTAGTATTTGTCTTTCTGTGTCTGGCTTGTTTCACTTCCAGATACATCTCCTTTGCTGCAAATTACAGGATTTCATTCTTTCATATGGTTGAATAATATTCCATTGTGTCCATGCCACATTTTCTTTATTCACTCCTCTGTAGATGGACACCTTGGTTAATTCCATATCTTGACTATTTATTGTGAAGCGGGCTGTGATTAACATGGAATGGGTATCTGCTGAACATAATGATTCATCTTTCAGATGCATACTCACAAGTGAGATTGCCAGTGCCTATGGTGGGTCTCTTTTTAATTTTAAAGTAATTTTCATACTTTGCATAGTGGCTGTACAATTCACATTGCTCCCTAACAGGGTGGGGAAGAGGCTCTTTTCCTGCATCCTCTTCAGCATTTGTTCCTTTCTGTCTTTTTGATAACAGCATTTTAATAGGGGTGAAGTGTTCTCTCATTATGGTTTTGATTTACATTTCCATGATAGTTGTGATATTGAGCATATTTTTTCATATATTTGTTGGCCATTTGTTTTTCTTCTTTTGAAAATGTTAATTCAGGTCTTTTGCCCATTTGTGAGATTAGGCAGCCTTTCCAGTTTTCATTTAGTCTTATATTAAGTTCTTACACAAAGATTTTTCTTCTTCTTGGATCATTGCATTTAATCATACATGTTTTCACTATGTTTCTATTTTAATAATGTGATTGTTATGACTATATGATTTGCATAATCTATACTTAACAAATGATAGATTTTGTGTATGCATACATTAGATTAAATTATATATTTTTGTATATGTACCCAGACATATAATTCATAAGTATATATATATCTAAAACATATGTTTATGTGTACATGATAATTTAAGTTATGCAGGTATAATATATATTTGGTATACTTGCCTTGAATGTCTTCTTTGAAAGCTGTGCCCATTTAAGCAAATATGAGGAGAAGATGGCATCACTGATTTATAGAACAATGCTCACAGATTCCTCCTGGGAAAAGTGGACCTATCCTGACCTACAGGGTTCTTCTCAGTATTCCTGTTGGATGAGAAAGATCATTTTCTTTGTTTATTTTTCAAAGAAATATTTATTTATGTATTTGAAAGACAGAGTTACAGAGAAAGAGAGAGAGAGGAGAGGCAGACACAGACACAGACACAGACAAAGACAAAGACAAAGACAAAGACACAGACAGACACAGAAAGAAATCCATCTTCCATGTGTTGGTTCTTCGCACTCCCCAAATCGCCATAAGGGCTGCAGCTAGGACAACCTGAAGTCAGGATCCAGCAGCTTCTACAGGTCTTCCACGGGGGTGCAGGGGCCCAAGGACCTGGGCCACCTGCTGCTGCTTTCCTGGGTGCTGGATCAGAAGTGAAACAGCAGGAATGCCGGTGCCATAGCACTGGCTCCAGGAAGCTCACTTTCTGATAAGCCCGATAACCTTAGGATATTTAGGAGAGTTTGAGAATCCACCTAAATATGTAGGTATTACACATAAAATATGGTGGGGCAGGTGTCTTGGCATGCATAAATGGTCCCATGGGAATTTATTATGAAGATTTTTTTAAATCTTGTCAGGGATTCCTTATGAAAACTGACAACACAGCAAATGTACCCAGCTCTATATGGTATGCTTACATTTTTGTAGAACTATGTATGTAATCTGTGCAGCTCTAATGACACCAATCTAAGATTGTGATTAAGAATAATATTTATTTGAGAATGTTTTCTATAGAATAAGTTGAGAATATGAGAAAATATGTGTTTCAACAGACTTGAGCATTATCTTGAACATAACAGGAGATTGATGTCTCTGAGCTATTTTATAATTATTGCACACACACACACACACACACAACTTTGAAAATGTTTTTATTTGAGAGGAAGAGACAGAGAGAGAGCTACCACTTCCTGGTTCCTTCTCCAGATGCCTGCACAAGGCAGGACCTGAGCCAAGAATGCAATTTGAGTCTCCCACACAGGTGACAGGAACCTAACTATCTGAGCCAACATCACTGTCTTCCATTGTTACATCTGTAGAAAGCTGGAGCCAGGAGTCAGAGACAGGTGTAGAGAAATCTGGAACTCCAGTGTAAGACATGTGGATCTCAACCAGTTGGGTAAATGCCCACTCCATAAGACATGTTTTTATTACCTGTTTCTAGACCTCTTCATATTTTTCAGTTGTTTTCCACTGTGCACAAAAATGTCTGTTCTTTGAGTTCTTTTTTAAATCATTTATAACATCGGCCTGGTTCCATCACTGAGAGAATTAAATGACATCTTTGAGCACATGCACATTTTTATGTCCATATGACAGTCATCATTTCATGTTTCCTCCAAATTTAAAATTTTTATTTTTATTTATTTGAAAGGGAGAGAGAGAGCTAGACAGAGATCTCCCATCTACTAGTTCACTGGGCTAGACTAGCCCAAAGCCAGGAGCCAGAAATCCAGGCCCATAGGTATGACAGAGAACTAATTACGTATGTTATCACCTGCTGCCTCCCAGGGAGTTCTTAGCAGGAAGTTCAAAGCAGTAGTGTAGCCAGGTCTCAAACTCAGGCACTGCAAAATGTGATGTGATCATCCCTATTAGTGCCTTAAGTGCTCTACCAAACACACATTTGCCTATTTTATTTTGGAAAACTTATATTTTTATTTTAAATTTTTATTAATATAAATAGAACAGATTTCATGTATTTCATAGGTACAATTCTGTGAAGACAATAATACTTCCCTCCCCCTTTCTCTACCTTCCTCAATCCCCCTCTTTCCATCCTTTTTTTTCCATTAACTTTTGCCAAAACAATTTCAATCCACTGTATAATTACAGACTTAAAACACCACTAGCCATTATATCCAACAAGTAAAAAGTAGAGAGATCACAGTTCCACAGGAGTATAAACAAGGCTGAAAACAACAATCAAATCACAAGATGTTCATTTGATCTCCTTACATTTTTTATTCTATATTATCACATATCAGAGAATGCATATGATATTTGTCTTTTGGGACCTGGCTTATTTTGCTAAGGATATATGCATATTTTTCAAATACACTCTGATAGTATTATATTTCCTCCCAGGATTAATATACATGCATGTTATCAGGTAGCAGTCCTTCGATTTTGTTGTTGTTTACTCATTTTTGTTTTCGCATAGGTTTTGTTTCTAAATTCATACCCAAATTAAAACGAACTTTAAGATCTTTATGGAAAATGTATTTTATGAAAAAAACTGCTTCAACTTCACCAAAATGAACTTTTAATTATCTTTTAATTACATTTCCCATAAAGGATTTATATACATAACCATATATTAATAACTATGTGACATTTGCATTAATCTATTTCTGTTTCCTTTTTGCTTCAGCATTCTATGTCTCTAAATCTACCCACCACCACGTTATTTTATTGGATTTGTTTGTGTTACTGTATTTTAAATTCTTAAAACTTAGTACTTTAGTATGTCACTTTATGTAGCATGTTACTTAAAGTTAATTTTTTTTCACACTGTTCTTCTCTCTTCTCATGCAATTACTTTCCAGGGAAACTTTAGAATTTGCCAGCAAAGGTTCATTTAAAAATTACTATTGCATTTTTACAATGACTGATAAGAAAGAAAAAAAAAGACATTCAAGCTCTTCATGTAATCTTCAGTGAAAATCTCTAAACTGGCACACTAGTAGCAAGAAAAAAAGGCTTAGATAACAGGGAAGTTAAAATGCTTTTGACATTTGAATTGTTTACTGAATTGCTACAGAATTAAACTCACAAGATTGAGTGTCACTGAGAAAGGTGCTGTGCTTTTTCTATATACTCCCATGTTCATCATTTTTTAATGCACATTTTTATTTATTTATTTATTTATTTATTTATTTATTTATTTTGACAGGCAGAGTGGACAGTGAGAGAGAGAGACAGAGAGAAAGGTCTTCCTTTTGCCGTTGGTTCACCCTCCAATCGCCACTGCGGCTGGCGCGCTGCGGCCGGCGCACCGCGCTGATCCGATGGCAGGAGCCAGGTACTTATATCCTGGTCTCCCATGGGGTGTAGGGCCCAAGCACTTGGGCCATCCTCCACTGCACTCCCTGGCCACAGCAGAGAGCTGGCCTGGAAGAGGGGCAACCGGGACAGAATCCGGCGCCCCGACCGGGACTAGAACCCGGTGTGCCGGCGCCGCAAGGCAGAAGATTAGCCTAGTGAGCCGTGGCACCGGCTTTAATGCACATTTTTAAAGCATTGGGCTTAAAAAAGGCCAATCAATTTTTTAAAATTGACTTCACTAAGTGTATGATTAATTTAAATAAGTTATTTACACATTGTGCATTTTACAAAAAATGAAAAGATTGAATATTTATTCCTTGTATGTTTTCAAAAATGTTTTTTATACTGCATATAATTAGTGATTAACATTTTGGAGTTTCTCCAAAATTAGGAAATAAGGAACATATTAAAATGTAGTAGACAGTAAAATTAAAATATTAAAGTTTTTAGTGAGTTTTTAAAAAATTTCACCTGGAGGCTGATGTGGTGGCATAATGGGATAAGCCACCAGCATCCTATATGCTGATTTGAGTCCTAGTGGCTCCACTGCAGATCCAGCTCCCTGCGAAGGCACCTAGGAAAGCAGCAGAAGATGACTCAAATGCTTGGGCCACTGCTACCAATGTGGGAGACACAGATGGAGTTCCTGCCTCCTGGTTACAGCCTGGCCCAGCTCTTGATGTTGTGGACATTTGGGGAGTGAACCAGTGTATAGATCTCCCTCTCCGTCACTACCTCTCTCTCTCTCTCTCTCTCTGTATCTCTAACTTTCAAATAAGTAAAATAAGTCTTTTAAAAAAATGCTTCATCTGTAAACAGCACATTCAAGCTTTTTTTTATATTTCAACAAAAATAAAATCTTAAATATCTTCAAATTAGAACTATGAGATATTTTGCTTCTTTGGAAGAAATAAATTGATTGACTACAGGTCATTATAGGTAACTATTGATTTAACCCCTTCAAAGTTTAAGTAAGGAAACATTTTAGTTGGATCATTTTTTATATAAGAGGCAGAGAGACAGAGTTTGACAGGCAGAAGGTTAAACAAAAAGATAGCTTATAGTGCTGCTTTATTCCCCAAATACTACTAGTGGCCAAGGTTGGGTGGCAGCTGAAGCCAGGAGCCAGGAGCCAAGAACACAACCCAGGTCCTCTGCTTGAGTGGCAGAGCCCAACTCCTAGGGCCATCATCACTGCTTCCCAGAGTAAACAGGTGAGTGCCAAACTAGGATCTTCACGGATATGAGACATAGGTAGGCCAAATATCAGCTCCCAATCCAATAGTTTTCAGAAATTAAGCTTAAATATTTTTTCATTCTTTATACAAAATACTAAAGATGCTATTTTGAGATCTGAGGTCACAAAATAACACCACAGTAACATCCTGCGACACGATTGTGTTTGTTTCTCTCATTTATAGGTTGCTATAAAGTTAAAGAAAAGTGGCAACTTTTAAAAATAGAGAGCACAAATATGAAAATATTGATTTTATTTTTTTAAAGATGACAATCTAGCAACACTGGACCACCCACACAAATCTTAACGTTCATATAATATTCAATTGGTGCTGAAAATCTAATCATATAGATAAGGCAATGTAATTGAGTTGATGCAATGTAAATGTTTTGTTTTCATATTCGCATCACAGAAAAACATGGGTAGTCTGCTCTTAGAGGCTACAGTCATTGGATGGTTGTCACTTCTTTTTCTGAAGGTCGTAAGAGGTACCCACTCACGCATAAGGTCTTAGTCTGTTCAGCTCTGGGGCATGCTTTGCAGTGGATTTTTCAAGCCTATTTATTTTGTCCCATTGCTGCTCTTGCTCTTAAGAAATAAATTTACTGTAAATAAGAAAGGAGCTTTTGCTCACTGAAGATTGTCAGACATATATGTAAAAATAACACTCCATGCTTCTTCCTTATGGGTCTAATAGAAGCTGGGAACTGTGTGAGCTGTTGGCAACCCATTAGAACTCAATTTCTGATACTGTGTTGTCTTATTAGTCATTTGAACACATAAAGATAACAAAATATCATCTGTCAAAATGTGGGTGGGAAGGTAACTGAAATTCAAAAATTATGACTCAGAAACACAAAGAATTTAACTGCTGGTGCATCCAGCTTTCTCATGACAATCACATCCACCCAAGCATATCTGAGCCGTCTGGTTGTCTGGTTGGTTTTTTTTTTTTTTCTATTATAAAGCTTTCCCACTCCTCTGCCTGTATTTTATTTAAATTTTATTATATTCAATTTTAAAGACCTGCCCTCCTGGCACTGTGGCATTTGTGGGCTAAGCCTCCAACTGCAGAGCCAGAATCTCATATAGGTGCTGGTTCATATCCTGGCTGCTCCTCTTCCAATGCAGCCTGGGAAAGCAGTGGAAGATGACCCAGGTCCTTGGGTCCCTGCTCCTGCATGGAAGACCCGAAGGAGGCTCTTGGCTGCTGGCTTCTGATGAGTTCAGATCCGGTCATCGCAGCCATCTAGGCAGTGAACCAGCAGTTGGGAAGACCTTTCTCTCTGTCTCTCCCTCTCTGTGTCTGTAACTCTACCTCTCAAATAAATAAATATATCTTCAAAAATACAAATAAATAAATACAGTCTTCCAAAAAAGATCTGCCCTCAACAAATATTTCAATGTACATTATTGTTGACTATAGGTAAAATATTCTACAGCAGAATCAAAGCTTACTCACATTGTCAGACTGATTCATAATATAATATAATATAATATAATAACTAACTGCTCATTTTCCTTTATCCTTTAGCCTCTGGTGGCTATCATTCCATTCTTTGATTTTATGAATGTGATTGTTCATGTTAGCCAGGTTGTGAAAACAACCTAAACATCAACTGGCAGATAATTGGTTAAAGAAAATGTGGAATGCATATAGAGTGGTGGAGTTCTATTCAAACTTTGAAAAGAAGGAGATTCTGTAATCTGCAACAAATCAACATTGAAGACATTAAGCGAAATAAGCCAGTGACAAAGACAAATTTGGCAAAATTTTCTTAATATGTGCCACCTAGCCTGACTTTGAATCTGTGTCAAAAGAAAGTAAAGATGGTTAACGCCTTCCTAGAGCAAGCTCTGAATGAATTTTTTCGTTTGTTCACTAGTGGGTTATCCTATGGATTTCCATGCTACCTTGTCTACCATACCACAGTTCCTGTGATAGCACAGAGACCCTGCATGTTGCTTTGCTTTCTCCCTTACCCTCCATCTGAAATTCCTAGCATCTCACCACTCCAAAGCACTGAGTTCATTCTTAGGACCCAACCAATACCTTGATGTAGCCCTTTGTTTTCTTGGTTCTCTCCATCACCTGCTTGAAAATTGTTTTCATTAAAGTTGAAGAAAGATGCCTTGATTCTTCCTGCTCTCTACCTTATCATCCAGTTAATTATGTGCTTATTGGGGAGTTTTTATAGGAAAAATGGCTTGGTACCATTTTTTGATGAGGCATAAGAAACATAATGTCTAGTTAAAGTTTATTAGGCAGCTCACAAGATCGAAATTTTGCTTTCTGAGTAAATCCAACTCATCAGAAAACTACTTAATCTAATGGAGTCTTCCAGAAATTATTCAAACCTTTTCCTAAAAACGATTGTTAATTCCATCCAATAACTAAGTTCTGCTCCAGAGAGCCTCTCCACAAGTTTAAACAATTTTCATTTCCACTTGATTTTGAAATTAGTTCTTTAAGCACCAGTGTGTTAAATTGCATGAATTCTTTTTCTCCATTCAGATTTTTTTTTATATGGATTTAAGAGAACTCTCTAATTTGATAATCAGTGCTAGGTAATTATTTGTACTAGGTGGCTTTTGTCCTCCCCTTATCTTAAACAGTACATTGCAGCCCCTTCACCTGTGCTTAATCAGAGAAAGCTGCTGACTAGTAGATGATGTGTAGGGATGGAGGAGGTAGATATTGATTGGCATGAAAAGAAAATATTTCCGATGACTTATTTTTCAGACCCCACACTAAGTTCAAAAGAATTTCATTTTCAAAAAAAAATGTATCTATTCAGGGGTTGGCATTGTGATGCAGCAGATTAAGCTGCCGCCCAAGATACAAGCATCCCACATGGGCGCCAGATCAAATCTTGGCAGCAAACTTCGGATCCAGCTCCCGGCTAATGCATCTGGGAAGGCAGAGGCAGTTGACCCAAGTGCTTGAGTCCCTACCACCGACCTGAGAGATCTGGATGAAGCTCTGGGCGCTGGCTTTGGCCTGGCCCAGCCCAGGCCATTCTGGTCATTTGAGGAGTGAACCAGTGGATGGAAACTTGCTCTCTCTCTCTCTCTCTCTGCTTTTCTCTCTGTAACTTTGTCTTTCAAATAAAATATGTAACTCTTTTTTAAAAAATCTATTTGCAAGGCAGAGAGAGAGAGAGCAAGTGAGCACACTCTCATCTGCTGTTCAAATTCCAATTGCCCTCAACATCAGGGCAAGCTTAGGCTGGCCCAGAGCTAAGGCGAGGAGTTGGGAGTTCAATCCAAGCCTTTCGTGTGAGTGTCAGAAAGCCAATCACTTGTGCTGTCAGAGCTTCCTTCCAGGTCTGCATTAGCAGGAAGCCGGACTCAGGAACTGGAGCTAGGATTGGAACTTAAATATTCTGATATGGGAAAGGGGACTTAACTGCTAGATTAAACATAAACTCCCTAAACAATTTTTTCTCAAAAAATCAAAAATTCTTGATTTTTTTTTTTTTTTTTACCAATCTTGGTAAAGAAATGCTTTCTTAGGAAATGTAGTGACCAAGACATAATTAAGGTGAGCCTTCCCTCTCTAGTGCAGGTTAGTAATAAAGTGAGGAGTATTGTTTGCAATTTCTTATTCAAACTGAGAGACTTACTCTGAAGTGCTTGTTTTCTCCTTGAAAATGAGCCACATATTCCTCGTTGTTTCATTCACTGCACATTTACATATGTCTCTTGTTTGACAAGTCTCTAGGGTAGGGTTCCAGGTGAATTTTAGTGTGGCAAAAACAACTGGAACAGAATTTGAGACATTACTACTCTTATTTCGATCACTCTTGTATTTGATTCTCGTGATAATCCTGAATTGATACTTAGTTTTTTTTTTTTTTTCAGTTGGCAAGTACTCTGGGAAAGAAAGAACAGGTATGTGAAATCAATAAATGTAGAAATACTGTGACCTGCAGGTAACATTAATATTCAGAAAACATTTGTTTTTCTGCCATTGCAATGCTTTTTGAAAACTATTAACAAATATTATGGGCTAAATGCAAGCTAGTCAGCTTCCTATTTTACCTCGTGACTCACAGCATGCACAATTCACCATCTGTGTCTTGATTTGTCAATTATGTCCTCAAGAATCATATTTTTGATGTTCCCATGAGAATAAAAATGACACTGTTACATCAATGAAGATTGAAAGCTTCTAATTTTCTGGTTAGTTTTGTCAGCAGAAGTGGAAAAATAAATACATGGAGTTACAATTATGTGGCACTTACCCCCACTCCTATCAGAAATAGAAATAATTATACTTTGTCTTTCACGCTGGCCATTAATCAATATCAGACCTAGAGGGTCCCTGAAGCTAATCACATTGTCCTCTTCCTAAACCAATACCTTTTTATGATAAGCCCAGTGAGAGGCCATACACCATGCACGTCCGTGGAACATTTTAACAAACTTATGTGGTAGAAAGATCTTCCATGATAATAGGTTGCACTCCCAGGAATCCTTCCATATACTTAATTTGCATATTTCCTATAATTTTTAATGTATATTTTATTACTCCATCTTCCAAATGAGATTACATTCAGAAATATTAATTTTCTTGCTCAAGTTCACACAAGTAGTAAACAGTGGAGCAGAAATCCTCATCCACTGTATTTCACTCCATGTTTCTTTTACTTTGCTATTTCTCTGATCATAACTTTCTGAGTAATTTTTATGCCTTAAACCAAAAGTGACATCAGAGAGATATAGAAGACGCCACATTAAGAAGAGAAAACCGAGCATTTATTCATAGCCTACTGATGTAGGGCTCAGTTTTGGTACAATTATTTCTAGAATTGCAATACGCAGCTCCCTAATGGATCTTTTCTGACCACCACTAATAAATCAAAAATTCACTTTGGATTTTCCCTCAAACTGAACTGATGATAACAAATTGGAATACGGAGCTGAAAAGTTGTTACCTAATGTATTTTTTTCAGATAATAAAAGAAAAATACAAATTAAATTACTAGGCAATGTAAAGGCTATTTTATACTCTGAATTTAGCCATTCAGTTACTTTTTGAGTACAAAGGATCAGATATGGTCCTATCTATTTATCAAAAGTTTCTCAAGTGTCATTCTTCACTTGAATTACTATTGCCATTTGGAAATGAATATAAAAGAATAAACTACTGAGCTATGTTAAGTAATAGAAACTGCCAAATAGATTTCAATAAATAATCTTGATAGGACTGGCAATCTTTAATTAATTCAATCAGCACTCGTGGAGAATATAATTATCACAAAGGTCTCTTCAGAACAGTGCTCTACATTTACACATATTTCTGAAAAACGCTTTAAAGGCCATTTTTAATTAAATGTAGACTTTTATTCCCCCAAAAGAACTTCTAAGGAAGAAAATATATAAATACATGAAAATGAAATGAAATATTCTTACATTCAGTCCACATTTTCTGTGATGTCCTTCAGGGACATTCCCTTGCAGACATGACCAAAGAACATTTTGCAAGTTCAGATAATTGTTTTAGTTACAGAGGTCGAATGCATGGTAAACTTCTGATTCCAAAAATATTTCTCTTGCACAGTGCTGTTGTGTATTTCAAAACTCACAGTTTTTATGATACCACCTTGTCAAAATAGAGCTAGTTTACCCCCCAAAAAATAAAAAATGCAAAACAAAGATTAAATGATTCTCAATACAATATAAACTCAAAAAACAGGAAAAATATCTTCAATTGTGAGTTATAGTAATGATCACTATAAATATTTACTGCAAATTTTCACATGGGAGTCATTGTTCCTATATTGTTACTTAGTGCAGTGTCTCTCTGAGACAGGAATTATTATTAGTCAAATTTTGTAGTTAAGGGAACTGAGACACAGAAAATGAATGATTTACCTAAGGTCACATGGTCAAAATATAATGGAACTGACTTTCACAGTCAGGCTACGCTGGCTTCAGAAGCTAAACTCTTAGCATGGCAGCATGCTGAATGATCACATGCATCTCTACCTATTGCCCACAGGTCTACCTAACTATTGCATTCTTGTATATTGACCACCTTAATATATCATCATTTAAACAGTTATCTAGTGGTCAGTCCCACTAACTTCCCTAGACAGTGAAGTATTAATACAGTCAATAATTCAGTTTTACTCATTTACTAACAATACTGTTCACAGAAAGACTACAAGTCTTGTTGAAATATCCACTTAATATCTATTACTTGATATCATAAACTCATTCAGTATGCAACAGATATATTACAAAAACATGCTTTAAAAGAAAATTTCTATAGTAATTATTATCATTGTAAAATTGGTAGAATTATGTTTGATTATTTAAGAATTCACTTCATGGGGACATCATTGTGTCACTGGGGTTACACTGCCATTTACAATCCCTGAATCCCATATAGGATTGCCAGCTGGAATCCAAGCTCTTCCACTTGCAGTAAGTTTTCTGCTAACGCACCTAGAAATGCTGCAGAATATGGCACAGGTACTTGGTTCCCCACCACTGTGTAGGAGACAAAGGTGGGTTTGCTGGCTCATGGCTTCAGCCAAGACGATTCCTGGCAGTTGAAACCATTTAGAAAGGGAGCAGCGCATGAAAGATCTTTCTCTCGCTTTTGCTGTCTCCCCTTCACTTTCTATCACTCTTTCAAATAAATAAATTATCAAACCTTTAAAGTAAAATAAATCACTTCATGGAAAAATACTAAGAGAAGGTTTGTGCATGATAAAGAACCCATATGCCCATAACATAAATTCCTCAATAAATCAAATTTTATTTAAATTTTAAGTATTTAAATATACTCCACTAAGGATATATCAATAAATAAGTTGAATACACAGCATTATTTCATTCAGTTAATTGTTGTATAATAAAATATTAATCCATAAATGGAAGATCAAATTTCTTTAACAAAAAACATTGTTACTCCAGTAATCTTAGAGTTGTATAAAGAAATCTAAGCACAAATAATTGGTAATTTATTAATGCTTATATCACATCACAATTCCCAGCAAATTTTTGTCACAGTGCCAAAAGTCATTTGCTTACCCTGCTATAATTAAACATAATCAACTCTTTCCAAAAGACTTTAATCCTGTGCTTCTGGCAAAATAGATTCTCTGTTTCCTTTACAACTCTAAGATTAAAAATGATGGGGTGGTTATAATAGTAATAACAACAGTTAAGGAATTTTCCAATGGTTACCAAAGTGTAGTTTTACCATGTAAGTATAAAAACCATCTTAACAACAAAAGTAACAAAAGTACTTATGATTTAGAACATGAGTCTTTCTGCAGATTACCCATCATGTTATAGCAAAAAATATGAACTTTGGCAAGAAAAAGTTCCATATAATTCCATACCCAATCTCCACTGAGTTTAAGGAATTCATAAATTCATGTATATATAAATAGCATGTATATATGTATTTCAAATACTAAATATATTATGAAATATATAATATCAATATTAAAATTATATTATTCATAAAATATTCTTTAAACATGCTTAAATCTCTATGTCTGTTTTAGTTTATAAACTCTGTAGGAATTAAATGACTAAGAGATAAAAGCTCATCTGCTTTCAAAATCTGGGTAATTTTGTGAGAATTTATTGGCATCCTCAGATTTTGGTTTTCTCAAACATAAAATGAAATAATACTATAAATATTAAGATAGAATTAAGAAACTACTATTAATAGCAATAAAGCTGACCAATAATTTTAGCATAGTTTTAAATAGGTATAATTATTGTATAAATATAGAAAATATTCCAGTATAGAGCTATTAATTTTTGATCATTTTTATGAAGTTTTCTCCAATTCTATGGTACTAAAATAACCATTGATTGTCAGATACCATTAGAAGCATTGATAATGTAGCTACAAATATTTTAGTAGTATTATGAATATTACTGCTTTTTCTCTTTACATTAAAATTGATAACAGTACTTTTATGAAAGTATAAATTTTAAGAAGTTAAAGAATAGGGAACAATATATGGCAGACCATTTATGTAACCATAATAAATTACAAATATAACAATTCTTTTTAATATTTGGAAAACTTTTTTCTTTTTTAAAATTTCTTTCTATAACACATTTATCATCATTTCTGATATTTAGTTTATAAAGTACTTATACTTTAATAACATGACTTTCTGCTTAACATGACAGCTTAATCAATTTCCATTTCATTAAAGATCCTTCAGAAATATGATTCTTAATGGTAGTTTAAATTTATGTCCTCTCAATATGTCACGATGTATAGAGTTATAATTCAATCATCACTTTTTAGGTAATCTACTCTTTGTCAAAGGAATTCAATGTATTTTAGCACTCATAAATTATGTATTTAGTTAGTATTTATATATTTTGTTTTATATATATTGTTTATGTGTTTTGTTCAACCAAGCATCACTTGGTTGTTCAGCTAATAGCAAGCCCTTGACTTGATTCAGTGAGCATCACAGTATCACTTTAAACATTGTTTTGCTGGTCATCTGCTCTGGGCCACACATTCCAGACTCTTCCCACTAAGTCTAACTGAAATATTAGACATTGTGCTAACAAAAACATAAAAGGAGGCTTCAAGAGAGGAAACGGGATGTTTGGGACTGCCAGGAGTCAAGACTTGGCAAGGAATTATTCCTTTCCATCTTTGTATCCTACATGTGGAGAGTAAGGAACACTACAGGAGCCTGGTCTCTCTGCTCACAGGACAAAGAAAGAGACAGCCTGTCACGACAATGTTTCCAACCGGGGCTGTGCCTCCAGCCAGCAAAGACCATGTGGGGAGCAAGACTTCCACCTGCCACATTGTTAAGGCTCCCCAATTCCCACCCCACAGTAGTCAGAGAAGGCTGAGGAGAGATCTGGGCCTTCACCCTCAAAAAGTGGTAACAAAAACTCCCTCCCTTCATGGTATCAAGGGATAAAATGTACAAAAACAGTGACACCCTACCCTTGCTTGTATCAGAGGAGGTTTAGCAGGGAGCTGGAACCCTCACATGCTCTCCACAATCAAGGTCTACATCCCTCTGCACATCCATATGAGCCTAATCTGGAAACTGGACATATACATTCTACTGCAAGTAATAAGCATACAGTAATTAAAATTATTTAAAGCTATTATTTAAAAATAATCCACTTAAGTAAAAATCTAACAAAATATGTACCAGTCACATATGATAAAAACTAAAGAGCTTTTAAAAGTTGAAGGAAGCAGGCCAGGCCCGGTGTTGTGGACAAGCAGGTAAAGCATCCACCTGCAGTGCTGGCATCCCATATGGGCACCGATTTGAGTCCTGGCTGTTCCACTTCCCATCCAGCTCACTGCTAAGGCACCTGGGAAAGCAGCAGAGGATGGCCCAACATGGGAGACCCCTGAAC
Organism: Oryctolagus cuniculus; assembly: GCF_964237555.1. Lineage (NCBI taxonomy): Eukaryota > Metazoa > Chordata > Mammalia > Lagomorpha > Leporidae > Oryctolagus > Oryctolagus cuniculus. The sequence continues at coordinate 13,140,594 of NC_091441.1, read as the reverse complement.
AAGCTCCAGGATCCTGGCTTCAGATGGGCTCACCTCCTACCATTGCAGCAACTTGGGGAGTAAAACAGAGGAAGGAAGATCTTGTCCTCACTCTGTCTCTATCTCTCTCTCACTCTCTCTCTCTTTGTAATCTCCTTATAACCCTGCCCTATGGCACCACAAAGATACCAAGAATATACAATGGGAAAAGAATAGTCTCTTCAATAGATGATATCAATATTTAATTATATATATATATATATAATTTATGTGATGGAACATATAGCATGTATTTCATATATATGGTCTAAAGAGCATAATGATCCTTCCCACTGTACCCTCCCTAGCTCCCATCCTCCCTCTTCTTTTCTTATTTTTCTTTTATTTTTTACAATGCCATATTTTCAATTTTCTTTATAATCACATTAATCCCTCTATTAATAATCAGCACATAGGAAGTATAAAACTGCTGTATGAAAAAGGCTATAAAAACTCAAAATGTCAATTTTACTCATATACATTAACATTTACCACAAATCAGGAAAACATAAATTTGTTGTTTGGGGACTGGCTTATTTCCCTAAGCGTAATGGTCACAAATTTTATCCACTTTGTTGCAAAAGACAGGATTTCATTCTTTGTTATGGCTGAGTGGTGTGCCATTGTGAATCACAAGCAATACAAGCAAAGCTGGAAGCATCACAATATCAGATTTTTTTTTTATTTTAATGATTTATTTATTTATTTATTTTTCTTTTTTATTTATTTTTTTAACTTTTATTTAATGAATATAAATTTCCAAAGTACATCTTATGGATTACAATGGCTTCCCCACCATAATGTCCCTCCCACCCGCAACCCTCCCCTTTCACACTCCCTCTCCCCTTCCATTCACATCAAGATTCATTTTCGATTCTCTTTATATACAGAAGATCAGTTTAGCATACATTAAGTAAAGATTTCAACAGTTTGCTCCCACACAGAAACATAAAGTGAAAAATACTGTTTGAGTACTAGTTATAGCATTAAATCACAATGTACAGCACACTAAGGACAGAGATCCTACATGAGGAGTAAGTGCACAGTGACTCCTGTTGCTGACTTAACAAATTGACATTCTTGTTTATGGCCTCAGTAATCACCCTAGGCTCTTGTCATGAGCTGCCAAGGTTATGGAAGCCCCCTGAGTTCACCGATCTGATCATATTTAGACAAGGTCATGGTCAAAGTGGAAGTTCTCTCCTCCCTTCAGAGAAAGGTACCTCCTTCTCTGATGACTCGTTCTTATCACTGGGATCTCACTCGTGGGGATCTTTCATTTAGGTGTTTTTTTTGTTTTTGTTTTTGTTTTTTTTTGTTTTTTTTTTTTGCCAGAGTGTCTTGGCTTTCCATGCCTGAAATACTCTCATGGGCTTTTCAGCTGGATCTGCATGCCTTAAGGGCTGATTCTGAGGCCAGAGTGCTGTTTAGGACATCTGCCATTCTATGGGTCTGCTGTGTATCTCACTTCCCATGTTGGATCATTCTCTCCCTTTTTGATTCTATCAGCTAGTATTTGCAGACACTATTCTTGTTTATATGATCCCTTTGCTTCTTAGTCCTATCATTATGATCAATTGTGAACAGAAATTGATCACTGTGACTAGTGAGAAGGCATTGGTACATGCCACTTTGATGGGATTGAATTGGAATCCCCTGGTATGTTTCTAACTCTACCGTTTGGGGCAAGTCAGCTTGAGCATGTCCCAAATTGCACATCTCTTCCCTCTCTTATTCCCACTCTTATATTTACCAGCAATCACTTTTCAGTTAAGTTTCAGCACTTAAGAATAGTTGTGTATTGATTACAGTATTCAACCAAAAGTATTAAGCAGAACAAACAAAAAAAAATACTAAGAGGGATAACATATTAAGCTGCTCATCAACAGTCAGGGTGAGGGCTGATCAAGTCACCATTTCTCATAGTGTTCATTTCACTTTAACAGGTTTCCTTTTTGGTGCTCAGTTAGTTGTCACCTATCAGGGAGAACATGTGGTATTTGTCCCTTTGGGATTGGCTTATTTCACTCAGCATAATCTTTTCCAAATTCCTAACAGGGATCACTTTTCAGTTAAAATTTAAACACCTAAGAATAATTGTGTGTTAATTACAGAGTTCAATCAATGGTACTAGAACAAAAAACAATACTAAAATGGATAAAGTATTACATTGTACATCAGCAGTCAGGACTAGAGCTAATCAAGTCACTGTTTCTCATAGTGTCCATTTCACTTCAGCAAGTTTCCCCTTTGGTGCTCAGTTAGTTGTCACAGATCAGGGATAACATGTGATGTTTGTCCCTTTGGGACTGGCTTAATTCACTCAGCATGATGTTTTCCAAATTCCTCCATCTTGTTGCAAATGACCGGGTTTCGTTGTTTTTTTTTTTTTTTTTTTTTTGACTGCTGTATAGTATTCTATAGAGTACATGTCCCATAATTTCTTTATCCAGTCTACTGTTGATGGGCATTTGGGTTGGTTCCAGGTCTTAGCTATTGTGAATTGAGCTGCAATAAACTTTAATGTGCAGACAGCTTTTTTGTTTGCCAACTTCATTTCCTTTGGGTAAATTCCAAGGAGTGGGATGGCTGGGTTGTATGGTAGGGTTATATTCAGGTTTCTGAGGAATCTCCAGACTGACTTCCATAGTGGCTTAACCAGTTTGCATTCCCACCAACAGTGGGTTAGTGTCCCTCTTTCCCCACATCCTCTCCAGAATCTATTGTTGGTACATTTCTGAATGTGAGCCATTCTAACTGGGGTGAGGTGAAACCTCATTGTGGTTTTGATTTGCATTTCCCTGATTGCTAGTGATCTTGAACATTTTTTCATGTGTCTGTTGGCCATTTGGATTTCCTCTTTTAAAAAATGTCTATCCATATCAAATTTTAAGGCATATGTCGGGGCATGGTGAAAGGTAGGGGTCTTCCTTCATGCTTCTGCGCATGGAAATCCAGTTTCGCAGCACCATTTATTGAATAGACTGTCCTTACTCCAGAAATTGGTTTTAGATCATCGATCAAATATAAATTGGCTGTAGATGTTTGGATTGATTTCTGGTGTTTCTATTCTGTTCCATTGGTCTATCCATCTGTTTCTGTACCAGTACCATGCTGTTTTGATTACAACTGCCCTGTAGTATGTCCTGAAATCTGGTATTGTGATGCCTCCGGCTTTGTTTTTGTTGTACAAGATTGTTTTAGTTATTTGAGGTCTCCTGTGTCTCCATATGAATTTCAGCATCATTCTTTCTATCACCCAAACATAAACAAATAACAAATGTTGTGAGCATCTGAGAAAAGTACAACCATTATGGAAGACAGCATAGTGATTCTTCAGAAAACTGAAACTAGATCTATCATAGACCCCAGTCGTTGCTCAAATGGGAATCTACCCAAAGGATATGAAATCAACATGTGAAAGTGTTATCTGTACCCCATGTTTTTAGCAGATCAACTTACATTAGCTAATAGGTATGGAATCAATAGATAGATTGGTGTTAATCTTACAACATACACAAAAATTAAATTAAAATCAAGTAAAGACTTAAGCATTATATGTGAAACGATAAAAATCCCTGGGCTAAAAGAATGGAAAATCTCCATGACGTTGGTGCTGAAATTATTATTTTCTTTGCACATGACACCAAAACCACAGACATCAAGAGCAAACGTAAACTAGTGGTACTATAACAAAACACAAAGTTTGTGCACAACAAAGTAAACACTCAGCAGAGTAAAAATGTGATGCTTTGGGAGAAAATATTTCAAAACTATATATACCCAATAAGTGATTCATATTCAAGGTATATAGGAAATATATAATGTATATATTTTTATAAGTAATACATATGGCAATGTAAAATATGGCAACAGCAGCAGTTAAAAAGTAAACCTGTTAAAATGGGCAGAGAAAACAATAGATAATTCTCCAATGATGACATAAATAAGGTTTGTTCAATATCACTAACCATCAATGTAATGCAAATCAAAATCAAAACAGTATGTCACTTCATACTTGTGAGGATGATTATTATAAAAAATGTCAAAAGATAAAAACCATAGACCAGTTGTCAAATAGGACAGTAGAAATGTAAATTATTATAGCCATTAATGGAAACCTGTGAGGAGGCCTCTCAAAATTTGAAGTTAGAGTTATGTTATGTTTTAGTAATTCTGCATATGCATCCAAGGAAAATAAAATCACTGTCTTCAAAAAATTGTCTTGGAATTTTATGTTCTTTGTGCCGTTAATGCTAGTAGCCAAGATATGAAAGCAACCTGATTCTAAAGACAGATAAATGTGTAAGTAAATTATGAGGTATAAAACAAGTGCTGATATAAATGCATATTATTCAGCCTTTTTACAATATGATCGAATTTGGAGTCCCAATAGGCATTATGCTTGATAAAATTAGACATAAGCAAAGACAAACACTGCATGATCTCATATATAGGTAGAATCTAAAAATATCAGTCTCACATAGAGAACAATGGTGATTACAAGGGAGTAATGATGCATAAATGGAGAGATACCGGGTGGTAGATACATACTTTTAGTTGTAATTTGAATAATTTCTACAGCCCTGATACACAGCATAATTAACAATACAAAATTCTCTACTGAAATTTTCCCAACAAAAAATGTATCAAACGTACTTAAAATATACATAAAATATCTATAACGTTATGAAGTGATGAGTATGTTAATTACCTTGATTGTGCTGAACATTTCATAGTATATCAGTATATTAAAAAGATCATATTGTATACCTTAAATATATACAATTTGTGTTTGTAAGCCACACCTTCATTAAAATGGCAAAAAAATACAACCAGGTTGTCCTTGTGGTGATTGTTGTTTTGTTATCTTGACTGCATCAATATCAGAATCATGGTTGTTATAATTTACTATAGTTTCCTAGGAAGTTACTCTTAGGAAAAAATGAATAAAGGGTATAGAGGACCTTATTGTATTTTATTTTACAAGTACATGTGAATCTACAATCACCTCACAAAAATTTGTTTCTATTCTAATTTTATTTTCCATAAATAAATGGAAGACTTTATTTTCCATAACCTTTATATTTTTATGATTTTAATTTGCATTTTATTTCACAAACTCTAAGGATTGCTTTGGGAGGATTTCTTTCCATACAACATTCTACCCCCACCCCTTCATAGTTTACACACATTTTTTCTTAAAGGTAATAATAATGATGACCATTAAATGAGATACTAACTGTAATATGCTTCAGAACATCTGAGTCACCATTAACTGTCCACAAATTATCAATTATTGTCTGACATAAAGGAAGTATGTGATAACTGATCTTAATAAATCTGGTATAATAATGAATCAATCTTAAATAATGTATAATTCTTCCCCAGGTAGTAACCGTTGACGGAGACTGGGGTCTGCAGTGCTGTTTTGCTTTTCACAGATACAATTTGTTCTTGCTGCTGATGCCTGAGATGGCATGACTGACATTGTAGATGATGAGCTCAGAGTTTAGCTGTGAGTGAGGAAACTTGAATGACAAGAATGCTTGAATGAAAATGACTGGTTTGCATCTTGTCACTGCCACTCTTTAGCCATCTGTCCTTGGACAAATCGACCTCTCTATGCTCTTGTTTCCTTATTTGTAAAACAATAAGTTGGGATGAATTGAACTTTTGGAATGCTTTTGGTTCTGTATGTCCATTTATGTATATTTTGCATCCCCAGTACACTCATTATTCTTCCAGCTGACAAACATCTCGGTTTAGAATTCCCCTTAACATTATAAGGTTTCCAGTGAAGGTTTAGACTGTAGGACATTTTTCAAGGGTCAGTAAATCTAGCAAGTCACCTGGTGTGCCCCAAAGATTTGGTTCCTAATCTCAGAGGAAGAAAAAAGGATTAAGATTTAACTAGTCAAGACTTTTCCACAACAGTGTCAGTAGTTTAGACAACATCATAATCATCAGGAAAATTCATAGCAATTCACTTTTAGATCTCACCTCATACATGCTAGATTACTGAAGAAAAAAGATATATTGGTGAGTATTGACAAATCGCAGACTCTTTTTCTAAAATTTATTTTATTTATTTGGAAGGCGGAGTTACAGAAAAAAATAGAGAGAGAGACAGAGATAGACAGACAGATACACACACACGCGCACACACACACACACACACACAGATCTTCCATCTAGTGGTTCACTTCCCAAATGGCTGCAATGGCCAAGGCTGGGCTAGACCAAAGTTGCGAGCCCAAAACTCCATCTGGGGCTCCCACATGGGTGCAGGGACCCAAGTTCTTGGGGCTACCCCCTACTATTTTCAAAGATGCTTTAGCTGGGAGCTGCACTGAAAATGAAGCAGTTGGGGCCACCGCTGTGGCTTAGTGGGTAAAGCCACCTCCTGTAGTGCCAGCATCCCCTGTGGTGCCAGTTCAAGTCCTGGCTGCTCCACTTCCAATCTACTCTCTGCTATGGCCTGGGAAAGCAGTAGAAGATGGCCCAAGTCCTTTGGCCCCTGAACCCCTGTGGAAGACCTAGAAAAAGCTCCTGTCTCCAGGCTTAGGATAGGCAGAGCTCTGGAAGTTGTGGCCATTTGGGGAGTGAACCAGTGGATGGAAGACTTCTCTCTCTCTCTGCCTCTGCCTCTCTGTAATTCTGCCTTTAAATTAAATAAATAAATCTTTTAAAAAAAAGATAAGAAAAGAAAGTGGAGCAGTTGGGACTTGAGCTAGCATTGATATGGGCTGCCTGTATTGCAGATGGCAACTTAATCCCCTATACCACAATGCTGGCCAGCAAACAGAACTCTTATACTCTTTAGTAGGCATGTAAAATGACAAAGCCATTATGGAAAATGCTATGGGTTTTCTTCAAAATATGATCCAGCAATTTTACCTCTGGATTTGTATCCAAGGGAGATAAAATCATTTCCTCTGAGAGATGCCTCAATCTTCATGTTCAATGTGTCATTATTCATAATATCCAAGATACGGACATTGCTGCTGACAGATTAATGAATAAGAAAAGGTGGGAGACATACGTACAAAAAGTAATATGAATCAGCATTTGAAAAGAAGAAGACCTTGCAATTTGAGACAAAATGGGTGAAACGAGGGCCCCTATGCTAAGTGAAATCGAATAATACCAGAAAGACAATAACTGCATGAATCCAGGGGAAAGGGGGAGTTGTTACTCGATAGCCATAAAGTTTTAGTTATGCAAGATGAATAGCTTATATAGATGCACTGAATAATATGTTGCACACGGTTAACAGCACTATGTTGTACTATGAAAAACTTAAAGTAGATCGCAAATTAATTCTTTTCAATATGAAATAGTCTTCTAGAGAGTAACCAAATATTATTGAATCCAATAAAAATACTGTTTTTGTATTAAATTCAGTAATTCCCCAAATAATTTATTTAAACCAAACATTTGCTTTTGTTACAAAATAGAAGGAACATCCACCACCCACCACCACCCCACCAAGTATGATATGCAATTGAGAACAAAATTATTGAAACTAAAGTTTACTTTCAACCCTGTTGTTTAAAAGTGTAGTTCTGTTGTGTTTCATAGTGTAATATGAACATCTGAAGCCAACAAATTTCATTCCTTTGTGGTAGCTGAGAAGAACACATTATATATTATTTATAGTAAAATCATGCATGTGTAACTGATTAATTATTGAGAAATTATTGTACTAACGGAGATGCCAACCCTCCATTTACTATAACAATTGCTGTGAACAAATCCTTCTCTGCTATTCATACTGATCCCTTCTGAAGATGCTGGCAAGGGCTCCATGTTGACAAGAACGAATGTTATCCGAATAAAAACTGAAAAATTCACAATCGTTCAATGAATAGAACAGAACGCAATGTTTTTCCACTAAAAGTATAAGATAGCCTTATTGATTTGGGGTTTCTCAGAATGAAGAAAGTAGTTTTCTTCAACATCAACTGCCAAATGGCAGAAACATCGCTGCTGGGGATATAAATAAGTGCAGCCACTGTAGAAACCAGGGTGGGTATTTCTTAAAAACCAGAGATAGACTTGCCCTGTGATTCATCAATCCCACTCCTGGTGTACATCCAGGAGACTTGAACACATTGTATTAAAGAGATACCTCCTCACAACAGCCAAATTTTAGAATCAGCCAAGGTGTCTATCATCAAATGAGTGGATAAAGAAAATGTGGTACATATACACGGTGGAATATTATTCACCTATAAAAAGAATGAAATTCTAGCATTTGTAGTACAATGGACATAACTAGAGGACATCATGTTGAGTGAAATAAGCTGGATCCAAAAAAAAAAAATGCGTATGTTCTCCCTTATATGTGGAAAATAACATTTAAAAAGCTAACAAAAATAATGAAATGTGTGTATCAGTAGAGCTGTAAATATAATTTTGCAAAATATTGTTTTATACCTTCATGAAACAACAGTTAAGAATTATATACTAAGGATATGGTGCTGTAGCATAGTGGGTAGAGTCAATGCCTGAAGTGCCAGCAACCCATATGAGCACAGGTTCTAGTCCCAGCTGCTCCTCTTCCAATCCAGCTCTCTGCTATGGCCTGGGAAAGCAGTAGAAAATGGCCCAACTCCTTGGCACTCTGCACCCTCATGGGAAACCCCAAAGAAGCTCCTGGCTTCTGGCTTTGGATTAGCACAGCTCCGGCTGTTGCGGCCATCTGGAGTGTGAATCAGCAGATGGAAGACTTCTCTTTGTCTCTCTCTCTCTCTCTCTCTCTCTCTGTGTGTGTGTGGGTGTGTGTGCTTCTGCCTCTCTGTAACTCTGCCTTTCAAATAAATAAATAAATAAATATTTTAATAAAATAATAGTATACTACTGTAGTTTTAGTGATCTGTGATTAATTTGAAATTTACTGTTTATGGCTGAAATGGTCATTTTTCCATTCAAATATAGTTTATAGCTGTTGTCTATAATCCCATTAAACTAGGGTCTTTGTTTTTACTTGTTAAACTTCTTATTCAGAGAAGTATTAAGCCTTTTTACTGCAGTGTAAGTGTAAAATATGTTATCTCAAATACTAAAAAAAAAAAAAAAAGAAAGGAAGGAAGAAGGAAGTAGTATGGGAGGGACAGATGGAAGGAAGTGAGAGAGCAAGGAAGGGAATATCATTACATTCTTAGAATTATATCTATAAAACACAATGAATGTGTAAAAACCTATTAAAATAAAAATAAATAAATAATAAATAAAAATATATGGAAAAATCACAATATAAAAACCTATTTAAAGTATCCCTAGTGATTAAAATGCCACATGACATCATGTAACGCAGTGTGATGTGGGCAGCTGAAATGTGCTGTGGGGCTGTGTTACCTAGAGGATAGCTTCTTTCCACATACTCCAAGAGATAAATATTGAGAAATTAATGGATTTACTGACATTAAATGACATTGAAGAGTGTGTGTGTGTCCAAGGATTTGGGAAGGCACTAGAGGAGAAATTTTGGAGGGGACTGTGTGAGATGGAAATCAAACTTTATTTGCTCGTAATTCTATTAACACTGGTTACTGAAGAGTCTCTTTAAATCTTCACTATTTCAATGTGATGCTTGTTGGTTGTACATGAAGACTTAAAGGGGGTGATTATAAACCATGACTTGCCCGGAGGCTCATCTCAGAAGCTGGTAAACACAGGAATGCCTGAGCACCATGTGCAGAAATTGATCTGGGCTGGGGCTAAAGTGCTGATATTCGTAGTCACCCAGAATATTGGGTGTGTGGTTGAGTGGGGCCTTGCTCTACAGTGAACTGCTGGAATTCAACACAGGTTTTATCTTATATAAATTGTGACACTGGGAAGTTCTCTAATATTTCTATGTCCAGAAAATCAACATATTAATAGTTCTTAACATGAGCTTTAAGAATTTCATAAAGTGATGTAGAAATCATTAGACAAAATAAAGAAAGTGGTTTTGAGGAAAAGATGTAAATGTCCAAGGAGCAATGACACCTGTAACAAGTCACTAAAGGAATTCTTAGAGTTTTTTCATAACAATGAAAGAACAAAGGATAAAATGTTTAAAGCTAATCCAGACTTAGAAGGGAAAGGGATAACATGCCTTAATTAGAATTTCAAGTAATAGACAAATAGAAGGCTAGCCCTGTTCAAAACTCATGAAGTTTCTTTTTTTTTTTTTGCAAAGATACAAACACTAATTCTCAATGTTTGTAATGTTTTATTTAAATTGTGTTAACTATGTGCTGGTTTTACTTTTTCAGTTTTCTATTAATTTGCTACTAATAACAGAAGGATGTTTTTGCAAAAATTTTTGTAGTTAATGGAATAATCATTTTTCTACTATTTTAGCATCTTATTTCAGATATGTTTTAAATAGTGAAGCAGTAATACAAAGAGTTCCCACACACCCTTCATCCCATCCCTCCCTCCCTCTCAGGCTCTAATAATCAATATGCAGTGTTCAGGTTGAGGGTTTTTGTTTTTTTTTTTATTTTTCACTTTGGGAGTACAGTGAACTAAAGAAAGCCACTAAAATATATTGACTTGGATATTATCTTAAAGTGTTCACTAAATGTGAGTGGAAAGAATAAAGTGGTCTGAATAATAAATATTAGATAATATTACTTTCCCCAATTTTGTCATCTAGTCACAGATCAACTTAGACCATTATTTAGTACTGGTAATTGCTGTGAACCTTTTTAAACCTATTTAAAAATTTCATCTGTATTTGTTTAAGTATATGTGTGTTCAAAATTATATAATTTCACCTACATTTGTTTTTTCTTACCACCAGACTTATTTATTTACAGAGCCATAAATGTCTATTTATTTAGAGGTAAACCCAAGGAGGGAGAGAAAGAGTCCATCCAATGTTTCCCTCCCCCAAATGGCTAGGGCTAAGTCTGGCTGTGCAGTCACATATCACCTCCAAAAGGTGGATTTTAGCAAGAAGTTTGAATCAGGATTGGAGCCATGACTATCATGGTTCCAATGATCTTCTCAATGTCTTTCTGGAAATTTGAACTCAAAAGTTGTCCATAATAAACTAAGATCATGTGGTTGTGATAAAATTACCTGGGGAAACATAGTTAAGTAAAAACATCATGAAGCATTTATTCTGTTTTTAATTTTTTAAGAAAAATTATTTGCCTGATTATTTATTTGAAAGGTAGAATGACAGAGAGAGGAACAGACAGGGAGGGAGAGGGATCTCTCGTCTACTGATTCATTCCCCAAATGCCCACAACTGCCCAGCAGCCATGAGTCAGGAAGTTCATCAGGATTTCTGATGTGGGTATCAGGAACCCAAATCTTGGGTCATTGCGTGCTGCTGCCCCAGGGTGCACACTAACACACTCACAGGAAACAGGGCTGGAAGTGGAGGCAGGACTCAATCCCAAGCAATGCCATATATGATGCAGGTGTCCCAAGTGGCAGCTTAACCTGCTGCACCATGATGCCTGCACCAAACTTTCAAATATTTAATGATGTCTGTAAACTAAAATTAACTTCCAAACTCCAAACACTCCACTGATATATAATGGCCAGAGGAAGTTTTTTGAAAATCAAGCAGTAAGCTTTTGTCATTAGTCGGCCTTCAGAAAGCCCAGTGAGAACACTTAGTCTTAATAGCAGTTCCATGTTGGGATAACTGGCAAAGATATTCTTACAAATTGGCAGATTGCATCCATTGACATGGAACCCACAGAGTGCTGGCCACTATTACTATTATAAGAAGAGGCAAAGTGGATAAGACAAAAGAAAAAGAGATTATTTAGTGTTGATTTTTGTTTTTTGTTTGTTTGTTTGTTTGTTTTTTCCAGAAATCTTTTATTTAAGGCATAGAAACTTCACGCACTTCTCAAGTACAAATTTAGGAACATAGTGATTCACCCCACCTGCACTCCCACCCATCTTCCTCTAGTGCTGACCTGTTACTTGATTATTTGATATAAAGAAAAGATAGAGGGGCAGCATTGTGGCACAGTGGGTAAAGCTGCTGGCATCTCATATGAGCACTGGTTAGAGTCATTCAGATAACAACTGCCATTTGGATTTAACTCCACTAAAGCATTTAATCCCCCAGGGGTAGGCAAAAAACCCACATTGGCCCCTGGAATGAATCCACCCACCATCTGTTTTTGTAAATAAAGTTTTATTGGAATACAGCCATGCTCATTAATTTACATATTGTCAATGCTGCTTTTTTGCTACAATGACAAAGATGAGTAGTTGTGACCTGGTCCCACAGAGTCTAAAATATTTACTGTCTGTCTTTCCCAGAGAAAGGCTTGCCAACGTCTGCTCTAGAGGCTTCAGTAAGATACAATATGCCAGAGAAAATGCAGTAAATTCCAATAACACCTCAGTGAATCGCTTCATATTCTAGCAGTCAGGAGCACGTCAGACAAGTTGTTCCAAGCACATCCTAAATTATTTTGCCATTAAGAAAAAGCACGATAAGACTGCACATATTTGGATTCTAAAGGACATATACATATGCACACAAGGGCTTCAAAAAGTTCAAGAAGGGGTGGGAATTTAGTGCAGCAGTTAAGCTATCATTTGGAGTGTTCATATCCTATATTGGAAAGCCTGGGTTTGGGTCTTGGCTCTGCTCCTGACTCCAGCTTCCTGCTAATGCACACCCTAGGAGTTGGCAGATGATAGCTCAAGTGGTTGATCCCCGCCACATCTTTGGGAGATCAGATTGAGTTCCCAGCTCCTGGTTTTGGCCTGGCCCAGTCCTGGCTGTTTTTTTGGACACATACAGAGTGGGTCAATGGGTGGAATATCCATGTCTCTGTCTTCCTGCATTTAGAATAAAAAGAAAGTAAAATAAATTTAATTGCCATGTCATGAAGCTAAAACATACATTTTTAAAGTAGTATAATGAATGGGGGATATATATATATATATATATATAGTTTATGGTTCAGATACAATTCACAGTTTAGGATCACTGAATCTATCCACTATTATATGATCCATAAACTTGAGAAATTGAAAAAAAAAAAAAAACAGAAAGACAGAAAAAAGGCCCTTCCTGTTCTGTCAGGATGGAGAACACATACACCTGTGATCGACTCATGATGCAGTGATCCAGGAAATCTCAAGGTGCTCAATGTGTCATAGCAGGTTAGCAAATGCTGAGGGATCTTCAAACCCTCCTTAATAAAGAAAAGAAAACTGTGAGATATCCTCCTTGAAATTCTCACCAGAATTCCCATGGTCTCCTGGTAGTGGGGCCCACCGTTGTATGCAGCTCTGCTAGCAAAACAATGCATTTGTGCCTGAAACCAATAAACATGAGATTCATTTTGTGAGGCAGGAGCAATTTTTTTCCCTTTTTCCTGAGTGATTACAGAAACTTTTATGATAAGGTCTTCAGTCCGGGTCAATAGAGGTAGGGCAGTATAAACAGAAGTGCACATGTTTTCAGAACAACACAATGTCACTGAATCACTAGACATATAAACAGTATCGTCTAATATTTATCAAACATTTATTTTTTTATTTTTTTATTTTTTATTTTTTATTTACTTTTTTTTGACAGGCAGAGTGAACAGTGAGAGAGAGACACAGAGAGAAAGGTCTTCCCTTGCTGTTGGTTCACCCTCCAATGGCCGCGGCCGGCGCACCACGCTGCTCCGATGGCAGGAGCCAGGTACTTCTCCTGGTCTCCCATGGGGTGCAGGGCCCAAGCACTTGGGCCATCCTCCACTGCACTCCCGGGCCACAGCAGAGAACTGGCCTGGAAGAGGGGCAAGCGGGACAGAATCCGGTGCCCCGACTGGGACTAGAACCCGGTGTGCCGGCGCCGCAAGGCGGAGGATTAGCCTAGTGAGCCGCGGTGCCGGCCTTCAAACATTTCTAATATGCGATCACTGTTTTGATTGTATTAACTAAGTGAATCTTCACTAAAAGTTTCCCAAGCTTATATTATTTTGATTTCACTTTAAAAACAATTTTACAATGGAAAGGTTAAATAATTTATTCTTTCACACAACTAGAAAGTGTTTGGCATTTTTAGAATATACACCCTCCACAAATGTATTTTTTGCCAAAATGATAGTATTGAGAAGTGAGGCCTTCAAGAGGTGGTTGGAGGGGCCAGTGCTGTGGCATAGCAGGTAAAGCCACCGCCTGCATTGCAGGCATCCCATATGGTGCAGTTCGAGTCCCGGCTGCCCCTCCTCCAATCCAGCTCTCTGCTATGGTCTAGGAAAGCAGTAGAAGATGGCCCAGGTCCTTGGGACCCTACACCTCGTGGGAGACCTGGAAGAAGCTCCTGGCTCCTGGCTTTGGATCAGCACAGGTGCAGCCCTTGCGGCCATCTGGGGAGTGAACCAATAGATCGAAGACCTCTCTGTCGCGCTCGCTCGCTCTCTCTCTCTCAGCCTCTCCATAATTCTGCCTTTCAAATAAGTAAATAAATGTTAAGAAAGAAAAAGAGGTGATTGGCTATCAAGGCTCCTGAATCCCTCATGAGTAGAAGTGACCTTTAAAAGAGGCTTCCCACAGCAGCACCCAGCTCTCGTGAATGTACATCCTGTGGCAAATGTGGACATAGCATTTTGAATCCAGGGGATTTGTCCCTCACCAGACAACCAAAACTGCTGCTTCCATGACCTTGGACTCCTTAGCCCCTGGAACCATAAGAAAACAAATTTTTTTTCTTTATAAATTGCCCAATCTCTGGCATTTTGATGCAGCAGCACAAAAGTAAGATGCAATAGAGCCAGAACTGAAAAAAAGGATAGTCTGATTCCACCATCATCATCTGACCCATATAGCTGCCTTAAACATTTATTAAAAATGTCAAATAACACATATGAAACTCAAAATTTTGAAAACTTATTATATGTAGACCTTGATATCCAGTAGAGGTTCTTGATAATGACTAAATAGGCATTTTATTATTCATCCTGTTATAAAAATCCTGAATCACGTAATTTTCATTATCTCTTCATGTTTATGAAAACCACAATATTCTATTTTATACTATAGTTTAAGTTACACTGCTTCTTGATTATTTAGCTATACAGTGTATGCAATAGTTGAGAAATGGTTAGAGTTATGGAAATTATACTTCTGGTTCTCATTCTCATATTCCCACAGGCAAGCAAACATCTGTTGATACCTGTCATCACTGGTATCAGTCATTTTGTTAATTTTTGCTTTTTTTTAGTATTCCCCAACATCAGCATTGGTCATATGATGCCTGTTATAATTCAGCTCTGATGCCTGTTTGATGATCTTTTGTTTCATTTGCTCCCCTTATTAGGGTCATCAGAGTGTTGACACTGAGTTAGTTTGTCACCAGCATCTGGCCTGCTAGTTCTTATCTGTCGCCATGCTGTTTTGGAAACTGTTAGTGCTCAAATTTTGACCTCTCTATAGTAAAAATAAAGACATTAGGACACACTATAAAAATAGATTTAAAAGAACATTAAGACAAATGGGAAGAGTCATCAATTGTGCTATCAAGAATATGATATGCAACACACCCATGTTCAAGATGTATACCATGTGACTTGTGAAACACTTAATATATAAATATTATAGATACTGTTGACAACAATTTGAGATTATAAGACATAACACATTAAGCCATGAATTTTGTCATTTAAAATTGCCTGTATGTTAAGCAAATTAAATATGTATTTTTCGATAGTATATAGTTAAATAATAGTAACCATAATTTACACACTTTTTAAACATTTTCTTATCCCTAGACATCTATGTTCCTTTATATTACATGTATGGTACACCAAATATATATGTACAGAACACCTTTAGCACATGTTTAACTTGATTTGTTTAATGAAAGGAAAACTCTGTAATGTGTACAATTGATTTTAGTATATTCACAATGCTATGATTTATTAAATATATTTAAATAACATCTTGAATCTGTATAATTTCAAAACATTTCTATTGAAGCCAAAGGAAACTTCATGATAATTAATCAACATCACCCTCAGCTCATGGAAATGACTCCTATGTTCTGTGTGTCTATGGTATTATCCTCTTCTGCACATTCACGTAAATGGAGTCACACAATAAACAAATACATTTTCAAAAGATTACTGTGATACTGCTTATAACTACCAAACTCAGGTTTACAAAGTCTTTGCCTCCATGGTATTCATATCTATTCAACACATGCAAACACAAAAGTGGATTTTTTGCTTCATTTCTTCTTAGCTGTCTACTGGGAAAAAATTTCATTTAAGTTTTATAAGTTTTGCTCCTATCTTTAAATGTGCCTTCTAAAGAATTTTGACCAAACTTAGCTTTAAAATAAGCATTAGTTATGTTCATGTACTTAAATTAAGATTAAGCAAATATAACCAAAACCCTAATGTCTTCTGTCAAGTTTTCCTTCAGTCCATTACAGTGAATTTACAAAATTATTATAAGAAAAAAGTAATCAAATCTATAAATTATCTTAAAAATATTGCAAGATTTGTGTTAAGTCTAAGACATCCTAAGGCGTGTATTTTCACCTATTTCTAGATTTCAAAGAAGAGGGATTTTGACTTTTTAGTCTGAATCAGGAGCTTCTTTGAGCCAATATACAGTAACTGGAATCAGTTTACCTTCCCAAATAAATTAATTAGAAATAACACAGAAAAAAATCCAATAATAATTTTAGTACATTAGAGATTGGGAGAGGCAGATTAGTGATCCCTGAGAGGAACAAATAAACTGAGCTCTATGATTTCCCAATTTTTCAACCTGGAGAGAGTTAAAAGGTTGATATTCAGGAAGGGGAGCTCTCTGGCCAAGCCTGGCACTGTCCTGAGCTGAGCAGAGGCACAGGGCTTCTAGACACGGCAGGAGGCTGTGTTCCTCAGGGCAGCACGGGAAAGGAGAGAAAACAGCAGGGAAAGAACGTCTTCAAAAGGCAGCGTCTGTCTCTAGTTTTCAGCTATTGATCAACAAACAAGTGCAACAAGACACTGAAGCTGAACAAGAGAGAACCGTCTCAAGGGCCGATAACACCAGGAAACGTTCGTTGTCCTTACCAGCCAAAGTGAGAACTCTACAGTGCACAGGCCATCACCAAGAATTCTTAGAAAGACATTGCCATAGAAGGGAGTCCAAACCGTCCTGGTCTAAAAGTTGCCTGTTCCCACAAGCAAAGCCTATAGATCGTACTTAAGGATCCAATTGTCCCCAAGCAAGTTAGCTTTGTCCCAGAACAAAATGCAAGAGTGTTTATATGAATACACAAGGCAAATTCACAGTGTTTGGCATCCAATCAAAAACTACTCAGTGTACAAAAAAGGCACAAAAAAGGACATATAATAAATAGAAAATAATCAGTGAATTAATAGTGAGGACTAGGGTTCCTACTCGTATTTTGTTCTTAGTTTGGCTGTTCGTTATGAGTGTTATCACAGGAAAAAACTCATTGATCTGTACATTTATGTAAATTTCTTGATATTTTTACTGCATTTCAATAAAATGTTTAAAAATGAAAAAAGAAGCATATGATAGAGATAGAAAAAAGCCTATGAAAACTGTTATTTACCTCTATACTACAAATTCAAGGAAGTAGAGAAAAGATGGAACATGTTACTCAGAGATTTAAAATATATTTTAAGAGACTGAAATCGAACTTCTAAAAGTGAAAATTGCAATATCTGAGATAAAAATATACTAACTAGGATTAACAGAGGGTACTGCCAAAACGGAAAAGATTATTGAAATTGATAACAAACAGTCCAAGGTAAAACAAGGAAACACAGAGAAATAAAAATATACAGAACATCAATAAGCTTTGGAAAATCCTCAAGAGGCCCACTTTATACATAATTTCAATCTCTAAAAAGGGGGCCAAATCTTTCAGGAAATAAAAGATTGGAGTTTTTGTATCTTTGATGAAAGCTGCAAATTTGTTGGGATAAAAAGTCCCATGCAGCTTGATTGATTCTTGTATGGTTTCCTAAGAGCGCTGTGGGCTGGAGAAGTTCCTTCTGTGGAAACAGGGATCTCTCACTGACTATGCTGGGTTTATGGCCTTGTTTGGGAATATCTTTTCCAGTTCCAGCCGGATGTGTACTTTGTTTTGTTTAAAATGTGTTTGTCTTCGTGTAGCACCTGGCCAATCCCACTGCGGTGTGTCTTCAGTTAGGAGAGAACAGGGTTGTTTTCCTGCAGTGCTAAGAGTAGTGCCTGTGGGTCATCATTCTGCACTGGCTACAGGATTATCCTTGCTGACCACCGGGAACCAAAACTCAGTATTGAAGCTGATAATTCTATGTTTGTTCTCTGCAGGAGCAAAGCACTATTTCACCCACTGCTTGTGTGAGTCCTTGGCGACCTTGATGCCTGCCAACAACATAATGGACTGACATTCTGAGGTTGTTGTTCCTTTAAGGAGGTAACAGATGCAATTTGTTCAACCCAACTCATCAGATCTGATTTTCAACGATCCCCAAAGAAATGAATAAATAAATAATCAAACTGCTTAAAAGAAGTGATAATGAGAGTGCCTTGAAAGCAGCCAGATAGAAGTTAGAGGGCCTGGATACTGTTCTTGGGAGACCAAAAACAAAAGTGGCAGCAGATGTCTTGGTGGGCACAATAAAACAAGCACACAATGGGTGAAAATTAAAGTACTGAAAGGATACATATGTGAATCTAAAAAGTTGTACAAAGCAAAACCGTCTTTTAGAAATAAAGGCATAATAAAACTTATAGCCTACAAAAAGCTGGAAAATCAGAATCAGTGATATGGTAAGTTATAAGAAAATGATATCTAATATAATAAGTAGTTTATAAAACAAATAGAATAAGATATATGAACGTATAGCTGAAATGACTAGGAAGAGTAAATATTACCAGAAGTTAGACCAAACTAAATTTTAGATGTATACTATAAACCCCAAAGCAAATGCCAAGTACATAGCAGAGAGTATAGATACTTAAACAAAGAAGGAATAAAATAGAATAAAAAAACCTACTCAATTAAACAAAAACAAAGAATAAAAAATAATAATCAAGAACATGCAGATAAATAGAAAAATGGCAGTATGACACAATAAAAAACATCTTTGACAGTAGTCATAATATTTGTGGCTGGCTGTGTGGGGTAGCTGGTAAAGCCACTGCATGCAGCACCGGCATCCCATATAGGTGCCAGTTCCTTGACCTGTCTGCTCCACTTCCAGTCCAGGTCCCTACTAATGTGCCTAAGAAGGCAGCAGAAGACAGCCCAAGTGCTTAGGCCCTTGTATCCATGTGGGAGACCCAGAGGACACGCCTGGCTCCTGGCTTCAGATCTGCCCAGTTCTGGCCCTTGTGGCCATTTGGGGAAAGACTCAGCAGATGGAAGATCTCTCTCTCTCTCTCTCTCTCTGACTCCTTCCCTCTCTCTGTCACTCTACTTTTCAAATAAATAAATAAATAACATGTTTATATTAAATGTAAATGGACAAAACATTCCAATTAAAAATCAGAGTTTATCAGGTCAAATGAAAAGCTAAGATTCACCTGAGTGCTCTCTTCAGTGACAGCAACTGCAACAATAGAAAAAACTTAGTGTAAGAGCACAAGTGGCTAAACATAAGCTACAAGTACCGCAGGACAAAGGAAAGTTTCTCTGAGCTCTGAGCACCGTGATCGACAACTCCACAGTGCTGACCTCCTGCTATTATACCCTATAAAATCACCTCTCCTTGCATGTAGGCAGGACCTCTGACTTGCT
This sequence comes from Oryctolagus cuniculus, assembly GCF_964237555.1. NCBI lineage: Eukaryota > Metazoa > Chordata > Mammalia > Lagomorpha > Leporidae > Oryctolagus > Oryctolagus cuniculus. The sequence goes on along the minus strand of NC_091441.1, from coordinate 13,120,847 downwards.
TCAGGAAATAGCAAATAACCTAGACAAAGACATTTTCTGACATAATTAATCATCAAGAAGTTACCAGTTGAATTTGAGATAACTAGAAAGATGCACTTTCTGTGAGGGTCTTACTCGTCAGAGAAAGGCCAGGCCTTACCAGAGAGGCACTCCCCTTGGGAACTGGGTGAAACAAGTGTCCCTATGGAGAAGCCTGCATGAGAAGGAGGTACAGGCAGCCTCTGGGAACCAGGGGCAACCTCTGGGACCCAAGGAGCAAGTTTAGGAAGCTGCCGGAGACCCATACATACCACTGCAAGGACACACCTGCTGCCGACAACGGGGACGTGTGTTAGAGTGTGTGTGGAGGATAGGGCGTCGTGAGCATGCCCAACATCCAGAGTTCACTGATAGTCCATGGGTGTACGTGTGTTAGAGCTCTAAGTTATCACTGTAAATATGTACTTGTTTTTGTATATCAATTACACCTGTCGTAAACTATGAAAATTTAAATTGAAATGAATTTCATTGTAAAATCAGAAATTCCTTCTAAAGAATTCATTTATATATTTCTATTTCTCTCTTTTTTTTAAGATTTATTTATTTATTTGAAAGGCAGAGTTACAAGAGAGGCTGAGGAAGAGAGAGGTCTTCCATCTGCTGGTTCACTCCCCAGATGGCTCCAAAAGCTGGAGCTGAGCTGATCCAAAGTCAGGAGCCAGGAGCTTCCTCCAGGTCTCCCACGCAGACACAGGGGCCCAAGGACTAGGCCATCTCCCACTACCTTCCCAGGCCACAACAGAGAGCTGGATCGGGGGTGGAGCATCTGGGACTCAAACCAGCGCCCATATGGGATGCCAGCACTGCAGGCAGAAGCCCATTTGCTATGCCACAGCATCAGCCCCTTTTTCTATTTCTAATAAGTTGCTTTGGTGTAGTTATAATTTTTCCAATATATTTAGTTCAGAGAGGAGAGAATTCAAAATAGCACAAATAAAACCACCAGAAGGGGCTAGCGCCGTGTCTCACTTGGTTAATCCTCCGCCTGCAGCACCGGCATGCCATATGGGTGCCAGGTTCTAGTCTGGTTGCTCCTCTTCCAGTCCAGCTCTCTGCTGTGGCCTGAGAAGGCAGTGGAGGATGGCCCAAGTGCTTGGGCCCCATCACCTGCATGGGACAAGGAGGCACCTGACTCCTGGCTTCGGATCGGCGCAGCACCAGCCATAGCGGCCATTTGGGGAGTGAACCAATAGAAGGAAGACCTTTTCTCTCTGTCTCTTTCTCTCTGTCTATAACTCTACCTGTCCAAAAAAAAAAAAAAAAAAAAAAAAAAAAAAAAAAAAAAAACCACACCAGAAAGAAATGCAAAAAAAAAAAAAAATAGCAGATAGGATTCTCTGACAGTATTTAAAGAGAGCAGGATACTCTGACAGTATTTAAAGAGCCTCATTGAGCTTCTCCTCTTTCCTAGTATGAGTCATACAGAAACACACATTTAAAAATCCACATACTTTTTTATTGATTCTTTTTAACTTTTATTTAATGAATATAAATTTCCAAAGTACAGCTTATGGATTACAATGGCTTCCCCCCCATAATGTCCCTCCCACCTGCAACCCTCCCCTTTCCCACTCCCTCTCCCCTTCCATTCACATCAAGATTCATTTTCAATTCTCTTTATATACAGAAGATCAGTTTAGCATACATTAAGTAAAGATTTCAACAGTTTGCACCCACACAGAAACATAAAGTGAAAAATACTGTTTAAGTACTAGTTATAGCATTAAATCTCAATGTACAGCACACTAAGGACAAAGATCCTACATGAGGAGTAAGTGCACAGTGACTCCTGTTGTTGACTTAACAAATGGACACTCTTGTTTATGGCCTCAGTAATCACCCTAGGCTCTTGTCATGAGTTGCCAAGGCTATGGAAGCCTTTTGAGTTCACCGACTCTGATCATATTTAGGCAAGGTTGTAATTAGAGTGGAAGTTCTCTCCTCCCTTCAGAGAAAGGTACCTCCTTCTTTGATGACCAGTTCTTTGCACTGGGATCTCACTCATGGAGATCTTTCATTTAGGTCATTTTTTTTTTTTTTTTGCCAGAGTGTCTTGGCTTTCCATGCCTAAAATACTCTCATGGGCTTTTCAGCTGAATCTGCATGCCATAAAGGCTGATTCTGAGGCCAGAGTGTTGTTTAGGACATCTGCCATTCTATGGGTCTGCTGTGTATCTCACTTCCCATGTTGAATCATTCTCTCCCTTTTTGATTCTATCAGCTAGTATTTGCAGACACTATTCTTGTTTATGTGCTCCCTTTGACTCTTAGTCCTTTCATTATGATCAATTGTGAATAGAAATTGATCACTGGGACTAGTGAGATGGCATTGGTACATGCCACCTTGATGGGATTGAATTAGAATCCCCTGGTATGTTTCTAACTCTACCGTTTGAGGCCAGTCAGCTTGAGCATGTCCCAAATTGCATATCTCTTCCCTCTCTTATTCCCACTCTTATATTTACCAGCAATCACTTTTCAGTTAAGTTTCAGCACTTAAAAAGAATTGTGTATTGATTACAGTATTCAACCAAAAGTATTAAGTAGAACAAACATAAAAAATACTAAGAGGGATAACGTATTAAGCTGCTCATCAACAGTCAAGGTGAGGGCTGATCAAGTCAGCGTTTCTCATAGTGTTCATTTCACTTTAACAGGTTTCCTTTTTGGTGCTCGGTTAGTTGTCACCTATCAAGGAGAACATATGATATTTGTTCTCCCTGATAGGATTAAAAATTGTTAGTAGCACTTGTGACGACTTTGGAAATGCTTATTCCATAAAGGCTGGTATGAGTTGTATTTAACAACAAAGTAGAAATCTTCTGTTAATTAAAAGCTTATGTGACAACTCTACAGGAAAACATGGGAGGGAACCCAACCTCTGCCTCCCTGCTGACGAGGGGCCCTGCTTTTAGTAGCAGGTGATCTAAATCCTTCCTGCTTCCCACCTGGACTGATGAAGCAGCCTGGGCAGTATCTTTGCTTTATGGATACCCAGTGTAAGCATAAGAAGAAGGACCTTAAGCATCAGCTTTTTTTATGCAAAGAAACCTATGAAGACTCAATATTCAGATTGAAACGTTTCTCATAGCTATAGTGTAAGAGCGATAGGGACCCCAGATATTGATGTGACCCTAAAAAAGAAAAAAAATGGAAAAAGAAAGAAAAGTTTGCAGCTACATGTGTTACTTTAGAATGTTCCTTCACAGGGCTTAATTATCTTGATGAAGTGCAGGCCATGTCTCTGTGTTGGTTTTGGGGTGACACAGGTCTTCCTTATCTCAGTGCCCATTGGTTTTCAATTCTTAGCAAATATTCATTCTAACATGCAAATTAACATAGTAGCACTTATCATTTTAATAGCAATTTATATTCTGATGCACTCACTTTGTCATGGAATTATTCTTCTCTGCTGAATTCCTGTGTAGATAAAACATTTAAAAAGTGCTGTTCTTTGGAAGGGAAACAGAATAAAACAAAGTCCTTTCTCTCTGCAAGGAATGATTAAAATATTAAAAAAAAAAAAAAAAAAAACAGCTGGCAGGCGCCTAGGCTTACTAGGCTGCTCATCCGCCTGCAGCGCTGACACCCCGGGTTCTAGTCCTGGTCGGGGTGCGGGATTCTGTCCCGGTTGCTCCTCTTCCAGGCCAGCTCTCTGCTGTGACCCAGGAGGGCAGTGGAGGATGGCCTAAGTCCTTGGGCCCTGCACCCGCATGGGAGACCAGGAGAAGCACTTGGCTCCTGGCTTCAGATCAGCAAGGTGTGCCGGCCACAGCAGCCATTAGGGAATGAACCAACGGCAAAGGAAGACCTTTCTCTCTGTCTCTCTCCCTGTCCACTCTGCCTGTCAAAAAAATTTAAAAAATTAAAAAAAAAAAAACAGCTAATATGGGGCCAGCACTGGGGTGCAGCAAGTAAAGCTGCCATCTGCAGTGGGAGCATCCCACATGGGCACCAGTTCAAGCCCAGATTCCTATTTCTCATCCAGCTCTCTGCTATGGCCCAGGAAAGCAATAGAAAGTGGCCCAAATCCTTGGGCCACTGTGCCCACATGGGAGACCCTGAAGAAGCTCCTGCCTCCTGGCTTCAGATCAGCTCAGTTCTGGCCATTGCTGTCATTTTCATATTAAATACTTTAAACCGTATGAACCTGAAGGTATGGTCAATACATTCAACAATATGATAGATCATTAAGTGTTTAAAAACTGCAGAAACCATTATCCCTTAAAATGTGCATTTTCTATAAATTGCCTATATTGGATCTTTCAAATTCTCACTTTTTTTGCCATATTATATTTCTGTGAGATCTGAGACTTTAATAGCCACTGTTTCAACCTGCCATCCTCTGGCCAGAAACGAAGATTATGATATACACTTTAGGTTATTCATTGCTCAATAGCTATGAGTATGCAGTTCATATGGGCATGACGTAGAATACTGATAAAGGTGAATCCTTAAATAAGCATAGCTCGTGTTCCTGTAGGTGTTTGGTAAACTTCAGGAACCTCAGTTTTTCAAGTGGTAGATTCAGCTCACATTTAGCTGTGAGGTGTCCCTTATCTAAACAATTGCCACTACCATCCTTGGGGACCGTGAAGGATCATGCTATTTTTTTACCTCATTTAAGAACCACAGAACTAGATCCACATTGTAAAGCCGCCACAAAACACACCAAGCGCTGGAGTTAGAGGAAAGGTTTTATTTTCGGGTAGGGGAAGCCTGACAGGCCAGGAGGAGAAGGTGAGAAGGTAAGAGAGAGGAAGAGAGCGTAAGACAGAGAGATCAAGAGAGAGCATGTGTTTGGGAACAGGTCCTCTTAAAACTTTGCCAGGGGGCGGGCAGGGAAGTAGGAACAGTGAATCCCATTAAGGTGGGGGTGGAGCTGACACCTGTGTTTGGGCCATCTGGTCACCTGGCTCCCAACAGTGGTGGCTGGGGCCAAAGCCCAAGATGGAGTCTGGGGCATAGACAGTACCACAGATAAGACAGCACCATTTTACTAACACGTGTGCTTAATGTTAGATTGTCAGTTTTAGAGTCAATATCTTATAGATAGGTTTCCCAAAAAAGACCTTAAATTCCTTGCAAAGGGTGATAAAGGACGATGATTAATGAAATTAAAATAACAATTTTGATTTAGATTAGTCTTAGTTTTTAGTTCCTAAGAATCAGTTTGGGGTATTTTCAGAAAGAATAATCAGGACATGAAGATTTCTTGTGTGCCCTGTTTATACGACCACCATGTGTTGTGGACACACAAATATCAAGAGCTGAACACTGCCTTCTAGTAGACCACCTCTTGTAATTAATACACCAGGTAAAAGGCTAAAAGCTCTTATCAGTTACGTTCCATGGAGATGGATCCTTTTTCTTCATTTCAGAATTATGTGTTTTATAATGCACTCTAACATCTTATAAAATTTTTAAAGAAGTGAATATACTTTCCTCTATTATGCCTACATAAATATTTTAATAGTTGATTCAACCACTATACTTAGTTTAATTAATTGAATACAAATTTTAAGCAAATGTAAACACAAGAGAAGTAGAGAATATACACATTTATGGTTAGATTTGTTGCTTTAAGTAGCTTTCTACAGATATTTCATAACATATAAATACATAGATAATTTATATTCTTTTGTATATTAATTAAATATCATATGAAATACTTAAGCTGTAATCATCAAATAATGACAGGCATTTACTTCAGTGAATGATTCTGTCATTATATAATTTATTAAAATTATAAGTGAAAGAAATGTTGGTATTGCAAGATCTCTAGTGCTATGGATTTCTGTGCATAAATTTGGACTTTCAAGAAAATTCAATTAAACTGTTCACCTTAAAAATTTTATGAGGTTACCTATAATATAAAATTTAAATTATTTTTCACTGCATTTACTCAGTAAATGTTTACTAGGTAAAATCCCTGGAAAAAGTATCATGGATTGTCATGGATTGCTGTCTTCCTGCTGTCTACACACATGCTTGATCAGGCTATTGCTTCCCCACACCTTCACCTCTACCACTCTGAGCAAGGACAGCAAAGCCCTCTTCTGTGTTTCTAAATTGAATAGTGAATTGTTGGTCCTCAGCATCACAGATCTAGCAATGCACTCTACCTGAACTTGAGGGCACTTTCAATCTGCCAGTAGCTTAGATGACAAACTTCTTGATTCTTCTTTCGTTCTCAGACTTTGTCCAGCTAACCAAAAATACAGTCGTCTCAAACTCCAATATATATTCACATTTTAGCCATTTTTCACTGTCAACACTGCTGCTAACCCTAGTCTGAGCTGCTGTTTCTTCTAACCTGAATTTATGTCACTGGTCTCTAGTTTATATCATTCCTTTTCTACAGTCTGTTCTCTGCAGAGTCAAAGTAATACACTTAAAACAAAAGATGGATTATGTCACTCCAACCCTTAAAACCCTGCAGGGGCTTCTCAATGAACCCAGAGCTTAGGAGGTGAAGTGTTTACAATGGCTTCCACGGCCCCGTGTGATATACACTCCCCTCCTTTTTCATTGTGTCTCCAATTCATCCTTTCACTCTCTGTATGTCCGTGACCACAGATCTCACTGTATTTCAAATGGACTGGTGTCCTGGAAATAATGTGTTTTCACATTGGTTGTTCCTCCTGTCTGGAATGCTTTTTATAAACAAATCTTAGCTATCTAGGCTCTCTACAAGCCTAATCTTCTCAAGTGTTTGCTCAAAAGTCACCTTCCCATGAGGCCTACCTGCACTGCACATCCTTGTTAAAATGAAGCCTTTCTCAGAACTTCTGATCTCTTTACTCCGTTTTGTGTATTTAACTCGCACTTACCATCTTCCTTTATAATCTATAATATGCTCATTCAGTAGGTTTATTACTGATTTGGTCTCTCTCCTTTGCAATGTAAGAAGGAATAGTGTTCTGCTGTGTTCAGTGATGTCACTGACCCCCACAAGCACAAACTCAAGACGTTCTGTGCGTTGACTCAGCTGAATACTCAGGAAGAACATGGAACAGCAGAACAGGTCTTTCCCATGCCATCCACCATTCTCGGGGAGAGTTTTAGGTAACACAAAGTAGGGCAAAGAGCCATGCATCAGTTTGCACTCTCAGCCTTGTCCCGTAGCTGTGGGTCCTTGAATTCCTTTAAAAAGATAAACCTTAGTTCCCTTCAACAGTGAAATAGCTAAATGAGACAAAATATAGGACATAATTTAAGAACTAAACTAGAGTAACATGTGCAATGAGCCCCATAGTCCCAAGAAATTAACTGATAATTAATTAAAAAATAATTTCCTCTCTCTTCCTCCTTTTTACTCTATTTCAAGTGTTCAATTTCCTAACCCTGGGGGTCCATAACTTTAAAGATAACGTTTTATATATCTTTTGCTTATTTTTAAGTCATACTTATTAAACACATTTGGCATACCAGTTGATGTGCTATTATAGTATTTTGTTTATATGTGAGTGCCAGAAATCTGAACTCTTAGAAGTAATCTGTTAAAAAACAACACAACCCATCTAGAAGCAAGTTAGACTGAATCTAGCAGTCATTTACTTGCCATTATATTTCAGGAAAAAATTGAGTTCATGAATTTATTATTGATAAGAGAAATTTAAAAAGTAATTTTTATTTATTTTATTTATTTGAAAGAGTTGCAGAGAGAGAGGGATAAATAGAAACCTTCCATTTGCTGGATCACTCTCCAAAGGGCCACAGTGCCTGGGGCTGTGGCAGGGTAGAACCAGGAGTCAGGAGCTTCATCAGGGTCTCCCACAGGGGTGCAAGGGCCCAAGCACATGAGTCATCTTCTGCCACTTTCCCAGGCATCTTAGCAGGGAGCTGGATGAGAAGTGGAACAGCCAGGACTCAAACAAGGTGCCCATATGGGATGCTGGAGTAGCAGGCGGCAGCTTAACCCATTACGCCATAACACTAGCACCTACAAAGCAGTTAAATTTGAAGATCTACAAATATTCTACATCAGTAAAACAAATTGGATTTTTAAAACAAATTTTTAATAGGAGTAATTTGTCTCAATTTATAGATAAGAAAATGGAAGTTACATGTGTCGTCCAGGAACAAAATTCAATCAACAAGCAAGTTATTCCTATTCTTTTGTTTCAGTTCAATTCTTTAGCAGTTGATGGAGGTAGTCCAAGCAGAAATATAACACTATTACCAAATTAAACAGTGTCTAATGTCTCTGATTTCAGTTAACCTGTCCATGAATACTGCCATATTGTTTTCATGTAGAATGCATTGACATTCCACATGAATGAGAACTACTTACCTTTTACATATGTATTTCTTTTTACTATTTTGAAGCCTTTGTGCAGAGAAGTCACACTTGGCTATATAACAAACTATTTCTTCCCTGCTTCTAAAGTGTAAAATAGAGTAGATTAAAGGTGCTTCTTAAAGAGAAGTACAATTGATGGCTTTTCCCACCTCTCTTCCATTCAATCTTCCTGTGAACACTTTAAATATTAGAAGATGAAAGTATATGCCATACGAGTTAAGAATGTTTCAGATGAGGGAACAAAAAGTTATCTTCAATAACTCAGAGACAGTGAAATATATTCCTTCTCTCTGTTTCCCAGATCAAAAATTCAGCATTGCTTTTCTGTGATGTTTTTTACTCTTTTTTTTTCCAAAAACAAGAAAATTAAACAAGCAATACATCAAAGGGAGAAAAAATGAAGTGCAACTAGGAAAATCCGGCATACATTAGTAAGGAATAAGACTACATTGTATCTAACACTAAGATTCTGAACAGAGAATCCCTTGTACTAATAGAAACAAAAAGATAACATACTGTATTAATAACTGATCAGCATGTTACCTTTAAGTAAATGAATGAGCGAGACTAGATTATCTAGTTGGTGCTAATTCCCCCATAGAGTTAGAACAGAATTAGTAAAAATGGGGAAAAGAAAAAATAAGCCTTTAATTAAAGTACTTACTGTATTCCAACTAGTATGTTCTGAGGTTTTAAATTGAATCTGATTTAATTTTCTCAAATATCCCTGGGACATACAATGGGGTCTATTTTCCTAATGTTAGATCTGGGATTCAGCTAGGTCTAGTCTTGATAGATTTTGTTTCTGTTAAATGGACAATAATTGAGGGGTGGGTCAAGGGGGAAAATGATTGATAGATGCATGTATTGGGAGAGAATGAACTTACAGTCAGGGCCTGTGATTTTTAACAGCATTCAAAATATGATTGCTAAGGTGGTAGAAGAGTTAAATAAGACATAACAATATTTCAGTTGAGAGTCTTTGAAATCTAAGAAGGCAAAATTTTGTCATAGAATAATCATTTGGACTTTAGCCAAATCAGATGTTTTAGCTTTTCAAGTTATTAGAATTATTGTGTTGCTTATTTCCCTCTTCAGAAGTAAAATTATCTGACACAAACATTTGGAAGAGGAAATATGTGATTAAACAGCTTAGATTTTAGCAAAACTTCTGATCGGTACAAGAGATCTAACAAGATGGGTGACAAAACTGCTTGGAGACCCATAAGCCCTGCATGGTTGCTTCTCTTAGACAGGTGGCTGCAGATTTCTTACGCTATAAATTAAGGAAACAGTTGGAACTCACCTTTAAACATCAGCTCTCCTGTCAGAGCACTGACAAGGTGATCTGTGGTGCTGACTCACTTTCAGCAACTGTTCAAAGGCACATTTTTAGAATCAGATGCCTGCTTTAAACAAAATGTGTTTCCATTGCTACTGAGCTATAGCTCTGGACTCCTTCTTCTCCTGTGTCTGCATTCATTTGGAGAGAGAGAGGTCATGTTTTACTTTAATACTTGAATTGAGATTCAAGACCAAAACAATTAGAGAACTAATATAAGGACAGTGTAGAAAATGTTGTGACTTAAGCCAATATCATTCAAACAGGAGTGCAATTCTTCATCAGTGTTTCATCTTTGCTTTCAATTTTTTGAGAACATTTATTTTTTAAAATATTTATTTTTTATTTGAAACACATAGTTACAGAGAGGCACAGGCAGAGAGAGAGAGAGAGAGAGAGAGAGAGAGAGAGGTCTTCCATCTGCTGGTTTATTCCCCAGATGGCCACAAGTGCTGAAGCTGTGTCTATCCAAAGCCAGGAAGCAGGAGCTTCTTCTGGGTCTCCCATGAAGGTGCAGGGGCCCAAGGACTTGGGTCATCTTCTACTGCTTCCCCAGGCCATAGTGGAGAGCTGGATCAGAAGTGGAGCAGCCAGGACTCACACTGGTGTCCATATGGGATGCCAGCACTGCAGGCGGTGGCTTTACCCACTAAGCCACAGCACAGGTACCTCTTTACACATTTATGTGTGTTTTGTATTTCCACAGGCCATTAACTATTCTAGTTCATAAACTAATTTGGCTATAAGTATTTTATTTTGGGTAATTCAAGTTCACTTGAGTTTCAGTATTTCATGTGTTCTTAGAACTAAAAAAATAATTAAGAAACAGTCATATTTAAAACTGGCTATTCCCTGGTGTGGCTGCATAACTTTTAAATTCTTATGGCTTTTCTGTAATCTGATGATAACAGCTAACTCACAGCTATTTGTTAAACTAAATTGGTGCATGTGAACTCCTCACATAATAAATCCCATAAACTAAATGTTACAAAAAACTGGATGCCATAAATAGCAGCAATTTCTGACACATACTGAGTGATGGAACAAGGACGTGAGCCTCAAACCATTTTGGGTTCTTGATACGCCTGCCTTTCAAGAGACCAGTTCTGTCTCATACCTGCAGTCTTCCTCAGGTTTGGAAGCCAGAGGGCCAAACTTGAAGAACCAATATGGGAAGTTCACCTCCACCTACTGCCCCCACCTTCACCCCTAGCCCACCTAAGATATAATAAGGCCCAGCCTGCTGGGGTCTGGGCACTCTGCCACGTGTTCAGTCTGTGTCCACGCTGGCAATTGGTCACCCAGATCTGCGGATATATTTTCTCTGGATAAATTCAGTCTAGCTGGGGGTTCATATTCTGTCTCCTCTATGTTCTGCACCCCTCTTCCTTATACTATTTCATAAATGATAGTAGTATGATAATGATTTTTATGTCATAAGGTTCCTAATATCTACTCAGATATAGAATAAATCTTAAATTCAAATATTCATTTTCCAAATGGTAACTTGATTTTCAACTGAAATTTGATTAAAAGTGTGGCACAATTATAAATAAGTCAGAGGATTGGTAGACATACCTCAGAGATGATCTGTGTAAAGTATTCAATGAGTGAATCTTAATACTCGCAGAAAATTGCAACTGAGTTCCTCGAAGGAGGCATAGGAGAGCAGGTTGCTCCAGGAGCCAAGCAGGAGGACCAGCCAGGTGAGAAGGGAAAATTATTTTCTTGTGATTAGAAACAGAGAGCCGTGGGAATTTGTTCTGCTGATGAGCAGATATGTAGCATAAGGGTGATCTCTTTTTCTTTGTGCTTCTGCATGGAGAGAGAGAAAAACAGAGACAGTCTTATAACAAAGAATAAGAGAAAATAGAGCAAGGGCTTTCTAGATGATTAGGAAAACCAGGAAGCCAAAAGGGATAACTATCACCCTAATAGACTCAGGAGACTGAATGGAGGGAACCACTGGCAGAAAACTCACTCACGAATTCTTTCACACCCAGCTGCCTTGGAAGCCCCACGTTGCTGTTATATAAAAGACTTGAAAGGTTGTTTTGGTCTGAACTTATCTCCTGGATGCAGCATGGTGCTTTGGGAAAATAAATAGCTTTGGATTCAGGCAGAGTTAGGTTTCGACCACAGACAGCTAGGTCCTGTATCAATAACCTTGGATAAATTATTTAACCTCTTGAAGTCCAGCTTCCTTTTCAGTAGATACTACATGTAAAAACATTCCAACAGCTGTATTGTGAAAACAAATGAAACTACAATTTATATAGTTTGTTGCAAAATATACTCAGAAAATACTAATAGTGTTTCAACATTTGAAATTAATTTTTCAGAGGAGGTTTAAGATGGCTGCACCCAGAGGCTTTGAACTCATCTCTGCCAGAGAAGAACCAGAACAAAAAAAGGAAGGAGTGAGAGAAAACTTCAGTAAGAAGTGAGGGAATAGGGGCCAGCACTGTGGTATAGTGAGTAAAGGCCCAGCCTGCGGTGCTGGCATCCCATATGGGCACCTGTTTGAGTCCTGGCTGCTCCTCTTTCAATCCAGTTTTTTGCCATGGCCTGGGAAAGCAGTAGAAGATGGCCCAAGTCCTTGGGCCCCTGCACCTGTGTAGGAGACCCGGAAGAAGCTCCTGGCTCCTAGCTTCAGATCGGCCCAGCTCTGGCCATTGCAGCCAACTGGGGAGTGAACCTGCGGATGGAAGACCTCTCTCTCTCCGCATCTCCTTTTCTCTCTGTGTAATTCTGACTTTAAAGTAAATAAACAAATCTTGAAAAAAGAAAGAAATGAGGGAATAATAAATAGTACAGAGATTCAACAAGCTAGCACCCACAAAGGAACAAAACACTCTGCAGCTCCTACTCCTGCTGCCCAGCTGGGGGAACTCCACCTTGCAGGGTAAAAGTAACTGGGAAAATTCAGCCAACCTGGTTATTGCTGCAGATTGGCAGCCTTAACTGCAAAATTCCACAGTTTTCATCAGCTTTAACTCCAGTCTGGAAAGCTGACTAGGATTTGACTGATTGCTTTGCTCTGTAAAGGGAATCCATATTGCATCTCCTCATCCCTACCCACTACCTGGGCCCAGACCAAACTGCTACAGCACAGCCACTGCTAGACTCCATTCTGTCTTAGGGGCCAGTAAGCTGCCCAGGTCACCACCAGAAGCTCCCAGAAACAGTGCACTACAGGAGACAGAGAGGAGATCCCAATATACCCCACAGTTATGGGATTGCCTTCCACAGACTTTTAAGCCAGGTTTGATTGTCCTGCATGATCTATGGAAGTTCACCACTACTCTCAGGGGCTCAGTGCTGACACCAGCTCATACACAAGCCCCCATGAGCTCTGAGAGAGCCACCCTCTGCATATCTTGAGTTTTGGGTGGCCACAACACAAGCCCCAACACCACTCTTGCATGCTTTCTATAAGACCTAGGTTTGGTCCACTCTGGGTCCTGAGGGTCTAGGACTGTGGCTGTTGATACTATAATCTTCAGAGTAACCTGCACCCACCAGTGAGACCTGGGAAAAGCTCTGTCTGCATTCTTTTACTTCAGGCTGGTGACTGCATAGTTTGCATTTGCACCAAGTCCTGCAGCTCTAGGTCTGGTTGTTTGAGCCATATTCCACAAAGTCACTTGAATTCATCCTGTCTACCAGTGGACCATCCGCAGTATAACCTGCATTTGCCTTGTAGTACCTGAATAAGGACCCCACATGTTGTTCAGCTCTGGGACTGGAACTGTTGGTACAGTAAGTTCAAGGTCACCTGTGCTTGCCCTGTGAGATCTGAAGAAGGCCCTTTGTACGTTCCATTGATCCAAGCCAGCGGTTTCCAATGTACAAATCCTTGCACAAGGAACCTGGGTGAATAGTGCAGCTTGGAGACTGTGACTTGATCTTACACTGTGGGATCAGGGAAAATCCCTGTCTGCATTCCACTGTTCCAGGTCTGTATAACTGCCAGCGCACAATACTCAGCACAGCCTGCAATCATCCCACACACCTGGCAGGGTGCCCTCCGGGTCTTGCAGCTCTGAGATGGTGACGACTGGTGTGATACTCCTCAGAGTTACTCAAGCTCACTCCATGGTACTGGACAAAGATCTTACCTGCATTTTTCTTCTCCAGGCCTGCAGCTGCCAAGGCACAAACAATCCCCTGCATAATCTATATTCATGCCATGTGATCTGCATATAGTCCACACTGGGTGCTGCAGCTCAACGACAGAATATTCTCCATTCTACAGAATATTCTCCATTCTACTGTGAATATTCTACAGATCACCTGTGCTCACCCTGAGGAACTTGGTAATGTCCTGTTCACATCCTCCAGTACTAGAGCTTTAGTGCTAGAAGCTCTGGCATCATCCATGTCCAATCAGAAAAATCTGCAGAAGGTCTATTCACATCTGTCATTTGGTGCCATAAGCCCCAGTATCACTCAGGCTTGCCTGGTACTAGGAGGGGACAGTCCCCTCTAGGTCCTACAGCACAGATATGTGATTACTGTATCAAAACCTCCGATATGATTGACACCTGACTCTGGGTCGAGAGAGCTAATGCTTTCAGAAATCCACATGCACTACGAATCCATATGCTACCTCTACAAAATTCCACAGGTGACAAATTGGCAGAACTGCTGATACTGATTTCCAATAGAGAACTCACTTGGAGGCTAGATGGATTAACATGTGTACTACAACCCATAAATATGTAAAATTATTATTAAGAAAAATTGAAAATTCCAGGGGCTAGTGTTGTGGCACAGTGAATTAAAGCCCAGATTCTTGCGCAGGCATCTCATATGAGTGCCAGTTTGAGTCCTGGCTGCTCCACTTCTGATCCAGCTCCCTGCTAATATGCCTGAGAAAAAAGCAGAGGATGGCCCAGGTCCTTGGGCCTCTGCACCCATGTGGGAGACCTGGAAGAAGCTCCTGGCTCCTGGATTTGGATAGGCTCAGCTCCAGCCACTGCGGCCATCTGGTGAGTGAACCAGTGGCTGGAAGACCTCTCTCTCTCTCTGTCTCTACCTCTCTCTGTAACTCAAATAAATATTTTTAAAAAATTGAAAATTCCCACTTAATCCTTCTGATTCATTGTTCTCATTTCATCACACCATTTTCTCTTATCTTGCTTTTTTATAAGCAATATTTTTTCTTTTTCGGAAATACCAAATTGTGTTATATCTTTAATAGTAAATATATAATTATCCGGTATTTAGGGATTGTTTCCTAAGCTCTGGATATACACTCATCTTTACATTTACTTGACAGAGAGAAAGACATGCAGATAGAGAAAGATGTCCCACGTTTTGGTTCACTCCTCAAATGCCTGCAAGAGCCAGAACTGGGCCCAGCTGAAGCCAGGAGTGTGGAATGCAGTCCAGGTCTCTCAGGTAGGGGGCGGGGAATCAACTACTTGAGCCATCATCTGCTGCCTTCAAGGATGTCTATTAACAGGCATCTGGAGTCAGGAGAGAGCTGGCACTCAAACATAGGCACAACAATGTGTTATCAGAGTGTGCATCTTAGCTAGTGTCTTAGTGGGAGTCTTAGATACTAGGCCAATCCCCACATCCAGATATGCATTTTAATTACCAATTAAATTTCTGTCTCCAATTTTGTCTCCTGCAGATATACTCAATCCAAGAGGTCCCAAAATTGCCTAAGATCTCCTCAACCTCCTCTGCTACAGTAATTTCTGGCTCAATCAAAGGCATAATGCAGACAATGACACCTGTATTTATCATTTCCAATTTTACTTTTATAAAACATATGCATAATATAAATATTCATATTTGGAAGCTGGTCTAATTGCCAGTGTCTTAGTTTAAGTTCACAGCGTCCTAACCTGGACTAATCTCTGAAAGAGTTTCTGTGCCTCTAAACTCTCCCTCCAACCTTTTTAAATAGAGTTCTCATTCCATCATCTAAAGTGTGACTACATAGAATTTTTTCTCTGAACTAAAATAAGCACGTCCATGAGCAATAAAGAAATCAGACAAAAAGGTTCATTAACCTACTCTGCCCTGACATGTCCATCTCTCCTGTGCATTTTGAATGCAGTGAAGGAGCAGCCAAGCCATGTGGCTTGAACTTCCCAGTTACCTCTCCTTCTCTCTGGCTAATGCTTTCACAATTCGTCAAAAAATAAATTAATTAATACAAACTATTTGCAAAAAATCATATATCTACCATAATCATTGACTTTTATTTAATCAAATCCATTATCTTGTATTAATTCTTATATTAGCTTTTCTGTAGAATTGGAATTTTATGACATTTTTTTAAACATGTTTGGAGAAGTACATTTCTTTCTTTCTTTTTTTTTTTTTTTGACAGGCAGAGTGGACAGTGAGAGAGAGACAGAGAGAAAGGTCTTCCTTTGCCGTTGGTTCACCTTCCAATGGCCACCGTGGCCGGCGCACTGTGGCTGGCGCACCGCGCTGATCCGATGGCAGGAGCCAGGTACTTATCCTGGTCTCCCATGGGGTGCAGGGCCCAAGCACTTGGGCCATCGTCCACTGTACTCCCAGGCCACAGCAGAGAGCTGGCCTGGAAGAAGGGCAACCGGGACAGAATCCAGCGCCCCAGCCGGGACTAGAACCCGGTGTGCCGGCGCCACAAGGCGGAGGATTAGCCTAGTGAGCCACAGAGCCCGCCGGAGAAGTACATTTCTAATTTGTATTTTTTAAGTTACCCTCATTCAAGCTTTTTTTTTTTTTTTTTTTGATTAATTTAAAATGCAGAATGAAAGAGAGAGAGAGAGAGGAGGGGAGGAAAGAGAGAGAGAGATTCCATCTGCTGGTTCATTCTTCAAATGCCCACAACATCCAGGTCTGAACCAGGCCAAAGCCAGGAGTCATGAATTCCATCCGGGTCCCCATGTGGGTGGTAGATGGAACACAAGTGCTTGGGCTGTCATCAGCTGCCTTCTCACACACATTAGCAGGAAGCTGGGATTTGATCTCAGGCACTTCAATATATTAGGGAGGCATGCCAAGTGACATCTTAATCTGCTGCACCAGAGCACTCGCCCCTAAGATGTTTTGTGACAAAATATATATAATGTTTACAATTTTAACAATTTGTAAATGTGGTATTAAATACATTTACAATCCAATTTATCAATCACCACTACTATACCAAAAACTTACTTTATCATCCCCAAAATCTATTCATTAAGCAACATTTCTCCCTTTTCCTCACACTATAACTTCTATTCTGCTTTCTGTCATTATGAATATGTTTTTCTAGGTATTTCATATAAATATATCCATACATATCTATTCTTTTATTTTATTTACTTTTAATTCACAAATGTAACATTTTAAAAATATGCATTCCGCGTACATTGTGGAATGGATAATCAAGTTAATGAAAACATGCATTTAAGTTACTCTTCAAGTTTGAGATCTAGAAGAGGTTACTGCAGTGTTGAATCTGTCAACCCTCTATGCTGCTGAGGTCATAAATTTTATTATCATGAAGGCTATTTGACCAGTTTCTGTTACTTTTAACAGAAGATATCTTAATTTAGGTATTATTATTTTTTATTTGTTTGAAAGGTGGAGAGACATAGAGAGATTGCCTATCCATTGGTTTGCTTAACAAATGCCATAACAGTTGGCGCTGAGCTAACTTGAAGCTGGGGACATAATCCAAGTCTCCCACTGTGGTGGAATGAGAAGGCCATGTCAAGATGGCCGCTAGCAAGCGAGCGTCAGTTACTCAAGAATGGCTTCAGAAACCCCCTGGTAAGCCCCCTGGGAAACCACCTGGCAATGGAGCCTGCCTGGCAACAGTCTGCAATTGGTTAGGGCATAAACCGCCCCTTGACTGGATTGGCTGCCTCAGCTACATAAGCTGCTTTACCAACTGAAATAAATGAGTCTGCGGTCTGCTCGCCTCTGGCCCACTTTCACCCAACCCCCCGGGGTCTGTGTGGTGACTCCATGCCTCTTGCCCCCACAATGTTCTTCTCAGAATGAATCCACAGCAACATCCCACATGGCTGGCAGTGAATCAACTACTGAAATTATCACCTTTTGTCACCCAGCATATGCACCATCAGGAAGCTGGTATTGGGAGCAGAGTCAGGACCGAAACTCGAGCATCCAAACCAGCTTGTTAAGTGCTAAGCAAAACACCCAGCCTCAGACATTATTTTTAATAAATCCTTTATATTCTCTTTTCTGACCAATTTTTGATTTGTTCATGCTATTTATTTGCTTTTAATTTATTTTTCCCCTTGGGCCAAAGTTGGGCATCTTGGAGTAAATCTTTGCTATGTTCTTCCCTCCATCTTGGCTATTCTAAATCACAATCCAATCCACGGCTATCCAAGAACATTTCCTCTCATGTAGGATTCAGTCTTCTGTACACACTGATATTACAGAAAATCTCCTAGACATACCACTTGTTTTAGTTCTGTTTGTATGTATCCCAGTCCAGATGCTTCCAATCTGATGTTTTAACATCTCTGCTGTAATATTTACAGTTTCTTCTTATTTCCAGTCCCTCTCTGGGAGCATTGTTGGTGGAAGAGCTAATAGATAATTGTGAGTCTAGTTAGATGAAGGGATCTCACTTTCAGCAGCCAACTCAGTCAGGTGTCTGTGGGCTCTAGACACAGCTCTAGGGCTGGGTCTCAGGATGAAACAGTATTTGTGGGAAATAATAAAAATATTTCAATATTTCTATTTGTACTACTGCCTATATCATGGATTTCTTAAAGGCAGAAACCACATCCTTCATTTATTTTCCGTTAATTATCACACTGGAGTCCCCATTACTTAATCAGTTGAATAATTTGAATACTAAATAAAAAAAAGAAGACTAGGAACAGAGCATACCTGTTAGATTCCTGTTGTTGAGTAACAGATTTTCACGAATTTTGGAGCTTAAAACACCACCATCTGTAATCTCACATTTTCTTTGTGTCAGAAGGCCAGCGCAGGGTGGCTAGATTCCCTGCTAGGATCTCAGCAGGATAACATTGATCTTTCAACCATGGCTGCTATTCTCATCTAGGCATCTGGGCCCTCTTCCAAGTACAACAGTTTTTGGTACAATTTGTTTCCCACTAGCACATTACATGTGAGTATGTGCATCTTCAAAGACATCAGATTTCTTGCCACAAATCTCACCAACTTTGTCTTCTTTTATGGGCTCATGTCAATACATCAATCACACTGTGATCTTTAAAATGATCCAACTATCTTAAAGCCAAATGATCAGTAGCAATAGTATATTTTTAGAGTTCCTTTTGAAATTTAATATGCTACATTCACAGACATAATAAAAGTGGACAAACTTCATGGAAGACAAGTTTACATCAACTACAATATGCATAAGTCATATATTACTTGTAGCAAAATACAAAACATATTACACTACCATCGTAAATCCTCAATGAGAAAAAAGCAACACATGTGAACAGAGTGAGGAAAAGTATTCCAAAATATTAAAATTTATGTCATTATATTTTTAATGTACAAACAATTCTTTAGTCTTATTCATAGGATAAAATATATCTCTCTATACACACACATATATAGACATATACATATATGCAACAGCTATATATATACATATTCATATATACATAGACAA
The DNA here is from genome assembly GCF_964237555.1 of Oryctolagus cuniculus. Lineage (NCBI taxonomy): Eukaryota > Metazoa > Chordata > Mammalia > Lagomorpha > Leporidae > Oryctolagus > Oryctolagus cuniculus. The sequence goes on along the minus strand of NC_091441.1, from coordinate 13,101,536 downwards.
ATTAATAGGGTTAAAAGTGTACCTCTAGGGAGTCATTTGGCATGGTGGGTAAGACTCCAATTGTCCCATATTGGAGTTCCTGAGTTCAATATGTAGCGCCAACTCCACAATCCAGCTTCCTATCAGTGTGCATCCTGGGAAGGAGCACATTATGTGTCATATTGAGTACCTGCCACCCATGTGGGAGATCAGGATTGTGTTTCTACCTCCCACCCTCCTGGCCTCATCAGCGACTGTGGGTATTAGGGAGAGTAGGACTAACAGATGTGAGCTCACTCACTCTTTATTCTCTTTCACTCTGACTTTCTGCCTTTCAAATAAGTTGAATGAAAATAGAAATGAAACTTCATATTCAAAAATAGAATAAAATTAAAATGTTATTAGTAACAAAATATAAATGTATACTTTTTGTTACCAATGGTGGAATTTTTTTCCCTTGATTTAGAAAAGCTTACTGGATTATTTTTTATTTTATGGAGTAATGATGAATGATCCACTCATCAGAATATTTGAATAAATCAAATTCCTAATTTTTATAGTTGAGATAGAAATAAAAATATTATAATATTCTTAATGCAATAAGTGTTGTCATATTTTAATCACTGTATGTACCCTGGAAAGAGAATGGGTGATACCTTAGCATGCTCTAAGTTGTCTATTAATAGAAACATTTGACTTTTGTTCTGCCCTTACCATTATGAATCAAATTTTACAACAGAACACTTCTGTTAGGTGAAAGCTATGTTCAATAACTATTGTGTAGAAATACCTCTTTATTTTTGTCAGCTCCATCTCTAAATTCTTTAAAATTTTAGTATTGCACATAACCAATGAAAGTGTTATACATACCACATTAGTAATCTGGAAACCTTTAGAGGTTGTATCAAATAACATAAGAAGGCACAGTTAAATAATAAATTGTTTTTCTCATCATACAGATTAACAGCTGTTCACTCAAATGGAAGTGCACTCAAAATGCTGCTTTCATTTTCACTGTTAAATCATGAATTATTTTGAGGCATATTAATTTAAGTTGGATCACACTCGGTAAAAAAATTAACTGATTTTACATTGTAAATAAACTAAAACTACAAGTGAATAAGAAAATGTGTGTGACAGCATGTGTGTGAACAGATTTTTAAATCATTTATTTTTAAAATAAATTTAAATATTTTCAACATTTTTTTTCTCTTCTCTTCCCACACCCTCAGTATCCAAATACACACCACAGTCTTCTGTAAAAATATTGCAAATGCCTTCTAGGTGGCAAAGGATGAAGTGAATACATGGGGTCATAATTGATGGGATTGATTTCCTATGCTGTTTGGATATGTGAGGCACATTAGAGGAAGAGGACAAGGGTGGATTCTTTGTGATTCAACAATATATAACCAAGAGATTATACACATTATTTTCACATGGCTCCTCTGAATCCGATGCACTCAAGAGTCTAGTTCTCTGACTCTATAAATAGTGTTAAAGCAAATATATTTCTGTACAATGCAGGAAAAGTTGTGTAAAATTGATTTTTTCATTTTTAATGCATTGTGATTTAAAATGTATATTTTTATTTATAATCATAAAAGTAGCATTTTTTTTTTTTTTTTTTGACAGGCAGAGTGGACAGTGAGAGAGAGAGACAGAGAGAGAAAGGTCTTCCTTTTGCCGCTGGTTCACCCTCCAATGGCCGCCGCTGCAGCCGGCGCACCGCGCTGATCCTGGCAGGAGCCAGGAGCCAGGTGCTTTTTTCCTGGTCTCCCATGGGGTGCAGGGCCCAAGCACCTGGGCCATCCTCCACTGCACTCCCTGGCCATAGCAGAGAGCTGGCCTGGAAGAGGGGCAACCGGGACAGAATCCGGCGCCCCAACCGGGACTAGAACCCGGTGTGCCGGCGCCGCAAGGTGGAGGATTAGCCTATTGAGCCACGGCGCCGGCTAAAAGTAGCATTTTGATATATAAAATTTTCTCTTCTACATAATGGTCTTAATGTTTAAAAATCTGTATCCTCATATTTTTATAACAATAGATAAAATATCAATATGAGGCTGGTGCCACAGCTCACTTAATTAATCCTCTGCCTGCAGCGCCAGCACCCCAGGTTCTAGTCCTGGTTGGGACGCTGGATTCTGTCCTGGTTGCCCCTCTTCCAGTTCAGTTCTCTGCTGTGGCCCAGGAAGGCAGTGGAGGATGGCCCAAGTGCTTGGGCCCTGCACCCACATTGGAGACCAGGAGGAAGCACCTGGCTCCTGGCTTCAGATCAGCGCAGTGCGCCGGCCATAGCGGCCATTTGGGGGTGAACCAACAGAAAAGGAAGACCTTTCTCTCTGTCTCTCTCTCTCTCTCTCTCTCACTGTCTAACTCTGCCTGTAAAAAAATATCAATATGAAACCAAATAAAAATAATGAAAATTAACGTGCAATTTATTTTATTAGTCAGTATTCTTTTTTAACAGTAAATTTCATCTTTATTCAATTGTTGTCTACCAGTTAGGTTATTTCTTATTTTGAAATTCCAATTAAAAGTTTGACTATAAGAAAAGCCAACCTTCATGCTAACAAGGTGTTGTTGAGCACTCATTTGAAGAAACTGTGAGAAAGTAAAAATGAAAGCATATGTAAATTTAAAAAAAAGAGCTGCAACTTTCCTAGAGGCAGCAATGTGATTAAATATTAGAGAATCTTCATCTCATTTTAAAAATGTTTTATTTATTTATTTATTTATTTTTATTTCAAAGGCATGAGACACCCATGTGTGCACATGCATGCACATGTACACACAAGATAGACATAGAGTTTTCCATCCATGAGTTTACTCCCTCAAATACATGGGGCAGCATTTTTATGTTTATATTAATTATTTGACATACTAGAGTATTTCAAAAGGTGTACGGCAAAATGGAATTTAAAGATATATTTATTCTGCTGCATAAATTATTGAAATTCAGCATTGTCATTAATAACTGATTCACAAATAATATAATCTGAGACCAACACAATAACTTAGGGTAGCTTATATAATGAAGAAACTGATTAGACCTAAACAGTGGTTGTTCTGGCAAGGATATGGAGAAATGGGAGCACTTATACAATGTTGGTGGGAATCTAAATTAGTGTAGACACTATGGAAAATGGTGTGGAGATTTCTTAAAAAAAAAAAAAAAAAAAAAAACAAAAAAAAAAAACTAGTAATAGGGGCCAGTGCTGTGGCACAGCAGGTTAAAGCCCTAGCCTACAACGCCGGCTGGCATCCCATATGGGTGCCAGTTAGAGACCTGGCTGCTCCACTTCCAATCTAGCTCTCTGCTAAGGCCTGGAAAACCAGTAGAAGACGGCCCAAGTCCTTGGATCCCTGTACCCACATGGGAGATCTGGAAAAAGCTCCTGGTTTCGGATCGTTTCAGCTCCAGCCATTGCGGCCAGTTGTGGAATGAACAAATGGATAGATGACCTCTCTCTCTCTCTCTCTTTCTCTTGCTCTACCTCTCTCTGTAACTCTGTCTTTCAAATAAACAAAATAAATCTTAAAAAAAATTAGTAATAGATATGCCATATGATACAGCCATCCCACTACTGGGTATATACCAAAAAGACTTGAACACAATGATTTTTCAAAGAGATACATGCACCATCATGTTTATAGCAGCACTGTTCACAATAGCCAAAATTTGGAATCAACCAAATTGTCCATCATCAGATGAATGGAGAAAGAAAATGTGGTATATATACACAATGTGATATTATTCAGCTATAAAAAGTAATAAAATTCTATCATTTTGCAGAAAAATCAATATAACTGGAGGACATCATGTTGAGTGAAATAAGCTGGACCCAGAAAGACAAATGCCACATTTTCACCCTTATATGTAGGAGCTAAAATTAAAAAAAGAAAAAAGAAAAAAAAAGAAATATCTGTGTGTATGAGTAAATATCTGTGTATATGAGTATTACTACAAATACAATTTTATAAAACTTTTTTACATCTTTGTCAAACCAATGGTTAAGAGTGTTATACTGTAATACTTTCAATGATCTCAGTTTACTTTAAAATTTACCGTATTTGGGTGAAATGGTCATTTTCCATTCAATTATTATTTATAGCTATTGTCTAAATTCCTGCTAAACTAGATCTTTTTGCTTTTTACTTGTTAAACTTTTTATTCTGTGAAATATCAAGCCTCTTTACTATAATGTAATTTTAAAATATGCTATCTCCAAACCAAAAAAAAAAAAAAAAAGAAAAAGAAAAGAAAAGAAACGAAGGAGGGTAGGAGGAAAGAGAGAAAGAGAGGAGGGAGTGAGGGAGGGAGGGAGGGAATATTATTCTGTTCGTAGAATTGTATCTACAATCACATTGAATCTGTCAGAAACTAAAATTTAACTAAAAATTAACATAAAAAATAAGGACTCTTCAAGGCTCTTTGAAAACATTTCAGTGGTGGAATTCACAGGGGCCCACAGCTAAAGTGCATGCAGAGAGACATAAGTATGGTTAAGGCTGCTTGGGTCTATATGGGTAGCCAGAAAACCATACTAAACAATAAACTTAGAATTTAACAGGAGAAGTGAACAATAAAGCACCAAGCAAGCGTAAAGTAAATTGACACATTCTGGAAAAAATATATGACCAGTGTCTAGCAAGTATATTTCTGGACTGAGGCAAGACAATTATAATGAAGATGGCAGGAAAGTTGTCAAGTGATGCATTATAATTATCAATCAATAGTGTAATGAATTCATTGATTAAAACCTAAATATCTCCTGAGTTAAGAGGTTTAATGGACCTGTAATGACTAGTATTGGTAGAATCCTAAAACAATTTCTTCAAGGTCAAGTACAATATTAAATGTGAAAAAGTTGGGCAAATAGCCCAATGAAAAGACATTTGTAACTTGGAGACAACTATTGTTGAAAGACACTTGAATTGGAAAAATATAAGAATTCTCCATGGTTAGTATTTCTGGGGGATTCTAATTAGCCAATGTTTGAAGTTAGGATTAAAACATACATAGGGGGAAAGAAATGTATAATTTAAAGGAGGAAAAAAGCCACAATGGATTGCTCTTGTTTATTATAGTAAAAGTATATAGTATAATATACACAGCCACACAAGATTTACAATATATGTTATATATATACATATATATATATATATATATACTTGTTGAGAAATTTGAGTTTACTCACACTTAAACACATACATGCTTACATATATTTGTATCTATATAGGGCATTCAGTAAGTATAAGTTATTTGTGTCTGAAGTAGGAGCAATAAAATAATTCACTTGCTATAACTGATGAGACCATTATATTATGTAAATATTACTTTGAATTTTAGTTAATTCAGGTTTAAAAGGAAAAAGTTGTATACATTTTCTGATATTTATTATTCATTGTTATTAAAGTTGTCCCAATGTACACCCCTACGGTATGTCAGTATTATTGATAAGATTAGATTTGGTTTCCTTCAGGATGCCTCAAACCAATTTACTTAGCCAGCCTTCAGCGTTCTTGCTGGCATATTACTCTTCCTCATGTCAGTTAAAGGGAATTGCAATGATTTTTTCTGAACTTTGTAAAACGTGCCATTAAGGATTTCCCCTATGCTTGGCATGACTGTTGCCCTCAACCCTTCTTTGATATTTCATTTATTCAAGGAGATCCTTGCTGCCTTTTCTTCATCTGAAGTCAATAATTCTGATGCCACACTATTTAGCCTCAGCGATAAAATTCAGAAGAATTCAAGATAGATCAAATCTGTCAATTCACTCTCTCCAATAATGATGAAAGCATTTGATTGCAGCATGAATTCTAGGGCCTTATGAGACAGCATGAATTTAAATATATCATTTTAACCAAAATTTAAAAAAAGGCTCCCTAGTCAAAAAGTTTTAGCTAAGTAGTTCTCATTTTGATAGATTTCTTAGCATTCGCTTGTCAATATTTATTTGACATCAACTTAAAATGGACTGCGTGCATGAGAATTTTAGCACTGCATTAATACTGACAAAGCAAGCAATACTCAGAAGTATTAAATATAGATCGACACATATCACTTATATTCTCCAAAACCTTAGATATTTTTGTAGTTCAGAACCTTTGATGGCACCAGCTGCTGCTTACATTATTCACTTTTAACTATCATTGAACTGATTACTTAATTTTATTTATTGAAACACTAAATTCTCTTCCACAACTTCTGTAATCATTCCTGGTGAATTCAAGATGTGTGTGTGTGTGTGTGTGTGTGTGTGTGTGTGTAATCCATTGTACATGCTATATCATTCCTTCTCACCCTCTGTGCTAACATGTTTTTTTCTCTATTACTCTAACTACTCTTGTGAGTTTGGAATAGATCTTTATATTACCACTTGCTTCATCCCACATTTGAATGTTTAACCTTATTTTCCTAACTCCAAATCAATTACCATCCTCTTGTCAACCCAGAAATCCAGAGAAACTTTACAGTTTATGTGTGTGAGTGGTGTGTGTGTAGATAGATGAGAGAAACCAAAATCTAACGAACAATCTGAAAAATTTAAATCTAGTGCATGCTCATTCCTTTATCAGGATTAATGACTTAAGAATGTGTGTGAAAGATCGGACAGAAATGAGTTTGAGGTAGAAAGTTAGACTTATTCTGGCATGCTAACTTTTAGCATCCAATGTCCAAGTGAAGACATTTTTAAAGATTTCATTTACTGGGGCTGGTGGTTGTGGCCCTCTAGGTTAAACTTGCTATGCCTGCATCTCGTATCCAAGTGCTGGTTCAGGTCCCAGCTGCATTGATTTCAAACCAGCTTCCTGCAAATGCACCTGGGAAGGCAGTGCAAGATGCCCCGATTGCTTGGGATCCTGCCACACGTGTCTGTTAAGACAAAGTGATGTGGAGAGAGCTTGCTTCTGCTGATTCATTCCCAGATGTCCACAACAGCCAGGGCTGGGACCAAAGCCAGCAACTCCTTCTGGTCTCCCACATTAATAGCAGGGACTCAAGAACCTGTGCCATCATCTGCTACCTTCCAGGATGCGAATATCCTAACTTCTAGCTCTCTTTTCCCTACTAGAAAAAGAAAACACACACACACACACACACACACACACACTCGTTACCAACTCTCTCAAGAATCCTTGAACAACGCTGTTCCTGCAGCTTCCTCTCACCTCCTTCAGTCTGTGGTTTCTTCGTATTTGTAATCACAGTAGAGCTTGGTTTAAATCTCAGATTCCCTGACATTTGGGGCGGATGATTGCAGAGGTTTTCCTCTGGGTGGTAGAATGTTTATCAGCATCCCTGTTCTTTTCCAACTGGATACCAAGCAGTACCATTCCCAGTCGGGACAGTCAAAAGTATTTCTAGATACTGGTAAATTTCTCTAGAGGGTAAGCTCCCCTGGAACTCCCAGTGTTGAGAACCAGAGTTACAGGGGAACTGACAGAAGCAGAGTGCCTAGAATCATTTCTTCCCTTGGCTTCCATGATCAGATTCTCTCTGATTCGCTACCTACCTGTCCACTAGCCTCTCCTTTTCCTTCTATGAGAGATGATGGAGTTTCTTTGGGTTAAATCCTGTGTTTTCCTGTCTAATTTCAAGCACATCCTGAGAATTCTAGTCATTCGCGACTTCAGCATTAACTCAACTTCCATTTTCTGGGGAAGGTGGTCCCAAAGCCCCAGGCAAGTTACAGGGTTTTTCACATGCTCTCAGTAACCTGTTGTTTTCTTTCAGAGCCATTAGACAATCAATTTAAGTAATACATTCACGATTATGACATTGCTTTATCAATGTCTCTTTCTCACACAGCCTAAAGGCTCCCTGAGAGGTGGGGCACATTCGTTTTATGTAACATGTATTTCAGGAGAGCTCAGAGACACTAAATTAAATCTTAGGAATGATTTGTATTTTCCCAGGCTTGACATAAAACATATTCTGAATCGTTATTTCTAACAATACTCGGTTATTTTCCATAAATCCAGTAACTGTCAATACTGTAGACTCAGTCTCCTTTAAGTTACAAAATTTATGTTTATTTAAATCTTTCAGTACTTTACCAAATGTGGCTACTATGTTGAGCTGCATCAGGATAGATGTACTATTGTTCATTTCTTTCAGTTTTGTTCCCCAGAATATACAGGATGTTTTTCTACAGTTTGTATTTAGATTTATTATTTTAAAGATTTATTTATTATTTACTTGAAAGTTGGAGCTACTGAGAGAGAGAGCAGGAAAGGCAGAGAGAGAGAGGTCTTCCATCCACTGGTTCACTCCCCAGATGGCCGCAACAGCAGGAGCTACATTGATCTGAAGGCAGGAGCCAGGAGCTTTCTCTGGGTCTCCCACGTCGGCGCAGGGTCCAAGGACTTGGGGCATCTTTACTGCTTTCCCAGGCCATAACATACAGCTAGATCAGACGGGGAGCAGCCAGGACCCGAACGGGTGCCCATAAGGGATGCTGGCACTTTAGGCGGCAGTTTTACCCGCTATGCCACAGCGCCAGACCCTGGATTTATTATTTTTATACTGGATTATCTTCTATTCTCTATTCCCAAAATCTGACTTAACTTTGTCTAGCTGTCTTCTTTACAGTGTGAAACTCTTGTCCATAATCTGTGCCTGTGGACAGACATCTTAGTATGCTAAGGGTCCTGCGTTATAGCTATGATTCATGCCTTGAGAACACTATTGTGACACTTACTTCCTTTGTCATGGCTCAATCTATAGAACGTGAACCTTTGCTTTATTTTAGCATCAGCTGCAGGCCAGCATGTCAGAGCCACAAATGACCTTACAGAGTACGCAAGCCTAAAGGATTAGTACATACCTTCCCTCATACCTTGTCTTATAGCAGAGAAACATATATGCTTCAAATATAATCTCAAGTTGTGGCAATTATTCTCACATATAATATATTATTAATATTTACAATCTCTAACAGATGGACAGAACAATAGAAATAAAACTGAACTCAGAATAAAAATAATGTTACCCATTTAATGGCAATGAATGATGAATATTTGTATGACAGTAATTTCAATTTTGAGATACAATGGTGAACAGTGTACAGCATATAATAAAATTAAAAATATCTGGCAGGCGCTGCGGCTCAATAGGCTAATCCTCTGCCTGTGGCGCCGGCACACTGGGTTCTAGTCCCGGTAGGGGCACCGGATTCTGTTGCTCCTTTTCCAGTCCAGCTCTCTGCTGTGGCCCAGGAGTGCAGTGGAGGATGGCCCAAGTGCTTGGGCTCTGCATCTGCATGGGAGACCAGGAGGAAGCACCTGGCTCCTGGCTTCGGATCAGCGCAGTGCACAGGCCACAGTGCGCCGGCCACAGCAGTCACTGGGTGGTGAACCAACGGAAAAGGAAGACCTTTCTCTCTGTCTCTCTCTCTCACTGTCCACTCTGCCTGTCAAAAAAAATAAATAAATAAAAATATCTGCTCCCAATGATTGATTCTACCAATACTTCAGAGTAAGCTTTTAAATGACTTTTTTTTTTTTTTTTTTTTTTTACAATAGCTTCAGCTTCTCCACTTGTGATGTGGAGAGTAATAAAATCTGTTATTATTGGCAGGATCAAACTGAACATGTGCAGATGAAGCAACTAGTTTTGTGTTTGGCCTAAGAGAAGCTTGGTAAAAGGTGGTTTTCTCACTTATCTACATTTTGAATTATTTCTATGTTCTCTGACAATTCTGATACTTGAGAATCTGTGCTATGCATTACATATGGGAGAGGATCATGATCTAAACTCTCTGACATAGCATACCTAAATTTTGACCAAAAATTTGGGAACTTCTTCAGAAAGTTAGACAGGAATTTGATTTTATTCAAACCTGAACCAAAGTGACTAAAATAATAATCATGTTACAACTAAGAATGTTGTGTATGCTGTTGTTTTAACAATGAAAATATTCAGTTGGAGAGTTGGCTGCACTTCAAGTATGCAGGAGTAAGTTCCAAAGAAATGATCCTCTTACAACTGAATAAGGGGAGGAGGGGCGTCTCTTTCTTAAGGTGACATTCTCTGATAGGGTCTTATAACTATAGAGTCTGCACCTGAGAATGTGAAATGTTTCCTTAAATTCTGCTGCCCAAAACCTTATCTACCTCACTCATAGAGATGTCTCCCTTCCACTGGGTGCTGAAAGTCCTGGCTCTTGAAAGGAAGCAAGAACAAAAAATGTCATGAATTTGGATGAGAAGGAGGAAACCTGTCTTTATGACACAAATTATACCTGTGATATCTTAAGAAATTTCCAGGAATAATAAATGAACTAACAAAATTGTATATTTCAAGATAAGTAATATTGCATTTCTATCTAATAACAAGCAAGTGGAAGATATATAAAATATATAAGATTTATAAAGTACATATATTATATAAATAAAATTTACATTAACTTCACAAATTAGAGAATGTGCAACAAAGTATATGGTAGCTATGGGTAAGACTAAGAATCATTGATGAAAGAAATGAAAGAGAACAAATTGATACACAAAATTATAAATTACAATTGGATGACAATATTGTTAGGTTAAATATACTTTCTGAGTTAACAGAAACATCAACAGGCATTCAAAACTCCAAAAGGCATTTTTGAAGAAATTGATAAGCATATTCAAAAATTAATAAAGAAATTTAAATGGTCTAGAATAACCTAAAATGTATTTAAAATAATGAGCAAATTTGAAGAAATATACCACCAAGAAGTGCTCAAAATGAACAGAAATCTGTGACTGTAATATTGGTATATGGACAGCGATGAGTCAATATGATTTGTACCTTAATAATAAAAATAGAAAAGGAATTAAGAAATAGGAAAAAAGCTCTAAGGGCATATGCAAATTAAAAAATAAGAGGTTTAATTTTTCCTGTTGAAAATAAGGGAAGAGATTTTTCCCCACTCACTTTTATTAGAACATTTACTTTAGAAATTTTGTAATTATAAATTATGTCTCTATTTCTTTGAAATGTATGTAAATCTTCTCAAAAGCTAAGACTCTTGCCAGTTTAGCAATCCAGGAATGTCAAAGACATTCAAACAATCTCTTTGAAATGCAATCATCAGTTTCTGGGGGTAGATTCATAGCCTAACTTGTGCTAAAACCTTGCTCCAAAATCCACATCCTGTCATAAAGATAGAAGCCTGGCATAAACCAATTAGGTAACACAGATGGTCATTCTAATCATCAAGCAAATTTAAGAAGAACTCAGTGTCACAAGTGATGCTGTCAAGTCCTCTTTCGTGCATACTACATATTATTCATTATGAGAGAATGTATATAATGGTTTGTATCTGCTTGAACAGGAGAGATTCTGTCCTTGTAATCTCTTAATAGTTGGCTATGATGCACATTATTATCTGGTTTATTGCTCATTCAGTCCTTAAAAGAAAATGTTTTCTTTCACTTCTGTTTTGTTGAATGGTATTCTGGGTTGTAAGAGATTTTGTTTCTAATTGTATTTCCCTAATAGAATATGCCTTATCATACAAACCCTGTACCCTGAATGAAACTTGACTCTAGATTCAAATATCTCTTTCGATAAAGCCTCAAAAATTTGTCCTGACCTATGTCTTTGCATAAGCTTGTGATTATAAAATAAAGTTAAACTGTAAATATTAAAATAAAATATTAAAGTTAAATTATAAATAATAAAATAAAAAATAAGAAAGGAAGGAGGAGGGAGATTGGGAATGTGGGCAGGATTGAAGGCAGGGTGGAATTTATCACTATGCTCTTAAATCCACATATATGAAATACATGAAATTTGTTCACCTTATATAAATTTATATTAATTTATATATATATTTATATAATTTATATATATATATTTATATACATTTCTAGAAAGTTTTAAAAGCTTGACTTTTTGTCCTCAGATGGCCATATCTTAGGCAGATTGTTCTTCACTCTATGCCCTAACCATAACATCTATTTCACATACTTCTCCAATGGTCCATGAGCTCAGCATTATTGCACATTATTGTTCAAGGCTCTTGTCTATGCCTTGAACATTTGTCCTTTTAGTAACTGACAGTCCCTTCTCCTTAAAATCCCATCATAAATATAATTCCTCTAAGAAACACAACTTTTCCAGAAGAATTAAGGTTCCTTGATTACAAAATCATTTCTTAATTTCTCCCAAGTGACATTTCACAATGAATTTTTTTTTATTTTTTTAAGGAGGAGAGAGACAGGGATTCGGGTTAGGATAGGGATAGATAAAGAAATGGAGACAGAGATAGAGATACAGATAGAGGTAGAGATACAGATACAGATACAGACAGAGATGATAGAGAGAGAGAGACATAAAGACAGAGTTAGAGAGAGAGAGAGAGAGTTGATACAGATAGAGATGATAGAAATAGAGAGCATTCCAATCCACTGGTTCACTACTCAAATGAACTCAAAATACAGGACTGGGCCTCAACTACTTGAGCCATCACCTGCTCTGATAGACTCTGCTTGGGCAGGAGACTGCAATTACAGCCAGAGTCCGGAATCAAACCCAGGCACTCTGAGATGGGATTTGGTTATATATTTGGTGTCTTGACTGCTAGGTCAATTGCTGGCCCCTATATTGCATATTAATGCACACTGTGCCTGCTAGATTATAACATTTTCAAAGGTAGAAATAAAATCCATCATTTCTCCAGCATCTAGCACAGTAATGTACTCATAGAAATCTCTCATGAAATGTTTCAGTGCAGACATGATTCATTTAATTAACAACCCTTGTGGAATAAATGGAATTGGTTAAAGTGATCAAACATGGATGGAAGTTGGAAGTTCTGTATCTTCATGCTCAAAGAAGTCACTGCAAACCCTTGCCAAGATTAAACATCACAATTTTACACATTGTAACAATTTGCCAAATGTCCCCAAAAGCATCTCTCAAACCGATGTGCAAGGATATGTCTAAGAATAATGTTAAGTAACTTTACTTACAATAAATATATGAAACAATTATCACACTGGTATGTTCTGACAAAACTTAATATCGATGTCCATAGATTCTCAGCTATTCAGAAACCACATGATATAAGTGTTGTGGTGAACAACTGAGTCCTCACCACACTTTTACTTACACTTTTGCTAAATGCTTTTGTAAATAAAGAGGATTTATTTATATTTTGAAGAGCAGAGCAAGAGAGAGAGAGAGAGAGAGATAGAGAGAGAGAGAGATCTTTCACCCGCTGTTTCACTGCACAAATGGCTACAACAGCCAGGACTGGGCCAGACCACAGAGAGCAATCAGGAACTCCATCCTTGTCCTCCACATGAGTGGCTGGGGAACAAGTACTTGGGCTCAGGTACAGTAGCAGGAAGCTGGATTAGAAGAGAGAAAGCTGGGACTCACAGCACTTTGATATGGATGTCTGCTTTACAAACAGTGGTTTACCTTATGCACAACGTTGGCCCCAAATGTATACTACAAATACTCATAAAATAAATACATTTTCCCAATCTGGCAGAAGGCTCTATGCTGTAGAAGCATAGTCTTAATGATGCAGCCTTAATTCAAGCACAAGAAGAATGCATACATTCAAAAACACATAGAACATGATCCATGGCATCTCCTGCAGAGATAGTTACTTTGTATTTTGATTGTGAACCTGAATACGATCATCTTATATTTAATAATGGGTGTAGGTAGTCACCATAACAAGAAAGTCCCCATAATAATGGTATTTCCACATTACAGTTCTGCTTGCTTGCTGCACTTAGCATGCAGGATTTGGGGGTAAAAGAACATGCTGTAAACACTAATTATTTTAAAATCTTAGACATAATGTTTAAAGTGTCTTAAGCATTTTTTTCATAAAATGTACTATACAGAAAGAAAAAGGACTATTGTGCAAAAGTAAACAAAATGGAGCTTGGAATAAAGCATAGAAAACAAGTATCATATTTCATCCATCATATTTTTAGATATGGATTCATTCACTTGAACAGGTTTTAGGAACATGAAATTTCAAGAGAAATCTTGGGATCATTTTTCATGGATTTCACCTTTTTACCTTCCTTCCTAGAAAATGATTAATTTAGTTTATCCTATTAACTAATTAGGGAGTAAATAAATGCTTTGTTTTCCTATCTCAATTAAGTTCTGGGAGCTAGGTTCAAAACACAACCATGTCATAACTTGAACCAATAGTCATTTATTTCCAGAATGTATTAATGTGCTTATTTTACTGAATAGTAAAAAAAATTAATGAAATACAGAAAAGGGAAGACAGAGAGAAGGAGACTGAGAGAAAGAGAGAGAGAGAGAGAGAGAGAGAGAGAGAGAGAGAGAGAAAACAAATAAGGAAGCAAGAAATAAAGGAAGGAAGGAGGGAGGGAAGGAAGGAGGAAGGAAGGAAAACAGGGAGGGAGGAAGCAATGAAAGATGAAAGAAAAATGGGTTAATTACACTTATAAGAACTTGTATTAAGAATTATAGCTTAAAATGAGGACAAATGACAACACACTGAGTTCTCTTGAGTGTACACTTGAATTTAAAAAATTCCTTGCCAATCCCAGCAGTATTAACCTTCATCCTTTCTGAGGTAAATTAATTATAGAATAGAATATGTGAGGTTCCTTCAGGTGAGACCAGAAAACCAAGGTCTTGTCTGCTGTGTGGATATTAAACATCCCCTGGCTCACTATTTCAGAGATAGAGTTAATCCTGGTGTAACCTTGATCAAACATTTTTTTTCTTCCATCTATGGAGTGTTGCAGGCTCCCGTGCAGAACATTTAACTGTATAACTCTTTTACACAAGTTAATTATAGGCCTTTATGAAGCTGTGGACATTAATCCCAACAGAAACAGGCATGCATTGTATGTAACATTTTAAATAGTCCAGTGATGTTACACTTATGTGAGGAGAATTTACATTTTATATTTATGTGAGTATATATGAATAGGTTTCAAATCATATAATCTACATTAAAGTGTACCACACTATATATTAATAAACTGTATTATGTATATTTTATTTATATTCATAGTCACCTAAATATTACAAAGTTTATGAACACATGGAAGACCTTTTATTGCATGTAAGTCAGATATAAATTTCCTCATAAATAAAATAACTTGTTCTATCACTTAGTGTTTAAGAAAATTAAAAATAATCAGTGATATAGATTTCATTTTTTCTAAAATATAAGATCAATACATATTATCTAGCAGCAATAACACCCACATATTGAATAAAGATTAAATCCTATCCCTTAGACTAAATGATTGCCTTATTTTAGGGGAATATTGAACATCTTGCATATTAAGTAATCTATGTCCAGCAAATCTATGATTTTAAGTGCTTAGCTTTGGTCAAGTTGAGAAAATATAGACTATTGATATAAAGAGAAATATGAAATTTCCACAAGTATGTCTATGACCCATTATATTCTGCCTAGCTACATGTGGTTTAATGGCCAGCAAATCAATAAAGTTTTCAGGAATTCATCCATTCATCTGTCAAATCATATTAATTTTTAATAATTTAGTAGACATGGTACTTGAATAATTACAAATAGCTATCCATTAAGGAGAGAAAATACAACCTTGGAAAAATGTCACTGAACCATGCTTCTTAGTCAATTTTTATTTGATGTCATCACTGGGAATGGGCAGTTTGTGAATACCTTTCAAGACTATTAGATTTTTTATGAAGTTACTTTCATGAGTTGTCATTCCACAATGTTTATTACACTGTTAAAATTATGGGTTTGTTAATGTGGTTTTAAAGTGTAAGCACCACAATGCTGATTGAATGCTCTTCCAATGTAAGTGATCAGATCACAGAGCCAGTGGAATTTACTTTTTCTTATTCGAAATATAATTATTCATTAATTTAAATTTACTTACTGTTCCTGTATTCTCACTACTATTCCAAAAAGGTGTTCAAAGAAGTTTTTAGTTGAGTTATATATTTCCACTAGCTACTTTACAAGGACCTTTTCATATGGTAGTATAATGTAGACTCAGACTATCCTGTTGTAATCTCCATAACTTATGTTGAAAGATCAAATCGAATCTATTATGTGTTTAATAAGTCATATAACAGATGACATTTGGTCAAAAGAAACAGACCTTTGGTGAAACCTTTTATGCTGTGATGAAGTCTCATATAATTGTAGTCTAAAAGTTTGATATTCAACAGAAAAAAAAAACAAAGGCAAGTCGTAGCCATTTACTTTTCACTGCCTAATACAGGAAGGTAACTCAGCTAGTTTGCAAAATCTACATTTGTGTTTCAGGTTCATTTTATAAATAGAGTTTGTTTGTGCTTCATTAAATAATCTCCTTTATACCTAACCATGATACATATTGTCACGAATTTCAAGGTGACTGAGAGTGAAGTGATAGCGTACGTAGTGACTGCTGGATGATTCCATTTAAGAAAGAAGAGTCATGGATATAAACCAGAACACCAGTGAGCCTGAAAGCCTGGAAAATTAGTTTGACCAGGCCCTTCCCCTACCAGCAACGTAGCCTGGACTAAAATGAGGCCCTTTAGATTCTTTGAAAGTGATTTTCATTTTCAGCAAGGGGAGCAATGTCATCTTTTAAAGGTTATTGCCATGATTAAACATAGTAATAAGTATGAAGTAGGTGTCACTTTTCACCTAGCATACAGTAAGCACTCCATTATTAAGAAGATGTAGTTAAGTAGAGAATGTCGAGCAGATGAACTCATCAATGGCCTTTGAACCAGCTGCCTCTGCATGGAATACTTTTTTACAGATTTCCCCCTTTAGCTCATTTTAGATTTCAACTTCTTAGGTGCTTCCTAAACTGTCACTTTTTTTTTTTTTTTGGCTGAAATTTTTGTTTAAATTTAGATCATATCACTCACTACCTTGTGGTGTCTCTCCCTCCCTGATTTTTTTCTGGAAGTCATTTATCTGTATTTGATCTGCCATATATTTTAAACATATATTTGTCTCTCTCCATTAACGTCTAAGCTCCCCCAAGACAAGAAGCTTTCTGTATTGTTGATGAGTACATCTCCCTGCCTTCTTGATCTACCCATTACTAAAAGAGTGGATTTGAAGTCTCTGATCATAGTTTCTATTCATTTTTGCAACCCTCATTTTGATGTACAGTGGTTAAGTGGATATATGTCAAGGATAATTATATATAAATGGAAAACCAACTCCTTTGTTGTTGTGCATGACCTTTGTTTGGGAATTCCTTTGTTCTTAAGCCCATTTTGTTAGAAATTAGCTTTCTGTTTTTAAATTAAAGTAAGCATATATTGTGGGTTGAGTGTGACTTGTGACCCCCCAAAAATGATAAAACATGGTGATATTTACAGGTAGGACCTGTGGGAAGTGATCAGATTTAGATTTGAGGATGAGAAGGTCATGATGAAATTGGTTATTTTATAAGAAGAAAGATGGAGGTGGCGTGGGGGGAGGGAGAAGAGAGGTCTGTCCACAAGAAAACACCATGGAAAGGGCATGCGAGGACACAGCAAGAAGGCAGTGAAAGGTCCCTCTCCAAGAGTGCAAGCTGCAGGAACTTGATCTTAAATTTCCCAGTCACTGTGGCTGTGGAAAGTAAATGTTTACGCAGCCCAGAGTTTGGTACTTTGTGTTTACAGCATCCTGAGCAAAGACTGAGACGAATCTCTTTATCTTTCAACAAATCTGAGTCTTTACATTTATATTAGGTTATTTGTAGGTAATACATAGTTTAAACTTAAAAATTTTTTTTTTTAAACTTTTATTTAATGCATATAAATTTCCAAAGTACGACTTATGGATTACAATGGCTTTCCCCCCATACCGTCCCTCCCACCCACAACCCTCCCCTTTCCCACTCCCTCTCCCCTTCCATTCACATCAAGATTCATTTTCGATTATCTTAATATACAGAAGATCAGCTTAGTATACATTAAGTATGGATTTCAACAGTTTGCTCCCACACAGAAACATAAAGTGAAAAATAATAGATGATTTTTTAAAATGATGATGAAATCAGAGCAGACCTATTGTCATGTTTAATCCCAGTGAGAGTCAAGTTGGGAATTGATAATTTCTTTCTTTTTTTTTTTTTTTTTTTTTTTTTTTTTTTTTTTTTTTTTACAGAGGATCCGTTTAGTATGCATTAAGTAAGGATTTCAACAGTTTGCACCCCCATAGAAACACAAAGTGAAATATATTGTTTGAGTACTCGTTATAGCATTAAATCTCAATGCACAGCACATTAAGGATAGAGATCCTACATGAGGAGTAAGTGCACAGTGACTCCTGTTGTTGACTTTACCAATTGACACTCCTGTCTATGGCATCAGTAATCTCCCTATGCTCCAGTCATGAGTTTCCAAGGCTATGGAAGCCCTCTGAGTTCTCCGATTCTTATCTTGTTTAGACAAGGTCATAGTCAAAGTGGAGGTTCTCTCCTCCCTTCAGAGAAAGGTACCTCCTTCTTTGATGGCCTGTTCTTTCCACTGGGATCTCACTCGCAGAGATCTTTTGCCAGAGTGTCTTGGCTTTCCATGCCTGAAATACTCTCATGAGCTTTTCAGCCAGCTCCGAATGCCTTTAGGGCTGATTCTGAGGCCAGAGTGCTATTTAGGACATCTGCCATTCTATGAGTCTGCTGAGTATCTCACTTCCCATGTTGGATCACTCTCCCCTTTATTTACTCCATCAGTTAGCGTTAGCAGGTACTAGACTTGTCTATGTGCTCCCTTAGACTCCCAGTCCCTTCACCATGACCAACTGTGAACTGAAACTGATCACCTGGAACAGTGAGATGGCATTGGTACATGCCACCTCGATGGGATTGAATTGGAATCCCCTGGTATGCTAAAATTTTTAATCAACTCTGGCATTCGCTTTTACCTGGTACATTTAGACCGCTCACGCTGTAAGTCGTTATTAATGCAGCTGGATTAACAACTACTGTAGTTACAAATGTTTACCATTATCTATTCCAGTTCATTTCATTTTGCCTCTTCTCAGGTCATCCTTTGTTTGAGAATTTTATAGGATTCTAGTTTGTCTCCTTTTTTTGCAATTTAATTATACTTTACAAAAATTTTTCAGAGGCTCTATAGTTGACAATATACATTGTAAATATATCTGATTCCACCTTTAATAACAACATAGAGGACTGCTTAATTGCAGGGCAAGTAGCTTACATCAGTTTTCAATTCTTTCCTCTCATCCCTTAGAGCATTACTATTACTTATTTCACTTATCCATGCGCTAGAAGCATTCAATGTTTTAAAACACAGAAAATATAATCGCTTTCTACAACCAGCCATTGCTCGTTGCTTTTAAATTTTAAAAATCTATTTTTAAAAGTGTAATAAACATTGTAGAATGACAATGAGAAACAGAGACAAAGACAGAGAATTCCTATTCCCTAGCCTGCTGCACAAATGGCCTGGGATGGGCCAGGTCAAAGCTAGGAACTCAATGTGGGTCTGAATTGGGAGGCAGGTGCCCAACCACCTGATCCATTGTTGGCTGCTTTTAGAAGTCCCCTCATATTTTGTGATGAAAATGTGATGTAATTCTGATAGCATCTTGTTCTATGGGGAAAACTGCCCCCACCCCATCCTCTGGCTTTATTCAAGATTATTTCCTTTGTAATTCATTTCTGTTGTCTGAAAATAATAATCCTAGGTGTAGATTTTTTTTCTGTTTATTTATTGTTTATTTGAAAGCCAGAGATACGGGGTGGGGGGGGGCTTCTATTTGCTGATTCATTCCCCAGTGGCTGGAACAGAGACTATCCGAAGCCAGGAGCCAGGAGCTTCTTCTAGTTCTTTCACGTGGGTGCAGGGGCCCAAACACTTGGAACTTCTTCCACTGCTTTCCCACGTGCATTAGCAGGGAGCTGGATCAGAAAGGGGAGCAACCAGCTCTAACCGGTGCCCAGATGGTTGCTAGGCCCCTCAAGGCAAGCGGTTTTACCACAGCAAGAGGCCCTTCTTTCTGTTTTAGCATGTTTGATTGTTTATTTGTAACATCAGTCTTCTTTGCATTCTATAGTTTAATTTTTGTTTTTAAGCACCACAAAGATGGTGAATAGAAGGTGTTCATGTCTCACATATCACTGAAGTAGAGAATCCATTGTGCTCATTCCAGATAATGACCCCGTGTGTGGGGGCAAGCTTCACAACAAAACTGGCAATGCTTTACATAAATGGATGTTTTTTGAACAAACTTTTATGGATGCATCCAGAAAATCTTTTATGTTAAAAAATATTATGCTGAAATGACAAAAATTTTGTAAACAGAAACAATAGAAACTGTATAAAAACAAATTAAACTCCAAAAAATAGTTGAAATGTTGCAAAAAGGCAATACCTAGTATTTGCTGCTCACGTATTTGTTATTGCACCATAGTTCATTGTATGGAGAATATACATATACGCAGTATACAATTTCTTTCATACACAGAACAATCTGGTGTTACAAAACTATTTCATTACCATTCCACCACATATCAGGGCTCACCAGGTACTGGTAATGCAAAGTGGGACAAACACATCCCATGACCCAAATGTATTAGGAATTAGTAAGTAATTTAGTAGGAAAGGGATAGGTAAGTAAACATTTTAAGAACAAACGCAAAAATAAACACACACATGCCTCTGCAAATATTTCCCATGGAGATACTGATACAACTGATGTAAATAATCTGAATATTAAGCCAGGTGTTCTCCCCTCCATGTTATTTATAAAGCTCTTCTCACCATCTACATTAGCTAAATAGTCATTTGTCATTTGAATTTGACAAGAAACTTGCATGCATCCATGTGGGTGGATTGTCATGAACTACTGTGTGCCATGAAGTGTTGCAAATATCATTCTTATTTTCAGTTCCGCCTTCCTATACTCGGTGAACTCACATGGTGAATGAAATTCAGCAAACATTTGTTAGCAACCAATTGTTTTGGTCTGAGAAGCTTGTCAATTATTTTATTAATTTTTACATTTATACAACATAGTACAAATATTCCTAGATGGACAATCAAATCTGCAGATTTCTGATTCGGTTGAATTATCTCCTGAATGCTCTCTGATGAGACACAGTCACACATACACAGATGACACATATTTTTATTCTGATTTATGGTGTATTTGTATGTTCCCCTGCACTGTTGCATATACTGTCAAGTAAATCCTTACTAGGATATTCATTTTATAAAATAGTACATTAAAAACATTGGAAACTGAAAATAGAATCAGGAATTCATGTGTTATTGTTTCTGAAATTTTATTAGTAACATACTTACAGAACAGTATGAATAAAATTTTGTGGAAATGATAGTTTTATCTATTTAAGATAATCAGATATATTTAATTAAAGATTCAAGATCTAATTTGGTGTTTCTATGTCTTTACTGAAACAAATCTTTAGCTTTTTATTTTCACTATCATGTTCAATGTTAGAAGAAATTCCAAAACAAAGAATTTTCCAAGTGCTAAAACCATTTTACCTTTTGTAACTCTAATCTGATTTGAAAGTGTGCAACTTAAAATGTTAACACTGTGAAACACATATTGTGTTTGCTCTTTAGAGCAAAACTGGAAACTGAGTATGACCAATACTGAAGAAAAAAAGTGTTTTACTTTCTTGCATCCTCAAGAGATTTTATGGCTTTTGTTTCTGCATATGGCAGTTTATCTAATTTTATAATAATTTTAGAGGTGAGGGAAATCTTGCCAAGTTTCTCTCTACCATGCATCCACTAGATGAAAAAAGAAAAAAAAATCGTAGCTCCATTTCTTGCTTCTTGGGAGAACACCTTTCTTAGGTGCCAAAAATAAAATTAGTAACTCCATCGTTTTAATCTCAGAATGGGGCTTTAGGATTGCTTATGAGAATAGAAGTAATGCTTAAATATATTTCACAATTCTTAATAATGTTTCCAGATGTCTTGCTTGTCAGAATTTTCTTCAGCAACGAAACCAGGAGAGACTGAAAGGAACAGGGAGTCTGAATTCTGGTATGTTTGGGCTCCAATTTCCCTAACAGAGAATTTGAGATTTCTCTACATGTTTCCCTGTGTAATCTTTCTAAGAGTTACAATTTTGTAGCTCAATATTGGCGATAAGCCATGACAAAGTGGTGGAAAAAAGTCTGTTATTGGCAGAACACCACTTCAGACAGCTATGAAAGAGAAACAGATATCTGAAAAAATAAATAAATAAAATGAGAATTTCAGAACAAATAGCTCTCCTGTGACTGAGATTTCCTGGGAAAAATTGAAGAAAAGAAAGATGGAACCATATGTACTTTTACTACATGGAGATATATTGTTCTGTCTCTGGTGTTAAAAGATGAATATATTGTCTCAGTTTTAAGAGTATATTTTCTTGCTAAGAGGTTTTTGAGTTGTAGATTCATATTCTGCTATCAAATAGAAATATATTTAGGATTGTTCAATTGTGTGGGACTCAAACTATATCTTTCTTCCAAATGAACGCTTAAGTATTTTATTTACTGAAATAACGGAACTGAAGGAGTTAAAAATAGGGGGAGACTTACAGTAAAACATTACCAGAAATATTGATTTACACTTGTCTGAATGGTCCTACACAGACTAGCAGGATATGGGTTTCCAGACTGAAGATTTTCTAAGAGGAATGTTTTGAGAAAATAAACCACCATCAATTGGGCTTCCTGCGGAGCACGACATTGCATGTGCCTGGACCACGGGAGGGAGACTGGAAAGCAAGCTGCCTCCCAGCAGGCTGACAACTGGGCTACTTCAGAAGGTTGCTGCATGAGACTCCCTGGTACTGCACACCTGGTGGAAATGCATCCCGGGGATGGCAGCCTCGCACACCTTTTGTAAAATGTTTGCTGTGCACATGCATTGACGGTTTAAGGTGGGATTCAGTCACTTGACAAAGACACGAGAACACATCTCTGAAAATTTTAGGGCTAAGAAAAGAATACATTCTTCTGTTCTTTTGCTTAAGTTCCTAACACTGCTGTGTGGGAAGCGTATATTCTTACTGGCCTATCCTCTTTTACTATCTGAGGACAAAGTAACTTCTATATGCACAAATTATACAATGTGGGGGAATATAAAGATACTGTCAGATGCAGAGTGACAAGAACTAAATAATTCAGAAAATAGCTCCTCTTAGTCTCCTTATAAAGTGCTTTTGGCATGTGATTGATAGATATTGTGTTAAATCTAGGGGGAAAAGTTCCAGTTAAAAACTTAAATGTAAACTCTTATCTTCTTCTTCAAACTCAAAACATACACACAAAGGAAAGGCACTGAAGTCTCAAGGTTACACTGGTTCTGCCTACTAAAGGGCAGAATTCAGCGTTCTACAAAGTGCAGATACCTGAAACCTGTTTCAAGTGTACTTATTATCTGAAGGGCGAGAAAGACCTAGAATGCATTTCCTTTCATGAATTGAGCAAAGTCTGTGCAGAAATTTATGTCAGAGATGAACTTGTGGTTTTGAATTAAAAATTTAAAAGCAACTTTTATTTCATGTATGAACATTTACCTTTTATTTAACTGTAGTCTGATCTTAGTTGCTAAGATTAGAACTACTGTATGCTTTGTATTCATTGACATATTGCATGAGTTTCATGTAGCATCCCATTGAGTATTACTTCCAAGATTCACCCTAATCTTTTCTAAAGTTTCTCATTTCTCTGCTACACAAAATCATATACAATGTGTGCTTCATAAACAATTAACAATTTAGTTGCTAATCTAGAACAAAAATATTACTCTATTATATTCTGCTTTATAGGCAATACAGATAATAGATAATATTCTGCTCTAATAAATGCATTGTTATATGAAATTGAAAAGTGTTACCTGATGAAGACTGTAAATGCTATTTTTCTATTACTTGAACTAAGACTGAGAAAAAAGATGATATCCTGCAGATAATTGCTTTTAATTATCCTTACACATGTTTTGCTTTGTTGTTTTACATATTACAATAACAATTATAAAAACTATTGCAAGTTTATTCCGCATAATGGCTGAGCTGTCAGTCTTGGCAAGTTGTGAAATACACTCATGATGGATACTGCCTGGTGATAGTAAGAATGCAAACAGATTAAGTGATTAACTTCTCTCTACCTTGGCACTTTACCTGTGTGCGATAGCCTTACCATTCATTTTTTCTTTCTACTATGTATATTTTTACCCAGCATAACCCTTATGCTTTTATTTATGATTATCCTGTTCCTCTCTGTCATGTTGAAGTCACTTTTCAATATTTTGTTGTTACTAGGTATGAAATTAATGAATAATAATTAATAACATAATTTGCACATTGCTGTCAATAAAATCTACATGGGTCGTGGCCTATGTCTGTCATATCTCAGTGCACTTGCTGTGTTTCCCTTCCTGTGTTAGCAGTGTCCTTGGGGCCGGACTTTGGGATCTTCACCAACACTGTGCACACACACCTCATCTCTCACCTGGGGTCAAGATGGTGCTATTTTCATTCAGTGAACTTACACCAGGCAGCAACAAGAAACACTGGATTTTTCCTGCTTCCCCTCCTCTCCTCAAACTATGAATGAGAGACACACTATCTTTATTCAGTCTCTCCGAAGACATTCGACCAGACTGAAGACTTTGATTTTTCATGGAACTCAATAATACACTTTCTTGTATATTCCCTCCCCTCCCCCTTGATTACTTTAAATTTCTTCTTCATCCCATCCCTGGGATTTTTCACCTAAATAAAGTATTGGCAACCCAAAAATGTTCACAGCTACTTCACTTTCCTAAGACAACCAGGATAAGAAGTGTAGTAGCAAATCACCCCAGAAAACATACAACCAGGATGAATGTTAAGAGTTTCCCAAGAAATCTGAAGTCAATACTGACATAATGTCTAGCATGATAATAACTAAATTTTCATCTGTGCTTAATTGTGATAGGGTGTGTAGAAGTGGTGAGGCCAATGACTAGAGACTATGTATGGCCCAGTATTTATGGACAAACTCAGCCTTGCTTTAAGAGGAATTAGCATATATATCATATGCAGCACCTTGAGGAATACTTAGGGGTAGGTCTTTATGTTGCTGGATAATAAGCAGAGGTACAATATAAAACTGCATAGGGAAGAATTAATTGATAAAGGATATGCATCTGGACTTGATTAAATATTCTGCCAAAAGCAAAGACCAGTCCTACTAGTCTAATGTTTCTGTGCTTTGAAGCATGTGTGAAGATGGCCTTCAGTAAGAACATCCTTGATGTGGTATTAAAGAAAAAGTCAGAAGGTTTGCATGGATGCTTTAAAAAAATGACTATAATATCTGAGATCTCACCCACTTTCCTAGAATTCATCATTTCACTAAGTCAGCATGAAATGACCTAATGAGGGTAGTATAAAAATGTTTGAGGAGCTCAGTGGAAGGTGCCCTTGGTAATTTACCAAGGGAAATTGCCTCAGTGCAATGGGGATAATAGAAACTCAAAACATTAGAGGCCTGGTGGCAGCACTGATTGTAAGAAGCACAGGGAATGTAATTAACCCCAAAAGGTATAAAAAGGTAGCAGCAAAGATGCTTCATCTCCCAACCACAATTAGATTGATTGTCCTGTGTGCAAGTGATATACAGTCAAGTAGAGGCTCCCTCAATTTGTAAAAATAAATAAAACTATGAAGACAGGAGAAACTAACTGGTAAACATGGATGGCCTATGATCTCTCCTTTACCCCAGTTCTTAAAAACATTAAGCTTTTTAATGCAGTGGAGTTGAGTTCAGATTCAATGTAGCCATGATCCTTTCTTTCCACATGATTGACTAACATCTTTGCCTGTTCAAATTTCTGGTGCAAATTTCTGCTTTGACTGAGATCATATTGTTTTGGATGAAGTAGTCAGGAAAGTTTCCCTGAAAAGGTGACATTTGAGAAAAGACATGAATAATGTGTACAGCTGAGGCATTATAAAATATCTTCAAGACATCAAGGAAGTATCTTCAAGACAGAAGGGGAAGCAAGTATTCCCCGAGGCAGGAATGAACTTCGCATGTTTTATGAACAGCATAAACTCAGTGTATCAAAAGTAGCTGAGAAAACAGCGGGTGAGGGACAAGAAATCAGGTTACGGAAGACATACCTGGGAGTCCCTGTTGGTCATTAAAACATGTGACTTTTACTTGGAGATGTGAAGCTGTTTTCACTAGGGGAACAGCATGCTCCATTCTATTTCCAAAATTTTATTCTGGATGGAGAACAGACTGAAGGAAAATGGGCATCCAAACCATATAAGAAACTGACGAGGCAAGGACGAGATATGGAGACATACCAGAATATCAGCATTGGCTATGGAGAGATGTGACCCGATTTGGCTGAGCTTACAGGATCAGGACTTGTTACATTTAGCCTTATAAATCAAGAAAGTGGATAAACAGTAGCCCTGAAGGTCTTGCACCCAGCAATCTTCCGCAGAGAAGCACAGGATCATGACTACTGATTTGGACATGATAAGTTTGATGTCTGCTTGATAATTAAGTGAGAATTGAGTGGAAGGTCTACACATGTCTCCCATCAGCGAGAGATTGTGGCAGGTGTATGGATCCGTGCAACTGGCTCTAGCGCTTCCCGACATGCAGCAGAGAATGAAAGGGGAGGAGGAGTCAGTGAGGTGAGTTCAGAACAGTTACGTGTATTGAGAGAAAAAATCCTTTAAGAAGATTATCAAGATACAGTGGCACTTTTTACAAAAAGATTTATGTATTTATTTAAAAGGCAAAGTTACAGAAAAAGAGGGAGAAACAATAGGCAGGTCTTCCAGACTCTGGTTCACACCTCAAATGGCTGCAAGAGCCAGGGCTGGGCCGGGAAAAAGATAGGAGACACTTCTGGCTCTCCCATGTGTGTGCAGAGGCCCAAGCACTTGCTGCTTTCCCAGACACACTAACAGAGCTGGATTGAAAGAGGAGCAGCCAGTACAGAAACCAGCCCCCACATGCCCACGTGGGCATATCAGCCAGCAGCGTAACCTGCTATGGTACAGTACCAGCCCTGATATAATCACTTTCTAACATACAAGTAAGAAGCAGCAACATCAATTTCTCTTATAAAGTGCAAAAGGGAAAGAAGATATAAATATGTATTTGTACAGAAACAGAAAAAAGAAACAATTTTAACTGAAAAGAATAATAGATGAACTGCAATTGAATATCTAATATTTTATATCATTAGTTTCACAAATGAAATACTTGTGTCTTTTTTAAAGATTTATTTATTTATTTGAAAGGTTGTTGCAGAGAGGAAGAGGCAGAGTGAGAGACAGAGAGAGAGAGAGGTGTCTTCTCTCTGCTGGTTCACTCCCAGTTGGCCGCAACGGCTGGAGCTAGGCCAATCCAAATCCAGGAGCCAGGAGTTTCTTCTGGGTCTCCCATGCATGTGCAGGGGTCCAAGACTTGGGTCATCTTCTACTGCTTTCCCAGGCCATAGCAGAGAGCTGGATTGGAAATGGAGCAGCCGGAACTCGAAATGGTGCCCATATGGGATGCCGGCACTGCAGGCAGTGGCTTTACCCACCATGCCACAGCACCAGTTCCTTATGTATTTTTTTAAAAACCCTAGTAAGAATTTTGTGACATGTTTCCTGCCTCTTATAATATCCATTTTCCTTCCAAATTTGAGCATTTATTCCCTGAATGTCCTCATAAACAGAATCTAGATGTATCTGGGGCAATAATGGCTTCGTGAGTCAGTACATCTAAATTATCCTGAGTCTGTGATGAAAAAGGCTGACTCTTTCCCAATCAATCAAAACATAGTTTTGTGTTTTATTATTTTTAAATTGATGTCATGTCTCCAAGTATTTAATCAATTTGAAATTTGTACATTCAAGGGTACACTTCCTGAAAAGAACAGGCACACCAGGTTGGATGGGTCCCATTAAAGTATACCGCAGAATGAAGCTTTCCCTTAGCCCAGGACCAAATATTGCTTAATTGCATTACTATAATGAATCAGAATATCCTTTAAAATAATTTAAATTCATTTCTGAAAAGTATTCACCTAAATTCAATTTGGGACCTATTGGCTATCTTGACTAGCAATCTTCCAAACCTGCATTATTCCTCACCAGAATTCTATTAGGAGGCATAAAGTATCAGCCATGAAATTACACATTTTTATGAGGTTTTAAACATTATTTATACTAGCTAAACTGGGCAGAGTGCTGCAGTAAATCTACGTTCGTCTGCATACTGTGTAAGGGGGTCCCCTGCATACGCTTCCTACCCTGGCACACTTACTTGATAGAAATTCCAAGCTCTTCAATGTCAGTGCACTGTTAATATCTTCCCAAAGAAGCCTTAAGTGAATGTGACAGATGATAGTAGTAATTAACCTTGCGTTGAACCAGTAATTAAACGATGCCGCCTGTTTGGGGAGGGGTTGCACTGCAAATTTGCCGACTCTTGCTCAGCAAGCTTTCTAAGCCTTCATGCCCTAATCTCAAATTGTTTAGGCTCATTATGATTTCTTGTGAGAGATAAAGATTTAAATCATTGCTCAGTACATTTCTTTACATTCTACACATTCATTTTATCCCTAGACGTTGCTTTTATATACTTCAGGTCAGATAAAAAAAAATGAAACAAAATGAAGTCACAGCTACCTTTATTTATGGTGGGTTGGCTAGTTCTCTAAATGGGTTGGAAATGCAAAAGAATACAGATTCTTAGTAATTTTTAGAGGCTTCATATTTTCATCTTCAACAACATATTTTGTCTTGGTAACTTTAAAATATGTGTGTGATAAGGGAGAAGAACAGGTTAATAGGAGATTCCTTAGTACCTTTTAAGGGTAAAGCGACCTTTGTGCTACTGTTTTCTCATTGAACCACCACACATCATTATTTTCTTTTGGTCATTTTGATGAAAAAAATTAACATAAAAACATCACTAGCGCAAAATTATAAAACTTAACATTTTTTAAAATTTTTTCCCTCAAATGTCTTCAAAATAAATTTGTAGGGGCAGATGTCTGGCCCAGTTGTTAAGACATAGCTTGTGATACCCATGTCCCATAGCTGAGTACCAGGGTTTGAATGGCAGCTACGTTCTCCATTCCAGCTTTCTGCAAGTACACACCCTTGGAGGCAGCAGTGCTGTCTCAAGTAGTTGGGTCCCTGTCACGCATGTGGGAGCCCTGGATTGAATTCCTGCTTCTTGGACCTGACTGGCATAACTCAGTTGCTGCAGGTATTTGGGGAAAATCAGTACATAGTGTCTCTGCCTTCCAAATAAATTAAATACATAAATTTTAAGAATTCACAAAGCAAATTTGTTTTGTCTCGTGGACAGTGAATGATAAAGCCAGGATTTGCTGAATGAGGAGAAAGTGAGAACAAAATACTAGCTCACGATGAATAGGTTATATCAGTTCACTGGAAAAACAAAATCTGCCTAAAAGTGCAGGAAGTACATCTTTCTGAATGACTATGAATTATTAAGTAACTAATAAAGATTGTAGTTTGGTTATAGAATTCATTTCTTCTGAAAACCCATAATAATGCAAATTATTATCACTCATTGATGGAATGAGTATTTATGGAATGTCTTCTATGGATCAGACACTTGAGAAACTGGGAAATTTATGATGTCCCTCCCAAGGAGTTGTGCCATGTTTAGCAAAGGAAAATACAAGAACGCAATCACATTTAAATTCTGGATAAAGAGAACAAGTAATTTTTAGGATGAGTATCTCTCATGTCACTCTAAATTAGGAAATCTCCAAAAATTTGGGAGTCCTCCTTCTCCATCTGAAGTTGAAATTAACTAAATATCCTGTATTTTATATGGCAACCTTACTCATAAGCCCTAATGTGGAACCAATAAAAATAGGAAATAATAAATTAATTCAAAATCAACATGATGAGTAATAGTATTAATTAAATTAAAGCACAACCTACCATACAGTTAGAGGGAAGGGTTTTCTTTTTATTTATTTATTTATTTGACAGGCAGAGTTAGACAGTGAGAGAGACAGAGACAGAGAGAAAGGGATTCCTTACATTGGTTCACCCCCCAAATGGCCACTACAGTCAGTGCACTGTGGCCAATCCGAAGCTAGGAGCCAGGTGCTTCCTCCTGGTCTCCTATGCGGGTGCAGGGCCTGAGGACTTGGGCCATCCTCCACTGCCTTCCCGGGCCACAGCAGAGAGCTGGACTGGAAGAGGAGCAACCGGGACAGGATCCGGTGCCCCAACCGGGACTAGAACCCGGAGTACTGGCGCCGCAGGCAAAGGATTAGCCTAGTGAGCCATGGCGCCAGCCAAGGAAGGGTTTTCAAGAAGATAAAAATATGAACACTGACACCATAACAAAAAGCATGGGGAACAGAAGGGACTGAAAACATCAGGCAGTCTGGAAGAACAAGGGATGTGTGTGTTAAGATGAGTTGCAAAGGAGAGTCAGGGCCTGACTACAGAGATTCATGAGAGGGGGTATGGTTAACAGCCACTCACAAAATTTCCAGTTACTTCTGCCTCCTGGTATTCGTGACATCAAGTTTGAGCTTAGGACTATTATAAGAAGGATAAGATGCTATTTATAAGATTAGATTGAGGGGCCGGCACCGTAGCTCACTTGGTTAATCCTCCACCTGTGGTGCCGGCATCCCACATGGGCGCCGGGTTCTAGTCCCGGTTGCTCCTCTCTGCTGTGGCCCGGGAAGGCAGTGGAGGATGGCCCAAGTGCTTGGGCCCCTGCACCCGCATGGGAGACCAGGAGGAAGTACCTGGTTCCTGGCTTCAGATTGGTGTAGTTCCAGCCATAGCGGCCATTTTGGGGGTGAACCAATGGAAGGAAGACCTTTCTCTCTGTCTCTCTCTCTCACTGTCTAACTCTGCCTGTCAAATAAATAAATAAATAAATAAAAGATTAGATTGAAAGCTATCATTTCCACCTCAACCTCTCTCTCTTCTCAGCTCACTTACTACATGAGAAGGAACTGATATCTACTCTCCATAACATGTGGAAACTTGAAGCCTGAAAACAGCCACACGAGTGAAGTTGGAAGCAAATCCTTCCTCATCAAGGCTTGAGAAAACAAGAGCACTGGCCATGGCAGTTAGAGATCCTAAGCCAGATTCCTGACCCGCAGAAAATCTAGGTAATGAAGGTTTGTTGTTTTCTACCATGAGTGCAGGACAATTCATTATACTGAAAGAACAACCAGTATGGTTGTTCTGAACTTTGTAGTAAGAAGAGTGAAAAGTTGCATCAGGATTTTTTATAGTAAAATAAAAAAAACACATGCAAATTTATTTTACTTAATGTTTAAATCACAATTAAAAACCAAATATAATTAAACTAACAATATATTTACTTCTTGGAATAATAACCTATTTTATTAAAAGAACATCTTTATGTTTTTGACTATATTGTCATGTTCCATGTAATTGGAGAAGATGCATGGTATGATTTTGATTTTTTTAAATTTGCTGAGACTTACTTTATGGCCTAGCATGTGTTCTATCCTAAAGAAAGTTCCATGCACTGGTGAGAAGAATGTGTACTCTGCCAGCCGGCTCTCTCAGGGGTTGCTCAGATGTTCCTGGTGCATGTTGTCTCTCTCCTCCTTTATAGTCCTCTTCCACCAATCCCAACTCTCCTGGTCTTCTCTCCCCACGTGCTGAGCATGCTGCTCTCCTCCAATCAGGAGCAGAATCAGCTCCTGCAGCTTATTAGTCAAATTGGCAAGGCAGCTGTGTAGAAGTTGTTTACTCTCTCTCAGCGCCATATGATGGGAGATCAGATTCATAGAATTAGTCTTAGTTCCAGTAATTTAGTCTAGTCTCAGTTGCTCCCCACACTGTAGATATCCATTAGGTCCATTCGGTGTATAGTGTTGATTAACTCTGCTGTTTCCTTGCTGATTTTCTGTCTGCTTGATCTGCCCATAGCTGAAAGTGGAGTATTGAAGGCCCCCATTACTATTGTATTGGAGTCTATGTCTCCCTTTAGATCCATTCGCATTTCTTTTAAATAGCCAGGTGCCCTGTATCTAGATGAATATATGTTTATTATAGTCACATCTTCCTGTTGAATTGATCCCTTAATCATTACATAGTGCATTTCTTTGTGTCTTTTAACACTTTTGTGTTAAAGTCTATTTGGTCTGATATTAGGATGGCTATACCAGCTCTTTCTTTGGTTTCTGTTAGCATGGAATATTTTTTCCATCCTTTCACTTTCAATCTGAGTGCATCTTTGTTGGAAAGATGTGTTTCTTGTAGACAGAAAATAGGTGGGTTTTGTTTTTAATCTGTTCAGTCAGTCTATCTTTTAACTGGAGAGTTGGAGTTATTTAATTTCAAGGTGACTATTGATAAGTAACAAGTTTGCCTTGCCTTTTTCTATACATATTCCTATTGTTTACTTTGTATTTCCTTTATATGTTTACTGGGAGCTTTTTGAA
The DNA here is from genome assembly GCF_964237555.1 of Oryctolagus cuniculus. Classification (NCBI taxonomy): domain Eukaryota; kingdom Metazoa; phylum Chordata; class Mammalia; order Lagomorpha; family Leporidae; genus Oryctolagus; species Oryctolagus cuniculus. Next base: position 13,069,120 of record NC_091441.1, on the reverse strand, counting down.
GTAAGATTTTTAATCAGGTTTGTAATCAAACAGTATGTAAGAATATTAGCTGCAGTGCACAAAACTGATGAGGGGCATGGATTGTGTGACTTGGTACAGAGACACATTAGGAGGCAATCAAAGTAGCCAAGATAAAAAATGACAAGCATCTTGAACTAAAGCAGTGGTGCTATGATAGGTGAAACACTGGGATGAAAAATGGATATTTAGGAACTGGAGTCATCAGGGTTTGATGATGGAAGATTTATGAACGAATCAAGGACAGGGATCCTGTTCAGTTGATAACAGTGGCCTTCACACAGACAAGAAACTGCCGAAAAGGACCGGATTTATTCTCTGCTTACCTTTTGCACTGACATTTCTGACAGTGACTTGTACCACTCAGACGGGGATGTGATGTGACATCCTCATCCCCTGCAAAGCCAGCCAACTCAACACATGACTTTACTTAGCACTTCTAGTAACCCCCACACAGCTCGGTTCTTGGGGAAAATTGTCCCTGCCTGCAAAGTCTGATGGGTAATTGAGAATGACACCAGAAACATACATGATCTTTTGGTGAATATATTACCATTTTATTTTCTGTACACTTGACTTCCTAGTTAAAGGATTGTTTGAAATATTGATAAAAGGATCTTGCATATGCCACCTAAAATGAGAAGTAGATGTGGGGGGAGAAAGGGAAGACACCATCAAAATGTAGCAGGGAATTTGTCTGTTACCACCTGTGATCTCTAAAAGTGTTTCTGAGATTTTCTTGCTTCAGTATCACTTCCAATTCTAAATAAGTTGCTTTTGTGAAGTTTTCTTTCCTAATTGCCCTTTCCCCATCAAGAATGGCTTCACAGTTATGCTATATATGTAACATTCTTGGAGGGCCACATACTGTTGTAATATCTAATTTTGTTTTTCACTCCCGTAAGAAACAATTTTCACCCCACTGGAGACAGCATCACCCCCATTAAAAATGCATAGTATAAATAATGGTGACTCATACTCAATCAAAACAAAACAAAACAACAAAGGCAGGTGTCTTGCAATAAATTTCACACTTCTGAAATTTTTCCATTGCATTGTACATGTGTTTAACAAGTCATTTTGATGAAGGCAGACATAAAGTTATCTATTTTTCAGTGTGTCTTAAACTGTCTGATTTTGCTTTTACGATACGAACTCGTTACAATAGTCAGGGGACTGTTATGATCTGATGAATGGCTTAGAGCTGTGTACCATGGAGCTGTTTGCTGGGTGCAGAGTGTTATTGTACTTTCTGTAGTATGCCAATCAGATCCAACCTTGTCCTAGAGGGAAGTATCAATCCCAACCAAACAGTAACATTGCTATAAAGAGTAAATGAAGCCGGCGCCGCGGCTCACTAGGCTAATCCTCCGCCTTGCGGCGCCGGCACACCGGGTTCTAGTCCCGGTCGGGGCGCCGGATTCTGTCCCGGTTGCCCCTCTTCCAGGCCAGCTCTCTGCTGTGGCCAGGGAGTGCAGTGGAGGATGGCCCAGGTGCTTGGGCCCTGCACCCCATGGGAGACCAGGAAAAGCACCTGGCTCCTGGCTCCTGCCATCGGATCAGCGTGGTGCGCCGGCCGCAGCGCGCCGGCCGCGGCGGCCATTGGAGGGTGAAACAACGGCAAAAGGAAGACCTTTCTCTCTGTCTCTCTCTCTCTCACTGTCCACTCTGCCTGTCAAAAAAAAATAAAATAAAAAAAAAGAGTAAATGAAATTAATTCTAGAAACTAAGTGGCAATGCCAGATGCAGTATTGTATTCATTATTAATATTTATCAATGAATTGAGTGTGCTAATTATGTATTCTAATACTGTGCGCCACAATTACATATTTACCATGTCTCTTCACAAGGCCCTCTAGATGCTGCTGGCAAGTAGGAAGACAGCTTTCCTTTTTCCAAGTAGCCTTTCAGTTCACTGAATAGGAGGGCTTGCTTCATGTCTTCCAAAGTTTCTTTAATTTTGCTTATTAATGGATTCATCAAGGGCTTAAGATCACAGATTTTTCTACCTGCATCACATCTTCATTAAGGCATCCCTTGCTGCAAGAGGTCTAAGTCAGCCACAGTCAAGCTTGACGTGGTTGGTAATCACTAATGGTGAAAAGTAAAACCTTCTAGGTAAAAGATGAGCTCACTAGGCTAATCCTCCACCTGCGGCGCCGGCACCCCGGGTTCTAGTCCTGGTTGGGGCACCAGTTCTGTCCCAGTTGCTCCTCTTCCAGTACAGCTCTCTGCTGTGGTCCGGGAGGGCAGTGGAGGATGGCCCAAGTCCTTGGGCCCTGCACCCTCATGGGAGACGAGGAGAAAGCACCTGGCTCCTGGCTTCGGACTGGCACAGTGCACAGGCCGTAGCAGCCATTTTGGGGGTAAACCAACAGAGGGCAGACCTTTCTCTCTCTCTCTCTCTCTCTCTCTCTCTGTCTAACTCTGCCTGTCCAAAAAAAAAATATGATTTCATACTGGAATCGTAAATCCTTAATTTAGCCACAAAACTCAACTTTGGAGCAAGTGCATGAACATTTAAAACAAATTTACAAACTGTATGTCTGAAGAAACTATATATTGTCAGCAGATGAAGTCTTTTAAAATAGGCTATGCCCATTTTGTACATATTCAGTTAATAAATGTATGAATTGCAAAGAATGTTGTTGGGGACAAAGGCTTCAAGAAAAGAAATAAAAGCAATGGCCTCAATGAGTTTCTATACCAAGTGAGGTATATATGAGGAACCATGTGCAGAACTACTACTTAGAGAATTCTTCCCAGTATCCAGCAGTGCTTGAAGATCAAGCAACTGTAGCAGAGGACATTAGAGTAAAGCTAAGCCCTGAAGCTGAGTCTTACAGGGAAGAGCCCTGCATATCCCTAAATGCTCCCATAGTTTCAGATTCTCAAAGTATCCAGTCTTTTGGGTCTGGACACTTGAAACAGTGCCTCCTAAATTATAAATGTTAAGCTTCTATTATTGTGGTTTAAATGCATCAGTTAGTTGTTCAGCCAAATTACAGACTCCCAAAGGGATGAGTAACAGTAAGGTAGTTTTGAATTTGCAAGATTCCTAGTCCTAGGAAGCTAAGCAGAATAGCAGACCAAGGTAGTCGTTCAAAATGGTGGGTCAGTTCATCATGATTGCAGGAAGGACTTAGAGATAATTTAGAGTGCTGAAGGAACATTGTATCTCTCATTTTTAACTTGCTACAATTTTCTGTTATTTAACAGGTGAAAAAGAACTCAGTATTTGTGATTTACAATGTTTCCTTTGCTTATAATACTTTTTTGATTCTTGTTACATTCCCCTCAATTTTGTCTCTCACCACACAAGGGGATGAACACTTCATGTGTTTTAATTTTTAAATTAAATTTGCTTTCTAATGCAGGGAGCTTTCTAACCCTCCTTGATATACGTGTACAAAATATCCCTCATTCTGCTACTAGAACATGGGATGTCTTCTGTCAGGATAGTTTTCATTCACACATTTGTTCATCCACTCATTCATTCATTCCATGAATATTTGTTGCCTGTTACTCAGTACCATAAACATTTCTGTGACAGACCATGAGACTAAGATTTTATACAAGTCAAACTTGATTCATGTTATCATGGAACTTGTATTTTTAAATGAAGCATGAGGTTTTTCTTGAATTTCCCCTAATAAGTTGTAAGTTCTTCCTAAGAAAAAGCTATGAATAAATTCATTTCAGAATTTAGCATAGTTTCTGGCATTGACTATAAATAAGAAATAAAAACATTTTTGTAATCCACATGAAAATTATGTTTTTATTTACTTCTGCACTTTTTTTAAAAAGGGGCACATTTTAGGCCTATAATGATGTAAATTCTAATAATATTGAAGAATATAGATATAAATTCATGCCATGGACAAATATTAATATTTTCTATTAATATTATTACATTTATGCTCAAATATGTTAAATAATTTTCTAACACCACTGAAATTATGCTGCTATGATTCCAACAAAACCTACCTGGCTCCAAATTGTTGGTGATTTGCTCTCTATCACTGACCTATGAAGCCTTGGTCATTGTGGCTATAAGTCGATACTGTACTTATTTTATTTGTAAAATAAACTTTCTTTTTTTAACTTTTATTTAATAAATATAAATTTCCAAAGTGAAACTTTTTGATTATAGAGGCTTTTTCCCCCATAACCTGCCTCCCACCCGCAACTATCCCATCTCCCACTCCCTTTCCCATCCCATTCACATCAAGATTCATTTTCAATTATCTTTATATACAGAAGATCAACTTAGTTTATACTACGTAAAGATTTCAACAGTCTGTACCCACACATAAACACAAAGTATAAAGTACTGTTTGAAGACTAGTTATACCATTAACTCACATAGTACACCACATTTTTCTATATACTTATCAGTTTAAACTGAATTTACTCCTGGTTCTTCTCAGTTGTTTCAAATATATTGTTAAAATTATTTGGTTTCATAATTTTTTAGACTTTCCACTTGACCATTTTTAACTTTTTAAATTTTCTGAGAAAAGTTCCCAGCATGTTGTATTTTTTCTACCGCATGTTCTTATAGTTATCTTGAATAATTATTACTGTGTCATTTGTTGGTCTAAATATACTACTGATATTTCTGTAGATCTGGTTCCTTTTGAAATTTTCATACATTTATTTTTTATATATTCAAAAAGACAGAAAGAGAGATCTTCCACCCATTGGTTCACTCTAAATTCCTGCCACAGTTGAATTGGTGCCAGACCAAAGCCAGGAGCCCTGAACTCAATCTGGTCCCCCAAATAGGTAGCAGGGACACAAGCACTTGAGTCATCTCTGGCTATTTCTCTAGCTGCATATTAGAAGCAAGCAAGAAGTGGGAGAAGAGTCAGGACTTGAACACCAGCATTCATATATGGGATGTGATTGTCCCCAGCAACATCTTGACCATCTCAACATCCATCCCTAGGTCTAATTCCTAACACTCCTGGTAACACATAATTAAATGCTGGTGTACTCACTTAACAAGACTGCCTTGCTTGAAAAACTCCTGAAGTCTGAATGGCTTACAGCAATGAGAAATTGTTCTCTCAGATTTCTGTAAGTCAAATTCCACACTTAGGTGTTTACTGGCTTTGTTCCTTCTTGAGTTTCCTAAGGAAGAAGCTTTCCTTCCTTGCCTCTTTCAGCTTCGGGTGGTTCCTGCCAAACTTTGAAATTGCTTGGCTCATAGTTGCAAAATCAGCCTCTGACTTCACAGTCACAAGGCCTTCTTCTGTGTGTGTGTGTGTGTGTGTGTGTGTGTGTGTGTCTTGTCTTCTTGTAAGGACACTCATCATTGAAAATTTTTAAGATTTCTTAGATGTTATTTTCCTTTAGTCTATTACTTGTCAGACACATGAAGGAGAAACTGAACTGACTCAAGTTTGAGTGCAGTTTTCCAAAGACTCTTTTACTGGTTAATCCCTACCTCTATAGTCTATTTTAGCAGGCCTCCCCACTGAGAGCAGGGAAATGATTGTTCTTTCTTTTTTGGAAGATTCCATTATCCATTTTTGTTCCTTTACTACTCTAATACTGGTAAAAACCCTCCTATGCTTTCTGGAGGCTTAGTACTGTATTTGTTTGCTGTATTAAGCTTAATAAATCCCTCTGTGTCATAGTGCAAAAGTGCCAGCCTTAAATTCTCTCTAGCATTCCCTCCAAGTTAGAGATTCCTTTGTGTTCCAAAACAAAATTTTGTTTTTAAACATTGCAAGATTTCCAGAAAAAAATGAGGATATATATACATTAATCAATAGTTTTATAACCTATTTCTAGCCATCTTTGCTGATACCTTATGAGACAGAGGCAAAATAATCTGGCACTTCCTAAATTCTGGACTTTCAACTTAAAAATCAAATATAATTATGGTCGTAAGCCACCATATTCTGAGGTTGTTTGTTACAAAGCAGGGAAAAAAGTGACAAGATCTGACAATCTTAGACTGCTCAACATTTATTACCTTCTTATTTGTTTTGTCCTAATGTAGGAAGTAAATACTCCAACTAATAATATTCATTCCCTATAGGATCCACAAAAAGTGCACCAGTGTAAAAGTGCACCATGAGATACCAGTGGAAGTCCCTGAATGCAGAGTATCTTCCAAAATCAAATGATGACAATAATAAGTAACAGTAAAGTCTTGCTTTGTATAGGCATTTTTCTCCTTAGGCTTTCTTTTTCATTCTTCTTTGAACACACACACGAAAAGCTGAAATCTTGCTCTTCTGCAATCTAGTAAGTATGGAAATAGAGGTCTACCAAGCACAGGGGGCCTGATCACTAAGGGACAGGTGAATGGCCACATTTACCTAAGTTTCAAATTATGTGGAAAAAATAAATTAGTTTTTATTGAAGACATGCTTTGCATTAGTTTTCTGTTATTATAGACAAAATTTTTCTTAAATAATAGATAAACAACATGGATATAGTTTCATAAAAGGAATTGAAACTGTTCTGAAGGAGTATGGCAACTAAGTCATAGAAAAACTATATATATATATATATATAAAACTATATATATACATAACTTTTCCCATTGGCGATCATTTGAAAGTGTTTATTAGTTTTTAGAGACTCATTACCATGAATAATTGACAAAACTATTTCCAATATGAAGGCATTCTTTCTTTCCTCAAAGAGAGAAGCTTATGTTTCATCAACATAAAGAATAACTCAAAACAAAGCTACTATCTGAGTACTGTAATCAAACTCATACTTTGACAAAGTACCCTGTGCATTGTTGCATATAGATAATTCATTTATTCTGAAACCTCAGAAATAATTGTGTGAATACTATATATAGTATTGAAATAGTAACCTAGTGAACTTTATGAAAACATAACACTAATTCTTTGAGATTCTTGAGGCTAGAACAGTTAGGGTTAAATTCCTCTAGGCAATGTGTACTATTATGAAGCAGGAAGAGAAAATTAATTTCTGAAATTGGAATCATAGGCTTATTAAAATATTCATTATGCATGTGGGATATTATTCTGGCCCACAAGAGCACTGGACTGAATGACAGAGAGATTTTGAGGTCAGAACTTGCTTCACTGAGAACATGAATCGTAGGTGAGAAAAATCTCAGCAGCTAAAATCTAGACCAGCAATACCATTCTTCTGAGTGCCAGCAAACCACTGTCATACCCATTCCACTAAATATTTCAGCTTAATCCTGTTTTATGCAAAATCTACATACTATTGTGGTAAATATTAAAATGAATTATTTAATTATAATTTGTAGTAAATTTACTGGAATACACTTAATCTACAAATGCACATATAACTATGAAATGGGACAAAAGATTTCAATCACATTCCCTGTAGCAAAATGAAAATTACTTTACAAAGAACATTTCCTTTGTTTCATAAGTTCTATCACATTTAGTGTTCTCTAGAAGAGTGATGAATTGACTGCATTATGCGGCAGCAGGCCTGAGGGTAATGTGAGAATAATCTCCTTCCCTAAGATCCTTTAAAAAAATCACTGCGATGGATCTTGACCAGGGTCAATCTGGAAAGTAAAGAAAATGATTTCCCTATCTCTTGATGAAATTCAGTGGAAACATCTTTTAAAAATTCTTTGTGGAAGCTTAAACTCGAAGTACAGTTTTCTTTAAATGTAAGTGCCTTTTTTTAAAATTAAAAGCAGTGCATAATTATCTGTCAAGGTTTAACCAAAGAAGCAGAGCAAGGAGGGCAGTGGAGAGTGGAGAAGAGAGAGGGGATGAGGGGGCAAGAGAGAGAGGCGAGGGGAGACAAATTGGCTGACCAGGTTGCTTCAGTTAATTAAGCCTAAAATGAGTCTGTTGTCTGGTAGTCTGTAAAGTAGAGAGGAAGGAGAGCAGATTAGACTCAGATAGCAATGCCACAGATGTGACGTGATGTGGCCAACCTGCCATGGGAGGATAGATTCAACGTCATCTGGAGACAAGAGTGTCTCTCTGTCACCCTCTGTTTCACTGTCTATCTGTCTCTCATCCTGCATGTCCCCATCCATCCCCAGGGAGGTCCACCATCTGTTTTTTTGTTTTTGTTTATTTGTTCTCATTTTATTTCACAAAAGTTTTCAATTTCAAGAAAATAATTGTAAGGTTGTAATGCAAAGATTTCCCCTTCTAAGTCTTCCTTGTTAAGTAAGTTAGGCCTACCCAGGCTGATTTACTGTCAATCGCTTAGAGATTTTGACCTCATCTACACTATCTTTTCACAGCACCAGGTTTGTGGCGCTACAGTCCAACCTGGAAGCCTTCAGACAGCAAACATAACATAAACAATCAATGTACTTCAATCTATTCTTAGGATAAATGAGTAATTAATAAATTATCTGAACTTTCAGTTATATTAAGTACCACCATGAATGGTTAATGAAAAAAAAATGATCAGAGAACAAAATATAGAGGAAGATATGCACAAGTGGAAACAGGTAAGCAAAATAAGAAACAATGAAGCCCCAAAATATTTTAAAATTAATTATATTGTTGGCTTTGTCTGAAAGTTTCCCATCTTAATATGTTGAAGTCCTTAACACAAATGTCAGAAAATATGTTTCTCTTCTCAAGATAGAGAGTTTTTTTTTTCCAGATTTGATAAGAAATGCATTTTGCCAAGTGCATGTGTCAACAGATACTAAAGATGATTAGTGCTACATAGATAATACCTTTTATGGAAGAATATGCACAAACAACATAAAAATGCATACACACCATTTGAGTGCAACATATGTGGAGATGCCCTTTAGTCTTCTGTCTTCATCTTCTCCCAGTTCTCCTATACAATGCAGCCACAAAAGTCCTAGTGAATTTTTGAGCTTTCTTTCTCTGTTTTCCACATTCACAGAAAGTATATAAGAGAAACAGAAGTAGATAGCATTTTTTTTCTTTAAGGAATGACCAAAATGCATCATATTTCACTCTATGATACTAATTTCTAAGTGTTTGAGTTTTAGTTGACACTCTTCATTGATATTTTCATGTAGCTTGGTCTTTGCATTTTTTTTTTTTTTGCTTTTTGTATTAAACACACCAGTGAAGATTCAGCTTTAAATGCTTTCTTGCTGTTGGTTTAGTAGAGTGTATTACAAAAAGAAATTCCAGAAAATAGATATGGTAATTCTTTTTTTTTTAAGACCTTTATTAGCAGGTGCTTGCAGTTTGTTGACTTTTTTGAAAAAATCAAGTTGTAAACTTTTATTACAAATTAAAAATGAAGTTCTTAAAAATCTCAACTTGACCAGATATGAAACAATTTAAAAACCTTTAAAGGTGTATTGAGAAAAACCAGGCTTTTTTAAAAAACACGTTTGTCGTTACCAAAAAGAGACATCTTTAGGTAAAAATAATAAAAACCCCATGCTGCAGAGATAATGCAGATAGTTTTAGTAATCTGGTCAACGGGCAAAAAGCAAGCACTTAAGGTCTTCAGCTCCAATCTTTTGTTCATTTCTTATTGCTGGAATTTCATATTCATTTCTTCTTGTTGGATGACTAAACCGGATGATGGTAGAGATGTTAAGCCGGCATTTACTCAGCCCCGCCCTGCTCAGCCTCGGGAGCAGACGAATTCTCAGCTGGTGGATCGGCTGCTTTTGTCTCTTTGCCATCTTGTGGTTTAGGGTTATCTGGGCGTCTGCGTCGGTAGTTGAAGTTGCGGCGGTACCGACGCTGAGGTGGCTGCTGACCCTGGGTCTCATCTCCTTGGTTTTCCTTGTCTTCTTCATTGCCGTCCTCTCTAGGCTGTCTTTGGCGAGGAGGACCTCTGCGGAATCGTGGTCTATAACCCCGATACATATTCTGTCTCACTGGTCTACCTTGTTCTCCTGCACCCTGGTTGTCAGCACCTTCCATCACTTCTCCCTGCACAGGACGGTTGGAATACTGTGGTCGACGCCCATAGGGTCTCCGCATGTAGTAAGGTGGGAACCTTCACCTGTGGTAGGGCCGGCGTTGTTGGGCCTGGCCTTCGGGAGCGCTCTCCGATCCCTCATTCTTTTCCCCACTCGATTCTGGTAATTCTGCTGGTAATTGTGTGGAGGACCCCTACGACGTGGGTAGCGTCTATAATGGTTACGGTCTGCTGCATATTTACTGCCTTGCACTGGAACTCCACCAGGACCTGTAACATTTGCTGCCTCCGCACCCTTTTCTCCTTCAACAACATCAAACTCCACAGTCTCTCCATCTCCTACACTGCGAAGGTACTTCCTGGGGTTATTCTTCTTTATGGCAGTCTGGTGTACAAATACATCTTCCTTGGTGTCATTCCTGTTGACAAAACCATATCTGTTCCTTACATTGAACCATTTTACTGTTCCCAAAACCTTCGTTGCGATGACCTTCTTGTCCCCGCCGGCGGGCGCCGCCGATGTGAGGCCGCCTGGGCCACCGCTCCCTGCCCCGCTGCCCATGGTGCCGGGCTTGGTTTCGGCGGGGCTGAGGGTGGGGGCGGCGGGGGGGGGGGGCGGCGGGCGGCTGCTCATAGTTGCGGTGATGGTGACTGGGGCCGGCTGCGGCAGCTGCGGCTCCTCCCGGGGTGTGATGGTAACTAGGCCTGCGGTGGCGGTGGGGCTGCTCAGGGCTCTCTGGGGTCCACTCTCCGCTCCCGCTACCGATCGAACTCGATATGGTAATTCTTAACAAAGATGTTTAGTCTACTGCTCTTTGCTTTTTATCCTATTTTTATTTTGAAGCCTTTGTACATCTTTACTGTACCTTGGATCAGAAATGCTTTTTTTTGCATAGATGATAAATATCAAAATAAATGACTTTTTTAAATTAATTAAGTAATTTATTTTAAGGAATACTAATTTGATATGTACAACTGTACAACTTTATGAATACAGTTACTCTTCCTACCATACCTCCCAACGTCCCAACCATCGTGCCACCCCTCCACCTCCTCCCTCTCTCCTTCCCAGTTCCATTATCCAACCATACCATCTCACTAGTCCAAGTGATCAATTTCGGTTCATAATTTATCATACTGATAGGTCTAAGGGTCAAAGGGATCACATAAACAAGTCTAGTGCCTGCTAATACTAACTGATAGAATCAAAAAGGGAGAGAATGATCCAACATGGAAGCGGGATACACAGCAGACTCATAGAATGACAGATGTCCTAAACAGCACTCTGGCCTCAGAATCAGCCCTAAAGGCATTCAGATATGCCTGAAGACCCCATGAGAGTATTTTAGGCATGGAAAATGGAAAGCCAAGACACTCTGGCAAAAAAAAAAAAAAAAAAAAAAAAAAAAAAAAAAAAAAAAAAACCTAATGAAAGATCTCTGCGAGTGAGATCCTAGTGGAAAGAACGGGGCCATCAAAGAAGGAGGTACCTTTCTCTGAAGGGAGGAGAGAACTTCCACTTTGACTTTGACCCTGTCAGAATAAGATCGAAGTCGGCGAACTCAAAAGGCTTCCATAGCCTTGGCAACTCATGACAAGAGCCTAGGGAGATTACTGATGCCATAAACAAGAGTGTCAAATTGTTAAGTCAACAACAGGAGTCACTATGTACTTACTTCTCATGTGGGATCTATCCTTAATGTGTTGTCCAATGCGAAGTAATGCTATAACTAGTACTGAAACAGTATTTTACACTTTGTGTTTCTGTGTGAGTGCAAACTGATGAAATCTTTACTTAATGTATACTAAATCGATATTCTGTATATAAAGATAATTGAAAATGAATCTTGATATGAATGGAATGGGAGAGGGAGCGGGAGATGAGAGGGGTGCAAGTGGGAGGGAAGTTATGGGGGGGAAGCCATTGTAATCCATAAACTGTACTTTGGAAATTTATATTTACTAAATAAAAGTTAAAAAAAAAGATTCATTTTCAATTAACTTTGTACACACAAAACCAACTCTATACTAAGTAAAGATTCCAACAATTTGTACACACATGCACATAAACACACACAAAACTTTTTGAGAACAAGTATCATAGTTAACTCTCATAATAAAACTCATTGATTTAATAATTAACACTCTAATGTATGATGTCAGTGACCATCCACAGCTCTTGACATGAGCTATGGAAGACTTTTGAAGCCACAAACTCTGTCAGTATTTAGACAAGGTCAAAAGCAAAGTGGAAGTTTTCTCCTTTCTTCAGAGAAAGTACATCCTTCTTTGATGGCCATTTCTTTGTCTTGGGATCTCACTCACAGAGATCCTTCATGTAGAATATTTTTTATCACAGTGTCTTGGCTTTTCATATCTGAAATGCTCTTGTGGGTTTTTCAGCCAGACTGGGAAGCCTTAAGGGCTGATTCTGAGGTTACCGTGTTACTTAAAGCAATTGTCATTCTGTGAGTCTGCTGTGTGGACTGCTTCCCATGTTGGAATATTCTTTCCTTTTTAATTCTGTCTTTTATAATTATCTGACATTTATATGGTCACTAACACGTAAACCTATCTATATGTTCACTTCAACACTTATTATGATCACTTTAACACTTAAGATGACATTTTTATCACCCAGATGAATGGGATTTGGTATCCCATGACAAGTTTTTAAACTGTGTCCTTAGAAGTTAGTGCTTAGGAATGTATGCAGAACTATATATCTGCATACTTCCTCTTCTCTCTCAAATTCCCACTCTTATTTCTTACTGAGATCCATGCTCAATTGACTTTATACACATATGATTAACTCTATGTTAAGTAATGAGTTCAAAAAATAGTATGAAGAGAAAGAAATGGCAAATAAAAAAGAACTGTTTCCCAACAGTCAAGACAAGGGCAGCACAGGCCATTCCTGCTCAAAGGAATGCGCTGCAGATTTTGTTTTAGGTGCTCCATTTGTTCTTGCAGATCAGGGAGAAAATATGGTATGTGTCCCTGTGGGGCTTATTTCACTCAGCATGATGTTTTCCAGATTCATCCATTTTGTTGCAAATGACCAATTTTCTTTTATTTTTAACACAGTGTAGTATTCCATAGTGTAAATATCCCATAATTTCTTTATCCACTCTTCGGTTGACAGGCATTTAGGTTGGTTCCATGTCTTAGCTATTGTGAATTGAGCTGCAATAAACATAGGGGTGCAGATCTTTTATGTACTGATTTCATTTCCATTGGGTAAATTCCAAGGAGTGGGATGGTTGGGGTAAATGGTAGGTCTATAGTCAAATTTCTGAGGTATCTCCATACTGTCCTCCACAGTGGCTGTACCAGTTTACAATCACAACAGTGGATTAGAGTACCCTTTTCCCCACATCCTCTCCATCATTTGTTGTGTGTTGATTTCTGTATAAAGGCCATTCTAACTGGGGTGAAGTGAAACCTCATTGTGGTTTTGATTTGCATTTCCCTGACAGCTAGTGATTATGAACATTTTTTTCATTTTTCTTTTGGTCATTTGTATTTCCTCTTTTGACAAATGTTTCTCTAAATCCTTTTCCCATCTTTTAACTGGATTGTTTGTTTTGTTGTTGTGGAGTTTCTTGATCTCTTTGTAGATTCTGGTTATTAATCGTTTATCAGTTGCATAGTTTGCAAATAATTTCTCCCATTCTGTCGGGTGCCAATTCACTTTCCTGAGCGTTCCTTTGCTGTGCACTGTTGAGAAGGATGTATGTTTGGCAACTTAGGATGAAAAGTTCTGTGGATATCTGTTAGTTCCTTGTTGTCTGTAGTGCCAATTAACTCTGCTGTTTCCTTGCTGATTTCTGTCTGGTTGATCTGTCCATTACCGAAAGTGGGGTATTGAAGGCTCCTATAACTATTATATTGGAGTCTATGTCTCCCTTTAGATCCATTCACGTTTCATTTAAATAGTCAGGTCCCCTGTAATTAGATGTATATACTCTTATAATAGTCACATCATCCTGTTAAATCGATCCCTTTATCGTTACATAGTGCCCTTGTTTGTATTTTTCAACAGTTTTTATTTTGTCTATATTTTCTGATATTAGGATGGTTACACCAGCTCTTTTTGATTTATTTTGACATAAATATCTTTTTCCATACTTTCTTTCTTTTTTTTTTTATAGGCAGAGTAGACAGTGAGAGAGACAGAGAGAAAGGTCTTCCTTTTGCCGTTGGTTCACCCTCCAATGGCCGCTGCAGCTGGCGCACTGTGGCCAGCGCACCGCGCGATCCAAAGGCAGGAGCCAGGTGCTTCTCCTGGTCTCCCATGGGGTGCAGGGCCCAAGCACTTGGGCCATCCTCCACTGCACTTCCGGGCCATAGCAGAGAGCTGGCCTGGAAGGGGGGAAACCGGGACAGAATCCAGTGCCCTGACCAGGACTAGAACCTGGTGTGCCGGTGCCGCAAGGTGGAGGATTAGCCTATTGAGCCGCATCGCCGGCTCTCTTTTTCCATACTTTCATTTTCAGTCTGCATGCATCTTTGTTAGTGAAATATGTTTCTTGTAGGCAGAAAATAGATGGGTTTTGTTTTTTAATCCATTCAGCCAGTCGAGGCCATTTACATTCAAGGTGACTATTGATAAGTAATTACTTTTCCCTGCCATTTTTCCAAATATATTCCAATTTTTCCTTGGAATTTTCTTTGAACTTTTACTGAGGATTTCCTTCCTTTATCTTCTTTTATAATATTTCTGTGTTTCTGTGTGCAGCACATCCTAAGCACCTTCTGTAGAGCTGGGTGGATGGTAACAAATTCTTTCCATTTCTGATTGTTATGGGAGGTCTTTATTTCACCTTCATTCATAAATGAGAGCTCTTCAGGACAGATTATTCTCAGGTGACATTTCTTTTCTCTTAATACTTGGAATGTATCTTGCCATTCTCTCCTAGCCTGTAGGGTTTCTGAAGAGAAGTCCACTGTGAATCTAATTGGAGACCCTCAGAGTACTCTGGTGTTTCTCTAGTGCACATTTTAGACTCTTTTCTTAATGCATTACTCTGGTGAGCTTGATTACAGTGTGTCATGGTGAAGATCTTTTCTGGTCGTGTCAGGAGTTGTATGTGCTTCCTGTACTTGGATGTCCCTTTCTTTTTCCAAATTAGGGAAGTTTTCTGTTATTCTTTCACTTAAAAGGCTTTCTAATTCTTTCTCTCTTGCTATGCCTTCAGGAACTCCTAGAACCCATATGCTGGGTCTTGTGTTAGTATCATGTAGATTCCCAAGAGTGTTTTTTAATTTTCTAATTTCTTCTTATTGTTTTTGGTTAGATTAGGTAATTTCCTGTGCTTTATCTTCTAGGTTAGATATTCTTTTTTATGCTTCACTGATCCTGTTTTTGAGGCTTTCCACTGCATTTTTTAATTTGTTTTATTGAATTCTTCATTTCATTTTGATTTCTCTTCAAGATCTCAATTTTGTGGGAGAAATTTTATTTCATATCATGTACAGATATTCAGTAGCTAATGCACTTGCTTCTGATTACTTCTGTGTAATCTTAAGGTCAATGTTTTTAATTTCATTTCTGACATTTCTTCAACCCCATCATCTTCACAATCTAGTATTGGAGTGTTGTGTTCTTTTTGGGACATCATGTTGTCTTCCTTATTCTTGTTTCTTGAATTGGTGCATTTTTTTTAATATAGATTTCCAAAGTACAGCTTATGGATTACATTGGCTTCCCCCCCACCATGACTTCCCTCCCACCCGCAACCCTCCCCTTTCCCGCTCTCTCTCCCCTTCCATTCTTATCAAGATTCATTTTCAATATTCTTTATATGCAGAAGATCAGTTTAGTATATATTAAATAAAGATTTCAACAATTTGCACCCACATAGAAACACAAAGTGATATATAATGTTTGAGTACTTGTTATAGCATTAAATCTCAATGTACAGCACATTAAGGACAGAGATCCTACATGAGGAGTAAGTGCACAGTGACTCTTGTTGATTCAACAATTGACACTATTATTTATGACATCAGTAATCACCCAAGGCTCTTGTCATGAGCTTCCAAGGCTATGGAAGCCTCTTGAGTTTGCCAACTCCTATCTTATTTAGACAAGGCCATGGTCAAAGTGGAAGTTCTCTCCTCCCTTCAGAGAAATGTACCTCCTTCTTTGATAGCCCTTTCTTTCCTCTGGGATCTCACTCACAGAGATCTTTCATCTAGGTGGTTGTGGGTTGTTGTTTTTTTTTTTTTTTTTTTTTTTTTTTGCCAGAGTGTCTTGGCTTTCCATGCCTGAAATACTCTCATGGGCTTTTCAGCCAGATCAGAATGCCTTTAGGGCTGATTCTGAGGCCAGAGTGCTGTTTAGGACATCTGTCATTCTATGAGTCTGCTGTGTATCTCACTTCCCATGTTGGATGGCTCTCCCCTTTATTTATTCTCTTGGTTAGTATTAGCAGGCACTAGACTTGTTTATGTGATCCCTTTGACTCTTAGTCCTATCATTATGATCAATTGTGAACAGAAATTGATCACTTGGACTAGTGAGATGGCATTGGTACATGCCACCTTGATGGGATTGAATTGGAATCCCCTGGTATGATTCTAACTCTACCATTTGGGGCAAGTCAGCTTGAGCATGTCCCAAATTGTACATCTCTTCCCACTCTTATTCCCACTCTTATATTTAACAGGGATTACATTTCAGTTAAATTTCAACACTTAAGAATAACTGTGTATTAATTACAGAATTAAACCAGTAGTATTAAGTAGAACAGACAAAAAAATACTAAGAGGGATAGCATATTAAGTTGTTCATTAACAGTCAGGGCTATGTTGATCAAGTCACTGTTTCTCATAGTGTCCATTTCACCTCACAGGTTTCCTTTTTGGTTTTCAGTCAGTTGTCACTGATCAGGGAGAACATATGATATTTGTCCCTTTGAGACTGGCTTATTTCACTCAGCATGATGTGTTCCAGATTCCTCCATTTTGTTGCAAATGAGCAGATTTCATTTTTTTACTGTGGTATAGTATTCTAAAGAGTACATATCCCATAATTTCTTTATCCATTCTACCGTTGATGGGCATTTAGGTTGGTTCCAGGTCTTAGCTATTGTGAATTGAGATGCAATAAACATTAGGGTGCAGACAGCTTTTTTGTTTGCCAATTTAAATTCCTTTGGGTAAATTCCAAGGAGTGGGATGGCTGGGTTGAATGGTAGGGTTATCTTCAGGTTTCTGAGGAATCTCCAGACTGACTTCCACAGTGGCTTAACCAGTTTGCATTCCCACCAACAGTGGGTTAGTGTCCCTTTTTCCCTACATCCTCGCCAGCATCTGTTGTTGGTACATTTCTGTATGTGAGCCATTCTAACCAGGGTGAGGTGAAACCTCATTGTGGTTTTGATTTGCATTTCCCTGATTGCTAGTGATCTTGAACATTTTTTCATGTGCCTGTTGGCCATTTGGATTTCCTCTTTTGAAAAATGTCTATTGAGGTCCTTGGCCCATCTCTTAAGTGGGTTGTTTTGTTTTTTGTGGAGTTTCTTGATCTCTTTGTAGATTCTGGTTATTAACCCTCTATCTGTTGCATAGTTTGCAAATATTTTTTCCCATTCTGTCACTTGTCTCTTCACTTTCCTGACTGTTTCTTTTGCAGTACAGAAACTTCTCAATTTGATGCAATCCCAATAGTTGATTTTGGCTTTGACTGCCTGTGCCTCCCGGGTCTTTTCCAGAAACTCTTTGCCTGTGCCAATATCTTGAAGGGTTTCTCCAATGTTCTCTAATAACTTGATGGTGTCGGGTCGTAGATTTGGGTCTTTAATCCATGTTGGGTGGATTTTTGTGTAAGGTGTAAGGTAGGGGTCTTGATTCATGTTTCTGCACGTGGAAATCCAGTTTTCCCAGCACCATTTATTGAATAGACTGTCCTTGCTCCAGGAATTGGTTTTGAATTGGTGCATTTTTATTCAGCATTTGTAGAGATACTCTTTAGTTTCTTCTTTATTTTTTTTCCACTGTGGCAGCTTTTATCTTTGTACAATACCTCTGTTGATATGTGGAGTGTAGTGGCATGTGGTGGGTGTGGTCAGGGAGCTCTGGTCAGTTTTCCAGGGTGAAGGGCGTGTCTGAGGTGACACACCCAGGTTTGGCTTGGTAGATCTCCTCTTTTTTTTTTTTTTAATCAGAAGGGAGATTTATTCTGCTCAGCCTAGTTCCTCTCATCAATGGAGACCAGTGCCTGAGCACTAACCCCAGTGGGTGTGATATTTGTCTGCTCTGTCCCAGGACCACACAAAGGATCTGTTCAGTCTGCAGTGTAAGCTTAAATTCCCTGGCAATGCCCCTTACCAGGTAACCAGGAAGCCCTGAGCATGTGGAGTCTTCCACATTGACTGCCCAAAGTCCCAGCCACACTGTGAGTCCCCCCATCCTGCCTGGTTGTTTTTGTTTTTGTTTTTTACAGTTCTGACACACAAGCTTCCCACAGTCACAAGCACTCAGGCCCCTTAGTTCTCTCCACCAGAGTCAGGAGTTTCCACTCAGCTGATTGCTGGGCACAGACACAAGCTGGCACAGCTGTTACGTATGTCCAAATGTATGCTTGTTATAGAACACCATTGTAAGGTGATCAGGGAGAGAGAAATTTGTCCTCTTTTTTTTTCCCTCTAGTTTTGTAGGGACACTATCCACCAGGGGGCTCCAAGCCGGGTTCCCTCTAGGCTCTTCCTGAAGCTTTATCTCCAGTGGCTTGGGCTGCTGCAGTCTGGTCTCCCATCACTCCCCCACACTGGTGTGGAAGCTCTCAGCTGCTGGAGTCCTGAGCCGTGGATGTCCATGCACTCCACGTAGGTCTAACGTGTCCCTCTAATTTGTGTAGAACTTCCTTTGCCATTTTCTCCCTAACTCTTCCATAAGACTACAATCTCTCCACTTTTTTTTTAAACTATCCTCTTCTAGAACAGAGCAGTAAGCTCCCTCCCTATTCCACCATCTTGGAACATCCTAAATGACTTTAAAATACATTATCTGTCTTATACCAACCTAATTATATTCCATAATAGTGACGACGGTTGACAACAATACTACCCTACTGTGTCAGCCTCATCTCATTAGATTTGGTCCTGAATTATTTGACTAAATTTCCAAAATCTGTTTCTCAGTTTACCCAGTGACAGCTGAGTGCTGACTAATTGACTCTTTACTCAGATCTTAGCAAGTATGCTATAAATCACAATATTCAATCTCAATTCAGGTTACAGGGACTATCAGAAACTTAAGATATTCATTAAAAATAAAAAAGAATGGTGAGTAGATGATGAAAAAGAAATTTGTTTCCTTGTCTTTGGAAACACCTTTGGGTACAGCGTCATTTGTATAAGCCTAGAGAACTTCTGCTTTAATTCTTCCAGATCTAATTCACTCCACACCTGCCAGAAGCCCAGCTATGGCAATCTACAATGATTTCACTTATTGCCTTAAAAGAATTTTTGCAATTCTTTGTGCTAATAAATTAAACTTGTGGGAGAAAGCCAGGATTAAAAAGTCAAAAGCTATACTTTAATCCCAGACCTTCAAGAAATCAGTTATTTTTTTTCAATTTTATTTCCAGTTTTTCAGCGACTTGATGTCTAGTATTATATCACCAGCATGTACATTCAGAGATGTTCATTATCACTTTCTTCAAAGTGATAAGATTTCTAAAATGTAACTTAATTTGCATTTCCAATATATGCAAAAATAATTTTTGTCTGAAAGTAGGAAAGGCTTGCAGAAATTGAGAAAGAAAGGCAAACTAAGAGATCAAGAAGTAATAGAAAAATATATATAATGTATATAGAGAAATTAGAACCAACAACCCTAGTAAGAAAATACAGATAAATTGATGAATTTTTAAAGATTTGTTTAATATTACCAGAGAATGAACAAGACTGTGAAAGTTATGTGTACAAAAACTATAAAACAATTAAGAACCCAGAGAGGTGAGTCTAGCATGTGAAAGTGGTTTTCCCCTGAGAGTAGCTGCTTGCTGTGGAAGAGGTGGCCATGAGTCTGATAACTTCAGCAGCATATTTGAAAATCTTATTGGATAAAGAACATGTAAATTACAAGTCAGGCCCTTTAAAATGGCATGATTGTTTTAATCCCCTTTTGTGCTTTTGGCTGAGACACCAAAAGTATGCACTTTAAAAGCAAGAGTGAACTAAAAGTGTCTTGGTCCCTGAAGAAACTAAATCAAATTAAAACCATGTTAATCTCTGAAATATGTTTAAATGGATTCAAAAACTTCTAAAATTCTATCTGGAGGTAATCATCAAATTATTTCAAAAGTTTTACATATAAAATGTCCAGCATTCAATCAAATTTATCTAAGCCTACCAGGAGAAGGAAGAGAGAATATCAGAGAGAAAGGGAGAGAGAAAATAAGAGATACATACTTGCAAGTATCTTTAACAAACTCACAAAATGAAAATCCAGATTGAGAAATGTGTCAGATAAAAGAAAAGCCACTAAAAGAAACACATAAAAATGCTAGATTTTAACAACACAATAACTGAAACCCAGATCTCAGCTCATGACTTTAATGGAGATTAAACGTAACTAAAGAGAGATGATATATAGATATATAAAGAAAAAAAAATCCAGATTGAACTCCAGAACAGACATTAACAGATATAGGAAGAGTATTTAAAGCAGGAGGAAAAGAAAATTAAAATTTTCTGAGTTAAAACTATTTTTTTAGAGAGGAGAATGCATGAGGATGAGGGCAGTATGGCTACAGCAGAACATGCCATGGAGAAAAGCATTAGAAGAACTCAGGCACACGATGGGGAAGAGAATGATGCCACATAACATGAAGCCATTATAAGATCTTTGACCTCCACTGGAAGGGAGAAGGGAGAGACATGGGGGCATTGTTGGATTTTTAGAAGAGAAAGCCCATCCTCATGTTCCAACAATTTCTCTGATGAGAGAAGAGAGGAAGAGAGTGCAGCTTGGGGTGACTCAGGGAATCAGAAGATTATTGTGAGGAGTTGTAAAGAGATGATGGTAGATTTCACCAAAGTGATAGTAATGGAGGCATTTTGAAGTTATTGCAACTTAAATACACTTTAAAAACAGAAAGAAAATAAGATTTGACAGTGGAACCAGTGCATGTGAAAAAAAAATAAAAAGAGGAATCAAGTATTTGACTTAAATTCTGAATTACTGAAATTAATAAATAATCACTAACAGACTGCAAACTGCAAGAGAATTATGTCTAGGGGAAATCAACTTATATTTAAAATACCTATAACACAACCTAATGGAGATACAGAGGGAACATTTGGATAAATAAGTCTAGAACTATAAAATTGGTATGCACAAAATATGGAGTCATTAACAGGGGTGTAATTAACTTCAGGTTTCTGTTTTTTAACATACGGTGCGCAAAGCTCTATACATACCCATGGTGAAGGAGTCAGAGAAATATGGATACATAGAAGTTCAGAAGATTGGAAAAAAGAGGCAGAGAAATTAAGAGCAAAGAAATTGGAAGAAAAATAAAATAAGTTAAAGTTTAAATCCATGTGAGAAAAGTCTAAGTGTTGGGAATCTCAAAGGCTAAGAAGCCAAAAGCAAGTAGGAACTATAAAATGGAACATTGGACATAGCAAAGTAGAGATAACTGGTGACCATGGCAAGAGCTGTTGGAGGGGTATGAAAACATAACTGGAATTTTTCAAGAAAGAATGAGAAGTGAAAACCCAGCTGTTTATGGCATATTCTTATATACTCAACTGTAAAGAGCAGGAGGAGCTTGGGTGATAATTGGAGAGAATAATAAAGTTAGTAGATATTTAAAATGATGTGAATACGATGGAGTGTAATCTCATGGCAGAAATTTAAGAAGAGTGACAGGTTAATGGCTGGGCTGAGGGAAAGCTGCTGGAGTCAAGTCCTTACGTAATTAATTAAAAGGGCACAGATGACAATGCTGGCCCTTGCTAGGGCCACAGAGAGTACACCTGTTCTAAATAGGACACTGATTATATTAGCATAATTACAGACCAGTAGATAATGTTGTCATTATGGAGTCTATGGAGTTTGTACTCTGATAGTATCAGTTGCTCAAGGAAGATAAAGCTAAGTCCTTATCAGGGGGAAAATATGTATTGGAGATGCAGAGATGAGACATCACAGATTAGTCTCAAAGACATGTGTTTGACTGATCAAATAAAACACTGCAATTGCCACGAATACAAAAGACTGAATTAACAATCAGGAGGATCCCAGATTGGTGAGACCCGTCAGCTAGTTGTGTAGTTGTATATTTTATTTCTTTCTCTCTTTCCCTCTTTTTTCTTTCCTTTCCTTTCCTTCCTTCCTTCCTTCCTTCCTTCCTTCCTTCCTTCCTTCCTTCCTTCCTTCCTTCCTTCCTTCCTTCCTTCCTTCCTTCCTTCCTTTCTCTCTCTCTCTCTCTCTCTTTCTTTCTTTCTTTCTTTTTTCTCTTTCTTTCTTTCTTCCTCCTTCCTTCCTTCCTTCCTTCCTTTTTTTTAAAAAAAGATTTATTTATCTATTTGAGAGAGAGAATTACAGACAGAGATGGGGAGAGGCAGAGAGAAAGGACTTCCATCCTCTGTGTTACTCCCCAAATGGCCACAACAGCTGGAGCCAGGAACTTCTTCCAGTTCTCCCATATAGGTACAGGGGCCCAAACACTTGCACCATCTTCTAATGCTTTCCCCGGCCATAGCAGAGAGCTTGGTCAGAAGAGGAGCAGCCAGGATACAAACTGGACCTATATAGAACACTGGCACCACAGGCAAGGCTTAGTCCTCTACACTACATCACCAGCCCCCTAGTTGTGTGTTTGCTTGTGTTGCATAGTTCAGTTGCATAGTTTCAGGCACAGGTGCACAGTAGGCGGAGTGGAAGATATTAGCCAAACAAGGACAAAGCTAAAGAGGTGCAAGAGAGTTGCAGTTGCAAGCCAGGAAACAGTCATAATAATTGGACTTCAAACTCTGGGGGAAAATAAGTGAGAAAATGACAGAAGTGAGAGAGTATGAACAAGTGAGTTTGTAAATACTAAAAAATTCTGGTTGACTTTAAATATTTGTTCTCATCGAAACTAAGGAAAAAGCCCTGGAATGTGATCTGATAGTGATGAGAGTGGGATGTTTTAAAATGAGCTTCTAGAGGGGTTGTTGTTATTGATAATCAAAAGACTTCAACTGACTTGGGGTGGAGATGCTGAGGTACAGAGGAGGACAAGATTTTTGAAGGAGAGGGTTAGATCCTTGAGAGGCTCTGAGGTATTGGATGGCCTGATTACATGCATTTTTATGGGACCAAGAATCTCCACAGTAATAGTGAGTTACGATGGTAAATTCCAGGAGAACCAATTTACCAAAGTCATTTTAATGGAAGATATAAGCTCTATTGTAATTTGACATTTGAAATGTACTGTATTATATTTAGATTATTCTAAAAATATAATTTCAGCCAAAGGAAGAAGGATTACCATCATTACCTATGAAGGTTAATTTTATTTTGTTAACTTATCCTGACCCTGAGAAGCCCAGGTAACTGGTTAAATACTATTTCTAGGTGTCTCTGTGACAATGTTTCCAGGAGGTTGGTGTTTGAGCTGGTGCACCCAGCAAAGCCAACGGCCATACCACAGGTAAGGGGGCTTCCTAAACCCCTTAACATCCTGAACAGAAAAAAATGCAGAGAAGGTTGGATTCACTTCTGGCTGACTTGTTGAGCTGGCAGGTCAGTCTTCTGCCCTCAGTACTCTGGTTTTCAGGTGTTGAGGTTCAGACCAAGTATCTAAACTTTTGGTCCTCCAGCTCTCAGACGTTTGGTCAACACAGCTGGTTGCCTGGGTCTCCAGCTTGAGCATAGAGAATTGTGGGACTGCTCAGTTTTAATAATCACATGAGCCTATACTTTACAATAAATTTTACTGCAACATCTATAAATCACATATAATACTGACGATACATGTGAATGGATAGTCAGATGATTGATTGGTAGATAGTTAGATAGATAGGAAACTCTCTCTTCTACTGGTTCTGCTTCTCTGGAGAATCCTAACCAAAATAATATCATTGCCTGAAGACAGCATGCTTTTGCAAACCCTCAGCAGAGAGTGCACTTTCACTTTTTGCAGTTGTTCCAAACAACTAAAAAAAAATCAGGATATTTGACATTTAAATAAAAATCATATTAACAATAATAGCTATGGCTGACAAAGTTCAGTATTACATGTTTCCAATAAACCTTTGTGGTAAATAGTATTCTTATCAGCATTTGTTGTTGAGAAACTGAGGCACAGATGATTTGAATGCTTTTTCAAGGACAAAGAGCTAGTACATGGAAGGACTGGCATTTTAACTCAGGTCAGTGACTCCTGAGACCTTGTCCTGTATCCCAGGACCAACAGCAACTGCATGTTAATAGACTTTGCAAGCCTATTATGCTCACACCATGCTTTTCTATTTCAAATGTCTTCGGTCTTTCAAATTCATTACACTTTTCCAAATGGTATCCTTTATTTGTCTGTCCTCAAATGAAATCATTTTATAGGATACATTATCAATTATGAAGGTGATTAATTGCTGCATTACTTTTCAAAGAGCTGTTTCAGCAAGCTGTCAAGTATAAAATTTCTTCAAAAAGCACTAAGGTCACGATTGGTCTTGTCATAGTCCTAACAAGGACTCTTCTTTTGCTAGTGATGCAAGTAGGTGTCAGGTCTCATCATATGTTGTTTTTTCATAATTAACTCAGGGAAAATATTAAGTTTCATGGAAGTTCATTTAAGCAGGATGCTGGAAGTCTTTTGAGACTTATTAATTGAAGTGTTGATGATGGGCAAAAGTAGATGTGTCTTAGGTATTTATCAACACATTTAGGTATCATTCATGAAGAATATTATATGAATAGGGGAAAAGTTATATAACTCTGTCTAATGAAAACAAATGAAAAATGGGACAGCAAGAATATTCAGAAGGCATAATACCTAAAATATCCAGATAGTACTGTTAGCATGGACTTTGTGCTTGCTCATTCCTATGTATGAATTCCCTCCTGGGATTTTCTATGACTGTCTCCTGATTGTCCTCTGGGTTTAGCACATACTTTATGTTCATAGGAAACTTGTCTTACATAGTATCTACAATACCATTGCCTTTCCCATTATGCTGCATCAAAAGACTCTTTTTCCTCCATTATAACAATCAATAATTATATTTGTTTATTATTTTACTTTACTCCCAAGCCCTATTGAAAGAAAAGATCAAGGAGGTGTCATTGAGACCTACAAAAGACCCTCAACAGTGCCTAGCACAGAATGGGAATTTTAGAAAATTTCAACAAAAATTTAACTGCTGCATATTTTTATAAAGTAGTATTTAAAATAACCATTGATTGCTTTATATCTTTATGTGTTTATTTCCATTATATTTGAAAGGTGGTGCAACAGAGAGAGGGAAAACAACAAATATCTTCCACCCACTAGTTCTGTCCCCAAATGCCTGCAACAGTGAAGCCAGGAGCCCAGAACTCAAAGGGATCTCTGAGGTCCAGTGCTGTGACTTGGTGGGTGTAGCTGCCAACTACAGTGTCAGTATCCAACATGGACGTTGGTTCAAGACCCTTCTATTCCTCCTTGGATCCAACTCCCTGCTAATGTGCCTGGGAAAGCATTGGAGGATGGCCTAAGTATGTCGTGCCCTGCCTCCCTGTGGGAGACCTGGCAGTAGTTCCTGGCTCCTGGCTTCTTACTGGCCCACCTCCAGCCACTGCAGCTATTTGGGGAGTGGACCAGCAGATGGATGATCTCTCTCTGTCACTGTCCCTCTCTCATTAACTCTGTCTTTCAAATAAATAAATCTTAAAAACAAAACAAGTGAACAAGAATAAAAAAATCACAAAGAGATCCCCCATGGTGATGGCACAGACCCAGATACTGCTGCCTCCCAGAGAGCGGGAAACTGAGGAAGCAGACTAGTTGAGACTGGAAACCAGGTACTGTGACATAGGACGTAGGTGACCCAAGCAGCAACTTAATCCATTAGTCACATGTCCACTTCATAAGAAACTCTTTTGAATTAAAAAAAGGGGGCTTCAGTGGATTAATTTTGGTTTCAGTCAGATTTGAATGTGAAATCACCTCTTTGGAAACATCTCACATGCTATAAAGCTAAAGTGAGATTCTTTTGCACATTTATATATTCTTGTTGCATGCTTCTTGTTTTTAATATGCTCAGTTAAGCCTGAAAAAAAAGACAAAAGAAAATGCAAATCCAGTTTTGTAAGCACTGAAGCACTGAAGCTTACAGGGATAGACAAATCTTTAAAAAGGAATTTCTCCTCTCCTCTCCTCTCCTCTCCTCTCCTCTCCTCTCCTCTCCTCTCCTCTCCTCTCCTCTCCTCTCCTCTCCTCTCCTCTCCTCTCCTTCCCTCCCCTCTCTCTACCTTTCAAATAAATAAATATAAATAACCATTAAAAATAATAGAAAATTATAAAGTGAAGTCATTCATGAAATGAATGGCTATTTAAGTGGCGACGGTAGATGGCAACTGGTTAAAATTGAACAATGGAATGGACTGGTGTTGTGGTACAGCAGGTTATAGCCCCAGCCTGCAGCACTGACATCCCATATGGGCACTGTTTTGAGTCTAGATGCCCCACTTCCAATTCAGTTCCCTGTTAATGTGCCTAGGAAAGCAGTGAAGGATAGCCTATGTCTTGGGCCCCTGCACACTTGTTGGAGACCTGGAAGATGCTCCTGGCTCCTGGCTTTGGATGAGCTCAGCTCTGGCCATTGTGGCCATTTGGGAAGTGAACTGGTAGATAGAAGATCTCTCTCTCTCTCTCTCTCTCTCTCTGTCTATACTGCTCTCTTTAACTCTGTCTTTCAAATAAATAAAATTAAAAAAAAAAAAAAAAACCTGAACAGTGGCTAAATACTATCACCATCACAATAGTCCAAAAATATATTTTAAATCAATTTCCCATTACATTTTATAATATTTTCTGTCCCAAAATTTTGACTTAATTTTCTTTGGAAGATTCCTAATTTGACTGTAATTTTTTAATGTCTTCAATTATGAAAATAGAAGTTAATTCAATATTTTGTCTCAAAGAGTATGCAGTTTTTCATTATTTGTCATCTCTAGTGACTTCTAATTATTATTATTTTTTTTTTGACAGGCAGAGTGGATAGTGAGAGAGACAGAGAGAAAGGTCTTCCTTTGCCGTTGGTTCACCCTCCAATGGCCGCTGTGGCCGGCGCGGCGCACCGCACTGATCCGATGGCAGGAGCCAGGAGCCAGGTGCTTTTCTTGGTCTCCCATGGGGTGCAGGGCCCAAGCACTTGGGCCATCCTCCACTGCACTCCCTGGCCACAGCAGAGAGCTGGCCTGGAAGAGGGGCAACTGGGACCGAATCCGGCGCCCCGACCGGGACTAGAACCTGGTGTGCTGGCGCCGCAAGGCGGAGGATTAGCCTAGTGAGCCGCGGCGCCGGCCGACTTCTAATTATTTTTAATGTCAGGTATATTTTAAAATTTTTATAAATTTGAGAAAAATACTGGAGAATCTTTTGCATATAAGATGTAGCGTTTACAAGCACTTCAAATTTCCTTCTGTTCTAAATTGGAGATAACCATTAGCCAGTTTGTCTATACCTTGGTTTCAGTGCATTCAGTTGTATGTTATCCTTGTCCACATTAGTATTTCATGCCACACTGGCAATAAATTCAAATGATTTTCTAATGTGTTTATTTGATTCCCTCCACTTCATTAATTGGATTATCAAAAAATACAAAATCCTATTAATTACTCATATTCCAAATTTATCTCCTCTTTTACATGAATTACTGCATTGGCATGATCTGAAATCATTTTTCATTACAATTAGTGTCTCAGAGTCAGAATTATTTTAATTTATTACTTTTGTTTTGCATTCCATTAATTTCATCCACATTTCTCTCAGGTCTGCACTAAGTACATTTAATAATTCTACGTACTTTTCATTCAGGAGTTTGCAGTTTCTTACTTCTTTTATTGAAACTTTCCACAATGCTTTGTATTGGTGTATTCAAATTGTAGGTTTTTCAGCTCATTTTCATCTCAAAATGCCGGGTTCTACTCTGTCGAATATCACATGAAGAGATGTAGTGAAGGGAAATTATAATAGAATTAGCAATCTTAACTATGTTTGGCTAAAGTATGCTTTAAAATGTAAAACAAAAGTCTGTGACCATATAGATATATGATAGGATCTAAGTGACATCACTAAAAGTGAGAGGTCTTGAATCTTCAAATCCATTATTTGTGTGGTATGTCAGTTTGTGACCAAGGGTAAACTGAGAGTATGATATCTTTAAATAAGTGTGCTTAATGGACAGGTGTATCTCCCAGGAAGATAAGAAACTCATCTACTTTTAAATATCTGTAGCTATTTCATAAATGCATTAGGGAAAAATGTCTATTTAGCTCTTTTAAAATAATTCTAGCATCTTAAAGTATGCTTTAGAACTGGTAATTTCCAAATGAAAACAGGATTAAGAACAATGAAGCTATGTCTGAATAAAGCTGGGAGGGAGGAACATTGTGTGAAGCCACTGCTTGGAGCCCCACCTTCCAAATCAGAGTGACAGTTCAAGTCCAGGATACCCTGTGTTCCAATTTAGCTTCCTGCTGATGTGCCTAGGAGACAGGGGATGATGGCCCAATAATTGAGGCCCTGCCAGATGGAGCTTCTGATGCCAGGCGTGGGACTGGCACAGCCTGGGCTGCTACATGGAATGAACCATGGATGAAACATATCTCTCTTTTCCCGCTTTTTTCTCTGTGTGTCGTTGTCTTTTCTGTTTTTAAAGAATTATTTATTTATTTGAATGTCAGAGTTACAGAGAGAGAGGAGAGGCAGAGAGAGAGAGAGAGAGAGAGAGAGAGAGAAAGAGAGAGGTCTTCCATCTGATACTTCACTCCCCAATTGGCTGCAATGGCCGGAGCTGGGCTCATCTGAAGCCAGGAGCCAGGAGCTTACTCTGGGCCTCCTACACGGGTGCAGGGGCCCAAGGACTCGGGTCATCTTCTACTACTTTCCAAGGCCATAGCAGAGAGCTGGATCAGAAGTGGAGCAGCCAGGTCTTGAACCAGAGCCCATATGGAATGCCAGCATTTCAGGCCAGGGCATTAACCTGCTGTGTCTCAGTGCTGTCCCCATCATTCTGTCCTTAAAAGACAAAAATAAGTCCTGACCTAAAAAGCTCCAAAAATTTTAATGGAGAACCTAAGTCTCTTGAAATGTGTTTTGTTTATTTCTGATTTTTAGTTCCTGGGTTATAGGTTGGGATTTAGTAAGGATTTGCAACTAAATTCATGAATGGTTAAATGAATTAACTAAAAAAAAATTTTGAAATAAGACTCTTGAAATCCAAAATTTAATGGAAAAGTATAAGTGGATGACATGAATAGAAGGGAAATAGTCTGACTGAGAGAAATTATAGTGGGAAATATAGAATCTGTGCATCTATCACTAATAAGAAATGTGAACATTTCTTTCAAACACAGGCAGGATAATGGTGCAGAAAGTTGCGCTGCTCCAGGTAAAGACAGCCAACGCTGGAGCAGAGTGATTAGAAGGATCGATGTAACCATCAGAAGACTATTCCATGGTCAGATCAGCATCACTGGCAAACTGCAAAGTCTCAAAGAAAAACTGATTTCTGTTCCCCAAATGGGTATGCTTCCTTCTTTTTGCACTGTGTGAATCCCCTCCTCTTCAAGACATCCTTGCAAAATTACTTAACTTTATGGCTCAATGTGCCATCACCACAGCACTATTCTTGTATTAAAACCCAGTTATACTTATTTTAAGCCAATAATTTTATAGCTAGGTCAAAAGGCTTCTCTCCAAATGCACCCTAAAACCTGAGATTCGAGGATGTGTGTTGGCAGGTGTGTGTGGGGAGGTCTGTCTGTGCTGGGGCAGCTTCTGGATCTCAGATCCCATCTGTTCCTTCCTATTGTAAGCCTCTACTCCTTTGGAGTTGGAAGGAAAGGAAGTGAAAAGACAAAAGAGCAAGCCTCTGACAGCTATGGCATGAATACAGCCTCATATTGTTGGTTCTTTTTGCTTTTCTGGCTAACATAACAATGGAAGAGAAGGTGAAATACATGCATGGTGTACATATTTCTTTGTTGCAATGTCCATTTTGAAGTAGGGAAGTGATACTATTTCTAGCAGGATTGGTTTTCAGTACTTACTCTTCATTAGCAATTTTTGTTATTGATTTCAAGACAATCTCTGTGGTTGAATGTTTACCCCCATTGAGCTCATCTGTTCAGTGTCACACAGAGCACTGTTTCTAACTGCAGGTGGGACTATTCCAGGAGTACACAGGAAGAAGCAATGGTACAAGGTAGATGTGGAGACTTCATTAGGATTTCTGAGTATGAAATCTAAGTTGAGGGATGAACTTTTGCAAAGCAGCTAGGATCAATAGAGGAAGGCTCTGTTGATGCTAGAAATGTTAGAATTTGCATAGTAAACGAGATGTTGGAGGTTCTGCTCCTATGAACAGTGGTCTAGTATTGTAGAAATGTACTACTTAAAATGTCAGCAAGGTGCAGCATCATCTGGCTAATCTGGGTGATTTTTGTAAATGTAGACTTCTCAGCCAAACAGAATCCAACATTCTAATAGAACCCTCCGGTGATTCATTTTCACATTAAGGTTAAGAAACACTGGTGCAGAAGAGTCATTCTCAGACCTAACTGTATACTAAAATTTCATGGAGGTTTTTAAATATTCTGTTTCCAATGAGAAACTCAGGGTGAGACCCAGGCTTTGATAATATATTTGCATTTTTTTTAAAGGCAGAGTTACAGAGGGAGAGAGGGAAAGACAAAGAGATCTTACATCCACTGGCTCCCTCCTCAAATGGCTGCAAAGGCCTAAACTGGACCAGGCAGAAGCCAGGAGCCAGTAGTTTCATCCAAGTCTCACACGTGGGTTCAGGAGACCAAGCATTTGAGCCATCCTCTGTTTTTTCCCAGGTGCATTAGCAGGGAGCTGGATCAGAAGTGGAGCAGCTGGGACTCAAGTGACACCCACATGGGATGCCAGCATTGTAGACAGTGACTGAACTTTCTGTACTACAAGGCAGTGATATTTTTTAAAGTCAGAATTTGACCCACGTGAAAATAAAACAGAAAGAAAAATTTTAAAAATGTGAAATTAATTTTAAAAGTGTATGCTTTTTAACTCAGCTTTCAGAAGATTATCATGTGACATGTAATTAATATAAAATATTATTGATGAGATTTGACATTATTATTTTCCAGATTAATCATCTAACTCTAGGATCTATTTCACATATCTAGTACATTTCAATTCAAATTAGTCACATTTCATATGCTCAATAGACCATGTAGTTTATGACTACTCTCCTAGACAAGTGTACATCTAGATAAATATAGAGTTGGAAATATATTGGTTCTAATTGAAAGACATAAAATGGAGGAAATTGAGTGTGAAACTAAGACAATTTGTTAAAATGATGTAACATGAAGCCAGCTGCATCTGTAGGAGAAAAGGACAGAAGCAGGTGGACTGTGGGGGCAGTTCAACATTACATCAAGGGATAAATACATCAAGGGATTAACAGACTGTACCATCTTTAAAAATAGAACATGATGATCAGAGATCCGATACACATAGGTGAAAAAGAAGATGGTACTGGCAAAAACATCAGTTGAGTAGCCACAGTCATCTAGGAAAATGACAGGTGTGGTCATGAATCACACATGTTGCCCGTGTTGTCAAGGACAGTGAGTGACCCTCAGATCAATACATGATAATTGTGTAATCCAGAGGGTGAGGTTTGCAAAGTACTATTGCAGAGAGAAGCTGTATGATAGCTCCACACAGTAAAAGCTGCCTGAAGTTCTCTAGAGTCCGTTCTATCATCCACATGGCCTCCCAGCTCCAAGTGTTCACATGCCTCTCTGTAAGACAATTACAAACTAGGAGACATACTTCTCAAACATGGCTGCACATTAGGATCACCTGGGGGACTTTTGAGAAAGTCCTTTGCCCAGGTCACACCCTAGATCAATTAAATCAGAATCCCAGGGAGGTGGGAATCGGGCATGAGTACTTTTTAGAGTTCCCTGGGTACTTCCTATGTATAGACAAGGTTGAGGACCACTGCTTCAGAACTTTCAGCAAACCTAAATCTGGTCATAACTCAAAACAGGACATCGTGTGCTTCCTGCATAACCTCTATAGAAAGCTTCAGTTCATATCTCCTCCCAAGCAATCCAGGTCAAATCTGATAGTTTTCTGAATGTGATCAAGTAAGAAAGAAAATCTTACAGATTTGAGATTTGAAGAGATCAAAAGCAGTCCTGCCTGTTCTGGTTTGAAAAGAAAGCTCTAGTATTCACTTAAGAAATCCAGGAAGGTTTAGGGGCAGTGCAAAAGTTTGAAAAAGTTTGGTATCTACACCTGAATATAGGTAATTATGTATAATCAGGAATATGTTTGTTAGAACCAGGGATTGTTGGAGGACTAAAGGGGAATGAAGCTAAATAGTTTCAGAAGCAAAGATTTTTATAAGAATGAACTGAATTTTATTATTTATGAAATGAAAGCAATCAGAGACCATGTGACTCCCTGAAGAAAAACAATTATTTGTGACATCTGCTAAAGATGTTAAGGCTGACTATTATTCAAGGAAGATGATCATCATAGGGGTAGGGACCTCTGCCACAGAGCCTTGCACTGGGAAAAGAAATTGAACCAAATTCTCAATGCAACTAGGACAAGCAGGGATGTACAACCAAGAAACAAGGTGGGGATTTGTGGTTAGAAAACTACAGAGGAAACATCAAGAGTGAATGGTTTCTGGCTACACTGCCTTGATAAGGTTATTGCTGAAGGCAGGCAGGGGGTAAGATATTAAGGGTTCTCAGATACCAGCGGTGGGCCTTTTTGATAAACTGACTTAGCAGGATTCTTCCTCCAACTGGATTCTACTGGGACAAGGAAGAAAGCCCAAAATTGAGCCAATCAAGCTGAGAACCCAGAGGAATCCTAGGGAAGCTTCCTGTGTGCAGAGATGTCTTTGTTCCTGTTCAGGAAGAATGGTCAGCTCTAACAATGGTGAGTGTTTCTGAAGGATGGCATTCAAATTGAAAGAAAAATTAACATCATAATATGCTTTATTTGGGGAGAGATTAAGTCTGGAATATGGAATAGTGAAATCATGTTCCTTGTAAAAAGATATCTTTGTTTTGTGTTGATTCCTGCATTGTTTTAATTATTGGATCTTCAAATCTCAAGAGTTTTTAGGAAAGAATGGGTTTCTCCCCAAGAAAATCTGTGTAAGAACTTTAAACAAAAGCAAAATAAAACTAATTATTATTTTGCGATTGAAGAGGTCTGAATGAACACAACCTTTCAATCTGGGTTTTGCCAGTTTGAATAACATGGAACATTTTTCTAAAATTTCCTCACACTACACTATAATTTAGTGTACCTTTCTTTATAATTACCCAAGATTTCTTAGAATTTCTACCACTTTTACATCTCTTTATGCTATTCTTACCAGGAAAGTTGTAAAATAAAGGCATTCTTAAGCTTCAATCCACTTAGTATTTCCACACCCAGGGTATAAATAGAGTGCTATGAGTTGGTCTTAATAAACACTGTATGTGTCATAGCTACAATTATTTCTTGGCTTTGGTTAGACATTGAAATGGGAGAAATGGCACCTTCAGAGCTCTTTTACCTTTGCCACCATGCATACAATGTTCTTCAAGGAGGCAAATGACTGGATTACATGTGGGTTATTAAAGTGAGGCTTATTATGCTGCTCAACAAAAGTGAATTTAATAATATTTTCATTATATTCAAATCATTTCCACAGTGGCACACTTAAAAAGTAAATGAAGTGTAGTCTTGTAGACAATCACTCCTGTGTGAATTCAGGCAAAGTGGGGATAATGTTTTATTCTTAATAGAAATTCCAAGTACATATTTGAGCTATAAACACAGGCAAAGATGAATTATATGCTTTCCAAGGGTATTTTATTGTGAAGTTAAAGGTAAGACAAAGAGTCATAAAGAACTTAAAAAATATCTCCTGAAAAAACGGTGGTGTATTGTTCCACTTCTGCAGCATGGGTGGAGCCCATCCCTCAAGGAGCTCCATGTACTCCAGGAGACACCTGACTTCTGTGACGTGATATTCTTGGACTGAGTGCTGATATCACTCCCACTTTGCTTGGAAGGCCTCTCTGCTACCAAGAAGAGCTTTAAGTTTATTTGTATACCTAATTTTTCTTTGATTACTTCTTTTATTTACGATTAAGTGAAATACTTCTGCATAATTATGTCCTCACAAACCTGATAATCAGATACTATCAAGAGTAAAATGACAAAATTGAAAATTAATCACATTTGTTTTATGATAATTATGCTATAATATAATCAAAAGTTTGTGATGTATAAAAGGGGGATTAATTTTGTTTACTAAAACAAAATCTGGAAAAAACTGGATCAGGACAAACAGAAGTGGCACTACTGGCCAGAAAACAATCCAAAAAGGGATAGAAGATGTGGCCCACAGCACTTTTCTCTATCAGGAATGTCCTCTATCTCATCTGTATGTGACTGTGAAACTGGGAAGAATATTTAAAATGTGTTCTGGATACTGAGTCTCCTAACAAAGCTAATGGTGTTCTTCTATTGTTAAAAGAGAATCTATTAGGTTGTGAATCCTCATTCATAAGGTGATAAACACACATCTATTTATAGTAAAATAGCACCTAGTGACAATATTTAGTACTTATAAAACCCAGGGAAATTTAGTTGTAATTAAAAGTTTTTGATATCAGAATATGGGGTACCATATGATATCACCGTGTGCTTATTAATAAATTCCCAATATTACTAAGCCTGTGTGGGTTCTTGCCTAATATTCAGAGAATTCTGAAGACTAGCACAAATGAATGAGGCAGCATGATACGTTTTAAGCAAGTACAGGAGCCAGCTGTGTGGAGGAGCATGCAGGCCAGGAAGCATGAGGTGGGTAGCCCGAGGGCCACGCACCCTGGAGACCCAGGACCACAGAAAGCCACAGCAATCCCCCACTGGCAAAAGCCCAAAAAAGGGGCCAGTGCTGTGGCGCAGCAGGTTAACACCCTGGCCTGAAGCGCCCGCATCCCATATGGGTGCCAGTTCTAGTCTCCTCTTCCAATCCAGCTCTCTGCTGTGGCCTGGGAAGGCAGTACAAGATAGCCCAAGTCCTTGGGCCCCTGCACCCGCGTGGGAGACCCAGAAGAAGCTCCTGGCTCTGGCTTTGGATCAGCAAAGTTCCAGTTGCGTTCAAATAAGGACAAATGGGGAATGAACCATTGGACAGAAGACCTGTATCTCTGCCTTTCCTCTCTCTGTGCAACTTTGACTTTCAAATAAATAAATCTTTAAAAAAAAAAAAAAGCCAAAAAGCCAAAAGAAGACAGCAAGCACACCATGTCCTAGGTTTTTAATCCACTTCCAAAGGGGAGTAGTTAATTAGCCTGATTGGCTGGTGGGCACCCAGGTGTGGCCAGGCAGGGGTATGAAGTCACACAGGGGTGAGGTCTTACAGCTCACAAACCTGATCAATTTTATTCTATATGCGTGCCTACAACATTTTCAGTCAATATATTTAACAATAGGATTAGGTAAAAATAACTTCAGCTTTATGTTAGTTTCTTCATTTTTAGTTTTAAGAATTTACTAAATATCATATGTATTATATTTATGTGGCAAAATTTCAAATTGTAACAAGGCCACTTAAAATATTTATATTAATATTATTTTTAGTATTATTTATGGCTCTTTTTGTTTATTCTATTGTTTTCTATTGAGTAGTTGGCTACATATGATTTGAACAAATGTGAACAGTTTTAATTTCAAATTAATTATTTAAAACCAAATGAAAAACATGGATAAACCCTTGTTTCCTTACAAAAATTTAGTTTTGTTATGAAAATATTTATTATCTTAATACTCAAGTCATTTTGAGTTGGTTTTATTTTTATTTGATTTTTATGTTAGTAATTTAATGTATTTTAAAGAGACCAATGCTGGCAATTTTGATGATTTCTTTAGATATAAAAATACTACAAAAATAAATATTTCATATATTTATCTCATATTAAAATCTATACATTTTCTATTTTGATAACTAGAAACAACAAAAACAAACCTTTGAGTCTAATTGTAATCGCTTCATAAAACAAAACCTTAGTACAAGAGAAAATATTCTATCAACATTCTTGTAAAACCTGCAATCATTAAATGCTTTTCATCAGTTGTGTGCCACTGAAATTATTTTCTCCATTAAATAACACCACATTAGGCTGGCGCCGCAGCTCAGTAGGCTAATCCTCCACCTAGTGGCGCCAGCACACCGGGTTCTAGTCCCTGTTGGGGCGCTGGATTCTGTCCCGGTTGCCCTTCTTCCAGGCCAGCTCTCTGCTGTGGCCCGGGAGTGCAGTGGAGGATGGCCCAAGTGCTTGGGCCCTGCACCCTATGGGAGACCAGGATTAGCACCTGGCTCCTGCCATCAGATCAGCGTGGCCCCAGTGTGCCAGCCGTGGTGGCTCTTGGAGGGTGAACCAACAGCAAAAGGAAGACCTTTCTCTCTGTCTCTCTCACTATCCACTCTGCCTGTCCAAAAAAAAAAAAAAAATATTAAGTTTCTATTACATATTTATCAGTAACTGAAAGGAAAACATGAAAATAACTGAAAAATAATAATTTACCAAAAGATGTTGTGAATTCTATAAAGTACACTTTTCAAAAAAAGTGGCAGGATGTTTACACGAAGTGAATAGTTACCGAAATGATGGAGCATGCAGTCTTAGGTCCATTTGAATTGAAAAGTATCTTTATGATTCTGGTAGTCCAGTTACACAGCTCAACACTGTGTAATCAGATAATCAGTGCTGAATTTCACATTCTTATAATGTCCTGATTTAGTCCACTGTAACAAACATGGCATTTTTTTAAAGAGTGTCAATACTTCTTATCCACCAGGACTGGATGCATCATGTGTGCAGTGCGGGATTCCCTAGTGGCATGAGAAATTTGATACTCTCGGGACTGGCATTGTGGTATAGTGGGTAAAGCCACTGCTTGTGATGCCAGCATCCCATTTCAGTACCAGTTCAAGCTGGTTTAAGTCTCAGCTGCTCCATTTTCTACCCAGCTTCCTGCTAATAGCGTGGGAAAAGCAGCAAAAGATGGTGGCCATTTGGGGACCAGAATGAACCTCTAGGCTCCCAGATTCAGCCGGGCCCAGGCCCGGCCTTTGCAGCCATCTAGGTAGTGATATTTCTGTCTGTCTGTCTCTCTCTCTCTCTCTCTGTCTCTAACTCTAACTTTCAAATAAGTAAATAAACCTGAGAAAGAGAAGAGAGAGAGAGAAAGTTGATGCTTTTAAAAACTGCTTAACCCTCATGGGAAGGAATTCACATGCATAGAAAACATAAATGAATAAAATTTGGTTATATCACTTTACTGAGTTATGGCTCTTTGTGTCTGAGAACTGAAAAATTACAAAATAGGGATTAGTATTTGATGGTCCCTCCTCTGATGCTAAAACCCACATCTAAGACTATTGTGTGTGATCTGTGTTAGAATTCATGCTGTACCATAAAAGAGGTATACAATTTCATTTTAGTAGAATCATTTGAAATATCCCAAGGAAAATATTCACCTAGTAAAATTTTAAATACTGAAGTAAAAAATACATTTCTAAAACATTTTGTAGTTAGAAATCATGAAAGTCCTGGGAATAGCATAAGTAAAAATTTAAATAAAGAAGTATTTTTCCTGTTCTTTCTTTCCCTCAATTAGCCACCTAATATCTATCCTTATACCCACATGCCATCTCTAGTACCTTCCTCCCCAGCAAAGAACCTACAAGCAAGAATTAGTCTGATGTATTCATTTTCAAACATAGTCACTCCCCCCCCCCCCCCCCCCCAGTAAACCACAATATCTCTATGGTCTTCCATTCACATCTACCTTATTGATCAAATTAGTTGCCCTGGAATTTTAAAGGACCCAATATAGTTAGCAAAGATAAGTTTGTTTTTTTCCAGTGTTATTGAGAATTAAAATGTACATTATTCAGGTGAATAAAGTGATGCATTCATATACACATGCCTTAGAAAAAATGACTCTCAAAACCAGTCTAACATACTCATCACCTTTGTCGCTCCCCGTCTTCATGGAGGAGCAACACTGAACCCTGCCTAGGCTTCATATCCGAGTCACGGCACCATTATGTCGCTCCCCGTCTACGTGGAGGAACGACACAGGACCCTGCGCTGTTCTTTCGTCTGCTCGGCCCTCCCCGGGTTTGCTGCTGGTTCTTCCCGGGTTGGCTACCGACCCTTCCACCTCCGTGGAAGGGCGGTTCCCCCTGCCACATTCCCCACTTCCGCGGGGGAGCGGCACACCGCCGGCCGGCTCTCTCGGGGGCTGCACAGGTGTTCCTTCAGATGTTCCCCTTAGATGTTCCTGGTGCATGCCGTCTCTCTCCTCCTTTATAGTCCTCCTCTGCCAATCCTAACTCGGCTGCCCACATGCCGAGTACGC
This sequence comes from Oryctolagus cuniculus, assembly GCF_964237555.1. NCBI lineage: Eukaryota > Metazoa > Chordata > Mammalia > Lagomorpha > Leporidae > Oryctolagus > Oryctolagus cuniculus. Next base: position 13,030,572 of record NC_091441.1, on the reverse strand, counting down.
TGCTCTCCTCCAATCAGGAGCAGGTCCTGCAGCTTGTCAAGTTGGTGAGAGGCAGCTGGGTAGAAGCTGTTGCCTCCTCTCCCAGCGCCATATTGTGGGAGAGCAGATGCATAGAATAAGTCTTAATTCCAGTAACTCAGTCCAGTCCGGGTTGCTCCCCACAACCTTATTTAGGAACAATGTACAAATGTGTGTGTGTGGTGAGGGGATAAGAACACATAAAATCGCCTTTTTAAGCAAATTTCAAGTACATAGTACAGTATATCTATGGTTAATGTTCTATAGTTATATATCTATAAGTGATCCACCATGCATAACTGAACATTTGTGCCTTGTAAGCAACATCTCTCCAATTTCCCCAGCCACCAGACTCCAGTCCCTGGATGGAAGAAAGATCAGTTCAGTCTCAATTTTTCCATCATGGTTATCAGTGACCAAGAAGAAATACTTGAGGCAGGCCTCTTCCTGAGCGTAGGCCCCTGACCACCCTTGAAGATTTTATTTTAGAAAATGTGTAGTTCTGTCATTTCTCTGTCCTTTAGGAATATATATCTTCCATCCCTCATAAATGTCTTTCTTAAATATACTGAATTCATGCCTTTACAACATAATCATCATGTAAGGAGGTGGCCCCATTTCTCCCTGTCTCTCTGGAGACCAAGCACCTTACTTCAATAAGCTCCAGTTGGAAAACATAGATGACCTAATCCCTCTTTTCAGCCTCCCTCCATGTCCTCCACTATTTTTCCATTAGAGCGCCTTAGTACTTGAAAACCATCTTTCCATTCATTTAGCATGATTGAGTTCAGTCACTCTCCTCTAGTGCAATTGTCCTGATCTTTATTGCAAAAGTCTATTTAAATAAAGTCTTATTCAGACATTTCAAAAAGTATCCAATATAATTTCTTTTGCATGGAGTGATAAGTGTTCCCACCCTCTCTCTCTCTCTGTGGGATCTACTTGCACAACACTTCGTTTGTCTCTTAGTCTCTTAGTTTCATGTTTAGCAAGTGAATACATAATAACTATGATTTGTGTTTTTTATCTCTTAAAGTTACAATAAGTGAATGGGTAAATATCCATGTAAATGAATAATGTAAAAGGAAAGTAGAAACGATAGGAGTTACCAATATGATTTTCCAATGGACAAAGTATATAAATCAGAAAAGTCTGAGCTGGCATTGGGGAACAGCAGGTTAAGGCACCACCTGCAATGCCAGTATCCCGTATTGGCACTGGTTCAACACCTGGCTGGACACTTCTGAGCCAGCTCTCTGCTAATGTACCTGGGAAAGCAGCATAATGTAACTCAAGTAGTTGGAGCCCTGTCACCCATGTGGGAGACCCAGATGGTGTTCTAGGCTCTTGGCCTCAGCCTGGCCCTGCCCCAGCTCTTGCAGCCATTTAGGAAGTGAACCGGCAGATGGAAGGTCTCACTTTCTGTTTCTCCAACTCTCTGTAATTCTGCCTTTCAAAATCAATAAATAAAATTTTAAAAATCAATAAATAAGAAAACCATTAAGTTTAAAGTACTAATTCATTGTTGCTACAGCCTATGAGAGGCTACACACTGTATTCTGGTGAGCCTGAGAGTAGACATTGATTGACATGCTTAGTAAACTAAAAGGATATGGCACATAACTTTCTGGATTCCTAGCAACTCTGTCAAATTGTATAAAAATATTAACAGGTATTTTTCCAAACATAACAAAAATCAAAAGTCTAAAGAAGTAGAATAACTACCTTTTGAGGTAACTTAGGTACATTAAAGATATACCTCAAACTTGTTTTCATTCATTCTGCAAATTCAACTTGAGTATAATGTATTTATCTCTGCCAAATAAAGACGTTTACAAAAGGCTTCTGACTTCGCATTTATTGTTCTTAGGAAAGTTACTCCTTAAACTTCTTGGCTTCATAATTTATCATTAAAAATTGTTGATATTTTGGACCATTCAAATTTAATATAGGAATTCAGCTAAATTGGTTTTCTATCTTTAACATTTTTTCATATAACAGAACATATTTATTAGCACAGTTTTGTATTATACCATTTTATTAATAAAAGGACTTTATTTTTCCACATTTATGTTCCTCTTTTATTGAATTAAAAGTGACTAATGCAAAGTCATAGCTTAATTACCCATGTTAAATAAGTAATGAACAATTAATAACTACATTAGTTATACTTTATGTGTGTGCATTGTGTGTTGTTTTATTTTAATGAGAGATGACACTGGCCAATGTGTTCTCAGCTGACTTTTTTTCTTTCACAGCACAGTGATTTCAAGTCAAGGTTCTCTAGCCACTAGCTGAGTTATTTTAGACAACTCACTTATTCCCATTCAGACTGCTTTCTTACAATAGATTAAAGAAGCTAAAATACATATTTTTAAGCTCCATAAATGTCATTGCTATGGAAAGTTTGTTCTTGAAAGTTAAGATTTTTGAAATGAGGCAGAAATCTGGTTGAGTGTCACTAGGCTTCTATTATTTCAGCATGAAATAGGATATTTAGTATAAATATTTTAAACATTTTAAATTTTATTTTCTTTATTTGAAAGGCAAAGAGAGAAGCTGAGAGAGACAGACAGACAAAGAGATTACCCATTCACTGGTTAACTTCTCAAATGTCTATGACAGCTAAGACTAGGCCAAGATGTTGGAACTCAATCAGCACCTCCCATGTGGGTAAAAAGAACACAAGTACTTGAGCCATCACCTGCTGTCTCCCAGGGTGAACGTTAGAAGGGTGATAGAATTAGAAGCAAAGCCAAGACTTGAATCTCAACTCCAATACGGGATGCATCCCCAGAGGCAGATTAACCGCATCAAAAACCTGTCTTTAGGTTTTTCTAATTATAGACTTTATCTATAGAGACTTTACCATAGGTTTTTATCAGGCTAAAGAAGTTTCTTTCTTTGCCTTCTGCTCATATGGCAAAATATTTACCTCCCAATGTCAAATTATCCTTGAACATTTTAATGAGAATGAATTGATTGCAATTAGCTTTTAAAAATTATTTTCTGGTATAAATTTGTTTAATATTTTATCTATAATTTTTATATTAATGTGCCTAACTAAGATTAGAGTACAATTTTTCATCCTACTGTTTTTGGTATAAATATTATACATAAATATTCATGAGTTGGAGATATACACATGTATGTTTGTGTGTAAGTATTCCTAAAAATTGAATATTTATATAATTGTGATTATATGTTCTTTGAATATACAAATCACCTGTATGCTTGTCAATAGAATTTGAGTGATTTATTTGACTTCTTGATGAAATTTTATTTCATTTTTGTTACAGTCTCTTTAGTGTTTTTATTTAGCCTACTTTGTATAAGCAATAGTATTTCATTTAAAAATTTGTCTACTACAAATGATCTATTGCCTCAAACATTGTATATCTATATAGCATAAATGTATCTACAAATATTATCATACATTGTTAAGTATTTGCTGATGTATGTATTTTTTTTTTTGACAGGCAGAGTAGACAGTGAGAGAGACAGAGAGAAAGGTCTTCCTTTTGCTGTTGGTTCACCCTCCAATGGCCGCCGCGGCCGGCGCACCACGCTGATCCGATGGCAGGAGCCAGGTGCTTCTCTTGGTCTCCCATGGGGTGCAGGGCCCAAGCACCTGGGCCATCCTCCACTGCACTCCCTGGCCACAGCAGAGAGCTGGCCTGGAAGAGGGGTAACCGGGACAGAATCTGGCGCCCCGACAGGGACTAGAACCCGGTGTGCCGGCGCCGCAAGGCGGAGGATTAGCCTATTGAGCCGCGGCTCTGGCCGATATATGTATTCTTAGGTCTTCTTTTACTTGAATCATATTGATACTTCATGCTATATGTGGTTTAATGTTTTATGGATTACTACCCTAGAATGTTCATCTCTTTTTCTCAGTCTTCTTGAAAGTAAGTCTCTTACAGGGAATAGGGCTTCTTGCTTGCTACTTTATACCAAAAGTTGTCAGGGACTGCCCATGTGTGTATGCACTGGTCATAAATGCAAGAAAAAGAAGTATAGCTCTCAGATCTCAAAAATGAAAAGTTCCCTGAATTTTCATCCTATTATTTCTGAATGGGCTAAGCCATTTATAGGCAGAATTAAGAACTGAGAAAAGATAAATGTGTAAATTACTTGGATCATTAGAAACACATTGTTAGTCAGAAAGAACTTTAATTTCTTGGAACAAAAATAACCCCTTGGTTCACCTGCTATAGTGGAGACTAATTGCTGAAAAAAAAAATGGAGTTTTAACCTAGTACAACAAACAAATTCCCAGCAAAATCCCAATTCCACTTCAATATTTCCTGTGTTTTTGAATTCTCCAAATCTCTCCTTAGTGAAGAAATAGCATATCCTAGGTAACACCCAGATCTTATTATTACAAACATCAAGGTTTACAATGATTCAGAAGTACTCCTGTTAACATACTGTTTAGCTGTCAATTTTTGTAGGTGCAGAAGATGGAGGCATTTTGAAGGATGACTGGATCTTTTTGGGTTAACTAACTGGTGACTCCAAATAAGGTTACTGCATCAGAGGCAGTCTGTTGTCACTAGAGCACATGAATATCGCTTGCATTGTGATGTGCAGCCAATGAGGTATGAATACTGATTTTGTCCATCTTTCTTAGTAATCAAAAAGTTCTAAGAAATTGAGTTTTTCTGACATGGCAGGTCCAGTCATATACCTCCGTTCATTGTGCTAACTCAGTTGTGCATCCATTTATGATTTTGATTTATGATTTAGCCCAAAGACAACTTTAAAATTTCTCCTCAATGAAATGACATGAAAGAGCTAATGCCAAGATGGTAGCAGAGTAAGAAGCTCCAGTAATCACCTACCCACAGAGACAACAATGTGAACAGCCACACCTTCATAGGAGCTACGGAAGCCAGGCAAGGTACACAGTACTTCATGTTGTTACAATCATGGGAAAAGTAGCTTTGTTTGTTGTTTTTTTGTTTTTTTGTTTATTCTTTAAGACAGAGTTACAGAGAGAGGTAGAAACAGAGAGGTCTTCCATTTGCTGTTCACTCCCCAGATGGCTGCAATGGCCAGCGCTGCACTGATCCGGAGCCAGGAGCCAGGAGCTTCTTCTGGGTCACCCACACAGGTGCAGGGGTCCAAGGACTTGGGCCATCTTCTACTGCTTTCCCAGGCCACAGCAGAGAGCTGGCTCGGAAGAGGAGCAGCTGGGACTAGAACTGGCGCCCATATGGGATGCTGGCATTTCAGGCCAGGGCTTTAACCCACTGTGTCACAGTGCCAGTCCCGGAAGAGTAGCTTTAAAGAAGACAAGAAGGGAACAGTTATTGGCATCAGTCCTTCCTCAGCTCCCAGGACCATGGTGGGGAAAGACACTCCCACTTAGGCAGACAATGAGCTGAATCCCAGAGCCAGGTGCACTGGGAACATATTCCGTTGGGCTGAGCCCGCTGACTCCTGCTGCGGGCCACTCATCCATGGAGTGAGTACTTGGAGTTTGTGGAGCCAAGTGGCCTCTATACTCCTTCCTCCCGAAAACTGGCAGAGAGTGCAACTCCAGTTGTGCAGAGAGTCCCAGAAAGGTAGCTTAGGAGTGTGCCTTGGAGATCAAAGCTTTGCCTGCTGAGATGACACTCAGCTTCTGATAAACTCAAGGCCTCTGTCACCCCACCGGTACTTACAGACTGAACCTAGCATCAGGCAAGCACTTGCACTCCTGTGTGTCTGACTAATTTTAGTGTATCACTGCCAGACTTGGGTGGGCATAAAGGCACCCCTGGGGTTTTGTGGGATCCAAGGATATAGAGGCCAGCTGTAAACAGGCTGGGGCTAATTTGGGCATCCAGGGGTCTACCTTTATCACCCTCCTCCAACCTTGAGCAGACCACAGGAGACCAAGGGACTGTGCTTGGAAGTCAGTGCTGGTTAGTAAAGGTCCAGTACCTGTAGATGGAGTCTCTGGATTTGCTCCAGTATTAGGCAGAGACCTGAGTCACAGTTTACTTGTTTTGGTGTGGAGTGCCATCAGCCTCTCACAGGCCTGATATGCACGCCCAAGGTTGCACAGAGCCTGAGACCCCGGTCGGACCAGCCTAGAACCTGCCTGAATAGCTGAAATATCGCCTCATTCAACCCTGCTACAACCTTGGGCAGACAGAAAGGAATCACGGGACTGCTTTGAAACTCAGTGCCACGCTGGGGAAACCTAGTTTTGAGCAGATTCTTATGGTCCCCTACCCCAGGTCAGTGCTTGCAGACAGAGCCTCTGGACCTGCTTCAGTGCCCAGGGCATTTCTCTGGTCCTGGCTGAGCAGTCTTATACCCCAGCCACAATCACCGGTGGTTTATAGGTGCAACATTGGGCAGTGAGCCTAACTCAGCAGCAGATAGACTGCTCATCATTTCTGACAGTCACAGAGGAAACCAGATTATTAAAACTGATTCTTCAAAGTATGAATGATATCATACCCCACCAAGCGTTAAGGACTTCCAGGAGCCTTACCTAAGTGGACAAAATAAGGTATTAGGAAGCAACCATCTAGGAAATAAAATTTCCAAATGCTTGAATGAGGATTTCAAAATAGCTGTTTTAAGGAAACTCAAAAAAATTCAAGAGAACATGAGAAGTGAATGAATATTTTGAAAGAGAGATTTGATAGAGATATGGAAGTAACTAAATAAAATCAAACAGAAATCTTTCATCTGCAAAATGTACTAAGCAATATTAAAAATGCGACAGAGGGCATCAACAGCAGAATAGAATGAACAGAAGAATCAGTGAGCAGGAAGACTGGCTATTTGAAAATACACTGTTGCAAGCCAGTGCCGCAGCTCAATAGGATAATCCTCCGCCTGCGGCGCCTTCACACCAGGTTCTAGTCCCGGTCGGGGCAACGGATTCTGTCCCAGTAGCCCCTCTTCCAGGCCAGCTCTCTGCTGTGGCCAAGGGGTGCAGTGGAGGATGGCCCAAGCGCTTGGACCCTGCATCCCATGGGAGACCAGGAGAAGCATCTGGCTCCTGCCTTCGGATCAGCAGTGTGCGCCTGCTGTACCGTCCATTGGAGGGTGAACCAACGGCAAAAGGAAGACCTTTCTCTCTGTCTCTCTCTCTCACTGTCCACTCTGCCTGTCAAAAAAAAAAAAAAAAAAAAAAAAAAAAAAAAAAAAAAAGAAAGAAAAGAAAAGAAAATACGCTGTTGCAGGAGAAAAAAGAATTAAGAGAAATGAAGAAAGCTTATGGGAAAATAAGGGGTAGCATGGAAAAAGTGTGAATATTCATCCTTTACTGAAGTTTAAGAGGGACTTGAGAATGTCAAAGGGATAGAAGGCATAGTCAAAAAGATAATGATAGAAAATTTCCAAAAACTAGAGAAACATACAACTCTCCAGGTACAGGAGGGTCAAAGGTCACCAATGATATTCAATTCAACCAAATCTACTAGAAAACATGTTATAATAAAGCTCCCCAAGGTTAAATATAGAGGATTCTTGAAGGTGCAAGAGGAAAGAAGCCAACAGCACATAAATGAATCCCACTTTGCCTGACTGTAGACTTCTCAGCAGAAACCTTACAATCCAGAAGACTGTGATAAGATTTTTCACAACACTGAAGAAAAACAAAAATTGCCAATAAAAAATTCTGTATCCAGCAAAGCTAACCTTCAGATATGAGTGAAAGATGGAGACATTCTCAAACAAACAAAATCTGAGAGGATTTGTCATAACTGGATCAGTGTACAAGAAATACTAAAGTATTTCTTCAAACAGAAAGAAAGTGACATATAAATAAATAAAAAGAGGGTGTCAGAAAGTAGGAAACTCACTGGTAAGAGTAACTATACCAACAAATTCAGAATGCTCTAATATTGTAAACACAGCACATAACTCACTTAAATCTTGACTGTGGATACTGAAAAAAATTAAAATTACTACATTAAAATGTAAAGTGACAGGCAATATAAAGAGATCAACTATAACATCAAAAACTCAAAATTTGGGGATTAACAGAGCACAATGACGTAGAGTGTTTTATTAAGATGTCTTATCTCTCTGTTTTTTATTTTTCTTTTCCCATTTTTATAATCAATGTCAAGTTATCATTTCAAGATAGCTTGTTATAGCCAAAAGAAATTTTTGTAGGCCTCAAGGTAACCACAAAACCTACATATAGACTTACAAAAATAGAAAGGAATGTAAGTACACTAGAGAACTTACTTAACAAATGATCTTAATAAAGGAATGAAGAAAGAGCAAATGGAGTAAATGTTACAATAGCAGTAGTAAGACAGCTATCAATAATTACCTTAGATGTCAATAGACTGAAGTCTCCAATTAAAAGAAACAAAGAGATTGAATTGATTAAAAACAGAACCCAATTATGTGTTGTTTACAAGAAACTCTCATCACCTCCCAGGACACAAAGAGACTGAAAGTAAAAGTATTAAACAAGGTATTTCATGCCAAGGAAACCAAAAAGAGAGCAGGAGTAGCCATACTTCTATCAGAAAAAAAACATATTTAAAATAAAAAGCAGTAAATAGAAGGCAGGAAAGTCATTACATAGTGATAAAGGGTTCAATCCAGCAAAATTAAATAATAGTTGTAAATACATATGCACCCATATTGTAGCACCCAAACCTTAAAAGAACTAAAGGGAGAGATAGATTCCAGTATAATAATCATAGAAGACTTTAACATCACATTCAAAATGGACAGATCATCTAGACAGAAATGCAAGGAAAGAACAGAGATAATTGTACGGCACATTAACTAGACCTAAGCGACATCTACAAATCTTTTCATCCAACAGCCATAGAAACATGCTTGTTTCAGCAGCATGTGGAACACTTTCCAGGATGGATCATATGGTAAATCACAAAACAAGTGTAAACAAATTTAAAATAGCAGAAATAACACCATAGTCTTTTCTGAGCACAGTGCAGCACAAACTATAATGCAAAGCAAAAAAAAAAAAAAAAAATGCTGCAAACTATACCAATACCTACAATTAAATAACATATCTGAAAATCAGTGGATCAAGGAATAAGTCAAGGAAAAATTTGAAATTCTTGAAGTCATTTAAAATGGAATCATAACATACCTAAAGTCTATGGAATACTGTGAAAGCAGTACTAAGGTGGACATTTACAGCAATCAATATCTGCATAAAAAATCAGCTCAAAATTAATTAAAGACCTAAATGTGAAACTATTGGAAGAAAACACAGGGAAAGCATTTCAGGGTACTGAGACGGGCATGGATTGTCTGGATAAGTGTCCAAAAGCACAGAAAAAACAAACAAACATTGACGAATGAGATTTCATGTAACTAAAGGGTTTAGGCACACCAAAGGAAACAATCAAAAGAGTGAAGATACAAACTCCTGAATGAGAGAAAATATTTTCAAACTAAATATCTAGCCAGAAGTTAATATTCAGACTACACAAAGAACTGAAACAACTCAATACCAGCCATAACAACAACCACAATTTAAGAATGAAGAAGAGATTTAAATAAATATTTCTCAAAAGACACACAAGTGATCAACACATAAAGGAAAAAGTACTCAGCATCACTTATCGTCAGAGGATATATCTGATATATATCAGATATCACCACAGGGTATCAGCAGAGTCCAGCAAGACTGGCTATTATCAAAAAGACAGACGATTATGAAAGTTAATGAGGATGCAGAGAAGAGAGAGCTTTCGCACACTGCTGGTGGGGATGTAAATTAGTACAGCCACTTTGGAAAAACAGCATTGGGATTCCTCAAAAAACTAAAAAAAAAAAAAAATTAAAAATTAAAAAAAAACTATCAAATGATGTTGAAATCCCACTTCTAGCTATATGTCCAAGAGAAATGAAATCCATCTGTCGAAGAGACATCTGCACTCCCATGTTAATTGCAGCAGTATTCACAATACCTGGGAAATTGAAACAATCTAAGTTTCCATCAGCTGATGAATGGGTAAAGCAAACATGGTGAAAATGCACACAATCCTAGTTGGTTACAAAACAGGATTAAATATTGTCAATTGCAACCTGTTTGAAACTGGAGGGCATTATAGCAAGCGAAATAAGCCAAGCACAGAAAGACACATATCACATGATCTCACTCACATGTGAAGTCTAAAATTATGGGTGGTCTCACAACAAGTAAAATACAATTGTGGTGACCAGAGGCAGTGAGGGGAAGGTGGGAGGAATTGAGTACTAAGTTATAGCCATCCAGCAGTGAGAAGTCCCGAGGTTTTACTGCACTATACCATAAAGATAGACAATGTTGATTGACTTTATATTTCCCTACAAAGAAATCTAGAAGATTGCACTTAAGGATGAATTTCAATATAAAGAAATGTTAAATATTAGACCAGTTAAGTATACTTTTCTTTATTGGAAATCACACGACCTATACATGTAATAAATCATCACATGGAACACCATCAATGTGACAATTTTTATATCTGTTAACTTTTGAGATGAAAACATTTTAGGGGCTGGATGAGAGGTACAGTGGGTTAAGTTGCTGCCTGGGACGCAGACATCCCACATCAGAACATCTGTTCAAGTTCTGGCTGCTCCACTTCAGATCCAGCTCCTTGCTGATGTGCCTAGGAAAGCAGAGGAAGCTGGAGCAATTACTTGGGCCCCTGTCACCCATGTGTGAGATCCTGAAGGAGCACCAGGCTCCTGGCCTTGCAACCCTGGCTGTTGCAGTCATTTAGGGAAATGATCCAGTACATGGAAGATCTTTGTCTTTCTGTCTCTTTCCCACTGTCTCTGTGTCACTGAGCCTTTCAAATAAATAAATCTTAAAAAATAAAAAAAACCTACCTTGATATTCACTTTAAAACATGTTGTAAGTGACAAGAAGCCAAATGATGATACCAATTTGCAAAAATGTCAAAAACACCAGAAATCAACCCAAACATCTACAGCCAACTTATATTTGATCAAGGATCTAAAACTAATTCCTGGAGCAAGGACAGTCTATTCAATAAATGGTGCTGGGAAAATTGGATTTCCACGTGCAGAAGCATGAAGCAAGACCCCTACCTTACACCTTACACAAAAATCCACTCAACATGGATTAAAGACCTAAATCTACGACCTGACACCATCAAGTTACTAGAGAACATTGGAGAAACCCTTCAAGATATTGGCACAGGCAAAGAATTTCTGGAAAAGACCCAGGAGGCACAGGCAGTCAAAGCCAAAATCAACTATTGGGATTGCATCAAATTGAGAAGTTTCTGTGCTGCAAAAGAAACAGTCAGGAGAGTGAAGAGACAACCGACAGAATGGGAAAAAATATTTGCAAACTATGCAACAGATAAAGGGTTAATAACCAGAATCTACAAAGAGATCAAGAAACTCCACAAAAACAAAACCAACAACCCACTTAAGAGATGGGCCAAGGACCTCAATAGACATTTTTCAAAAGAGGAAATCCAAATGGCCAACAGGCACATGAAAAAATGTTCAAGGTCATTAGCAATCAGGGAAATGCAAATCAAAACCACAATGAGGTTTCACCTCACCCCGGTTAGAATGGCTCACATGCAGAAATCTACCAACAACAGATGCTGGCGAGGATGTGGGGAAAAAGGGACACTAACCCACTGTTGGTGGGAATGCAAGCTGGTCAAGCCACTATGGAAGTCAGTCTGGAGATTCCTCAGAAACCTGAAGATAACCCTACCGTTCGACCCAGCCATCCCACTCCTTGGAATTTACCCAAAGGAATTTAAATTGGCAAACAAAAAAGCGGTCTGCACCCTAATGTTTATTGCAGCTCAATTCACAATAGCTAAGACCTGGAACCAACCTAAATGCCCATCAACGATAGACTGGATAAAGAAATTATGGGATATGTACTCTTTAGAATACTATACCGCAGTAAGAAACAACGAAATCCAGTCATTTGCAACAAAATGGAGGAATCTGGAACACATCATGCTGAGTGAAATAAGCCAGTCCCAAAGGGACAAATACCATATGTTCTCCCTGATCGGTGACGACTGACTGAACACCAAGAGGGAAACCTGTTGGAGTGAGGTGGACACTATGGGAAATGGTGGCTTGATCAGCATAGCCCTGACTGTTAATGAACAACTTAATACATTATCCCTCTTAGTAGTTTTTTTTATCTGTTCTACTTAATATGACTGGTTTAGATCTGTAATTGATGCACAGTTATTCTTAAGTGTTGAAAATTAACTGAAATGTGATCCCTGTTGAACATGGTGGTGGGAATGGGAGAGGGAAGAGATGTATAATTTGGGACATGCTCAGGCTGACTTGCCCCAAGTGGTGGAGTTGGAAGCATACCAGGGGATTCCAATTCAATCCCATCGAGGTGGCATGTACCAATGCCATCTCACTGTTCCAGGTGATCAGTTTCAGTTCACAGTTGGTCATGGTGAAGGGACTGGGAGTCAAAGGGAACACATAGACAAGTCTAGTACCTGCTAACGCTAACCGATGGAGTAAATAAAGGGGAGAGTGATCCAACATGGGAAGTGAGATACTCAGCAGACTCATAGAATGGCAGATGTCCTAAATAGCACTCTGGCCTCAGAATCAGCCCTAAAGGCATTCAGAGCTGGCTGAAAAGCTCATGAGAGTATTTCAGGCATGGAAAGCCAAGACACTCTGGCAAAAGATCTCTGCGAGTGAGATCCCAGTGGAAAGAACAGGTCTTCAAAGAAGGAGGTACCTTTCTCTGAAGGGAGGAGAGAACCTCCACTTTGACTATGACCTTGTCTAAACAAGATAAGAGTCGGAGAACTCAGAGGGCTTCCATAGCCTTGGAAACTCATGACTGGAGCATAGGGAGATTACTGATGCCATAGACAGGAGTGTCAATTGGTAAAGTCAACAACAGGAGTCACTGTGCACTTACTCCTCATGTAGGATCTCTATCCTTAATGTGCTGTACATTGAGATTTAATGCTATAACGAGTACTCAAACAATATATTTCACTTTGTGTTTCTATGGGGGTGCAAACTGTTGAAATCCTTACTTAATGCATACTAAACTGATCCTCTGTAAAAAAAAAAAAAAAAAGAAAAGAAAAAAAAAAAAAAAAAAAAAGAAATTATCAATTCCCAACTTGACTCTCACTGGGATTAAACATGACAATAGGTCTGCTCTGATTTCATCATCATTTAAAAAAATCATCTATTATTTTTCACTTTATGTTTCTGTGTGGGAGCAAACTGTTGAAATCCATACTTAATGTATACTAAGCTGATCTTCTGTATATTAAGATAATCGAAAATGAATCATGATGTGAATGGAAGGGGAGAGGGAGTGGGAAAGGGGAGGGTTGTGGGTGGGAGGGACGGTATGGGGGGGAAGCCATTGTAATCCATAAGTCGTACTTTGGAAAATTATATGCATTAAATAAAAGTTTAAAAAAAAATAAATAAATCTTTAAAAAATAAAAAAAAAATGTCAAAAACACAAAATACGAGGGTCATAGAAGATACACAGAAACTTCACAAAATATGTAGGGCCTACATGTTTTCTGTATGGAAAACAGATTTAAAAGCATCTGGAATATTTCTGGGTATGATTTTCACATCATAGGGAAGGATGTGTTGTATGCCACTCTACCTTTATAAGGTATCCATCCTATCTCTTCTTGGGCCTCTTTGGATTTGAAAGTAACATCTTCTAAAATAAAGGGGCATTGTATTTACATGCAGTACAAAGTTTTATTTAGAAGGCAGAACAAGAATACAAAAAACTCACAGTTAATTCAGACTAAAATGTGAGCTGCTCTAAAGTTTGCCACTTACAATCTAGCTTGTAGAATTGGTTTCTCTGTATGTTAGTGGAAAGAATATTATGTGGGACATTTGAAAGCACTTATCTCTCAATCATAGTGGCTACACGCAGGGTTTTGGAGCAAAGCCATGATTTTTTCTCCAGAACTTACAATACTTTTGAGAAATAGTACTTGCTTTGCAACTGAGCCTCCAAACTGATTAAAGGCCAAATGATGGAACTCTAGGTTTCTTTGCAAAACAAAACCTGCTCACCATCAATTGGCTTGATGCATTTACATAAAAATTTTCAATGTGCTAAGAAATACCCCATGGTCCTTTAGAAGTGGTCAGTACAGCATAAATTACAACTGAGTTCTAAAGCTCAACAACGTTGTCACAGAAATCCAGTCTTACCTCATTCTGCCGTTACCTCTTAAGTCAATCTTCTCTAATTTTATTATTTCTTTACTTCTACTAATTTGGAGTTTGGTTTGTTTTTGTTATTCTAGGTCCTCCAGATACATTCTTACATTAATTGTTTGATGCCTTTCCAACTTCTTGATGTAGATACTAATTCTATAAACTTTCTTCCTCACACTACTTTTTCTGTATCACATAAGTTTTGATATGTTGTTTCGTCATCTTCAATAGTTTCTAGGGATTTTTTTATTTCCCTTCTGATTTCTTCTGTGGCCAGTTGTTCATTCAGTAGAATGTTGTTCAGTCTCCATGTGTTTGCATATTTTCCAGAGTTTCTTAAGTTGCTAATGTTTAGCCTCATTCTATTGTAATCAAAAAAGATAAATGGTATGAAATCAATTTTAGCTTCCTTAAGGGACTTCCCCATAACCAGGTCACTAAGGTAGAAAACATATGAACCTAGTATAGAGGTGAATCTGTTTCATAGAACACATGAACATCAAGAAACAGTAACAGAATGACGGTCTCATTCAGGATCAGCCTGAGTAGGACATCTGGGTACTCTTCTATTATGGAGAAATACCCTGAACAGGAGATGGAGGATGGCTAAAGATTTTGGTTAGAATGAGATTAGGTTAATGGAAACCAGGAATATGGGAAAAAACAATGTGAATGCCCTTAGAAACATGTTATTAAATGTGTTCTCCTGTGAATGCTATCCAAATGTCCACATTTGCAGAGAAAGCTCAGGCATAAGACAAACACTGTCACTTGGTGTAGGAAGAGCAGTGTCTTCAACTGTCCTGAGCGATAGTCCCTCATCATGTGGGGAATGTAAATTCACACTTTAAACCTGACAGCAATGAAGTCATGGTTGTTAGTTTCACAGGGGAATGTTCATTATTTTTCTTATTTTGAACACAGCCTCATGTATTTGTCAATCTTTCCTACTTTTCCTCTCTTAGATAAATACCCAAGTCTTTTCTTCGTCGAGAATACAGCTCTTTTAATGTTCTAGATTTCAGCAGAGGTTTTGATTCTAATTCCTTACCTATTAACCTGGAATCCTTCTCTTGTTTACTTTCCAAGCTTGGGTTTGGAAACTCAGCAATCACTTGTGCATTACCTACTCCTCCTATACACCCTACCACCCCTCAACCTGAGGGTCTTCCTGCATTCCTCTTGGAAGCACTTTAAGTGTTATCTGCTACCTGGTGATTTCCCTCTACTTCTGAAAAACATGTCTGTGCATAGCACTGTGCTTTATTACTTGTGTCTAATATTTAGTTGGCTTTCAGGTATTTATACAGATTCATTTATGAGTCGCCCTGTTCTAATGTGAGATGATTCCTGTCTTTCCAAAATAGGACAACTTCCAAAATAGTCACTCATTTGTTTAATCCCTGAGATTTGCCTGTAAAACATACAGTCATGTGATGATACAGCTAGATTTAAAGTTTAGTACATATTATCAGAGTCATTTCAATGTAGAATTTAATGTGACTTAATAATAGATAAAATTGTTCATTTAAACATGCTTGAGAATTGCAACAGCCCATTGTCAAATCTTATGATTCTATTTATGACCAAAAAATGTGATGACTCCAGGTATATTAGAAAAAAAAGTATCAAAACAGAGACTTGTTCAGAATATCAGAACCATCAGTCTGTGCACCTAGTATAGATAAATATAGCTATTCTGGCATATAATTATTATATTTTCTTTTTTGAATTCCTTATAATAGACTTGTAGCTTTATGGATTCCAAATAACTTCTGTGTAAGAACTGTAATTCTAAGTATATAAAATAGATGTAAACAAAGACATATTAGAAAGACTAACTGAATGTTCCTTAAAGATTTTTTTCTCCAAATATATTCTCTGGAACTGTCTTTAAAACAAGAGTCTTAACACATCTCCTCTATCATGTGGTTTAAAAAAGCACTAAGAGGAAAGGTCAAACAAAGTGCCTTTTCTCTTCTAACTAAATATTAAGTCAGCTCAACTTCCACGTTGCTTAAGCTGCAACATGCATTATAGAATGCGGGGCAAATTGCTTTAGCGTTTCAGCCCTCTAAGCAGTGCAGATGTTATGCAAATGGTTCAGTGCTCATTTTCAGAAAGTAAACAATTGTGGTACATTTTGAAAGAGTATTTTCTTTTTTTGTATTAGCACTAAACTGCAAAATTGTTGCTAGCTGCAATGTTAGTGCTCAAAGAAATTGAAATTTTTGTAGGGCAAAAACCTGTCAGATTTGAAAGTATAATGAATTTTTTTTTCTAATTGTAAAACTTCATTGCATTAAAAAACAACATGGAGTCAAATAGGACAATTCATATTATGTGAACACCATAATTTTATAAAACATATTGCTATACATAGACAACCAGAATACATCAGGTGTGTCTGTCATAACAACAAAATTAAAATATTTCTTCCCATGAAATCTGTATTAACATTTAGAATTTTCATAGTCCTACACCTAATGTGTGCCAAAAACAAAGATGAATTTAGGAAAAACATATTAATTATAAATACCTGCCAAGATGGTTTTGAAATTCAGGAAGAGCTAACTAGCTTGTAATCATTTGTGAATGTGTCTTAGATATTTGAATCTTATTAATTCATTAGAATGCCTGGGTTAAGATACGTCTTGATTACTGCAATTTACAAGCATGTTTTCATTTTCTATTGATGCAGTAACAAATTACCAGAAACTTAGAGGCTTAAAACTAACACACTCATTTCACAGCCCTGCAGGTCAAAAAATTCTAAAACCAAGGTGTCAAAAAAAGTGATGTTCCATCGAAGACCCTAGGCCAGAATCTGTTTCCTTATATTTTCCATCCTATAAAGGACGCCTGTTTTCCTTAGCTCCTGGCCTATTTCTTCATCTTCAAAGCCAATAACATAACATTTTCAGTCAAGTTCTTTCTGCCTCTCTCGGCGCACGTGCCCTCTCCCCCTCCCCCTCCCCTCCCCCTCCCCCTTCCTCTCCCTCTCCCTCTTTCTCCCCCTCTCCCTCTTCCTCTCCCTCTCACCCCTTCTTTGCTTCCTGTATCTATCTGACTCTGTTGTTTTACATATCTTTATAAAGTTATTTAGGATTGCATTGGATCCATCCAGATAACCCTGGGGAATCTTTCCCACCTTAAGAGACTTAATTTATTTTCACAGGAACCCCCAAAACACATGCTCACCTGGAACCTGAAAATGTGTTCTTGTTTGGACTAAAGGTCTCTGAAGATGTAGATAAGTAAAAATCTCAGGTTCAGATCATATTGGGTTCAGGTGGATTCTAAATCTAATGGGGAATGTGCTTTTAAGAGACATAGAAGTATTTGATACAGAGACAGAGTAGAATGAGACAGGGATAGACTCTCCCTCAAAGCGACCCAGCCAACACATAGATTGCACAACCTCTGGCCTCTACATCTGTGCAGGAATAAATTTCAGTTTTGTTTTTTTTTTTTTTTTTAATTTTTTGACAGGCAGAGTGGACAGTGAGAGAGAGAGACAGAGAGAAAGGTCTTCCTTTGCCGTTGGTTCACCCTCCAATGGCCGCCGCGGCCGGCGCACCGCGCTGATCCGATGGCAGGAGCCAGGAGCCAGGTGCTTTTCCTGGTCTCCCATGGGGCCATCCTCAACTGCACTTCCTGGCCACAGCAGAGAGCTGGCCTGGAAGAGGGGTAACCGGGACAGAATCCAGCGCCCCGACAGGGACTAGAACCCGGTGTGCCGGCGCCGCAAGGTGGAGGATTAGCCTATTGAGCCGTGGCGCCGGCCAAGTTCCCTTATTTTTTTTTTTTCTTTTTTTCTTTTTCTTTTTGACAGGCAGAGTGGACAGTGAGAAAGAGAGACAGAGAGAAAGGTCTTCCTTTACTGTTGGTTCAGCCTCCAATGGCTGCTGCGGCCAGTGTGCTGTGGCCGGCACACCATGCTGATCCGAAGCGAGGAGCCAGGTGCTTCTCCTGGTCTCCCATGGGGTGCAGGGCCCAAGCACTTGGGCCATCCTCCACTGCACTCCCGGGCCATAGCAGAGAGCTGGCCTGGAAGAGGGGCAACCGGGACAGAATCCGGCGCCCCAACCGGGACTAGAACCCGGTGTGCTGGCGCCGCAAGGTGGAGGATTAGCCTAGTGAGCCTCGGCGCCGGCTCTTTCAGTTTTTTAAAGTTATCTTGTTTATGGAAATGGTTAACATCCCTTTTTAAGGTAACATATTTACCATAGGAGGGATTCCATCTTTGTAAGGGAATCTTCTATTTACCTCAAAAGCAAATATCCTACAAAAGTAGAGAAATTGACTTGCCATTTGGCAGGATGGTTGAAATGGGATCCAAATAGCATACAGCAGGCTCTGGTCAGGGTCCTGCTGACTACATCACACCACGGCAAGGGGCACCTTAATGACCGGAGTGCACGCAAGAGGAAGAGATCTTGTGACAAGACAGGAAGCCACACAACAGGAAGGCACCAAGGTCTCGAACTCTCTCAAGACCCCACCTCTTGCAGGTCAGGTACCTCTCAATATCAATGCACTAGGAACGAAACTCCAAACACTTGAACCCTTGGGTTCCAATATATTCCAATCCTATCTAAACCAGAGTACTATTCAGGCTATTCCCCACGGCACAGTTTGACAAAAGACTAATGATGGGACCATTTTTGGGAGCTTATATGAAAGACATAATCAGGAAATCAGATCTACTAGCCCTATATTTTAAAAATATTTGTGGCTCTCTGTATTGGTCTTATTTGCAAATACCATAAAATTTGTTGTAGTTTATTGACTGATTTTTTAAGATTTATGTATTTATTTGGCAGAGTTACAGAGAGAGAGAAAGAGAGAGCGAGATAGGAAGAGAGAGAATATTCCATCCACAGGTTCACTCCATAAATGGCTACAGTGGTCAAGGCTGCACCAAGGTGAAGCCAGGAGCCCCATCCAGGTCTCCTTCATGGGTGCAGGGTCCCAAGCACTTGGGCCATCTTCCACTGCTTTCCCAGGCCATAGCAGAGAGCTGGATCAGAAATGGAGTAGCCAGGACTTAAACTGGTGCCTTTAGTGATGCCAATGTCTCAGGCCATGGCTTTATCGGTTGCAGGCAGAGCCTTACATCTCACTCCACAGCACTGGCCCCTATTGACTGTGATTCTAGAGGAACCCAACCATCTCTTACCATCTTTGTGTTTTCCCTGGGAATATGCATTGATTTACCCAGAGATGAATACCTATCACAATTGTATTGCTTAACTAATCTGTTGCAGGTGTTAGAAAAGTGAGTGTTTGATATGGTTAACTCAGAACAGAAGTTTGTTTGGAAAACTTGTATTGTGAAAAAAAAAAAAACTCTGGATTTCAAAAATTTTGCATTGAAATAAGCTTATCTTTTAATTCCTTCTTCCATGAACTCTTTGAAATCCCTTCATATATGAGTATACACATTCTCAATACAATAATAAAACTGCAAACATAAATGTTATAAAGTTGTCATTCTCAATATTTACTTATTTCTCAGCACTTTGTTTTCCAGAAACTAATATTAGCGTCTGAAGTGTTCCAACTTTAATTTGACAGTGACTTTTAGGTCAAATGACCCCACAGGACTGAGTTTTGTTCATATTTGTACTTTACTATTGATCTTAGAGCAGTTGCTGTCAAATCTCTTCATAGATATTTTCATATTCTAGAAAAAGATAGTAGGTAGATAAAACAGAGTTGAGGTGATCTACTAGCAACACGAAACTATGTGTTCTTTTAAAAATGTATTGAATTTGTATAACTCCAAATCAACAATAATAAATTCTGCATCTATTTTTGTGTGAAAAATGCCTAAATGCTGATTTGTGCAGATTGCCAATACTTCACCACAGTTGCTTCAACTTAATTAGATATCTTTTCACAAACCCAAACTATGTCTCTTCATTAGGTTTTGAAATAACTGAAAGCTGACTTCTCCCGTACTGTGCCCCTTGACCAACCTTCTAAAGCCACAATGACATGTATATGAAGAAGAAAGAAAGAAAAAGGAAAGAAGGAAGGAAGAAAATGAAGTAGGTTTTTCTCACTATTTGATATCAGACAAAGCAGGCAATTCACACAAATGCTGAAGTATATATTAAAGATCACAAAAGATATAGCCTGAGAACGTAACCTTTATTATTATTATAATTTCTTGTTGTTTTAACTTTATTTTAGAAGAGACATAAATTACAAAGTTCTCTATGGGATCCTTTTTGTTTGTTTTTGATTACTTGTTACAAGAACATGTGGGATATTATGACTAATTGAACTCAATTGAATTGCAAAGAACTCACAATTTCTCAGAAAGAGTATATCTTTGAATCAGACAGTAATATATGATAAGAAGGAGACTGACAGAGTATTCTAACACTATATTCTGTCTATAATTCCAATAATGTTGCTTTTCAAAGAAAGGTTTTCTTTAATAATTTGAAGTATAAAATTGTAAAAAATGAGACTTGTTTTTGAATGGCCAACACAGAAAACTTCTAAGATATTAAATTCTTATTTAGAACAAGAATTTACCATAAATATGATGCTTTTTATGTATTTTAAATCAACACTGAATGATTTCTTTAAAAGCACCAGATTCAAATACAGAACTACAAATATTCCTAGACTATTCTCTCTCTAATGTTTTGTCATGTTCATAACAATAGTGACCTTCAGAGGATGGTGGCTTAGCAGATAAAGCTGCCACCTGTGACAGCATCCCATATGAGTGCCCTTTCAAGTCCCAGGTGCTCCATTTCCAGTCAAGTCTCTGCTAATGACCTGGGAAAATCAGCCGAAGGGGCCCAAGTGCTCGAGTCTCTTCACCTGTGTGGAAGACCTGACGGAAGCTCCTGTCTTCTGGTTTCAGCTTGGCCCAGTCCTGGTGGTTGTGGCTATCTTGGGAGTGAACCAGAGAATGGAAGATCTCTCTTGCTCTTCCTCTGTCTCTCTGTTAATCTTTCAAATAACTAACTAACTAACTAAATAAATAAATGTTATATTTTTTTTAAAAAATAATGACCTTATAGCAATCCAAAAAACACAACAATACATAATATTTATTGTTAAATATGTTTTTGGACCTGGTTGCTATTGTAATACATGATGGCATAAATTTCTTTGATTTGAAATAAATGTCAGTAATTGCATACCAGTTTCATGAAAACATACCTAGAGGCATGCATTTTTTTAAATTAGTGAAAATAATTATCAAAAACTCTATTCATTCTTAACTAATACAGTTATTAATAAAATCAAAATGGGTGTGAATAACACACCAAACACATTCATTTTTTGAAACACAGGGTAAGAAACTGTGAATTCAGACAAAATTTCTTATTTTAAAGACTTACTCTTTACAAATCTGGGCAACGGAGAAAAAAGAGACATGGAAATAAGAACTTCCATGTGGAAAAAGAAGTGGAAAATAAAGAGAAGGATAAAATTTAGAGAAAGTGAAAGAATAGAGAATAATTAACAAGAAAATTCTTGAACCAGTAGTGAGTGGTGATTCCATTTTACCCAATAGTTGTACAACCCATTATGCAAACAACAAAGCAAGAGTACAACAATGCGACCCCTCAGGAAGAACTCTTTCTAACCCACTTTGCCTTCCATTCTTAGTTCTGTTTTTCTAAGGCTATTTCTCCAGGTACTGTCAGCAGCATCTGCATCACCTGGGAATGTGTTGCAAATGCAAAATCTTGAAATCCAGGAGTCTCAATTGCCAGGATCATGGTCCAGGAATCTGATGAATTGCCCCGCCCCACCCCGCCTCCTCCCCTCCCCTCTCTTCTCTCTCTCTTTCTCTTCTTCTTCCTTCCCTCCTTTTTCCATCATTCTAGTTAGCTAACATTCCATAAGATCCTCTTAAACCACTACTCTAAAACAGACTACATGCATAGATTCTTCCATCTCTCAGTATTCATCAACTTCTACCCCAAGAATTCAAATTCCACACAAAGCTAAGAAAAATTGGTTATAATGTGTTATTTCCCCACTCTCTCATAACTAGCTAGGATAGATTAATGCATCAATGAATGAACACATGATAAAATTAAGATGGCACTCATATGTTTAACATTAAATAGATTTTAGGGAAAAAATTCAGTATGAAAAAATTAATGAAATGTAAACTACTACAATTTTTACCTGTAGTATTTCCAAATACAAGAATAGTAGAATGTATTTTTATTCTCTATGCCACTCCTTACAGCTCTGTCCAAAGTACCAGTGGAATTAATTTCCTTACAACTCCAAATTGTTGAACTCTCCCTGTTGTCTTCAGTATTACGTATAGGAATGGGAGTTTGGCTTGCCTTTTAAGATGTGGGTTAAGATGACCATCTCCCATATCAGAGTGCTTGAATTCAAGTCTAGGATACACTCCTAACTCCAGTTTTGTGCTAATGCTTTGCACTTTCCAGCTCATTACCACAATAGAATTCTGCACAGTTATGCCTATAACCTTGTTCTTGCAGTGTTGACAAACATGTTTGATTGTATTACTATTTGAACCTATAAAAATTACATTTAAATTAAATTTCATAGTCTCCTCTTTACTAATAAAAGCATTCAAATACATCTCTATCTTTATTTTCACATTCATTCCTGATCTTAGCCCTCTAGATTCTAGTTGAACATTTGTTCACCCACAATGTCTCTCCATGTATGACACTCAGTCTCAATAACAGACATTATTCTTAGAATACTTCATTTTGAGATACATTTTAAATATAAATCTTCCCAACTAGATTTCTGCCTTTCATTCACTATTAGAGAATTTCTCATTCCTCTTTAATTGTTTAGACATTTCTTCTGTATCTGTTTGGGAGACTGCCAAAACAAACTGGGTGCTTAAACAACAGATATTTATTTTCCCATAATTCTGGATGATAGAAGTCCAAAATCAATTTCCTGACAGGGTTGGTTCTTAGAGTCATAAAGGGTATATCTGATCCAGTGCCTCCCCATACTTGTTGATTGCCGTTCTGCTTTTTCTCATAGTTTTGCCATCATATATATTTTTGTGCCAATTTTCTCTCCCTATTCAGATACTTGTGATACTGCACTAGGCTCCACCTTCATGATACTATTTTCATTGAATTAGCTCTTAAAAATCCTTTCTTTCACACTCGTGTTGGGTTGTAATAAAGGTTAGAAGTTATAGTATATGAATTTGGGGACAGTGGGCACAGTTCAGTCCATGTATTTTTCTTCAAATCCTGAAGAAGGATGTAATTCATAAATATGTATAGAAATGTAGTAAGGAGAGTAATAATAATTGCTTTTGTGTACATTAAAAATAAGAAAGCCTTATTGATTAATTCAAGATTGTATTTAACCTGTAAGGTCTAAACCAATCGAAAATAACATAGACATTTTTTTGAAAAGTACTTCCTCTCTTCCAGTTTTCTCTATTGGTATGATTTAAAACCACAGGAAATGTATAGAATAGTATCAAGTTTACCCATTTGTCGTTAAATAAAATGCCTTCTTAAGAGTCACAGCAGACCTTCATCAAATTATTGCTGAGACATTGCACTGCAGGCTTTGAGAAAAATCCAATCAATACCTGCTATATTCAATTGCAAAAAACTAAGCCATCATTCCTGAATGGACTTGCTTAAAAAGAATTCCATCATATTTAATGATAGCATTGTTTGCCAGTATTGCTTGCAGAGAAATGGTTTAGAAAGAATAATCCAACCTAAACTGTGAAACTTTTTCAATGATGTCCTTTATAGTCAATTATCAAATGCTCAGCATTATATCATGGTGTTTGTAAAGTAACAGAAGCATTTAAAAAACCAAATGCCTTTAAATAATTATCATTTCTATTCACAGAAGGCAAAGATTTAAAGAACTTTTAATCACTAAGAGTGAATCACTTTAATAGATTTATGCAAAATACACTAACAATTGTAAAAATGATTGTAAGAGAAATTTGCTTTTTTCATAGAGAAGGGATAAAAATGTTAGTATAAATTCATTAGCTTCAGTATCACATGATACAAAATATCCTTCCCATACATTTTTTTAAATCATAAAAAATAATTGAGTAATAAAGAAGACAGAACCATAAAATTTTAGATTTGGGGAATAGTTTTAGGTATTATGTAGTCTAAACAACTTTTTTTTTTCAAATAAAGAAATCAAGTATGAAGGGACTTCGTTAAAAAGTGGAATTAAAAGATAAGTTTGGGGCAGGCACCTACTCTAGTGGTTAAGACACATGTGTACCAAATTCGAATATTTGAGTTTGATTTCTAGCACCTGAATCCAACTTCCTGCTAATGCACATGCTGGGAAACAATACGTGATGAATCAAGTATTTGGGGTCCCTGCCACTGATATGGAAGAACTAAGTTGAATTCCTGGCTTCTGCCAATGGCCTGGTCTAGCCCCACTCATTGGAGACTTCTAGGAAAGTGAACCAGCAGGTGGGGGCTCACTGTCTCTCTCCCTCTCTCTCCTTTTGTCTTTCAAACACTTTTTAAAATGTTTATTTTGGTGTAAATATTTTTGAAATCCATGCATTGTTTTTCATAACATATATTTTGTATGTGTTTTGAAGAGCATTGTATACATGGACTTTATAATTTTAGCACCATGATAAAAGGTTCCTTTAGTTCCATTTTTCAGAAATCTTTTTGAAGTAAGTACCTTAATATTGTACAGTTTTTGCTCCCTTTTCAATAACAAGCTAGGAGCCATTAAATATAGAAATGATAATCTTACGTAATCCAGTATTCTTAAGGGATTATAATCTATTCTAGAGGAAATGTATAAGTATGTGAAAAGCTAAGTAAGGCAAATATAATTGTGGCAAATAAGTATAAAGCATTTTAAGTAATTTTTAATTTATATGAATATGAATGTCAGGTGTGGGGCAAATTTTGCTGAACAAATCTAAATCTCCTTTTTTAAAAAAATTTTACTTATTTATTTGAAAGTCAGAGTTACAGCGAGAGAGGGAAATATATATAGAGAGAGATCTTCCATCCACTGGCTCACTGACCAGGAACTAGGAGCTTCCTCTGGGTCTCCTATGTTGGTACAAGGGCCCAAGCACCAGGGCCATTCTCTGCTGCTTTCCCAGGCACATCAGTAGGGAGCTGCATCAGAGATAGAGCAATCAGAACACAAACTGGTTCGCATATGCTATCCAGGCGTCACAGGTGGCAGCTTTACCCACTATGCCACAATGCTGGCCCCCAATGAACACATCTAAATCTTATATCCAGAGTTATTCCTTAATTTGGGAAATTAAGCATAGAGCTTCATATATGAAAGCATGATTTGATATACTGTCTTGATTAATAAAGAAGGAGATTTTAAAAAGTTGGAGATTTTATGGTATGATTCATAATCACATTTAAAGTTTTAACGAATATCCAGCTTGTCAAAAGTGAAAAGTTAGTATAGTGAGAGATATCAGTATTGGAAGAAAGCATCCAAGTCACCTAGTTTTCCTCATGCTGGTGCTTATGCTTTCATTGAAGTTGCACTGAGAATGGACCATTTGGCTTTAAATCGACTGTGCTTTTTATTGACATGAAAATGGAAAAAAAAAAAAAAAAACAGTTGAATTTGGAAGGATCGATTTACTACATGCTTTTCATCTTGGTTTCACAACTCATTTTGGAAGTTCTTAATTTAAATGCATAGGAATCCCTCATTATCTTAACTCACTCTCTATAGTTACCATAATGTGTGATTTACCCCAAACTCAATTTCTGCTCTAACAGGCATGTGCATGCAAGGGAAAACATTTCAATTGTGTGAGTCCAAGCAAGAGACTGTAGTTTGAATTTCAATTCTCATAACAAAATTTCATCTTATATTAATTGTTGTACATTACCATTTTCATAGAGTCCTCATTGTAAGGTTAAGAGAAAAAAAAACATAGAAAGTATAACATCCTATACAGAAAGTAGGTGAACCTAAGGAAGCCAGAAAAATTCATTCATTAGAAGAAAATTTGGTAGGGAAACCTATTGAGAGTGGCCAACATCTAAAAACCATAAGCCCAGTTATGCCCAAGTTTGACAATGATTGCTGTTGTTGATCTCACTACACACTTACCCACCAAGTAATGTTTTTGAAATATTAAAAAAAGCTTTGTTACAGAAATTGAAAGCCATAGTCTACATGGGTACTACTGAGAATCCTGATAATAAGCAGAAGGCAGGGAGCATTTGGTGAAGCAAAGACACTGCCAGGGACCCCACACCCCACATGGGAGCCATGGGTTCAAGTTCTACCTACTCTGCTTCTGCTGTATCTTCCTGTTAATGTGTACCCTGGGAGGCAGCAGGTGACAGCTCCTGTACTTGGTCCCCTGACACCCAAGGAGGAGACAGATGGAGCTCCAGGCTCCTAGTTTTGGCTTGATCCAACCTTGGTTGCTGCTGGCTTTAGAAGTGAACCCGTTGACAAACGTCATCACTCTGTTTCTGCCTCTCCCCGTTCCCCCCTTTCAAATAAATTGAAAAATTCTAAAAACAAGTTGGGAAAGACAATGGTGGAACAGAAAGATGGTTGAAGAATTGCATTTCAGAGCAAGCATGAGATGGCTTGGGAGATTTGGGGATTTGAGAATCATTCATTATTACACAATTTAAAGACTGTAAGCTAAGTGGCTTGTGCAGAAATTGAAACTTCACAAGACTTTCCTGAAACGGAAGTTGTAGTAGTGTTTTGTAGTAACAGAGGTGACTACAAAGTAAAAGTATAATTTTACTAAATGGTGTTCTTTAAAATTAACTCTAGCTATATCTTTAACAATTAATTCAAGTTATATAAAAGAATCATGATACTTTGATGCCCAAAGATAGATTCACCATACTCTGGAATGGAAGTCATGAAAATAGAGGTAAATTATTCGGTGCTATGTCATTCCAAAATTCCAAGCAATTAAAAATAATGTTGGCAACTGTACTAAGATATAACATCCAAATCAATCAGCTTGAGGCAGAAAGTAGATTGACTTTAAGAAATTTTATGAAACAAGAAGGAAAATCTTAAAATGTCACAGTTTGATAAAAGATGGGACTTTAAGTATTTATTGATTTATGGGCAAGTTATTGATTTATGAAGATGAAACTGAAGTGAACTTTTTTTGTCTCCCAAAACATGATTATTGCAACTGTTTGGGCCAAATTGTCCTCACAACCTTCATAGCATACTAGAGCCGTATCTGGTTTGGTATGCTGATGAAGATGTACTGATTCAAAGAAGAATTTAAAAAAGAATTTTGGATCAAGGAAGCATTCAGTCTTGAAAGAAAAGTATCACAACAAAGATCAAAGAATTAGAGAAACTTGCTTTGCCGTTTTCTTGCTGATTTCCAAGGTGTTAAGGAACTGTCGGAACACCTTGCTCTCATATAATTAAAAAAATCTTAGATCTCCTAGACAGGCCAGGATTTTGTGATGATGAAGATCTTAATTTTAATATATTCATTTTTATACTCACTATTGATCAGAGGGGAGAAACATGAGTGGCTATGAATACTGGTGCCAAAAATTCAGCTGAACAACAAAAAGTGCAAACAAACAAAGCTGATAAGCATGACCACAACACGAGCAGATGCATCACATTGAAATAAAACTGCAGTCGTTTTTGGCGTCCACATTATTGGAGTTATGTGCAATCTTAAAAATAGTGGTTTCTCCGTCCAGAAATTGGTGAGCCATTCATATGTTTTGGATACTTCCTTGGAGATCACATTAAGCTGCCACATATCAACGTGGTGACTCTTCATCTCATCCTTCTGGTTAGCAATCCTCATGCACTCGACTCCCTGCTGTGAAAGAACACATTTTTTCGTGTTATTTGATTTCCTATGTATTAATTATCATGCTTTTTTTTTTTTTTGATTCTTAAAGATGTTACAGTTGGCCTACACTCTATTTTAATTTATATGTGTTGTCCTGGAGTACTTGTCAACAGAATACCAGTGACACTCAAATGTGACAAGATTTGTATCTTAAATGATGTGGTCATTGTAGTTATGGCATCTATTTGTTTTAGTTTAGGAAAAATGGACTGCTTCTTGATACTTCGTACAATATCATGCTATGCCAAGGGTGGTGGAGGGGGAAGAAAATCCCTTCAAAAGTTCATTAACTGGTAAGTAAATAGTATGCGTATTACAACTACTCAGTGAGTTTACATAGGTAGTATGCAGTGGTTTTTTTTTTTTTTTTTTTTTTTTTTTTTTTAATTTATTTGACAGGTAGAGTTATAGACAGTGAGAGAGACAGAGAGAAAGGTCTTCCTTCTGTTGATTCACTCCCCAAATGGCCGCTAAGGCTGGCGCTGCGCCGATCCGAAGCCAGGAGCCAGGTGCTTCTTCTTGGTCTCCTATGCGGTTGCAGGGCCCAAACACTTGGGCCATCCTCCACTGCCCTCCCAGGCCACAGCAGAGAGCTGGACAGGAAGAGGAGCAACCTGGACTAGAACCCGGCACCGATATGGGATGCCGGTGCCCCAGGCGGAGGATTAACCAAGTGAGCCATGGCACTGGGCCTGTATGCAGTTTTTTAAAAACAAAGAAACTTGGGGTTTTATATAGACTTGAATTATCTTATTGCTTTTTTCTTTTGATTGGTGTCAGAAAGATTCCCAGAATTTAAAAATCCACTATCCAGTCAGTTTTCAAGAACCAATTAAATTCTGATAAATGAGGAATACTTGTGATTTGGTCACAAAATAAATAATAGATTTGGAAAATCAACTATTTATTATGGTTTACATATTGTAATTGAATATTACTGATCTTGTTTTATTCAAATAAATTGTAATAGAATACACAGTCCTTCTTGCCCAATATCTCTGTCTCAGTCAACAAATGAAATAAGACGACCAATCATCATCTTTAGGTGAAATTGAGGAATGAATTGTGTATGTATTGGCTTGAGTTAGAGAAGTGTTTGTTTTCATCTGATTTTTAGTATGCAATATTTTCTTTTTAATGATAAAATCAGCAAAATCAAACTATTAAACTATTTGGAAAGAAAATTTATTTGCTTTTTTAAATCTGGCACAGTTTAATAATCTATTTTATGCCTGATTAAAAAAATAGAGAATTCCCATATAAATGCAAGAGATTATTAAGGTTAGTATTGTCAAGTGATTATCATATGCTGACACAGCTTTCTTTTAAGAGCAAAGAATAAATGAATAGATCTCTTCTATAACTGAGATTCAGCTGGGCTTTTATTTGATCGACTTGGCTGCCTATAATAAACTCGGGCTTATTCAAATACAGGGAGCTAGATTTTCCCTTTTTAAAGTTGAATTAGGCATCATTTTAACAGTGGGAGAAATCATGGAGATTTCATTGAGGCTGCACTGCCTCTAATGGTGGGAAAATCTGGTGCCAGCTGAGGACATAGTTGAGGATGTGCTGGCTGACTTTAGCAAGTCAGCAATGTCTTTTTTCCTTTAACATTAAAATTTGCATTTGTACAAAAAACATTCATATTTGAAGCTAAGTCAAAATTCTTATAAATGTTGATTTTTCACATTCTATAATTATTTTATTGAAGAAATAATAGAGAGTAGTAATTATGCTGAGCAAAATAAAATAATACTTTATTAGTACTAAAGCTTGAGAAATGATACCCAGCCTGTGATACCATTAATCATTTTACTCTCTTTGCATTCACCAATCATATATATGTACTTAAATATATATATATGTAAATTTTTTGGACAAAGATCATTGATGAAACTATCAGAATGAGTCAAAGATCATGTACTCCCTATATATACACAAGAAAGTTTAGAAAGTTTTTTTTTTTTTTTTTTTTTTGACAGGCAGAGTACACAGTGAGAGAGAGAGACAGAGAGAAAGGTCTTCCTATTTTTGCCTTTGGTTCAGCCTCCAATGGCCGCTGCGGCCGGCACGCTGCGGCCGGCGCACCACGCTGCTCCGATGGCAGGAGCCAGGTGCTTCTCCTGGTCTCCCATGGGGTGCAGGGACCAAGCACTTGGGCCATCCTCCACTGCACTCATGGGCCACAGCAGAGAGCTGGCCCGGAAGAGGGGCAACCGGGACAAATCCGGTGCCCCGACCGGGTCTAGAACCCGGTGTGCTGGCGCCGCAAGGTGGAGGATTAGCCTAGTGAGCCACGGCGCCGGCCACAAGAAAGATTTTAATATTTATCACTCATATTATGTGAGAAATAGACATATTGTTTTAAACAGCTTTTATGGGCAACTAGGTTTCCATTGAACAAACATTATTAGATTTTCATTAGCTAACAACATAACATTCAATGATCCGAGATTAATTGCTGCAAAATTTAGTAAATAATCCAAACTTCCTAATCAATTTATAGAATGTAAAACAGATGTGCAAGAAGTGCTAAACTGATTATATCATTTTTGAGTAAGTGACAATAAAGTTATTTTTTCTGGAAATAATTATCTATAATATCCAATTTACTTTTAAGGCTCTCCTTTAGTTTGTGAGAATAAATCATTTTATCATTATTTTAAGTGAGAATGAGTGAAAAATAACAATAAACGTCATTTATTGTAAATTCCCAAATTGTCAGAATTATATCTCATGACATTCAGACATAGCATGAGCATATCTGTGTTCTCTAAATGGATGCACCTGACTGTATATAAATTATTACTTAATAAGGATAGCAAGAAAAAGAAGAAAACATAGATGGCACATTAGTAAAATATAATATAGATTCTAATAATGCTTCATTAAAAATTTTTTCTGACCTATCAAAGACTTATTCATTGTGGTATTGTATATGCAAGGGTTGTATGTAAGAACTTGTAGTTGGGTGCCAACTTTATGACACAACAGGTTAAGCTACTACTTGCGACTCTGTCCTCCCATATGTGAGTGCCAGTTTGAATGCCAGATGCTCTACTTCTGATCCAACTTCCTGCTAACACACCTGAGAAGGCAGTAGATAATTCCTCAAGTACTTTGGTCCCTGCCACTCATGTGAGAGAACCAGATGAAGTTCCTGGCTCCTGGCATCCGTATGGTCCTACCTGGCTGTTGTGGCTACTTGGGGACAGAACTAGAGGATGGTTTCTCTCTCTCTCTCCGCCCCCCCATTGTCTGTCTTTCTCTGTTACTCTGCTTTTGTTTGTTTTTTTAAAAAAAGAAATTATAAGTAGAAATTTATCTTTATTCCTTCTCTAGAGAATTCATTACTAAGGAGAGTTTTGAAATAGATAACATAGTTGTCATTCATTAAAAGATTATCTATAAATTGATAAAGAACTGCAAAACAAAAATTCTTTGCACACCATTATAAAATAAAAATTAACATGATTGCTTGTTAATTACAAATTTCTAACTAAACAAGCATCCTGAATTTTAACATTATTTTTCTCTATTATGATAAAATAACAAATTATTAAATACAAAGAATTCTTCAATACTTCTGAGCACAAGAAAATTTCTATTTCAACTCTAAATGATTAAACATGACTACTAAGTATTATGAAATCTCGAGTAAAGAAAGAGCAATTCAATTTTAAATTGCTCCTAATTGAGGAGGAAATAGATATTATTCCAAACAAAATTACCTATATGAAAGGAATATTTAGTCAGAATTTCCTTGAAACAATAAATTCAAAGAACTTGAAGAGATCATAAGGTTTTGTTATTGTTGTTGTTTCTTCTGTGGAGATTTGCTAAAGCCATGGCAAATTCCAAGGAATTATCAGAGGAGGTAGAAATCACGTAGCTGAGTGATTCCTTCCTACAACCTGAGCAGTGCCCAGGAATAGTACAAAGTGGGAAATTAAGCATGGATACCTTCGACCTTGAAGACTACAATATTTTTAAAAATATGTATTTTAAGCTTTATTCAGGTATAACTGACTAATAACATATCTATTTAAAGTGCACAATGTGATTGTGTGTGTTTCTGTGTATCTGTGTGTGTCTGGGGAGATGATTATCACAATCAAGGTAATTAGTTACCTCTTCTTTATTGTTTACTAAGAGAATAAGACATACTGTTAAGTATATTTCAAGTGTATAATGCAGTATAATTAACTACATTTGTTGTGCCATATATTAGATCCTCAGAAGTCATTAAAGTGATAACCAAACATTTATATACTTTGACTAACATGAAAACATCCATGTTCCCCACTCCATCCCCTGGCAACCAGCAATTAACATATTTTAATGGATTTTACATAAATATTATGCCATATAGGATTTCAGAGACATGTGATTTTCTCTGGCTTCAAGTCAATCTATGTTGACCTAAATGGCAGGATTTTCTCTTTTTTAGATTGAATAATATTACATTGGAAACAGTACAGGTAAACCAAGCTTCCTAATTTATTCATCTGAAAATGAACATTCCAATTGTTACCATATCTTGGTTAGTGTAAATAACGCTGCAATGAGTAAGATCAAGTGATGATTTGACTTTTTGTGGTTAGCAGTTAAAAGTACAGTGCAAGTTACCACAGGCTGGGGAAGGAAGCTTAGAGGAAGGGGAGGAAAAGTTCACTGATGGGTACTAAGTTATAGCTAGAAATCAGTTAGAAGTTCTGGATCTCTGGTGCACAATATGCTGACAATGACTAAATTCAATGTACTGTACATGCATCTATAAGCAAACAAAATGGAAGATAAAATCTGACATGTTTTTACCATAAAGAAATGTTGCTATTTACTCTGTACACTATACAATATATACATGTATTGAAACATCACATATTACCCATAATATATATAAGTTTATACTACCTGTTAAAAATTATTTAAAAATAAAACCAAAAAAAAAATAAGTCTGCAATGAATGCATACATATCATTGAGATACGGGATTGATTTTAGTGATTTTGATCTATCTCCACAAGTGGGATTGCTGGGTCGGTCATATGGTAAATGCACTTTTAATTTTTTGAGGAATTCCATACTATTTTCCATTTCGAGTGTACATTTTATGTCCTCACCCATAGTGCACAAGCATTTGTTAACTTCCTACTTTTTGATAATAGCCATCCTAACAACCTTCCTCCAAGTTGTTATAGAGAAGCAGAGCCCCTCGTGACACATTGGTGATATCCATCACATAAAGAAATAGAATTTATTTTATCTCCATTTTTAAAGCAACTTTTCTATTCATTTTGTTGTTTTTAATATCACATATCTGATATATAATTCAGATTTGTTAGGCTTTGGGGGTGAGCTACCCACTTTATGTAGCTTACAACACTACAATTATTTTTTCTAAAGATATTAACCCCCTAACAGGATTAGTTCCGGGAATAAAAGGGAAAATTAGGGACTGAAGATTGGCAAATTAGGGAGGCTTCCCACTTAGAAATTGGGCTTATTGTTTAGTACATTTCTATATAGAGATTTGTGGCAATTTTGAGAGCTTGGTAGCCCTAATATATAATTTACCTCAACTTTTTTTCATTTAATACAGAGGATATAAATATCATTCATAATAACATCAAAAACTATAGAATACTTCTATATTGAAAAATGTCAGTAAGCCTTTTATACTGAAAATTTCAATATATAACTTAAACAGAAGATGACCTAAATATGTGCTAAGATATATTCTTAAGATATAATGATGTATTTTAACTTACGAATTTTCTAAAAATTCACATATAAATTCGATACAAGATAATTTTCAACAATTTGCAATTACTATCATATTTAGCAATAACTCTATATGGGTGTGTGTCCCTATTGTCTGAAACTCTTCTATCCAAAGAGGAGTACTGCTAATGATTTCACAAGTCTCTTTTACAAAAATAATTTTGCTTTTATTCTGGATCATTTTAATGTCCACAGAAATAAACACTCTGAACACCAAAGCTCATTATTTCTTGATAAACATTCACTTGTTTATTCATTAAATGTTCCTATAACCAAATCAAGAATCAGAGTCTTTATAATTTTGTGGTATTTTAAATTTTTTATTAAATAAAGGGAAAAATTATTGCATTTCATACATACAAGTTTAAGAGCATAATGGTACTTTCCATCTTTCCCTCCTTCCTTCCTTCCCTCCCTTGTTCCCAGCTTCCTGCCTCTTTCCTTTCTTATTTTTCTTAAAGAGTAAAACAAGTGTATGTGTGTATGTATGCATGAGTGTGCCTGTGTAAATCATGTCTGGATGCAGCAAAATTAGAAAATTCAGATGTGCATGGAAGGTAGATGGAGGGATGATAGATGAGATACATAGATAAGATGAGAGATAGATAGATGGGCAGATAGATAGGTGATAGATGGGTAGAGACAGATGACAGACAGATGGGATAAAATAGATTTTTAGTCTCAGTGTCCTGTATATCCCCCTCACTTGCTTGTGTTTTAAATATTTGATTATGTGCATTATTCAACAGACTGATATTATCACATCTATATGCATATTTTATGCTTTAAAATAATTGCCTTGTGACATTTCCCAATCATTGCTTTTTCTTTATAAATCAATAGCTACATAATAATTCTAATATATGGATACTTATTATTCACAATTAACTATTGTTGGGCACAAAATGTTTTAAATTTTAAATTTCATAAAATACTTGAAAACAATTTTAATAAAATATTTTGGCATACTGTTGGTGTATTCCAAGATGTAGAGTTACTTATAGAATACATTTCAGGAAGAGAACCTGCTTGTCAAAAGATAGAAATCTTTATATGTTTGCACTCATTTTAAGTGCCTTCCAGAAAGATTATTACAAATTTACAAGCTGTGACAGAGAAAGAAATCACATCTTGATACATGTAAGTGTTCACTAGTTTGTATGCAGTGAATTCTTATCACCCCTGTTCTCCATATCCCATTCAAGATTCCTTCATACTTAGTTGGCATCTCTGCCAGGCCAGGCATCTGGTGTGTAACAGTCAGGAGACACTCATCTTGGAGAGGTCAGTGCTCCTAGTTATCATACGCTTTCTAGTCTGTAGAAACTGTTGTTGATTTATGACTAAAATCACTGTGTGAGTGCCAATCATAGATACTCCCTGCCCTTATTATGAAAAGACAGCCCTATCCCTTCCTGAAACCTCAGAATGGTGACTGCTTTCCTGGACTGATGTTCTTTTAGAATTATGAGCCCAAAGTGTTCAAACAAGCTATTTTTTTTTTTAAGAGGGATAATGTATTAAGTTGTTCATTAACAGTCAGGGCTATGCTGATCAAGCCACCGTTTCCCATAGTGTCCACCTCACTCCAACAGGTTTCCCTCTTGGTGTTCAGTCAGTCGTCACCGATCAGGGAGCTATTTTAAAGTCTTTCTTATGGAACTCATCAACCATGGAAATCTGGACCTCTAGACCCACATACCTTAGAGTTACAAATTATCCAAGTCAGTAGGATAGATAATAAACAGGTCTACTCCTACTTGCACACTTTGACACCCAGACCTATGTGTTCTACCTATTAAGGGCATAGTACTATTCAAAGGTAATTAACTTGAGGTTTATAGAAAATCTTAGTAGAAGTGTATGATACTCCATCTGGGCCATTAACTTTGTATTTAAAAACCATTCCCATGAATAGGAGTTTTTAGATGATGTGCTTTTCTTTTTTTTTTTTAAAGATTTTTTTTTTTTTTTGAGAGGTAGAGTTACAGACAGTGAGAGGGAGAGACAGAGAGAAAGGTCCTCATTCCGTTGGTTCACCCCTCAAATGGCCACCACAGGTGGAGCTACACCGATCTGAAGCCAGGAGCCAGGTGGTTCCTCCTGGTCTCCCATGCAGGTGCAGGCACCCAAGCACCTGGGCCATCCTCCACTGCCTTCCGGGCCACAGCAGAGAGCTGGACTGGAAGAGGAGCAACCAGGATCAGAACCCGGCACCCATGTGGGATTCCAGTGCCACAGGCGGAGGATTAGCCAAGTGAGCCACGGTGCTGGCCCTAGATGATGTGCGTTTTCAATAGAATCAATGAATTCCATGGTCAATTATCAATGCCACAACTTTCTTATAAAATAAACAATTTAACTGAAATGATGTTATGTAGTACCCTTTGTGAAAAAGTCTGTTTGTGTGTAGAATGATGGGCAAGGTCAAGCAACAGAAAGGCAAATACATAGCAAGGATTTATGTACTTCCACATCAAGAGGAAACAATTCATTTTCCTAGTAAAGAAGTCCAATATTTTCAAGTTGTCACCCAGGCTGATTTCTCTTTGGGGTATGGAACCATACCAGCTGCAGAGCTTTGATCTGCATTGCTGGAAAAATTGGTCAATAACGGGATCAGCATTGGAGCGTGAAGTTGTAGGTCCATGAATAGACTGCAGAACTGAGCACTCTCTCATGAACCTTTGTGCCAGCATGGAGATAGTCAGTAACAGAGACAGGTAGATTCCGATCAAGTCAGTCTTCCCCTTGGCTGTGTTGCATGTCTTCCCTGGCACATACTTTCTGAACTGCTTTTAAGAAGACTGAAATACCTTTACATTTGCTTCCCATGCCAGTAGATCTATCCATATTCCTTCTATACAGATAATCTTGTCTCCAGTTTTCTAATCTTTCTTCCCCCAAAACCCAATACATCAGCCAAGCAATGGTTGCTGTCTATACACTCATTTTTTGCTTCCAGACCCTTCTTTTCTACACAAACTGGAATACAACTCTACACTCATCCAGTGGGAAGAACATTTCCTCATTCTGAGTTCTACTTCAGTAAATGTCTATTTTAACACACATTGAGCTGAGTTGACTGTGAATCTTGTTTAATTTCTTGATTCTCTGTCATCTAGGCACAAGAGAGCATGCACTGTGGCTATAGAAGTGACCGGAGGGACAGGCCTGAAGGTTTGGATGACATGGTTGTGCAGCATATTGTGCTAATCCTGTTCCTGCTTACCTGCGTCTTCCTCATCTTCCTCCTCCTAGTTGAGTAGATTCCTGCTGGTCAGCTACTCAGGTAACTTGGTGGCTCTAACAAACAGCTCAGAATTATTACCCCTAGATGTGGGATTACTTCATATCCCGGTGTCAGAAAGCCCATTTCTACCAGGCTTAGTACCATTCCTTGTGCTGTTTTTAAGACGGTGTACCCTTGTCTGATGTAATCCTAAAAAGTTCACTTCTTTCCTGGGGATGCATTCAGAGTTGGTAATCTTTTGTGTAGTAAGCTGTTTGAAGCCATACTTCAAACAACATGTGTGGAACAGGCCGTCTCCTGAATCCAAAAAGGCCTATCAAGCATCTGTTTCTTTTTAATGGTACAAGTTGCAAGAGGTATTCACCAGACCACTGAACTCTGAAAGCCTTCACTGGAGTGTCAGGCCCTTGAATTTCAGTAACATTTTTCTTAGACTCTCTGGGGAGTAAGTGTAGTCTCCACCACACATTCCACTCAAGCTCATTGGTTTGAGTGACACAATGTCATTGATACAGTGAACCAATATTCTTAGAAATGTCCAGAAAACAAACAGTAACAGAGTCTATGTGGTACTCAGGGAAGACTGCAAATGTGTATCATTGTCTGTTACACATAAATTCAAACAGCTTTTGATCCTGATTTGAGGGAAGGAAAAGAATTAATTCATCAGATCAAAGGCTGACACATGCTGTAGGCTTTGTTTATCTGAAGTATCAAAGGTACCACATTTGACACAGCAGGTACAATAGGGCTACAAGTGCTTACATTTGTGACAGTTCAGTAGTATCTGTCATAATCTCTCTGTTTTATATAGGGGCCATATCTGGGAATTAAATAGGGATTGGACTGGGACTGCCACAAGTGTGTATCTTAATTTTGTGAGTGTGATACTAAGTTCTGCCTTTCTCCCTGGGGATGAAATATTATTTCTGATTCATTGTTTCAACAAAGGGGCATAAGTTTTAGGTACTTCTGCTTGGCCCTCCTTGATACTGAGGTAGGCAGGCATACAGGTTAAAATTTATCAGGTTTGTGAGCTGGAAGACCATGCCTTCACCACGCCCCTGTGTGACCTCATGCCCCTACCTGGCCATACCTGAGCACCAGGTTAATTAATCACTCCCTTTTGGAAGTGGACTAAAAGCCTGGGACACGGTGTGCCAGCCTTTTTCTTGCCCCCTTCCTTTCTTTGGCCTTTTGCTAGTTCAGACTTGCTGCAGCCCTATGCCTCCAGGGTGTGTGGCCTTCCAGCCACCCACCCCGTGCTTCCTGGCCTAGATGCTCCTCCACGTGGCTGGTTCCTGGTACTCGGTATGAACCCAGATTTACCTCTATACTATAGATAAAGCCCTTACCCTCCTATGCATCTTTCATTCTAAATAAAAGCTTAAAAATATACCATGCTGCTTCACTTATCTATGTCAGTATTCAGAATTCTTCTCTGAATATTAGGCAAGAACCCTCATGGGCTTATTAATATTGGGAATTTATTAATAAGGACACAGTGATATCATATGGCATCCCAAATTCCTATTTCAAAAAAAAATTTTACTCCCAGAGGTAAAGTAATAAGTATGACAATTTTGCCAATTACCAAGCATATCCACTTCAATTACTTATTAGGGACCTGTGGATGTGACCACCAGTGAGACCAGTAGATACACTGGCTCAGTCCTTGCTGGGTCAGCCAGATCATATCCAGAACATTTATTATCTTCACCCCCTACAGCCCTCCACACCATAAAGGGAGAGCCATAAGGCTGCTCCCTGCCCCTAAGTATGAATGCCCGATTATCCTCAATTAGTCTGAGTTCCATCTTATCTCCAATGATAATCTGGTAAATAGTATAAAATCCTTTAGGTGCTGGAAAAGATATTAAAGTATTTTAGTGGAATTGCTCCTCTGCAATTTGTGATTCTTTATCATTGATTTATTTTGGTTCCATAAATTAAGCAAACCTTTTTGGCTGTATGTCCTATGCCTAGGAATAGAATGTCCACTGACCTCTCCAAGTCAGGACCTCTGCCATTGTAATTCTGCTCTTCATTGTTCCCACCATTTTCCTGATGGTCTAGCAGTTTAATTGTCTGCTAATATGTTGGCTTTTTAATCATCATTTTCACTGCACTTCTTGGAGTCTTCTGCTCCCTTTCTTCACCATCAAAGAGAGTAGATAGGGCATTTCTACATCAATTTTTAAAAGTATGCATAATAGTGTTAGAGCTTTTTCCCAAGGTCATACCTAAGTTTCAAATCAAATATCAGTGTACTTTCTATTGGGCTATTTTGTGTTCTGTCCCGTGTGAAGCTTCAGTTTCAGAAGCTTCAGTGTAGGCTTGTGCGTCTTCTCCCAGATAATGCTGGAAGGTGAACTGACTCCTGAGACTTCTCTGGGACATCATCTCTCTCCTCCCTTAGTAGGCTCAGCCTGTGCCTACTGAGGCTTTGTTGGGATTTGATCCTTCTGATTTCAGTTTCCAGGAGAGCAATGTGTTTGGATCTTAAGTGGGGCTTAACAGTTTATGAGTGCATCTATTTCCTGGCTAGGCAGAGGGCTGCTCTTCTTCTACCCACGCCACTTCTGAGGCCTCAGTAAATTCAGGAACATGTACGAATGGAAGTTCCTCAATGGCGTCTACCAAGATACTTTCATCACAAATTGCAGGATCCTGCTCCTTCCCTATTCAAGTCGTTACCATGGTAGAGGAGACCCGCTGGGGATCAATCATTCTTTGAAGCTCTCCTACTCTGCTGGAGATGGTGAATCATTCTTCTCTGA
Organism: Oryctolagus cuniculus; assembly: GCF_964237555.1. Lineage (NCBI taxonomy): Eukaryota > Metazoa > Chordata > Mammalia > Lagomorpha > Leporidae > Oryctolagus > Oryctolagus cuniculus. Next base: position 12,990,684 of record NC_091441.1, on the reverse strand, counting down.
TGCTCTCCTAATCTTAGTATTAAGGGAGGAAACTGGACATCCTCTCTCTTTATGTTCAATCTGCAGGACATTATGATTTTTCTTGAGTGCCTACAGAGAAGACAGCAGTCTCATATCTTGTTTTGAATTAATGAGTAATTACTCAAATCCTAACATTAGTTCTGAGTAAGCAACAGACAGCCAAATTCATATTCTTATGGCCAGCTTTTTTCATACTTCTTAAGTTTCGGTAATGTATCTGCCAAATGTCTTCTTTCATCAGAATTTCATTCCAGTACACCCATGCTGAACATTTTAATAGTTACACTAGTATATCAGGTGAGTCATGATAGTGTCCTCATTGTCAACTGTCCAAGAGTAACACATTTTGTAAATCACATTTTACAATGTTTACTAAGATGATTCCTGGTATCAGATTCCAAAAACTGGGGAGTCCTTCCAGACATAGTCTTAGACAGAAAATGGCATATGGGACATTTATTGTGTCTTTTCTCAGCAGCTAAAGTTATGAGAAATAGAGGAATGTAGGATTGGGAAAAGTGTGAGATTGATACACCATGCAACTGAAGCTTTAATCAGGTCTGCTCAGACACCTAAAGCTGCAGTGACACCTGATACGAGAGACGTCATATAGAGAAGATGATGACATACAGAGACTATGATGTCATACAGAGACTATACATCTCTGTATCAGGCAGTCATTGAGTATAATCACATCCACCCAGTCATTTCCTAGAAATGGAGCACAAACATTTCTCAAGACAGTTCTGTTTATCTGAGGAGAATTCCCATTGAGGATACAATTGTGAGCTGCCACCAGCTGAGATCGACAGCAGTTGGGTAAACACACAGATCCAGAAGAGTTGTCTAGGCATTAAAAATCTGTAGCCTTCTGACTAGGTTACCTTGATTTTATATGAATAATAACCTCTTACCCTGAAAAGTGGTTTCTAGTGAAATTAAAGTTAACGTCCACTTTATTTGTTTAATGTCTATGTCCTCTTGTATGCAGGTATAAGTCTGTTGGTTATCTATCTATATGTCAATCATCTATTTATCTACAGAAATATCTCCCTTAGTAGAGCAATAGATACATTTTAATAGGTTTCAAATATTTGAGGTAATTCAATGACATTTGAGGCAGTTTTTCTCTCTGGTTAGCCACCAAATTAATTTGTAGTCATTTTTCTGTGTAATAGACTTTGTCCTCTTCTGGTGCCAATTGTTTGCTGTATAAGAAATATTTATTGGTTTTAAACAAATCATTTATTGTTTCTCTTAATGCTATCTATTGGCCTCTTATCTCTCCTAGTTCAAAAGGGAGTAATGATACAGGGGAGTCTTTGTCACCAGTATCAGAAAAGATAAGCTCATTGGTCCAGGAACATCTCAACTGGCATATCAAATATTTGCTTTCTGTAATGTGTCATACAGGCTTCTTCAAGCAGCAGTCTCAGGATTCCAAGGAGCTGAGAGGGTAAGATTTAATACGGAAGCATTTTTGTATCTCTTATTATACTTGCAAATTTTCTATTAGCCACATCAAGTTACATAGCCACAGAATTTCAATCTTCAAAGAATATGAAAAGTCATGTATGCAAAGGTGGGAAGACTTCATGGCTACTTTTGGATGCTATCACTCTAGCAAAACAAAACAAAAGATTCAAGAGCAAAATATTAACACCACTTCCTTTACTGTTTCATTCACAAACACAACATCATCTCTCTCTGTGTATAGATAGATTCATCTATGTGTATGTGTGTGTGTGTGTGTGTCTACTTTTAAATCATGAACTTGACTTGTCATATACCATTAAAAATGTTCATAGAACAGTATTAGTCCACTACAGTAGATTGCCAAACTCTGAATTTTTTTTATTACTTCCTGCTGGTATAGTTTGATATGTTCCTCCATCTTGTTTTATGTTCTATAAATTGGTCATTTCTCATCCTTGCTCTGTTCCTAGTGTGATGTTTGCCAGAACAACTTAGCAGTCAAGGTTTTTGTTCTTTCATCATGAGACACAATATTTGCTCATTATGTTTGTGACATTAGTAGCTGCTGCTGCCTCCTTGCTAGATCTTTCAAATTATCACAACAATAAACTAGTTACATATCTCTCAGCACCCCTTTTATTTCATTATAAATAATACTTGTAGAGGCTGGCATTTTGGCACAGCATGCTGACACCAATTGCCTTACCAGCACTCCATACAGGAATACAGTTTGAGTCCCAACAACCCTGCTTCCTATCCAGATTCCTGCTAACTTGTGGAAGATGCCCCAAGTATGTGGGTTGCTGACAGCCAGGTGGAAGACCCAGATGGAATTCCTGGTTCCTGGTTTCAGTCTGGCCCAGCCCTGTTTCGGCCTCTTGGAGGAGCGAACTAGTAGAACTAGTAGGTCTCTCCCTGTTTCTCTTTGTCTTTCTGCCTTTCAAATAAATAAATGTTCCCCTAAAAAGATATTTTAGATTTTTACTTATTTATTTGAGAGATAGATTTATAGACAGCGAGAGAAACAGAGATAAAGGTTTTCCATCCACTCACTCACTTAATGGCCGTAGCAGCCAGAGCTGGGCCGATCTAGAGCTAGGAGCCAGCAGCTTCCTCCTGGTCTTCTATGTGAGTGCAGGGTCCAAGCACTTGGGCCATCTTTCACGGCTTTGCCAGACACATTAGCAGAGATCTGGGTGGAGAGAAGAGCAGCCTGGACAGGAACCAATGCCCATATGCAAAGCAGAAGCCACAGGCAGAAGCTTAGCCCACAACGCCACAGCACTGCCCCCCCCCCCAAGTTTATAAGTTGCTATTTGGTTACATTTGCTATAGCAGTGGCCCATAATGTTTGATTTATTCTTTTTATTTTCTATTTACAAAATGAATTCATTCTATAATTTCTACCAAAATTGATCAATTTGTTTGTATGTGTGCATGTGTGTGTGTCATATAATGAACTAATGGCTTTAAATATATCTAATATGCTTTCTCCAATAACAGTTTACCCTTAGTGAAATAAAAAATGTTATAGTTTTGGTCAAAGAGAGTCTCTTTAAATTAACTCCTAAATTCTTTTAATGTGACCATGAGATTGTAGCAATCCAGTATGGCAAAGTGTTCAAGGCTCATCTGATTCTCTCGTTGACCATATCAGAGTCCAGCTCTTAATCCATGAAGCTGTGATTCTTTGTGGGGGATGGTATTTCAAGACCACAAGCTAAGTGCTAGCAGTGCTTGTCTCTTTAATTTTCTCTGCAACCTTAATTCCCCTTTCCATGGAATATAATATATTAGTAAATTCTGAGTTGAAGACATGGATATCTTTGTGGGGCTATTATTCTACCTAGCACAATACTCCTGTGAATTTTCAATATATTTTCCATAGTGAAAATGTGATTATTCATGCTATGATATCAAAATCATCCATAATTTTAGAGGCTGACAAAGCTTTTTGTTTCAAAACAGTCAGGCACAACTTCACTAAACAATATTTTTCTTAACAATATGATGCCATTCTGTCTCATAAATATTTTTTTCTACGAATTTCTCTTTGTAGTTTATAATTCTTTTGCAGGGTTCCAAATTCCAGTTTGTACTTATACCAAGATAATATTTAACAAGCTATGTGTAATAAATACAGCCTTTACTGATTTGAAACCTAGTTATATTAATTTTTATTTTTATAACTTTTGGAAATTGATTACTCCTTATAATCTTAAGATATACATGTGATTTTAAGATATTATTTTATAATTTCAGAATTTGTTTTCTCTTTCATTATATTATTGTTTTATTTCTCACTCACAGTAGTCTAACGCTATGCATCTAGTGAAAAGGGGCATGTTGACAATACTTTCCATCAGTTGCAGCATCATGCTCCTAATCATGTAACTTTCTTTCTTATGTAGGTTCTAAGAAATAACTCAAACCCTCTTTTTACTTGAGCAGGAGCCATTGCAACAGGGTTTAGTCAGTGTGGTAACATAGTGGGACTTTGATTTCAGAGTTGTAGCCAAGCAGAGAGAGTGGCATGGTTGCATGCAGAGGCTTGGAGACCAGAGCACATTATTGAGGTAGTCCAGCTGACAAGTGACAAGATCCTGGAGGCAAAATAAGGAGAATTGATAAAGTAACATTTTGGAGATTGAAGTGGGGTGATTCCATGACTAATTGGATAAGTGAGAGGAAAGGAATCAAAGGCAAATCTCAGGATAAGTGCCTGTTTCAGTGATGGTGCTTATCACAAAGAAGTTCAGAGGAGGAGCAGATTTTTGGGGTCAGATAGTTCAGTTTGAGACATATTCAGGTGGTGATGTTTATGAGAAATGCAAGTTGAAATGTGAATTTGAAAATCATTTTAAATTTACTCAATAAAGCAATTAAGATTACTCACAGCAGGCAGAGGGAGAAGAGAAATGGAGAGAAAACCTTAGGGAACATTAATATTTAAAATACAGGCAGGAAAAGAGTAAAGAATGTGGAATGTGCAGAACAAACGCACAGGAGGACATGGTCTAGAGGCAAAGATGAGAAAAACAAATTGCAAACCACAGGATCTTTTCTTCCATCACATATTTAGCCAGCACAAGTGATTTGAATACAGACACGTGATTAAGGGAGTTGGGAAGGCTCAGAAGCTATTGCATTTTCCAGACAATGAAAAACAATGAAAGCCATCTTAGACTAAGGAAATGCAGGATTTTAAAGAAAATATATATGTAAATTTTATTTTCCAATATACTAAACTACTACCAATTTTTTCTTAAAAACACCTAAGATGACTCACAACAGCAAATTGCATAAGAACACTGAGGAGTATAAAATGTAATAATCTGAAAGGAGGGACAAGACCTCTGGGGCTGAACTGATATTACAATTGGCAGCTGACATGAGCCTTGCCAAGTGGAGCAGATGGTATAGATATGCTTTGGTCCTGTGCCACAGCCTCCCCTGGTGAAGCATCACAGCCTATGCCAACAGAAAACTTGGAATCTGCCCTCCTACCACACAGATACAAGATTTTGAGGAGATTATAGTAAAGCTGCTTCCCTGTTGTTACACAGCTCTCAAGTACCTCACATAATATGAAATGTAAGACTTTAAAAGACGAGATAACAACAGAGAAAGTGGGATTGATGTGCTGTGTTCTGCCAGTTGTCACCCAAAATGTTAAAATTTGTGGGGAAGATTGTCAATAGAAGTATCACAGGTCACATGTGCTAAAGACTACAGTTTTTTCACAATTCTTTTAACAGAGTGTTAGAGAAAATTGTCATTTCTTTTGGAGCTCATTACACCTTAGTAGAGTAGAATTACATTACATAACAATTTCTCAGCCCAGGATATGGGTCTAGGAACTCTAGCATCAACCTAATGTATACAGATCAAGAAGTGAGGTTACTTGTTTGTTCTCTCTCCACAAAACAGAGTTGTATTTGAGTTTTCTCTTCAAAAAAGCAAACAAGAGTGATAAGGTGGCTTATGTTAAAATGATCTATCTTCCTTTATTGGCTTCAGCCATGCAAAACTGCATTTTCTGCCTAACTATGAAAATTTAAGGTTTCAATCCAGGAAATGTTTTCTGAAGCTATTTAAGAAGTGTTCCCAATGGACAGTGAGAAGACCTGTGGTATAATGTAATGCATGTTTTTCCTGTTAGAAATTCACCAGAGAATGGTCCATTTTTTTAAAAAAAGTAAACACAGTAAAAAATCCACACAAGATCTATGGAAAAAATTGGATAGCTGACTGTATAAGGGAGAAAAGTTGCTCTAGGATTCAGAGAAAGACTTTCCATTTTATGAAATTGTAAACTCAATCTAAAGCCACATGGTCAAGATCTCCTATCTCTTTATAGTTTTATTGCCTTTACTCATGTATTTCAAAACCATTGAAACTTCCCAGCCTGTAATTCTTCTCCTTTGTTCCTCTCAATACCCTTTAACTTTCTCATTCTCTACTCAAAATACATGTGAAGACTCTTTCCCGGGCTTCCTCCTGTGAACATCCTCAGTCTAGTAATCATTCTGCTCCATGTTAGTTGCAGCCACCTGGAATAAGCTCGAAGTTGGATATAATCAACATTGGCATTCACTAAGCCTAGCTCCTGAAATGTACTACAAAAGGCAAAAGCAAGCAAGCAAGCAAGCAAGAAAGGAAATGAGGGAGGGAAGGCAAGAAGGAGGGAGGTGCACTTACTGCCCATGTAGGATCTTTGTTCTTAATGTGTTGTACAATGTAAATTAATGCTATAACTGGTACTCAAACAGTACTTTACACTTTGTGTTTCTGTGTGGGTGCAAACTGTCAAAATCTTTACTTAATATATACTAAATTTATCTTCTGTATATAAAGATAATTGAAAATGAATCTTGATGTGAATGGGATGGGAGAGGGAGTGGGAGATGGGAGGGTTGCAGGTGGGAGGGAAGTTATGGGGGTGGGGAGGAACCACCGTAATCCAAAAGCTGTACTTTGGAAATTTATATTTAGTAAATGAAAGTTAAAAAAGAAGCAAAAAATTAGCAATATAAATTTAAAAAAAGAAGGAGGGAGGGGGAAATGAAAGATACGAAATAATTTGGAACATTATCATCTGATATAAATGCTAATTGTTAAGCTCTTGCTTTTTTCACAAGATAGAGCGGCTTGGTTATAACTTCTAAACTCTCTTCAAACTTGTGCCAGATTCCACACCACCACCATCTCTTCCACCCTTTCAGCAGGGTATCTTACTTCATAAACTAGTGACTATCAATTGAAAATGCACTCCGCTTTCTATCAAAGCAATACCCTGCACTGTATAAATAAAGTAAGCTTTTAAAAAGAAAGTAAATGGATAACTACTCATAAATTTAAAAATCAACATATTTATAAATCAGAGAAAACTGAAAGCATATAAATAAACTTCACTTTTAGAAAATTAAATTTCATATTAGTATTGTTTTTTAACATTTATTGTGGATGCATTGAGTGGTGACATAAAGAATGAGAAAATGCACCCAATTTTGAAGCCTTGGCAATAAGTAGTAGGAGTAGCATCTGCTTTGGAGAATATTTCTTGTTATCTATCATTTAAACATTTGTAAGCATTGTAAAATTTTCTCAAATGATGCCTGTGTTTCTTTCAGTAAATGTCATTTATGAAATCAAATATTCATAAATGTAATGTGTGGGCATACCCAATATTGATTTTTTTAACAAAATTTCAAAATAGGGCATCATTGACAGAATAGAAAATCTAAAAGAAAGAAATAAACAATTGTCTAATGTACAATGACACTAAGAGAGGCCACCAACTTGAGTACGCTTTTTGTCTTTGGTGCAGAATATTTTTAGTTAAAAAATTTTAAAGTTTCCAGGAATATTAGGAATTAAGAAAGATATTTTAAAGTTTCCTACTGAACAAAGATACTTCTTTAAGATAGAGAATATTGCACTAAATTTATTTGTGATTGAGTTGAAACCAACTGCCTCCTTATTCAATTTAAAATAGTTTTGGGTTTGCTGCTGTGGTGTAATGGGTAGTGCCTGCAGTGCAAGCATCCTATATGGGAGCCAGTTTGTGTCCCAGCTGTTCCACTTCCCATCCAGCTTTCTGCTATGGCCTGGAAAAGCAGAAAGATGGCCCAATTCCTTGGCCCCTGCACCTGCATGGGAGACCTGGAAGAAGGTTGTGGCTCTGGGCTTCATATAAACTCAGCTCTGGCTATTGCAGCCATTTGGGGAATGAACCAATGGATGAAAAACCTCCCCCCGCCATCTGCCTCTGCCTCTCTGTAACTCTGCCTTTCAAATAAATAAAATAAATCTTTTAAAAAAGAATAAAATAATTTTATTTCAAAATAAAAACATACTATTTATAGTAAGTGAAAATTTTACAAAAAACATTTCTAGAGCATCATACCTCTGAATAAAATAACTAAAAATTCCAAAGTTTTGGCTTCTGATTAATCAAATATGACCACAAGTGACAAAAGTGTTCACTGCTCAGTTAAACATTTATCAATACTTAGCACTTCTCTGTTAATAAATAATTTGTACTATATCTCATGGCAAATATACTGTTCATGCTGGGTTTATTTTTTAAAGATTTTTTAATTTATTTTGAAACAGCTACAGAGAGAATGCAAGAGAAAAGGAAAGATAGAAACAGACAGAGAGATCTTTCATCCTGCTGGTTTACTCCCCAGATGGGTGCATTGGCCAGATCTGGGCCTGTCAGAAACAAGGAGCCAATAACTTCATCCCAGTCTCCCCATGGTTAGCAGGGGCACAAACACTTGGAATATCCTCCTCTGCTTTTCCCTGGCTACTAGCAGGGAGCTGGATCAGAAGCAGAGCAGACAGACAGGAACCAGCACCCATACAGGATGCTGGCACCGCAGGCAGTAGCATCATCTGCTATGCCACAACGACAGACCCCACCATGCTTAACCTTCTATGCCAAAGTGCCGGCCCCCTTTATTTAACAAACATAGATACGTTCTGTGTTAATTATTTCTTTAAAATATGTTAAAATTTTTATTTTTGATACATATTTTTAGGATTTTAAAAAAAAAGCAAATGTTTGTAAATGTTAATCCTTGGGGTCGGCACTGTGGTGTAGCAGGTAAAGCCACTGCCTGCAGTGCCAGCATCCCATATGGGCACCAGTTCAAGTCCCAGCTGCTCCAGTTCTGATCCAGTTCCCAGCTCATGCACCTAGGAAAGCAGCGGAGGATAGCCCAAGTGCAAGAGTCCCTTGCATCCATGTGACAGACCCAGAAGGAGCTTCTGGCTCCTGGATTCTGCCATTGTGTTCATTTGGGGAGTGAGCCAGTACATGGAAGATCTTTCACTCTCTATCTCCCTCTCTCTCACTCTGTAACTCTTTCAAATAAATAAATCTTTTTTTAAAAAGTTAATCATTTATTCCACTTAGCAAATACATTTCCATTTATAAAATCTTTAGTAACTATGAGAATAATTAATGGCAAAGATCATGTTATTTCAAAAAATCAAGTGGCTTCCAACTGGAGAGAATTTTTACAAGAATGCTGTCTCTGTGTAATTGTGTTTTTCAGGCTTCACAGAACTGCCTGTTATATTTACCGAGTCCATAGTGCCCATGTCAACAATAAGAAATCTGAGACATTGTGTTTCCACAATGACTCATCCGTTTGGCTGATGAAATTCAGTTGAATAAAGATTAACTCAAACTTTCTACTTGACTTACTTCTCTGTCACCGATTTTCATCACTATTTTACGTAGCTGTTTTTGGTGCAGTTGCAGAATTACTTAGATAAGCTTACTAAACCCATTAAAGACTAGGACATTTTAACAACTAAATTTAGAAGTGATGATGACATGTTCAGATTACCTTGAAGGAAGTTGTTGTTAGTTTCTACTTGGTAGAAGTATGAAGTTTCAGTGTTCAATTGCCTAGCAGGGTGAATATACATAATAATGTACTATATGTTTTTCTAAAGAGCTAAAAGAAAGAATGTTGAATGTTTTCATCATAAAGAAAGAAATTTTAAATGAGATAGATAATGCTTACCCTAATTGGATATACATTGTATACATGTATTCAAACAATACATAGTATCCCATAAATAAGTGTATATTCAATGTGTTAAAATTTTAAAATTTATTTTAAAAATTTAATTTTCAGTTGTAGAAATTACTTAAAGATGTATATTCCAATTCTGATGTCAGGTTCACAGCCTTTTGGAAAACTTGTAAATGTAAAATGTTTTGTTTGTAATAAACTAATAATTATTTGTGGAAATGCTTTGTTCATCTATATCTGAGCTCTGTGGATATAATTCACAAGGATTTACAAATAAGACAGTGCCCAGGTAATATTTGTATACAAACTACAAAGGTTGATTTAAATAAGTGGAATTTGATGCTTATGGCAAGCATTTGGTATAGCATTTAAGATGTCTCTTAGGACATCCATATCCCATTTCCTGTTGCCTGAATGAGAGTCTTGGTTCCACTCTCTATTCCAGCTTGTTCTTAATGTAAATCCTTGGGGGGCAGTAGGTGTTGATTCAAGTAGTTTGGTTCTTGACACACATGAAATATTGAATTGAGTTCCAGTTTCCTGACTTCAGCCTGGCTAAGCTCCAAATATAGGCATTCGAGAAGTGAACCAAATGATAGGAGACTCTCTGTCTTTCCGTCCCCCGTCCCTCCTGTCTTTCTGCCTCTCACATACATAAATACAACTTTAAATTTTATTTAACACTTTTTTGGATGAATATAACATGGTCTCAAACTAAGAAACATATTTGGAAATGGGGTTAATAAATGAAGTTGAGGTTTTTATAGACTATGGGACAATCCAATAGTACCACTGAAAAATTCAGCCTATATATTATAAATGATATAAACTCTACCTATTTGCTTCACAACTAAACTCTTTTAGGTCGGTTAAATATATTGACTACAGAATTCACCTACCATGTACAAAAGATATAACTCTAAAAAAACTTGTGTCAAATTAAGTTATTATCTGAATGAGAGAGAGAGAGAGAGAGAGAGAGATCTCCAATTCAGTGGTTCACTCTGCAATAGCCACAACAGCTAGGCCTATGTCAGGCCGAAAGCAAGAACTGGGGATTCAATCCATGTCTCCCTAATGGATGGCAGGTATTCAATTACAAATGCCCATAATGTGCATTAGCAGCAAGCTTGAGTCAAGAATGGATTGTAGATTCAATGCCAGGCACTGTGATATGGGATGCAGCTTTCTCAGGTGAGTCTTAACTGTTATGCTGAACACACACCAGAAAAGTGACCTTTAAAGGGAAAACATTGACTAATATAGAAAACAGGTTATGAATATGTATTAAGAAAATGAGCTTCAAAAACATAAGTAACATATAAAAGGTCATTCAGATATAGTGTTAATTTTGCTGAATTCCAAGCAATTGATCATAGTTTACTGGTGTTGGAGACTTGCATATAGTCCACTAATGGCTAAGTAAAGAAGAGAAAATAAAAGTTTTTCTAATTTAATACTAATTCATTCTAATGCATAGGAAAATTTTAATAATTTAATAAATTACTTTATAGTACATATTGTGTCAACCCTCATTAGAAATGGACAGAAGTCCTGGATCAAAGTGGTGGTATCAGGATGAATCACATTATTTAAAGGTTTTGAAGATACATTATTATAATCAACATTTATTTCTGAAATAAATAAATGGGCAATATTGTTGACCCCAAAGGCATGCTAATGCACAGTGTTCTTGCAGAAGCCTTTGGCTTTAAGTGCTTGGGTTTTTGTCTCATTCCCAAGAAATGTTGCAGATTTTTCTTTCTATCAAACTTTTGAAATGTTATAGCCCTTTGAGATTACAATTCTTTTTCTCTGCTGGGTTATTTGTCTCATATCTATAGAGAATGAGGAACATGGACAAGGAGGAGTGAATAACATGAAAGAAGTTTATTGAAAAAAAAAAGCAGTTGGGAGGGGTCGCTGAGGGAGGAAACCCTTGAGTGTTGATTGTTTAAGGGGTTTTACAGATTATAAAATTGGATGTTCTCATGACTGGGCTGGGAGAGACATTGAGAAGTGATAGTTGTGATCCATTAATTGGGTGAAAGTTAAGTCTCAAATCACAGAAGACCTTCACAGAAGCCAGTTGCTTGAATTTTCTCAGGTCCTCTGATACTTATCTCCAGATGGTTGTGAGGGGTCCCTGGGGTCCCTGTATACTAGGCAGGACTCAGTCTATCAATCCCTCCTCTGAAGAGGTAACCCTGACTTCATTCAGGATAAAGGGGGACAAACACTGTTTACATTGACATAGGAGACAGCAGTCAGGGTTCCTCCTCCAGCGTCTTCCCTCAGCAGTCCTCAAACAAACGCCTGCATTCATGATTCCACCTGAGTTTGATAGACTCTATATGAGAAGAGACAAACCATGTAAGAAGTTAGACAGCTAGGGCTTGAGCCTGCCTGTTCCTTAGATTACCCATAAACCTGATATTGTCTTTTAGAACCTGTAGATTTCCTTTTACCTTTTCCTTTTACACATGTTTTGTCTTGTTGGGCCATGATGGTGTCTAAAATGCCTGACAATTTTGCAAGACCATAGAACCCAATGAGTTAACAGAGGTGTATTGAACCTTAATGGTTCTTATCATGGCCTTCCAGCCCTGTTGAACCATAAGAGTGAGATTTAGGATGGCTCTCTCCAGTGTTGGGATACTGACAGAAAGAGGCCTTTATGATGATGTATCCACTCTGGGTCTTTCTAAGAGGTGTTGTCATGAGTATGTCTCCCAAAATAAAGGGAATATTTTATAAGCCTTCACTGTGTTACATATGTTACATACAGGGTTAAAGCTGTGACATTGTACCAATAGTGGGATTAAACAGGTGTATAATATGAAAAGAACTGATTTCCCAAGTAGCGAGTCTATTTCCAAAATAACTGCAGCTTGAAGTTTGTATTGAGGGATGAAGGATAGAGAGGAATACGCATAACAGATTTACTCTTTTCAAAAGGAGTTTGAGTCCATCTGCAGCTTGTCAGGAGTATTCATCTTAGAGATGTCAACATCCTCCCCCAAGATTGACTCAAACTGATGTGGATTGCAGGCTTTCACTCAGGAATGATGGAGCCAGGAGTCTAATCTGGACACTCTTGCTTAACTGGGAGTGGAAATAATCAGAGTATGTGGTCCCTACCAAATCTTCTCTAAAGAGGGAGAGTGAGTTGGAAGGGCTTTGACTAGTGCTGAGTTGCCTGGAATATAGTTAGTGATCCCTGATCCCCTGGGTTGTATGTCAAGGAGATCTTGAATGGTCTGTTGGAATTCGGAAACTGCTGTGATGGTCCTGATCATGTGTGAAGCTTCATTGTCCATTAGATCATTAAAAAGGAAAGGACAACAATAAACTACTTCAAAATGGCTCAAGTCTACCTTTGATGGGAATTTCTAATATGTGGTGGAATGAGAAGGCTATGCCAAGATGGTCGCTGGCAAGTGAGCGTCAGTTACTCAGGAATGGCTTCAGAAATCACCTGGCAAAGCAGCCTGCCTGGCAACAGGCAGTGATTGGTTAGGACATAAACCACCCTTGGACTGGATTGGCTGCCTTGGCTACATAAGCTGCTGTACCAACTGAAATAAACGAGTCTGCAGGCTGCTCACCTCTGGCCCACTTTCACCCAACTCCCAGTGTCTGTGTTGTGACTCCATGTTTCTCACCCCCACCATGCTCCTCCTCTCAGAATGAATCCACAGCAACACTAATATACCCAAAGTTATGGGAAGAAGAGACATCCAAAAAGAAGAATTTAAAATATAGTTACCAGTACTCCCTGAGATGGCTTCCTTTTCTTTGTTCTCTGTGAAGAGGAAGCCTCTGATTTAGGGGATTTTCCTAAGATAAAACTCCCAGGCTCCCACAATATAGCTTAAATCTTGAGGAGTTCTTTTCCCATAAACTTTTCTGGGCAGCTGAAAAGTCTGATCCCTCCCCCAGATGAAAAGCATGATGGAAAGTTTCAAGTTCCCTCCAATGTAAGGAGGAAGGAACATGGAGTCTTCTGGAGACTAAAATCTCTACAAAGTTCCCATTGGGTCTCTTCAGAGTATTGTGCCTGATTTTTTTGTAGGGGTCTTTCTCAGATCAAAGAGGATTCTAAACACTCAAAAGAGGGAGTCTCCTCGGCTGCTAATCTGGTTGCCAAGTCTGCCAATCAGTTTCTCTCAGCTATTTCATCAGTCACATTTTGTTGTTCCTCACACTGTACAAATGCCATTTCTCTGAGGAGAAACACAGAAGATAACAATTGATATATTTCCTACAGCATTTGATAGGGGAGCCATTGGTGGTTAGGAAATGCCTTTCCTTTTTTGTTTTATTATTAAAGATTGATTTGAAACACAAAGTTACAGAGAGAATGAAAGACGGAATAAAAGAAATCTTCCATCCATGGTTTAACTCACCAAATGGCTGTAACGCCTGGGTCTGGGCCAGGCTGAATCCAAGAGCCAGGAGCTTCCTCCAGCTCTCCCACCTGGGTGAAGGGGTCAAAGTGTTTGGGCCATCTTCTCCTGCTTTCCCAGATCCAGTAAGGATCTGAGTTGGAAGTGGAGTATCCAGGACTCTACCTGACACTCATCTGGCATGCTGGCATCACAGGAGGCAAGTTAACTCACTGCACTACGGCACGAGCCCCAGGAAGTGCCTTTCTCTCCAAATAACTGTATGAGCATGGAGAACTAGATATGCATGCTTAGAATCACTGTAAATATTTATCCTTTTATCCTTGCTCAGCTCTAGGGCTTTTGTTGGACCTACCAGCTTGGCCAATATTGCACTCATGCTAGGAGGTAGCTGAAGGCTCTCGATGGAGTCACTTAAGGTTTCTATAGCATATTCAATTTAGGGGATTCGCTCTTCAACAAAAGATCTCCCCATCTGTAAATAGAATTCAGTCTAGGTTCTCTAAAGAGGTCTCCTTTAGATCCTCTCTGGCAGAATAGGTTTGTAGAATTACCTGTTAATACACATGTTCTAGGCTGCTCATCTCTGTGAGGAGAAAAGTAGAGAGATTAAGACAGGAGGAAGTCTTGAGCTGAAACTCAGGGCCCTCAAGCAGCAATGGGTGGCATTTTAAAAGGTAATTATTAACTACAGAGTTCTTGTTGAGGCTAGCAAGCCTGTCACATTATGGGGAGGTGGTAGTGTACACCATTAAATCTTGCCCAAGGCTCAGATTGGTGGTGTCAGCAATTAGGAAGGCAATAACTACACCACTCAAAGGCACTTTGACCACCAGGTCAAGTTTCTTGCTAAGATACCCTATAAGATGCTGAGATTATCCATTCAGTTAGGTCAGATACCCCTAAGGTCTTCCCTTTCTTGTTAAATACAGATCGAAGACTGAGATCATTGGGGAGCTTAAATCTGGCTTGTTTTAGTTGAATAAAGGCCTGGTGGGCTTCTGGACCTCATGTCAAAATGTGGGTCCCTGCCATGTGGGTATCTTTTATCAGTCAGTACAAAGGATGTGCTGTTTCCCCACTCTGGAGATCCAGAGGTGACAGAAACATGTGAATCCCAGAATTGGAAAGTTATAGGAGCCGCTGCATGGGTTTCAATATCCCTGTGGCTTTGACTTATCTGTTATAGCTTTAAACCCATCTTGGATCTCCAGCTTTAAGGAGTATTGTTTCTGATGGGGAAAAGAAGAATGATTCTTAGGATGAATTTGTATTGGTTGGGCATAAGTCAAGAGGCCTTGGCCTCCAGAGGCAGTCAACCCTCTTATGATCCCGTTTGGAAATAGGACAGGACCATGGGGGTTTTCTCTGGGGTTGGGAATGTGGACATTTCTTCTTGAAGTGCCCTGTCTAACCTCAGCAATAGCACTTTGGAGACCCTGAGAATGCTCAGGTTGGCATGGCTATAAGGCCATTACTCCATGACCAAAGTTGTGACTTTTTTCTTATCCTTTCTCTGTCACTGATGGGTCTCCTCCAGGTCCCAGTTGTAAAAGAGCAAAGTGGCAACCTTCAGAATGTGTTATCATTATACTCTCAAGCCCAGTAGTCTGTTTTTGCAGTTTCCTTCTAACATGTTAGGCTAAGTAATGAAATTATTCTTTATTATTGCTTGTCCTTCTATCTAATTGGGATATAGGCAAGTATAGTTCCCTTAGGCCTTGTCCTCCTTAATCTCTCTAGGCGTAGCCATGGAATGTTTTTGTTTGCATGCATCCGCAGGGTCATCCATCAACTGTTTAGCTGAGAATTTTCCTGAGGAACAGCTTGTTTTCCTGTAGGATATATCCTATATATATATAGATAGATAGATATAGATATAGATATAGATATATCCTGATCATGCAAGGATATAACTGATGCTAAAAGTGCTGGGTCTACCCTGTAGAGTTGACAGAATTCTTACTTTTCTCATAGGATAAAAAATGCTTAAACAATTTCCATGCTCTGTGGCAGAAGAGGGCTAGTTGTAGAATGGTGTTACAGTTAATACTTCCCTCTGGGGGCCAAGTCTCTCCATCATAGAGCTTGTACCTTGGACACATCATGCTGTAGAAAAACACTAGATGTTTTTTCTAAAATGTTTACAGGTCAAAATATTCACAGGGTCTAATGATGTGCTTCACAGGATGTAGGCTGAAGATGGTTTATTACAAACCTGAAATAAGTTGACAAGAAACAAAGGCATCCCCAAGTTTCTGTATCTGCCCATGTGAGGTATCCCTCAAGTTCCCGGTCTGTGGGAGCATAGTGTCCTGGATCCCACAGGAGGGAAAAGTCACAGAACAGAAGATGATCTTACATTTGCCTCCTACCCCTTCCTATGTGTCCCTGGCACTCCTGATCCTGTAGATCATGGGTGTATGTATGTGACCTCCTGGCAATCACAAACAAGGAGGGATAAGCTGGTGGGAGTGGTCACCCTTACTTACAATTAACTTTGACCCTTGCTTCTTATCCATATTTAACTTATCAGTCTCTGGCTATTCAATGTACAGGTTGCCTTTCTCTTTGTCAGACCCCTTTAAAGAATCTGGCCTATTTGCCAAGCTGGCTAGCTTGGGCAGGACAAAAAACATCATTTATTCTTTTTATATTCACCTTCTTCAACCAGCAGTGGCCGGGCACCCAGAATGACAAGTGCATTTGCCTATCTCATGTCTGCTGGACAGATCCATGTTCCTCAGGTGGGTGCCCTGCTCAGGGGTAAAGAATCCCCATGAATGTATTGCCCCAATCCCTATGTGGGTAGGTGATATCCCCCTTGGAGTTGAACACTTAATGCCAGTTGTGCTAGGTGGGTGAGGATTAAAAACAAGAATTGGAATGTAATGGAAGAGGGAATGTAGCCCCATTCTCGGCACCAGCTGAGCCATAGTCAAACACTGAGGACAAGGAAGAAAGTGTATATTCCCAGTAACCCCCATAATTAAGCAACTGACATAATTCACATGACAAACTATCTGACATCAGGCCATGGGGTATGGGTCTTCTCTGGAACCATGTCTAATTGACTGCAGTGCACAAACATGAGATTTTACACAGGCACAACATAAGTTTGACATTATTTTATAACCTTACAGTGTATTTTATAATCCACTTAACCTGAACATTTATAACCAAAGTCACAGAACAGATCTAATTAGAATTATAGTTATGACTTGAACAATTGAAAATAGGAATATACTGGTAAGTCCTTGAAGATGCAGTTCTCCTAAGCAATCTAGACTCAATAAAGACATCAGAAAACACATGAAATCCACACCCCCAAGATCTCTTTATCTGGGTCAGTTACAATGGTACAGAAAAACCTTGATTAACATGACTATAACACTACATCAACGTATGATCCCATAATTTAAGGAAGTTTACCTATGAAACAAAGAGGTAGAGAATCAGACAACCCTGTTGTCAAGAGCTGAAGAAAAAAAAAATCAACAAAATGTAAATTACAGGGAAAGGAGGAAAAAATATGTATCAGGTTGAAAGGGATTAATAGATTAAGGTTGTATCTTGTTAGTTTAGGTAGGGAGACCTGTCTTGCCAGCTGTAGTCAAAGACATGTCCCCAACCTTACTGATATTTGAGACTGAGTGAGGAAGGGCAGCAAACAGTAAGGAGAAAGAGAGTGAGGAGTGCAGATTTTAATCCAATACACTAATGGGTGGCCAGCGTCTGGATCCAGTCAGGGAGCCTTCAGGCAGCACTGGGGGGCTGCCCTGGCCAGAAACCTTCAATTACTGCAAGACCTTACTCCAATCTCATGCATTGGATGAATTTCCACAAAGGAAATTGAGGCAGGACAAGACCAAGATCCTTCATGTCAAAAGACAAAGGGGGATTAATCATCTCTGTCCCAGCAAGCCGGCCTCCTGAGTCTTTAAGACCAGCAGCCATTCTAATTGCTTTTAACTGGCTGACAGTGCCCCAGTGTTTTCAATTGATAGACAACTATGGAAGACTTCAGAATCATCTAAAAATGAAGTAAAAAGGCAGTTAGCCTTTGTGCACACTTCTGAGGATCCTAGACAAGCCCACCTACCCAAGAAAAGTTGCAGGAGTCTGCAGTTCTTATTGCTAGGAGTTATGTCTCATTCTCAAGAAATGTTTCAGATTTCTTTCCCCCAATTTTTTGAAATGTTAAAGCTCTTTTAGATTGCAATTCTTTTTTTTTTTTTTTTTGACAGGCAGAGTAGACAGTGAGAGAGAGACAGACAGAGAGAAAGGTCTTCCTTTTCCATTGCTTCACCCTCCAATGGCCGCTGCGGCTGGCGCGCTGCGCTGATCCGAAGCTGGGAGCCAGGTGCTTCTTCTGGTCTCCCATGCGGGTGCAGGGCCCAAGGACCTGGGTCATCCTCCACTGCCTTCCCTGGCCACAGCAGAGAGCTGGACTGGAAGAGGGGCAACTGGGACAGAATCCGGCGCCCCAACAGGGACTAGAACCTGGGGTGCCAGCACCGCAAGGCAGAGGATTAGCCTATTGAGCTGCGGCGCTGGCCAGATTGCAATTCTTTTTGCTCTGCTGAGTTCTTTGTCTCACATCCACGAAGAATGAGGAGCATTGTGGTGGAATGAGAAGGCCATGCCAAAATGGCTGCTGGCAAGCGAGTGTCAGTTATTCAGGAATGGCTTTGAAACCCACATGGCAAATGGAGCCTGCCTGGCAACAGGCTGTGATTGGATGGATTTGAAACTGCCTGGCAACAGGCTGTGATTGGTTGGGGCATAGACCGCCCCTTGACCAGATTGGCTGGTCTTGGCTATATAAGATGTTGTGCCAACTGAAATAAACGAGTCTGCGGGCTGCTTGCCTCAAGCCTGTTTTCACCTGACTCCCAGGGTCTGTGTGGTGACTCCGCGCCTCTTGCCCCCAACACCCTCCTCCTCTCAGAAACGAATCCACTGCAACATTGTTGAGAAATCAACTGCAACATCGCATAGACAAGAAAGAATGAGCAAAGTGACAGAAGTTTATTGAAAATGCTCCCGGCAGCTGGGAGGGTTCTGAAGGAGTGCCATTGACAGTCTAGGGGTTTTTATAGTCTGTAAAAGGAGAAATTCTCGAAATTAGTCTGGGAGAGGCATTGGGAAGTGACAATTTTGACTGGTTAATTTGGTGAAAGTTAAATCTCCAGTCACAGAGAAGTCCTTCACCAAAGCTTTTTGCTTGACTTTTCTTGGGTCCTCCGAGACTCATCTCCAGATGGTGCAGAGGGAGCTCCCTGGTCCCTGTCTGCCCAGGCTGGAATCTGTCAGTAGAACCTCAATTTCAGGAAAGTTTAAAATCCAAACAAATATTCATTTCCATTAAGTTTTATAAAGTGGTTCATCCAAACAGCTTCATATCTTCTGTGAAGGCAATCTTGTCTCTTTCACCAGTGCTTGATTGTAGGAAGAATTTGGCAGTGTTATTATCAGACATCCAGAATGATAGACATGAAGGGGGCTAGAGGTAGGGTACAGCAAGAAGCCCCTAGGGTGGGCAGAAGTGTAGAAATCTCTGGAGACTGAAAGTAGGGGTGCCAACACAGGAAACAGTTAAGACTTTCTGTGAGTCCACTTCAATTACATAAGTTCTCTGAAATTTAATTTCCTCATCCATAAAATAAGAGTATTTTATATCATTCATTAAAAAAAAGTTCTGGACAGAACTTTCCCAGAAAGAGATAAGGACCGTATCACTGCCTTACACAGTCTGGGCATTCTAATGTGTGCTGAGGCAGGCATTCAGTCACTGCCTCTAGACCAAGATTACGGAGCACGTACTCTGGAGCCAAGATGTGAAAATAAATCTATTTCTGAAACCACAGAGCAAAGTTAGGTAACATCAGCTATGAGATGTCCATATCATGATCCTTGGTCATTTCCCTAAGTTCTTTGTATTTTCCCTTCCCAGAGCCAGACTGGGGGAGCCAGCATCTGGTGAGTTTAAACTAGAATCAGAGATAATGTTTGTGCTTCTTTCCCCTTGTCGCCCTTTGCTACCCACTCCACATTGTCTTCAAATTTTGGATATTTTATAGTTAGAGTACATCTCAATTTGAACTAGTCACAGACAGCATGCTGAAAACTCACATGTGGCCAGTGGCCAGCACAGTGGACTGCACTAATATATGCTATGCACACTATGTAGTACTTGGTTTGTTCCACTCACTACAGCTCAGTCATATTACGGAAGTTATGCAACCATCCCGCACTTTCTAAGAACAGTTCTGTGGTGACCTATTATATGAATATTACAGGTCAGGCTTAAACAGATGTCAATGAAAAAGAAAGATTAAAGAAAGTACACATTGTGAATGATATAAAACACTTATTTTATGAATAAGGAAATTAAATTTCAAAGAAGTTATGTTATGAAGTGGACTCATAGAAAGTCTTGAAAGGTCAACACAAAACCATTTTTATTACCGTCCTGATTGTATATACTTACGGGATACAGTATGATAATTCAACACATGTGTTCAATGTGTAAAAGTCAAAGTAGGTTGGTTACCATTTTCATCTGCTTAAGCATTTAACTTCTTTGATTAACATCCAATAATACTATGCGTTTATGGGGTACAATATGGTATTTCAAGATCTGTAAACAATGTATACTGATCAGAATAACATTCCCCTCTACTTATCATTAGTTTATGTTTGGATGCTTTGTCCTCTCTCCTATTTTTTCTTAAAATCACCCCCACTATCCTGTGTTACAGTAGAGAGAATTCTATCTATTTGTGTTTTGGTGCCTGTTTTCCTACCTCCTACTTTTCCACCCTTCCCCACCATTTGCAGAGTGTAATAATCACTAGTCAATATTCAGAGAAACCTTCTTTAGAACATGAAGTAGTTTTCTTTCTGTGTCTGGCTTATTTCACTTAACATAATATTCTGGGGCCAGTGTTGTGGCTTAAAGCAGATAAAGCTGCTGCCTGCAGTGCCGGCATCCCCACCTGTTCAAGTCCCGGCTGCTCTACTTCCAATCCAGCTCTCTGCTATGGGCTAGGAAAGCAGCAGACTATGGCCCAAGTCCTTGGGCCCCTGCACCCGCATGGGAGACCCAGAAGACGCTCCTGGCTCCTGGCTTCAGATCTTCACAGCTTCGGCCTTTTGGTGAGTGAACCACCAGATGGAAGACCTCTTTGTCTCTCTCTCTCTCTCTCTCTCTCTCTCTCTCTTTCCCTCTCTCCCTCTCTCCCTCTCTCCCTCTCTCCCTTTCCTTCTCTCTCTGTGTAACTGACTTTCAAATTAATAAATAAATCTTTAACAAAACATAATATTCTACAGATCTATCTGTTTTGATGCAAATGACCAGGTTTCATTCTTTTCTATACCTGAACAATACTCCAAAAAGTACAACTTTTTATTTTTCCATTGATCTGTTGATGAATGTTTCAGTTGGAGAATAGGATTGCACTTGAAAGAAAAAAAAAAGATTTATTATTTATTTAAAGGTAGAGATACAGAGAAAAAAGGGTCTTAGAGAGAGAGAGAGAGAGATCTTCCATCCAATGCCTCACTCTCCAAATGACCACAATGGCCAAGACTGGGACAGGCCAAAGCCAGAAGCCAGGAGCTTCCTCCAGGTCTCTCACTTGGGTACAGGGGCACAAGTACTTGGGCCGTCTTCCACAATGTTCCCAGGCACACTAGCAGAGAACTGGATGGGAAGTAGAGCAGCCAGGGTGTGAACCAGTGCTCATATGGGATGCCGATCCTGCAGGCAGAGACTTAGCTTTCTATGCCACAGCTCTGAACCAAGGATTGCAGTTTGTTTTTTTTTTTTTTGTTTTTTGTTTGTTTTTTAGATTTATTTATTTGTTTGAAAGTCAGAGTTACAAAGAGGGATTGCAGTTTTTAATAACATATTTAACCATATCTGAGAAAGACAGCAAGATTAACAGAATCATAATACAAAATCTGTGCTCTGACTTGGAGACCATGAAGTTTGTTCTGAGCTTTGTTGTTTCCTTATCATTTTTTAACAATTTTAATATATTTCATATGAAGTAAAAATTTATTTTTCTGGAAATGCTTCAGATTTGGTACTGATACATCTGGGTTACTTCATATACTCAGCATTGAAATGTGAAAGTTTAAGTAAATTATCAATTAGAAGTGCAAATTAAGCTCAAAATGTATGCTGAGATGTACATTCAATGTGGGATGACTTTGTAACATATGCCGTGTACTCTTTACTATGTCAAGGATCAGCAAACTGAAATCTCTGAAGAGAGCCTTGGAATAAGACCAGCGATTTAGAGTTGAATTTAGCTACCTATGCCAAGATTCACCGGCTCAGGTCTTATGCTTACTTTGCTTCTGGGTTGGGCAGAACACCAATGTTCAGAAGATGTACATACATACATTGATTTATCTGCATTGATATTTTTCCTCCATACAATTCTAAGCCATATTTTTAATAGTACTAATATTTTATAAATGCTTACTGCTTTTAAAGGCTACAATTGTATATAGAAATAAACTTTGTGTGTTTTTTTTTTTTGAGAAATATATGCTGGTATTCACTTTATTAGTTTTGAGAGTATATAGGTATGTGTATATTTCACAAACAATAAAAAGCAAATATCTCATATAAATAGATGTCAATTATCTTATTAGAAACCAAACTGAGGTATTAATGGCCAGTAGCACAGTTTTTGTTGTTCAACCAGGATTCATTTATATTCTAAACAAATTACAAACAACTAATACTAATTAATCAATTCTAAAAAAAAAAAAGAAACGAGAACTCTGACCTGCCAAAATACTCACTAAATTAATTGAGCTTTGTTTTATTATTTACTTTATGTAAAATATGAAGGAATGAAGAAATAATTAAAATTGAAAGTTGTGTAGCTGTGAAGGGGAAACTGGCAGATGAAGACACTATCTAAGAAATGTTTTTTATATTTAGATTTTCATGGAGCCCATTTTGTTTAAATGTTGTCTTGGTTTTTAAAATTTTGCATGGTGTGTCTTTTTTTTAAGTTTGGCATCATTTTACAACCTTATTTTATAATCCATTTTACCTGAACATTTTATTTATTTTGATTTTTTTACCTAGAAACCTTTTATTTAAGATATACAAACTTCATGCATTTCATAAGACACCTTTAGAAACATAATGATTCTTCCCACCCTTCAACCACAACAAAAAATTTGTTTTCCAAAAATATCAATCATATGACTATACTTAATGTCAGTCAATTGTACACCCAAAAAATTGGCTATGGTAAATTTTCTGCTTGTATATTTTAACACAATAAAAAGAAATAACCAAAAAAAATTTTAAAAAAAAACAAAGAAGGACAATTTTTTTGGTTTTATAAATATAATAATGGCTTTGACAATATTACTTAAATTACATTAAAATATAAACCATTTCAAAATAGCATAAATGGATTATCATGGCCTAGAGATGACGTTATTCTTTTAACTATATAACCATCATAGTTATCAATTTGAATCTGCAGAACTAAGTCACAAATCCCTACTTCATTTCAAAAATCAGTGAAATAATTATCAATAGTATCTTAAATGAATCACTCTTGTTCTAAAATACTATCTATCTAACAACTTGTGAAACTAAAAGTAACTTTCCCTAAGAAAGTTATTAATTGGTAATACTTAAATTTTCATCATCCCAATCATTCAGTTTTCTTCTCTGCTTGCAATAAGATGATATTGCCACCTGGTATGTCAGTATCCTGCATGGTCACTGCTAATGGCCTGGGAAAGGCAACGGAAGATGGCTCAAGTTCTTGTACCCCTGCTACCTATGTGGGAGACCTGAATGAAGCTCCTCTCTCCTAACTTTACCCTGGTCCAGCTCTGGCTGCTGAGGCCACGCAGTGAACAACCAGATTGAAGATCTCCATCTCTCTCCTTCTCTCTGTAACTGTTTCAAATTAACAAACAAATCTTTTTTTAAGAAAAAAAAAAAAAACTCAATTCCCATGGAAACCACAAATAAGATATTTTAAAATATACAGAAGGAAATAGAAAGAAAATCAAAAGAGTTTATGAAAAAATCAACTAAATACAAAAGATGAAAATTATAGAGGAAATGAGGTGTCAAAAATACCTAAGATACACAGAAAGCAAAAAATAAAATGATAAAATTAAGCTATTTCTTATCAGTAATTGCTTTAAATCAAGAGGGGCTAAATTTTTTAATCAAAAAAAGATTGAGACTGCTAGTTGGAGTTTTAAAAATGACCCAACTACATCCTATGTATAAGAGATTCTTATTAATTCTACAGAAATAAATGGTTTAAAAGTAAAAGGATGGAAACTGTCATATTATGCAAAAATAACCACAATAAAGTTGGGCTACCTATATTAATATAAAGTCTTTAAGGGAAAACTTATAAGAAATAGAGGACATTATATATTGATAAAATGTTTGATTCCTCAAAAAGACATAATAATTAAAAACATGAACACCAAACAAAACTGCCCTCAAAATTTATGGAGAAAACATTGACAGAATTGAAGGGAGAAACAGACAATTCTAAAATAATGGTTGGAGACTTCAATTCACCACTTTCAACTATGTGTAGAACATCTAGACAGAAGATCAATAAGGAAACAGATGACTTGTACAACACTATGAACCAACTAGACCTAACAGACATATATAAAACACTCTACCCAACAACAGCGGCAAATACTTTATTTTTAAGAGCACATGGAACATCCTCTAGGATACATCAAATATTAGGCCACAAAAGAAACCACAGTAAATTTTAAAAATTGAAATCTACTATTAATCTTTTCTTCATGATGGGAGTGAAGGTATTTTTGTGACATTGTGATTTTATTTCTTTTGGGTATATAGCGAGTAGTGGGATTTCTGGGTCATACAGCAATTCTATGTTTAACTTTTGGAGGAACCCACATGTTTCCCACCATGGGTGACAGAGAGGAGTAGGAAGTTCTGCTGCTCCATTGCACAGTAGGTGACTACAGGTGATTATAATGTGTATTTTTCTATGATGGCATAGGGGAAAGGTATTTACTTGGTATTGTACATTTTTGTCTTTTGAACAATGATTCTAGCTATAGTGAGATCATTTCTTATTGTTTCTATTTGTATTTCCTTATAGCTATTGGTTACAAACGTAATGAATTTCTGACAATTGCTATATTGTGGATGAACCTCAAAAACATTATGCTATGTGAAAACAGTTTAGCTACAAATGAAAAAATATATTCAGTTACATGAAATATTTAGGAAAATTCATAAGTAAAAGGCTACCAAGTGGTGGGGGAAGGGAGAATGCGAGATACGGTGTACTGGTCACAGAGATTCGGTTTGGGTTGTTGATAGTGTATTTGTAGATAACAGAGATGGTTGCACCATTTACAATGTTCCAATAATGTAAGTTCCCTGTCCACCAAAATATAAAATAAGCCAACAAACACTAATAACAAACTTGCAAATCAGAAGTTAAAAGCAATACCTCTGGAAATCTTTGCTTTGTAGAAATGTACCTTTAATAAGTAACTAACAAATTATTTGCTCTAATACAATATTACAAATAAAACAAAAATAAAATCAATTTTATGCAAAATTCTGACTTCAAGAATTAGAACTATAAAGCATTAATCTGCAAAATTCTGACTTCAAGAATTAGAACTATAAAGCATTAATTATCTAAAGTCTCACAAGTGAGAAAAAACTAATTTATGTCAGATAATGAGCTCCTGGGGACAGAGCAATTTTATATTTCTATAAAATTACTTGGGATGTAAATATTTTGTGTGAAACAATGATTTAAAAATTTTTGTGATAAAAATATCATTATTTTATGTATCTGCAATCAAATGCCAAGTTTACAATAGAGTGGAGTTCTCACACTTGCAACTGTATTCACATTGTTAAGATATGTTGCTTTGTCTACAGACTATGAGGAAAGAACAACTTCACAAAAATGAATAGACAGAAAGGGAGGGTCTCGCAGACCCTGCGAATGTCTCAGAGACCCAAGGGTCTTCAAGTCTTCAAGTCAAGTTTGAGAACGATAGATCTATCTGGAAATCAAGTTAGCAAAAACAACACACATGGACTCTGGATAAAATTGTCATTTTCTAGGTCTAATATGAACAACACAATTTTTTAGGGAAAAATCACAGCTATACCTATTTCAGTAAAGTTTCTTCAATTCTACCACGAAATCTTGACTTATCCCAGACTGTGTGTCTCATTATGCTGCCAGCCTTCATGGAACATGGGAATGTCTCTTACAAACGGGGGTCCTGACAGTCAAAAGGATACATGAATGATAAGTTGAGTGAAGGAAGGAAGGAGACATTCTGAAATACTATTTAAAAGGAAATAGCTGATCTTCTTGTAACACTTGGAGATAATAAAAGTATTCCTGATGTCAGAGAATTTGGTAGGATAGCAAGTGAGAAACTGATATTCATTCACAGTGGTTATTGAACCTCTGGAGGAGAGCTTGGCACCATATAGACCACCTGATGGCAACCTAGACTGATAAAAAGCAAGTTTCTGACTGTTTATTGTCATTTCTGATGTTTTTTCTCCATTGCTTCTAATGTTAGTATTTAGAATATGAAAAAAAATCATTCATTTAGAGGTAATTTCCAAGTTTAAGATAATATGTAAGATAATATGTAGGCCGGCGCCGCGGCTCACTAGGCTAATCCTCCGCCTTGCGGCGCCGGCACACCAGGTTCTAGTCCCGGTCGGGGCGCCGGATTCTGTCCCGGTTGCCCCTCTTCCAGGCCAGCTTTCTGCTGTGGCCAGGGAGTGCAGTGGAGGATGGCCCAGGTGCTTGGGCCCTGCACCCCATGGGAGACCAGGATAAGCACCTGGCTCCTGCCATCGGATCAGCGCGGTGCGCTGGCCGCAGCGCGCCGACCGCGGCGGCCATTGGAGGCTGAACCAACGGCAAAAGGAAGACCTTTCTCTCTGTCTCTCTCTCTCACTGTCCACTCTGCCTGTCAAAAAATAAAAAAAAGTAAAAAAAAGGTAATATGTAAAAATAAGTAAGAAGAAAATATATCGAATAATAGATAAGAAATTTTTCCTGTTCGAATAGCCAAATATATATAAGAAGTATGAGCTTATTCTTCCTTGGGCCAGCAATTAAAGCAGAAAATTAGGCCTCCACTTGAAAGGCAGGCATCTCATGGGTGTTGATTCGAGACCCTGATGCTCCACTTCCAATCCTGCTCCCTTTTAATGTGCCTGTGAAAGCAGAGGAAAGTGGTGTAAGTACTTGGGCCCCTGCCCTCATGTGAGAGCCCTAGAAGCAGCTCCTGGCTCCTGGCTTTGGACCAGCCCAGCTCTGGCCATTAAGGGTATTTGAAGAAGGAAACAAAAGATGGAAGATCTCTCTCTTTCCAATAGAAAGAATAGAAACTCCAGAAATCAATCCGTGCATCTATAACCAACTTATCTTTAACAAAAGACCTAAAATCAATCCCTAGTTCAAGGACAGTCTCTTTAATAAATGATGTTGGGGAAACTGTATCTCCACATGCAGAAGTATGAAACTAGACTCCTACCTTACACCTTACAAAACAATCCACTCAACATGGATCAAAGAACTAAATCTATGACCGATACCATCAAATTACCAGAGAACACTGGGGAAACTGCAAGACATTGGCATAGGCAAAGACTTCTTGGAAAAGACCCCAGAAGCATAATCAAAGCCAAAATTGACAAATGGGATTATATTAAACTGAGAAGCTTCTGCACTGCAAAACAAACACTGAGCAAAGTGAAGAAGCAACTGACATAATGAAAGAAACCGGAAAAGGCTTAACATCCAGAATCTATAAAGAACTCAAGAAATTCAACAACAACAAAACAAGCAATCCAGTTAAGAAATGGGCAAAGGACTTGATGAGGCATTTTTCAAGTGAGGAAATTCAAATGGCCAACAGACACTTGAGAAAGTGTTTAGGATCACTAGCCATCAGAGAAATGCAAATCAAAACCATGATGAGGTTTCACCTTACTCCAGTTAGAATGGCTCTCATGAAGAAATCAACAAATGACAAATGTTGGTGAAGATGTGGGGAAAAAGGTACCTTGGTCCACTGTTGGTGGAAATGTAAACTGGTGTAGCCACTGTGGAATACAGTATGGAGATACCTCTGAAATCTGAATATAAACCTACTATATATATGATTGAGCCATCCCGCTTATGGGAACTTACCTAAACCAAAAGAAATCAGTATATGAAAGAGTTATCTGTACCCCTATGTTCATTGCAGCTCAATTACAATAGGTCAGATGTGGAATCAACCCAGATGTCCATGAACTGTTGACTGGATAAGTTATGACATATATATATATATATATATGTGTGTGTGTGTGTGTTTGTGTGTGTGTGTGTGTGGAGAGAGAGAGAGAGAGAGAGAGAGAGAGAGAAGTACTATTCAGCTGTAAAACAAAATGAAATCCTGTATTTTGAAACAAGATGGATGCAACTGGAAACCACGATACTTAGCGAAATAAGCCAGTCCCAAAAAGATATCATATGTCACAAAGAGATATCATATGTTTTCCCTGATCCAAGGTGACTAATAGAGTACTTGAAATGTAATGTATTGAAATGAAAGAGACATTTTGAGATTTGATGATTATATCTAGCCCTTGCCTCTTTCATTGAAAAACAGTGTTTTGTTTTGTTTGTATTTTCTTTTTGTGCTTGTCTTATTTCATTTGACATATAACCTCTGGTTCCATGTTGTTGCAAGTGACAAGATTTCATTGATTTAAGACTAATATCCCACTGTGTATCTATACTGCATTTTCTTTATCCATTCATCAGTGGATAGACACTTAAGTTTCTTCATTTCTTAGCTACTGTGAATAGGACTGCCAAAAACATGAGAGTGAAGATGTCAACTGATGTTTGATAGGCTAATTTCATTTCCATTGTATGTATCCTCAGTAATTGGATGGCTGAATCATATGATAGTTCTAATGTTAGTTTTTGGAGGAACTGCAAACTGTTCTCCATGATGGCTTCATTAACTGATATCCCTACCTAGAGTATGCAGATTTTTCCTTCTCCCCACATCTTTGCCTGTATTTGTCGTCTTTTGTTTTTTATGATAATCTATCTAACAGCAGACTGCTATCTTATTGTGGTACTGATTGACATTCTCCTGATGATTACTGATATTAAGCATTTTTTTCATGAACCTATTTTCCATTGGTATGTCTTCCTTTGAGAATTGTCTGTTTAGACCTACTGCTGTCTCACCATGTGCCAACATCAATTCAAACTGGACTTAAGAACTAAATATAAGACCTAGCACTTTGCAATTACAAGAAGATATGGGAGAAATGCTTCAGGACATTGAAATGTGCAGGGGCTTTTTTTGGAGCAGATCCCAAAAGTAGGAAATAAAAGCAAAAGTAGACACATCAGATTTCTTCAAACTAAGGAGCTTTTGCATTGCAAAAGAATCAATTGAGAAAAAAGCAGAATGAGAAGAAACAATTACAAATTATAAATCTGGAAAGGGTTAACAACCAAGATATATGAGAAACTCAAACTACTCAATTGTGAAAAAAAAAAGCCACAATCCAATTAAAAATAGACACTAGATCTTTTTCATAATTTTTGTTTACACTTACATTTTCCCAGTTTTTGCATTGTACTTAAATTTCATAACCTTGTGCTCTCTTAGTAATATGTATAGAAGGAAAATATAACCATTTATGATTTTTCCAACTTAATATTTTATTTAATTTTTAGATAATTAATTTTTAATTTATTATTATTTAGATAGTATGTTTGTAATTTACATTATAGTGAAAGACTGAATAGCTCTACAAAATAAAGACAGGAAACAAAAGGTAAAAGAATTACCAACATTGTTTCAATTAAAACAAAGTGAAAAATGCTGGATCTGTGCACCTTTCACTGCAGTTCTTTGCTCCTTCCTCTTCCTCTCACCACTTTCATTACCCTCCTCTTTCTTCTGTCATATGCACAGCTGACTTTGTAGATTTCCTTTCATGATGAAGTGTTTGATGGCTGTTGGTTCTCTTGTGAGTTTGTGCTCTTGGCTTACTGCACATGGTAGAATCACTGGAGGGTAGGGTGGAAAGTATCACTATGTTCCTGAATCTGTGTATATGAAACACATGAAATTTGTATACCTTAAAAAAAGTTTTAAAAAGCTTATGGAAAAGTGTAATTAAAGGAAAAATTTATTCTGCAAAGAAAAAAAAAAAAAAAGAAACCATACCTTAGCCTCTTGTGGGAATGTGAGTCACAGAGAAAGCTCTGCCCTTACACTCCTAAAGTCAAACCCACACCAGGAGGGACTTCTGCTCAGGGGAGCAGTGGTTCTTTAATAGACATCCACTGGGTGGAGCAAAAATGAACACTAAGTAAGAGGTCACTGACCTAATTGACAAATATAATAAAAATGAATTAAAAGTGTTTTCAAAGTTCATTTTGAAAACAAATTTAAACACTAAAATTCTGATTCTAATTAAAGGTGTGGATTTTCATTATATTGCATAATTTCTTTATAATATTTTAAGAATTACAAATATCTTTATACATGTTAAAGATTATCATGGATATGCACCCACAAATAACTAAACACAATAATTAATTCGTATAATCAACAGTAAAACACCAAGTTATTTTGATTTGTAATGAATTTTTCTTCTAACATCATATCTGCTAGGCATTTTTGTTTTTCTGAGTATGTATGCTATAATTTTGCTTCAGTGTGGCAATTTTTTAAATGATAGTTTATTGCATTTTTCTCCTTAGTTCTATTGCTTTGTGATTGTTGTAGTTACATTCATCAAACACTACATTCATATGCAGCAACATAATTGTGGTCGTTTAGTATCTATAATCGCTTTCAGAGAATGAGTGGGAATTAGCCCTTATCTGGAGTATTTAAAGAGGGAAAGAGTGAGCTTCAGTGTTTAAAAACAGATGAGCCATCTTCTACCTTCGGATGTCTTGCAGAATTTGTGCGTAGTCTGTAGATTGGGAAAAATGCTTGTATCTATGTTGAATTTAAATAAGTACATTATACAGATGTTATATTCAGGTGGAATACAGTATTATATCTCAGTTTTTTTAAGGGACTCAATGCCTGAAAATCCTATGGAATTATAATCAGACTTTTCTGATCTCCAGACATTCATTCCTTCAGATTGTTGTGATCTATAGACAATGTGAAAAATTTGGCCCTAAAAATCTGCTTTACATATAAAAGCAGCTCTCTTTTTCTTGTATCTCTGTAACAGGTGTGAAAATGTCAACTGAAAATGATAATATAACAAAAATATTAGCATTAAATTAAGTTAAGCATTTAATGATGTTCTTAGATTTTTCTTAATTTTGTGCTTCTCTTTTTGTTAGAATTCAACACTCTTCTAAATATCAGGAAATTTGAGTATGCAATTTGGAAAGATCAAAGAAATAAATGTTGAATCATAATTTTATTTCCCTTTTTAATATTCTTTCTCATTTATTTTGTTACCTAGAAATTTTCTTCTCATTTGTTGATTGCCAGCTTTAAGATGAAGCATTTCAGAACAATATCCCTTAGTTTCTTTTGTAAATTATTTTTAAATGACAGAGTGATTTACCCATAATAATATACATGGTAAGGACACAAGATATCAGCTTATTTATGTTTAATCTCATTTTGTATAAGTATGTTATAAAAGTGTTGGAAAATAATTGAAAATTGCATTCCACCATAAAAGTGCTTCACTCAACATTTCAACTATTCTACTATAATTGAATGAGTAAAGTAACATCTTAGTGTGATTCTTCTTCTACCTCAGTTATGGCCACAGATTAATCTTAAAGGTTGGTTCAGTACCAAATTTTTGAATCAAAATGATGCAATTCTAAAATAGGAATCAACATATTCCACCCAAATATTTCTTGGAAACACTATGGGTATCAAGACATGGGTAGGGAAAACCAGAAAATAAATAAGGATTTTGGTAAAAACAATAGTAGCAATAATACTGAAAATAATAATTAATAGTAAAAATAATAAAAGTCACATTAATTGAAATATGCACCTGGTTTTGTACTACGTGATATATATACTTTAAATCCAATCCCTATAGTCCTATAACACTAGGTTTCTTTTTTTTAACGAACATGAAAGTAGCAAAGTGAGACAAATATAGGATTAGCCAGAAAATGAATAAACGGCAGGAGGATATCCAGAATGCATTATTGTGACTATAAAATTGAGAGGAAGGAAACATAGATAGTTCCTACTTGTTTACTGTCTGATAGTTTGCTAAGTGCTTTCATATCACTACTTCATTCTTTGGGAACTCTGGGAAATAGAAATATTACTGCTAACCCTCTGATACAGATACTTTAATAGATATTTAAGATAATAATAATGACATATCTAATAAACAGAGGCTAAGGTCAAAAACTATCAAATTCTACCAGCTGGCTTGGAGAATGGATGGAGAGTAAAAAATATAGATATTTACGAGGAAGAAAAATATACATCCTGGAGGCCAATTCAGATGAGGATTTATGATGTTTTATATTTATCCTTGTTCTACAGTCACAAGAAGAAATGTGTCTGGAGGGGAGCCACGGGGAGAAAAAATATTTGAGGAAATCAAGGTGGCTTGCAAAGCCTTTGTGTGCTGGCAGAGGTCTGGAGAAGGTGAATCTGCCAGCAGTTAAGGTACACAGTGAGTTATGAGGAAAAGAGCTCGAGCCTGCAGGCGGCTGGTGTGTGTTCGAGGCCAGGCATTAAGACTAAGAAGCTGAAAGATCTTCAAATTAGCTAACCTCAAGGGAACTTATTTTCCTCACTTATGAAATGAGGAGATTGAATTATATGATATCTAATGGACTTACCACCTCTAAAGTTTATGACCATGGAGTCTAATGACATTTCAAGCCTTGTTAGGAAGCCATCACTGACGAGGGCACAACCCAGTGGGCTCTCCAAAGGAGCAGGAAGTCCCAGAAGGACTCCTCCCTGCTGCCCCGGCACCACACCTGACTTTCAGCCTCAGAACTGGCAGCAATAATGTTTTGCCTACTAAGATGTTCCCACTCTCCTTCCTTGCAATTAATTCAGGTGAAAACCAGAATGATTTTGAGGAAACAGAGAGATCAAAGAGAAAAGAAAAAAAAGAAATCAAAAAATTTCCCTTGACTTTCTTACTCTCAGAGGACTCTCTGCAGGTCTGCTCTGACACTAAATCACAGATACTAGAAGAAATAAACCAGTAACCACAAACGCCAGCTGTGTGGACATGGATTGCTCCTTTCTGTACTTTCTGGTCATTCTAACTCCAGGAGACGTCATTCCCTCTGCTCACATGGTGATCAGCTCCCTGTCTGCTCTTATACACATGAACACAGAGAGGGCACCCTGTTTCTGAGACTAATCCAATTGTGTGTCACTTTGTTTCTTCTGAATGTATCACAGAAAGCCTGAGATAGGTTCCCCCCAAAAGACAATGTGACCATCCTTCCAATATGCATGTAAATCAATAGTTGCCTGCATAGGTATCTTGACATCAACAGGGGAAGTTTTGCCTCAACCCCCTACATTTACATCTTGAAATATGTATTATTTTGTATAAATGAACTTCTTGGGACTAGCATTTGGCTCAGAGGTTAAGATTCCCATTTCCCATATCAAAGTGCCTGAGTTCAATACTTGGCATTGGCCCCTGACTCCAGCTTTCTTTCAATGGAGACTCTGTGAGGCCGTGATAATGGCTCAAGCGATTGGGTTCTTGCCACTTAAGTCAACTGGATTTCCACTTCCTGGCTTTGCCCCAGACCCAACTCCAGGCCCTTGCCGGCATTTGGGGAGTGAGTTAGCAGATGCGAGCTTTCTCTTTGTTTGCATTTAAAATGAGTAAATTATTTTTAAGTAAATTTTTTAAATTTCTCTTTTATTTCCCTGTGGGGATATTATTTTTTTTTCTTTTTGCAGGGGGCTATTGCTAATGCCTATGTGGGTTTACTACCTATGAATTCCATTTTGAAATAGTAAATGACAATTATGTTATACACATTATAAAAGGAATCGTTGGATCTTATATCGATCCTGCTTACTGGTATAAAACAATTCATGTTATTGATGAAGAGACTCCTTTCCAGGTTTGACAAAGAACAATGCTTCCTTCAGCTCTAGTGTGTGATTAGCATTCCTACTTACCCAGGATTAGAAAGTCGTCTGATAACTTTGGTTATTCTCGTATGAGTTAGAAGCATATGAGTAAACGTAAGTGAATAAATAAACCTAAAACCAGTGTTACTTTCTCTCCAACCCCTATTATAATCTGCTCGGATAACATTTACCATATACATACATTGTGATGAAAAACTAAGTGTTCAGAGCTGGCAGCTATGAAAGCCACAGCCACTATCTTCCTGTGTTATTCGTTGTTGGCACGGTAGGAAGAGCCATGTGGACACAAAGCATAAAGGCATCGGGGTTATATTAGGGGACAAATGGCCTGATACTGGCATTGCAGAAGAAACCATTCTTACTTGGGTGATCAGAGAAGCTTTTACAAAAGAAATAACATTTGAATAGAGGTTTAAAGGTCGAACAGGGCTATCATATCGTAATAAAGAAAATGGTATGAGCAAAGTTAATTGGTGTAAAAATTTGTCTGTGTTCAGGGAATAATAAGTAGTCAACATGAGCAGTACAGAAGCGTGCTTCCAGATGGAGCTGAAAGGCAAGATTTGGCCAGCCTTGTGCAGTCTGCAATGCCAGTCTAAGGAATCTGGGCACATCTCTTTAGACAATAGGGGACACTGCAGGGTTTGAGGACAAGTTCTTGGCAAGATCCGTATTTGGGAAAATGACTGGCAGCAATATAAAAGATACAAAGGTGAGGCAAGAAAAAGATACAGGTAGTGAGTCTAAAAATGTCTCCCGTGGTCTAGCCGTGTAATGATAAGGACTGAAGCTGGGCACTCATTCTGAGAATGGAAAGAGGACAGAGAGGAGAAAATGGCATTTGCTCACTGTGCGTTGGGAGTGAGGAATATCAAGGAGAGGACCCCAGAGGCTCCTCTATGGGAGACAGCAGCAATGGAAGTAGAGAACAGCACTCTGGTGGACTGGATCTTGAGAGAGGAAGGCAATGGATGTGGTTTGGGTCAAGATGAGTATGCAATAATAAGTTTTGCTCACATTAAAGATAATATCAACAATAAAAACTAATCACCCCCCCACCCCAAAGCAATAGTAACTTATGAATATCGGCTCTCTTCCTGGCACAATATTGGCTGGTTTAAAAATCTATCCAAAACAAAGGAGGCCCCATCGTGTTTAAAAAAAAAGGTCAATGGATCACAGGGACAACAATGTTGCAGGAAAACTTCATTAGCAGATAGAAAATAAGTTCTCAAATGATTTCCACAGCTCAAAAAATGAATTGTGTACATTTCCTAGCAATAAAACAAAGTTGTTTACACTACTTAATGTGTGTTAGGATGTGACTCGATAGGATCCTATTCAGAGGAGTAAACTGAAGCTACAGCAGACATTTCTATGCATGCACATTCTGCAGATAAAAGCTAAGAAGCCCCTTGTTTTCACGTACTCCGAGGGTAACAGCCTTTCATAAGGTCTTGCAGTAAATGCCGATATTCCCTTCTTTTTCTTTCTCTTTGCTGTTGTTTCACAAAAGCATTCATGTACTCTTCACTCAGACACCCAAGCTTTTTCTCTGTGACAGCCTAATTCTGATATGCTATAAAAATAAGGCTCCATAATTAGTGGGCTTTTTTAAAAACGTGATCAACAATCTGTCCATCTTACAACCACTGGGAAATATTTTAGCTCAGGATTCTGGCATAGCTCTAGATGAGGGGTTAATAGAGGAAGGATTTCAAAACTGGACCGAGTCCCGATGTCACTGGATGAATTCAATTAGAGATCAAGTGAAGACATAAGTAAAGACAGTAGTTCCTACATATGGTGGAGCCTGGAAAAAAAAAAAAAAAAAACAAGCAAGCAACCAACCAACCAATCAACCACTTGAATGAAATATCTGGAGAAGTAAAGTATTAATAAGCAAGAGAGTCTAGTAATAAATGGAAGCACACTTGTAAATAACAAGCTATTTGGGCAGAAACACATAAGTCTATTTTAGCCTGATGCCTTCACCCTTCTAAATCACATAACTAACAATCCTCATTGTGATTTCATGCTCACCAAGTAACAGCCTGATTATAGTGTGGCTTCCCATGTGGCATGCCTGCAGGTGGAGTGTCTGGTTGCCTTTCCAATTAGATTGCTCATTATAAATGGATAAACTCATGTGCATCATTTTTTTCAGCTGGGTTAACATGAGACCATCCCTGCTGATGGTATATTGATAAATCAGCTTTCTAAGCTGCTAGACACAGAGCCAACCTTTGAACCATGATGAAATTGAAGGTGCCACCCTATGAAACTTGTATGGAGATGGACAGAATAGCTTCCCTTATGACTTCCACAACTTCATTGATTGCAGTTTTTATGAATCACCTTGTGATAATTGCTGCTATTGACAGTCAGAAGGCCAAAATGGGATAAAATAGAAGGTAGCGTGTCTGACTCAGTACTGTGATATAGCCAAGATGAGCATATTCCTCAGTGTTCAATACTTGATCATGTTTGAGGTGAAATGGAACACTTACAAAATGTGAGAATACAAGTGCACATGAATACTGTCCCAGGAAAATAAAGGTATACTGTCACCACACTTATAACTCAAGTTACTAAGTCAATCTTGAGATTGAACTGGACATTTTCATAATGATTGTTTTTGAATTTATATGAACCAGGAGCACAGTTAGATACAGCTTATCCCCTGCCAGCTAGGTACAGATCCCCATTAGAACTGCATGAGATAGCTTTCTGAGGGCCCTACATTTGAGATTCCATAGCACACACTTTGCTCTTGGGGCTGAAATTCAGACATTCAGGCTTGGTAGCCCCAGAGGTGCTTGGGTTAGTTTGTGTTCACTGGTCTAATCTGAAGAAATCCTTTTTATTTGATTTTTTCCTGTACTATTTGGATTTTCTTCAGACAGTCTTTTATAAAAAGTCATTTTATCTTTTGCAGAATTGTTACGTATTTGTACTATGGTGCAATGAAAATTCTTACTGAGGCCTGTTCACTTCTGAAGACTTCAGGAATACTAGGTTAGCAAGGACAAAGATATATACTTTATGTGGTATGACTATATATATTAAATTGGGTCTCACACACATGTGTACACACACACAATCAGGGTCACTGCTTCCGACAATATTATTTCTTGTCTGGATTTCTCTTCCTCTCCTGATTATTGTTTGATAAGTCTTATTGAGGACAGCAGTCATGCTAAAGTCCCTGTGGTATGCAAAATGAGATGTCTCTGTGCAGAATTCACTTGCTGGAAAAGATTCCTCCGAACACACTTTACGGAAGAAAAATGCTGTAAATCATGTGAAATTAAGTGGTCTTAAAATTAACTGTCTTAAAATTAAAGCATACACAAATGAGTGGATAAACACAACAAAACAACTCTAACAACACATTTCTGTGGCTAAAAATTGTCTCCATGTTTGAGAGTGCTTTCCATTACAATATCAGTGATTGTGTAAAACACATTAGTAAGACATAATCCCAAGGAAGAAGCTCTAGTAAAAATGATTCCAACAACGTAAATCACGTAGGTCACAGCCAAGAAATGTGACTGCACATATAGCACCTGGCTTGTGAGACAAGTATAGGCACTACAATTCCTTAGAAATAAATGGTCTTCCAATATTATTGACCTTGAAAATATACCAAATGTTAAATTCAGTCACAGGATTTAGGGAACCTTGGTCTAGATGTAGCAAATAAGAGCAGGAAGCACTTTAAAAAGAAAATACCAAAAACAAGTCGGGGAAGAAACAAAGCAAAAACTTATATTACTGTGTGCTTACTATTTGCCACATGATACCTTCTCATATTACAAATCAGGGACATTAGAAAAGAAGTTAATATTTTTAAAGAGTGGGTAGTGACAAATGATTAACTCTCTAATGATTGTAGGAGTAGGAAATTCACATACGTGGAGTTCACCCTCATTAAAGACAGGTGGAAAATGTATTACAGTTTTCCTCCATATGAAATTTTCGCAACCTATCCTTCTGAATACCTCCATTAGAATTTCTTCAGACTGACAATAATATTTATCTATTTTTAAGGAAACTATTACATGGCAGAAATGTTTTTGGGTATGAAGATATTAGGTGCAGATTCTAATAGCAAAATACTGGAATACTATTCAATAAAAATATTTACTGAGTGCTTAAATGGTGAGGGTGCTTCACAAAGTTTGTTGAAGAATGGAATGCAAAAGGTTTATTTGATGCAAACATTTTTTAAAGATTTTATTTATTTGAAAGGCATAATTACAGAAAGAGAGAGAGATTTTCCATCAACTGGTTCACTCCCCCAAATGGCTGCAATAGCCAGGGATGGGCCAGGCCAAAGCCAGGAACCAGGAGCTTCATTCAAGTCTCCACATGGGTACAGTGACCCAAACACTTGGGCCATCTTCCATTGCATTTGTAGGCACATTAGTAGGGAGCTGGATCAAAAGTAGAGCAGCCAGGACTTGAACAGGTGCCCATTTGGTTCACAATGTTGGCTCCTTGATGCAAAACCTTTTATAACCCATGTACAATTTTGTCTCATAATACACATTTTCCATGAACATTTTGAAGACTCCATATATGCAAGGATTTTATTGTCTTTGAACAAAATAAATGTAAATTTTCTTTCCATACTCCACATATTTTTGAAGTATCCTAATAAGATAGGAAATGTTCAAAATATAGTTCCTAGGAGTGGAATTGCAGTACAAAGTGTTAAGCTGCTGCTTCAAACACACATCTCATGTTGGAGTGTTGATTGGAGTCCTGTCTACTCTGCTTTCCATCCAGCACTCTGTGCCTAGGAAACAGTAGATGATGACAAGTACTTGAGTATGTGCCCAACATGTAAGAGTCTCAGATGGAGTTGCTGGTTCCTGGCTTTGCACTGTCCCAGCATTGGCTGTTGTACCCATTTGGGTAGTAAACCAACAGGTGGAAGATTTCTCTCTATTTATCTCCTTCTGTGTCACTCTGCCTTTCAAATACACAAATTTTAAAGTACATTTTCTTATATATTTCCAAAAATTGACAAAATAAACATTATTATTAACTTCATATTATACATGGAAAAATTGAAGTTAAGTGACTTACTCAGAGTCATACCATCAGTGGATGGTATAGCTGGAACTGCAACTCAAAAAATTTGCCTTCAAAGTCCTCACCTTTTTTAATAAGGCCGAATATATTATACTAGGAGAATGACTACATAATTATGGTGTATTAGTCTTAATGTGCATCATTAAATAATATTCATGAGTAGTGAAATGATACATAAAATTTTTATGCATTTAAATTTAATACACCTATGTATTTAATACTTTTTAAATGTTACATGTTAAAAATGAATAATGACACTTATCTTTTGCTTATAGTTATTTTGGGATTCTGAATTCCTATGAAAGAAAAAAAGATCATGAGAAAATGAGAATTGTTGATGCATTTATGTGAGCAAACGTCATATGGAGAGAACCAAAAAGGCAATGGACCAAAACCTGAAAACCTTACGTGTCTCTCAGATCATGCTTCAGGAAAGGCATACACGTCCTAAGTCATAAGACCATCCAGTGGCCTGGTCTGGCAATGACTCTGCTGTATTTAACAGCAAGCCTCCAAGGATGCTCTGAATGTCATCTTTACTGGTAACAGTAAGGAGTAAGAGAAGACAGGTGAACACTGACATTTTTTCTTAAGTGGGGTGAAAGTTGCACACAATGGGGCTGATGCTGTGGCACAGTGGGTTAAAGCCTTGGCCTCCAGTGCCAGCATCCCATATGGGTGGTGGTTTGAGTCCTAACTGCTTCATTTCCAATCCAGCTCTCTGCTATGGCCTGGGAAAGCAGTAAAAGATGGCCCAAGTGCTTGGACCCCTGCACCCATGTGGGAGACCCGGAGGAAGCTCCTGGCTTCTGGCTTCGGATCAGCACATCTCTGGCCACTGTGGCCATTTGGGGAGTGAACCAGCGGATGAAAGACTCTCTCTCTCTGGCTCTCTCTGTAACTCTGTCTTTCAAATAGATAAAATAAATCTTTAAAAAAAAGAAAGTTGCACACATTGATCTACTCACATTCCATTGGGGGAAATATTGGGGACTTAATTTCCCCCCACTGAAAGGAAGCTGAAAAATATGTTATTCAAATACCCACAAAGAAGAGATAGACCCATACTGATGGACAGATGCTAGTCTAGCCACATGGGCATTGTGGGTATTTTTCCTTCTATACCTTTGTTATTACTACTATTTATTAACTAAAGATAATATTTCAGTAGTAATAGGAGACTTTCCAAACAACGTCCCTGCTCTTCCTTTGGAAATTCAGTGGCAACTCAGAATTTGTTAAGAGTTGAAGAATTGATCATGACATAAACATCAGCATCACGTGACTTCAATTGGTATGAGCAAAGTTTTGTGAGAGAACATAGAAGCTACCATTCTGGAACTAACAGAGAGTAGATTGTGTCTGGTGGCCAATGCCAGATGTTTCACTAACAGGAATAAACATCCCATAGTACACTTAATTTCACAATACTATACCATAGGGGGGATGTCTTCCTGACCCATCTGGTGAGCAGCTTCTGCCCTGGAGCATGAAGATTGATGGCTGGTGCAATGCTGTCCTAGCTAGTGTACTGTAACTGCAGATGCCACCCTTCCCCTAGTGAATGTCTAATTATCTTTAGTGCCGTTTTCTCTCATTCACATCCTGTTGCCTAGAGTTAATACAGGTTAAAAATGTTGTTAATCCTGGAATGTTACCATAAAAAGCCCCCTATGAATGCTTCACACTTTATTCTGTCTCATTTTACTATCTCCAGGTCAAATGTTCTTCAAAAAACAAAGTTCTCTTTGTATTTCATATTTCTCCTAGTAGTTTGCAAGGTGTGTTTTTTCTTGATATCTATCATTAGCTTCTTTCCTGTTATGCTAAACTTTTTTGTGTATTTTCCATGATAATTTGTAGTCATGAATAGTAACTTCCTTGCTTCTAATTTCACTCTAAATTTCATTGTTACCATACACACCCTCCAGACTCTATACTAACAGATCAATACACTGAATTTATATTTGTTACAGAACTATTAGCTCCAGCACTACCAAGGTAATTAACTTCCTAAACAGAGATATCATTTCCCCTCTTCATTATTAATAAGGTATATATCTTGAAGGGTTACTCCTATTTGTATCTAACACACATCAAAATAAATTGTGACTAAATTTCAAACCCCAAACGGATACTAGAAATTAGCAATTTGATTTCTTAACATAGCATCCTTTCAAAGATATATTAGGAAAGGAGTGAGCTGGAAAATATTTAAATTGCCAATCAGGAATAGAGCTAAGCATGGGAACAAACTGTAAATGCCACATGGAAAAAAGATCTCAATTTTAAACACTATGCCAAATTTGGATCATCCTTTCAGAAATAATGAAGCCAATTCCTATTTGAATGACCATGGGATTGACTTAAAGGTCACCTTTCACGTTGTGAAGTTATCATTGCCATAGTAATTTCTCCCCTATAATTTACTGTATAATTAACCTGATAAATACATATGCTATATGCTTACTGAAAGTTGCAAAAATGTGCAGTATCTTTCATGTATTTGCATTTTTGCTATTATATACTAATATATTCTACATTATTATTTATGTTATTTAATGACCAAGTGCAATAATGCTATCTAAGATTCTCTTCTGGGCTCTAGTTACATGAGCATGGCATGTTACCTGGCCTCTATAACCAGCATTGCTGTTGGGGATAAAAAGAAAAATATTCTGAAGCAAAAGTTCTGCATATGAAAATCTCATTAGTGCCTATGAGTGGGAAATTTGGGATTGTATGTGTTTTGTAGAATAAACATCTTGAACTTTAACACAAGAATAAAAATAGGGAACTGAAAAATGTTGGATTGGTGCTATTAAAGAATGTGATTTCATCAAAAAAGAAAAAGAATATCACCTATTCTTACATGTTTTCTAATGTTCTTTTCTTACTTAATGGATTAAGCACACTTTTATGAAGAAAATGTGAGATCTTAAAAGCAGATGCATTTAAAATTTTGTTGTCTATTTCAAAATTCCTGATTAAAAATAACCATCTAAATCAATTTATATTGTTTTTAACTCATTTATTTTGTTATTTAGAAATATTTTCTTTTACTGCTTTGTTTCTGGTATACGGCTAGTTATTATAAAGTGCTCTTATAATTCTACACTGATTTCAAAGATACAATTTACCAAGCCTTTTCCAACCCTCAGATTGCTTAAAATCACTTCCTGCTCAGTGTGTAGTGTTTCCTATATAAACATCTTCCACCAGCTGTTCTATATGTGCCATGCTGGTCAAAAGAGTTTGTTACGTATCCAAACGTCCAAAAGCATTCTTGAGGTGTTAGAAAGACACAGGTCTTTTAAGACATGGGATAATTAGCTGTAGCTTCGTGAATGCCCTAGTACTGATTTTCCTTACTGTCATTCATATAAGTATCTTGTCATTTTCATGTCCTTATGGCCTACTTTTCAATATGAACATGTCTTAACATCAAGTGTATCAAATCTAATCCTGCGGTTTATTGTAGACAACCCTGGTTGGTCTGTTCTGAGCTTGTCCCTTCCTTTGCAGTGAATGGAAGTTATACTTATGCACTGCTGGTGGCTTGAATCACCTCAATTTGTTCAGGCAATCAGAGGCAGCTGCTTCATGTGAAAAGCGTGAGGACCACTGAACATCACTTTAGGACTGACCTCAAGCTCAATGTAAAAGTCTCAGCCCTTTCTGCCAGGCCAGCAGAGCATGTGCAAACAGACTGCTGAAGTGCAAAATGGTCCAATGATTTAGAGCGAAGCTTCGTCTCTCTCCCTCTCCTTCTCTCTCCCTCTCTCTCTCTCTCTCTCTCTCTCTCTCTCTCTCTCGTCCTTTATAAATAAAGCAGGATAGTGGACAGGCTGGTATAATCTGAGCAACATCTGTTGCCTTTCAAGACTGCCTTGACTGAGAACAATAACTTTTTGAAAGGCGGCTGACATCCTGTTGAAAGAGGTAAAATGAATGATCTCTACTGAAGTGTGTGGACGTGTTGCCTCACACACAGCCGAGTCCTTTTGTACTTTCTGTCAGAATGGGCATGAAGAAAGCTTTTTTCTTCCTTTTCTCGGATGAAACTGGCATAAAAAATATTTTCAAAA
Source organism: Oryctolagus cuniculus (assembly GCF_964237555.1). Taxonomy (NCBI): domain Eukaryota; kingdom Metazoa; phylum Chordata; class Mammalia; order Lagomorpha; family Leporidae; genus Oryctolagus; species Oryctolagus cuniculus. The sequence continues at coordinate 12,947,307 of NC_091441.1, read as the reverse complement.
TTAACACTTAATGGACTTTGAAAAGTGTAGGAAAGTTACATTTCACTCCTATTTGTTTTTATTCTCAACACCCAAATCTTAAGCTCAGTTAATCAGGAACGTGAAAAATTGTATGATTTACATTCTTTCATATCTGTTACATTTGAGCTATATTATTAAATTAACTTTAAGGCTATATTCACACAGGAATTGTTAGCTTTTTTCCTTCTTCTTTCTTTTCTTTTTTGTCAAAAAATGAGTACTGGACACTGTTTTTGCATTAAAACTGTTCTGTTCATCTTAAGCTACACATTTAATGTTGGGCTGCAATAAGCATTAACTTTAGAAAATTTGTATAGGGGCCGGCGCCATGGCTCAATACGCCAATCCTCCACCTGCAGCGCCTGCATCCCGGGTTCTAGTCCCGGTTGGGGCACCAGATTCTGTCCCGGTTGCTCCTCTTCCAGTTCAGCTCTCTGCTGTGGCCTGGGAGTGCAGTGGAGGATGACCCAAGGGCTTGGGTCCTGCACCCGCATGGGAGACCAGGAGAAGCACCTGGCTCCTGGCTTCCGATCAGTGCGGTGTGTTGGCCACAGCGTGCTGGCTGCAGCGGCCATTGGGGGTTGAACCAACGGCAAAGGAAGACCTTTCTCTCTGTCTCTCTCTCTCTCACTGTCCACTCTGCCTGTCAAAAAAAAAAAAAAAAAAAGAAAGAAAGAAAGAAAATGTATATAGGAAGAGTCATCTGCTTTTATTTTTATTTTAGTTTTTTCATTTTGACAGGTAGAGTTATTGACAGTGAGAGAGAAAGACAGAGAAAGGTCTTCCTTCCATTGGTTCACTCCCCAAATGGCCAAAAAGGCTGGAGCTGCACCAATCTGAAGCCAGGAGCCAGGAGCTTCTTGCTGGTCTCCCACGCCAGGGCAGGGGCCCAAGGACTTGGGCCATCTTCTACTGCTTTCCCAGGCCATAGCAGAGACCGGGACTCAAAGTGGAGCAGCTGGGACTAAAACCAGTGACCATATGGGATGCCGGCGCCACAGGCAGAGGATTAATCTACTGCACCACGGCTCCAGCCCCACAAATACCCTCTCAACACGTGTAACCCTTGTGTTGTGTAATAGATATAAATACATCTGAAAACATCTAAGTTCATACATGTTTCTTTATATACGTATACTATATGCATATAACACACACACATATAAAATGGGCCCACTGAGACTCACATTTTTCTAATAATATATTATATTAATGTATGATGTGTTTAAGAATTATCTAGTGGCTGGTGTTTTGACTCAGCGGCTTAAGCTGCCACCTGCAGCGCTGGCATTCCATGTAGTTGCCAGTTTGAGTCCCGGCTGCTTCACATCTGATCCAACTCCCTGCTATTTTGCCTGGGAAAGCAGCATAGGCTAACTCCAGTGCCAGGGCCCCTGAACCCACATGGGAGACCAAGAAGAATCTCCTGGCTCCTGACTCTGGCTTGGCCCAGCCCTGGCCATTTGGGCCATTTGGGGTGTGAATCAGTGGATGGAAGATCTCTCTCTGTCTCTGTCTCTGTCTCTGTCTCTCTCCCTCCCTCCCTCCCTCCTTCTTTCTCTCTAGCTCTGCTTTCAAAATAAATAAAATAATCAAAAATTATCTACAATGTCCCTTTAATTTATTAAAATGAGCATATCTTCCAAAATTAAAACTTTAAAAGAATCCCTTTAGTTTTATTGCATTATTATGCTTCTATGGTTGTTTAAATATATGCAATTAAAATATATAAGTACAATATTGTATCTGTGATTTCTAAAATTTTAATTAGTGAAGATCAAGTTTTCCTATTTTTAAAACAAAAGTAAAAAGAGCAAAATGAAATCAGTATAAAATATAGTAAGGAGTAATATGAGATCATGCATTTAAATGTGGAGAAATATTCTGCACATAATTGAAACAGTTTTTTTTTTTTTTTTTTTTAAGGAAAGTCATCTTTCCTTAAGAAGTTAATTCATACCTAGACCATGCTGTGATGGGAAGACAGAATAGACTTACTTGAGAGTTTCATGACTACTGTGCTTGAGGGATTATCCAAATTTTGTTTTTCTTCCTTCTAATAAATTTATCTAAATGCAAAGATCCCTTTTATTCATTGATTGCTTTTATTTGAGGGGAAGAGAGAGAGAGACAGAGACAAATGCACACAGAGAGATCGCCTATCTACTCCTCTCAAAATGCCCACAATGGTTCAAAGCCATGAACCATGAACCAAGAACCCAACGGAGAGGTCCTACAGGGATGGTAGAGACTCAGCCACGTAAGACATCGTATGTCATATGCCGCCTCCCAGGGTGCACGTTAGCAGGAGCTGGAAGTGGGATCTAGGTCAGGAATTGAACTCAGGATCTGTGATGTGGCATGTGAGCATCCCCACTAGTCACTAGGCTGAATGTCTGCCCCTTTTAAATACCTTTCAAATCAATCAAAGTGTTAACCCTAGAGAACATGATAGCACAGGGAGAATGGATACAATTTGATCAGAAGTCATTTTTGAGCTCAGATATAACAAGGCAGGTGGTACTAGAAGTTCCTAGGTAGGCAATAATGCAGTTGGGCCGGTCCCGGCACTTCCATTCCCTTCAAATGCACATTACAGGCTGCTGCTGTGCAGGGGAATGGTAAGAGCTGATTAATTCTAACACTGAGCACATTCTTTCTGAAGAAAAATGTGAGAGCAAAACTTATCTTCGAGTTGCACAGGATTAGAAGCACCATTGGTCAGCACACCTCAATTAAATCAAACACACCTAAACATTATTTGCTCCTTTTAGTATTCACTCAAACATGAGTCTCCAATTAGGCACATCTGCAACGTCACCAAGGACCCTGGGGATTAAGATGCAGTCTAGTTGTCTTAACCAGGAGGGAACTATTTACATGTTTAGGAGTACCATACAAGAAGCTTCTGCTAGTTTTCTAAAAAGGTATGGAACTCTTAGTCACAAATACATTTTGAATAAGCATATTAAAGTTTTAAAATTATTTAACTTTTGTGTGGAAACTATTTGATATTTCACTCAAAAAAGGAACAGAATTAGGAATCATTATGGATTCTAAAACCAGGTGGCTTCTTGTCGTGAACTATTCTTCATTTGACTTTGTAGGCCACCAAAGAATAGCATTTAATTCTAAAGCAAATAAGTGATTCAATACTCACTCTCCTAAAAAATGAAAATTATGATTTCTATTCATATTTAAATTAAAAATTTAGTTACGATGATGAAAAGCCATGTCTACAGAACTATTTATGAAAAGGCTTGTTTTATAGTTAGAGTTAACGATAAGCCAAGCTATCAAAAATCAAATTAAAAATACAAAAGGTGACCACTGAATTACTATTCCAATGCTTAAAAAAAAGGAAATATAAGCAATATAAGCAAGAGTCCTTCTTGGCATTTGAAGTCAAAATATCAAATAATTATATTTGGAGCCATCTTTGTGGCATAGAGGGTAAAGCCATCGCCTGAGACTGTGACATTCATATGGCCCGTTCCTGTCCCAGGAACCTACTCCACTTCTGATCCAGCTCCCTGCTAATAGCATGGGAAAAGCAGCAGCAGATGGCCCAAGTGTTTGGGACTCTACCACCCACATGGAAGGCCCAAAAGAAGCTCCAGGCTCTTGGTTTTGCTCTGGCCCAGCCCATGAGACCATTAGGGGACTGTAACTCTTTCAAATAAATTGATAAATCATTTAAAATATAATAATCATATCTGAGTATCTGGAGTCTTTATTTTTCGAGAGAGAGAAAGAAACAAAGAAAGAGAGAGAGAGAGAGAGAGAGAGAGAGAGAGGGAGAGGCCCTCCATCCACTGCTTCACTCCCCAAATGGCCACAATGGCTCAGGGCTGGGCTTGGCTGAAATCAGGAGCCAGTAACCTCTTCCAGGTCACGCATGTGGGTGTAAGTGCCAGAGTACAAAGACTTGGGCCACCCTCCGCTGCCTTCCCAGGCACATTGCAGGCAGCTGGACTGGAAGTGGAGCAGCCGGGACTCAAACCAGCACCCATATGGGATGCTGAAAACCTGCTATGCCACAGTGCTAACTCCATCTAGAGTCTTTAGGGAGGCTGGCTTGGGAATTGCAGTGTGACCAACCCGCCTTTTATTACTAAGTTTGATTCTTATTTCAATACCTGAAGCTTATTATGAAATTATGAGCTGATCCTTTATCTTTGTGAATTTGTTTCATCATTGACAACATAAGGAAACATGCTTACATGTCTTCAAAGGTGTCTTATATAGGCCATTTCACGCACAGGGTACTGAGCCCAATTATCCTCAGTGACTGTGCCTCCCTGATAATTTAGTTGCTTAATGAGGCTCCTTAACCCTTTCTGAATGTTCTTTGTTTCCACAATTGCATTTAGGAAGAAATCTTTATATGATGGAGTCTAACATTTTTCTGTGACTGTTAAATATGAAAAAGCCTTTATTGAATAAACATGACATACAATTTATTCATCTTTACCAAAACTTATTCTCACATAAACCCACGAGTTAGGAAATACTGTGCTTTTTTTTTTCTTCATGAATTCTTGTTTATCTTCATGCTAATATACAGTATCAGTCTGAATCAAGTTATTTTTTCATTTAATCTCTAGTGGGAAAGGGTCCTCTCTTAATTGGGGGGAGGGTTAAAATGCCCAGTTTGCTAGATGGGGATGGATTGATGGAGAGATGCTTGCTATACTCCTTTTTAATCATTCAAACCTAAAAGCAGAAAGTGGAGACACCTGCAATTCACAAGGATAACGAGTGTTTCAGAATTCACCTTTGTGCATTAAGTAGCTCCAGTTCATAAAAAGACTACTGCTCTTCTCCACTGTAAGTATCTCTGAGGGCAGCAGTATTTCAGTCTTTTATTAAGCATGCTTACCTTCCTAAAAATTCACCTTCGAAGAGACTGGCTCATTTCATCTCATCTTTCCTCCTAAGGTATACAGTTACCTCTCACACTTTCCCCTTTCGGATTTTCCTTTCGAATATGAGTTTAGCCTCAAAGTCGCCTACAACAGGGAGCTGTACTCTTGGCTCTGTGCAGCTACTGGAAGTAGGGTCATTCCAACATCACATTTTATGTGTGTTAGGAGAGCACTAAATATAATTGAGTGGCACCAGCTATAAAACCTGCAGAACCCAGGGCAAACCAGCTCTCAGGATCTACATGCAGAGAGCAATCAGGTTACTGCTGCTCAGAGAAAGAGTCCCAGACACAGTGCTGGTGGAGTATATCAGTGTGTGCCTAGGGGGAGCCCTCTTTCAATGTAGGTGAGTGGGAGATTATCTATAATCTATATATGCAAAAAAAAAAACCTATAAAATCCCTATGCATCTTGAAGATTACATTTCTGCAAATAGTTACCCAATTTCCTGCTGTTTCCTACTGTCTATATCTTATTCAAGTTTATAAGTCCAAGTGAAGTGTCACATTGGTTTATGTGTTCAGGACTCCAACAGCATGTGTTACCTTCCTCCTTAAAATCCGTACCTCACTGCTTACTATTCATTCACAGAACATAACTTAATCTCTCCCCTTTGTGTAGTTATATATGTGCTTGCATGTCCTTGGGCTCTTAGCCTTAACTTTCCTTTATAACTCCTGTAACTTGAGACATTAGAACTGCTACACAGCACACACTCAATGCAAATTTGTGAAATGAGTTGTGTGACTGTAAAAATACACTTTTTTTGTAAAGATTCTATGGCTTATCACAAAGTGATAGATAGGACCACATTTAGCAGGAATTTGCATTATTGCTTTTCCCTCTGAAGGTTTTAGAAGGCTTTTATAGAATAACTATAATTCAAGAGAGAGCACGGGCCCAGTTGTTCTACTTCTGACAGTTTTGATTTGAGCTGCTTGTAAAACATAATTTGTGTTCCAACTATTCTGAATACAGAGACACTACTGTACATTGGTAGTATCATATGCTATTTAAACAAGTATGTTCCCTTCCTCTGGCATTTAATACTAAATCCAAATCAAACATTTATCTATTTGAGTTTGTTCTTCAGAAATAAACTGTTGAGGACTTTGGCATGCAGCAGCAGCAAATTAAATTTCTGCATGCAGATATTAACCAATGGCCCCCAACACCTGAGACATTCCCATGCCCTGAGAGGAAGCCTTGACTATCTGGTGGAGTCTGGAATAAGAGGAGGAACAACTCCCTTTGCTGATCCAGGGCTACATGGCATTTCATTCCACTTCCCTTTCTGAGTGACTCGGGGCAGCAGTAAGTTACCTGAAGCTCAGAGCTAATTGGCATCGTTGGTGGCCCAGGCTGAAAGCCTTGGAGATCCTGCCTGAGGATTCTTCCCTTCACTTATCCTTGACTACAGATTATCCTCTGCTTTTTGGCATTGAAACCCCTTAGACGCCCGTTGCTCTCCTCTTTACTCAGATCTTTTAAGTAGGAAAAAAATTCTCAGGCTCCTTTCAGCATCCTTGCATTCTCTAAATACTTCTACAGTGTCTACAGGCTTCTCTGAATATTTTCAGGGTCCTTTAACTCAGTGACACACTCTTCAGGTAAGTATTCCTTTTTGTGCAGAGAGAGATGGAATAATGAGATAATGAGTTCATCCCAAGAAAGAACATTGCTGTATTTGCTCAGACTCTGGAGTCTTCCAGTTTAGCACTCTGTGAAAGATCAAGGTCATCTGTGAGATGCTGATGGGGACAGACTTTATTAATAACCCTACTTAAGAAATCTCCAAATATGTCAATGTTTTCTGATGGTATACAAAGGATTATACATCAGTGCTACAACTGAAGTGCAGGTCAAGAATCAAGAATTTTCGTACCAGAATTCCTGGGAAATTCTTTCAGTTGGCAATTCTCATGCCCTAGACAAACCTCATTGGCTAAGATCCTGCCCCTGTGCAAAACGTACCTGGATTTCTGCAACAACTTCCCGAATATTTCAGTCAGTCCAGATCTGACCTAACAGGCATACCACGATGTTCCTCCTCTTAACACAAATAAAATTGCCATTGCACTTCCTAAAACTCCTCAGTGGAATCTTAAATTGTCCTCATGACACATTCCAAACATTTTCTCTCTCATCATGTGGGCCCTTTTCTGTGTTCCTACACCTGATATTTTGTGCCCCCCTCATCACATGCTATATGCAGATGTATATACCTCTTTATTTTCAAAGTAGATTGGAAGTTTCTGAGATAAGAACTACATCTCATCTGTCTGTGTGTTCTAGGAATCATGTAGCAGGAGTGTGACAAATATTCATCAAATGAGTGAGTGACTACATAGAGCTGAAATCTCTAAAGTTCTTTCTTTATTAGAAGACAGTAGTTTACTTAATTACATGAAAGGAGCTGAGGGTCTTAGACACCCTCAGAAAAGATTCAAGCACAATATAATAAAACATACTGAAAGATCCAGTCACCTGAAATCATCAATGGTCTAACTTTTTTTTTTTTAAAAAAAAGATGTATTTATTTATTTTGAAAGTCAGAGTTAGAGAGAGAGAGAGAGTGCACCAGATAGCCACAATGGCCAGTGCTGGGCCAAGTTGAAGCCAGGAGCCAGTTCCTTCATCCTGGTCTCCATATGTGTGGCAGGGGCCCAAAACATTTGGACCATCTTTTCTTGCTTTTTCTACACCACTAGGAGGGAGCTGGATCAAAAGTGGAGCAGCCAGTAAATGAAACAGTGCCAGCATCATAGGCAGAGACTTTATCAGTTATGGCACAATGCCAGCCCTGACCCAGAATTTTTTTTTTTAAATGGCCTGTTTCTCAATGCTAAGCTCCTGTTTGCCCTTCAGTCTCAGATACCTGAGCTGTATATTCAGTTTTAGAGTAATATCATTATGGAAAGAATTGAATATAATATAATCTAACCAGAAACCTCTTGCCTGCATCATACCTGCATTGAGTGACAAAATATCTAGGAAATTCTTTTCACATCAAGGAAAACTGTGACAGAGTTCCCCTACTTCTTCTGATTCCTCCTTCTCCAGAATGCAGTTCTTGTACACATGATCTTAAGAAAGTAAAAATAAATTGAAAAGCGGACTTTTTAAGTTAGAGCAAAGTTAGAGCAGTTATGAACTTTATAAAATAGTGCTGTATATAAGAGCGAGTATGTAAAGTCTTCCATTGCACAGGTTTGAAAAAACATGGATACATATACATACACACAGAAATCCAAAAATTTATGGATAGATGAAATGAAAATGGGCATTTTCCACGAACTTTCTAAAGAATTCTCGTATTTATATGTGAATATCAATACTACAACACACATCTGAAGTTTTTAAGTAAATTTCATATTAACATTCATAAATAAGATTGAGAAGCTACCACTCAGTTTGCATTTCACAGAATCTTGAAGAATTAGCACAACCTTGGGATTCAACCATTACGTTCTTCACAAACTAAGTTCTCTAATCCACCAGAAGCTGTGGGAAAGGAAAGCAAAGAAAGAGTCCTAAGAAAACATGTCTTGGCCCTGAACTGGGTCACGGATTAAACCTGTAGAGCTCTAATTTGTTGTTCTTAGTATTGGGATTTCTCCTAAAGATAAAATATAAGCACCTGTCAGGAGCGAGAAGGCCCTGAGGGAACTGGCCCTTGCCCATCACCTTGAACGAATCCTTTGCTACTCCTCCCACTTTGGGCAGTACTTTGTTCTCACACACACCCAGCCCTCTGTGCAGACATCTCCACAGTATTCCAAGCAATCTTCACCAAGCCATTCCTTGCCATTGTTTAGCTCAGCTCAAGTGCTGTCTCCTCAGAGATCATCCTGGACCTCCTTGTGTTAAAACCAGGTTCTACTCTTGTGCTCTGGGCGCTGTTTTACAATCATGTGGAATCTAGACCTTCCTCAAAGGAAGGTCTAAGACCTTTTCAGTGCGAGAACTAGGACTAGTATGCTGGAGAACTGAGCTCACTTAATTTTTTCTGGAATCTGTGACGAGGTAACCCTTTAAGGAAATTGTTAAAAAGAAAGGCAGGTAGAATGGAAACATCTGGTTCAAGAGGAAAGCCTTGAATTTGCAGCCAATATTTATGCAAGGACAGAAGAGGAGAAAACAAAAATTTTGTGAAAATATTACCAGAAATTTTTTTAAATGAGCATCACTTTCTTTCCTATGTGTTGCACTTTGATTACAACAATCTAGTAAACGATGATGGCACAGTGTTAGATTATTGATAACACCAACCTCCTCAGATGAATGGGCCATTCAGAGACAGCTTGGTAAGTTCAGAGTTGTGCTAAGTGCTGGGTACGATACAGCATTCACTTCTTTATTAAACAAAATACATATTATGGGTCAAACAAGGGCTGTTTCTTGGTGACACTCAGTATCAGTCTGCGCCATACTAATGTTTTACCACAGAACAATAGTTATAGATTGCATGATACAAGCCAAAAAAAAAAAAAAACATGGAAAAACATTTCCAAGAGCTCAGAGACAAACCCAAAATTTGCTCTCTGAGTACCTGGAGCTGGGCACATATGAGAAACGCCAAGGGTGACATCCAGGAAAAGGCTGGTATGTCCATTCTAAGCCTGTCGATTTTGGGTCAGGGCTAACGGTTGCTTAGAAATGGGCCACAATTTGGGATTTGGAGTCCCATGAAAAGTTTTTCAACTGTGCCCTTAGAAGTAAGTCTGTAGAACTATGTAGAACTATACAGCTTTACAGTTACAAACTTCCATTAAAATTGGTGGTAAAAATGCCATCTTCATTGTTAAGGTGATTATATTAAGTGCTAAAGTGAACAAATAGGATCAAGTGCCTGGCAATAATACTAGAATTAAAAAGGAGAGAATGTCCAACATGGGAAGCAGTCCACACAGCAGACTCAAAATGACAATTGCTTTAAGTAACACTCTGACCTCATAATCAGACCTTAAAGCTTCTTGGTCTGGCTGAAAGGCTCCTGAGAGCATTCCAGGCATGGAAAGCCAAGATAGTGTGGCAAAAAGTGTTCTACATGAAGAATCTCTGGGAGAAAGACCCCAGTGGAAAAAAGTGGCCATCAAAGAAGGAGTTCTCTAAAGGGAGGAGAGAACTTCCACTTTTCTTATGGCCTTATCCAAATAGTGACAGAGTTTGTGGACTCAAAAGGCTCCCATAGCCTAGGCAGCTCATGTCATGTCGGGTGGTCACTGACTTAAGTTAACAATAGGAGTCACTGTGCACAATATGCCTCTGTCCTCAATGAGTTGTTTTGAGAGTTAACTGTAAAAGCAGTCTTCACTTGTGTGTGTGTGTAAATTGTTGAAATAACTACTTAGTACAGAGTTGGTCTTGTATGTATAAAGTTAATTGAAAATGAATCTTAATGGAGAATGGGACTGGGAAGGGGAGAGAGAGGAGGAGGAGGGGTGGGAGTGTAGGTGGGAGGGCGGGTATGGTGGGAAAAATCTCTATATTCCTAAAGTTGTACTTATAAAATTTGTATTCCTTAAAAATAAATTTAAAAAAAGAAAAAAAAAAAAAGAAATGGGCCACGAATGGCCATCCAAACAGGTTCCAGCGGGAGAGCAGCAAGGTTGGGTAAGCAGCATGGGTTGCCTTCTGGACGTTAACAGGGATCCCAACCGTTTGTTATAAGGATCAGCACAGACTCCCACTGAGGAGGTGGGGGTGGGCTGGGACGTGGCCGCCCAAGGGCCAGGAGAGGCTGGGCTGGGAGCAGCGCGAAGGAGAAATCGCAGAGGCGGACTGGGGCAAGCCTGTGCCCACAGAACCGGTCTCCGAGCAGCGCTGTTCAGGATGGGCGGGTGAGAGCAGCCCAGGTTCCTGCGGCAGGATGGGGAACGGGAGCAGGAACGTCCCAGGCATGACCTGTTCACCTCCTAACGCCGTCGGGGAACACCTGGCCGCCAGGTGAAGGGAGCGCCAGGCAACAGACGAACGCAGGCTGCTCCACCCAGCCGGCGGCGGCGCCTCCGCCTTACAGCGCAGACCCCTCCCAGGCCCCTGGCCAGGGTCCCCCGCCCCAGCTGGCGCGCAGATCACACACCTCGGGAAGTTGTGCGTTGGCGAGCCCGGCGGGGTAAAGCCATGTAGACCCGGGGCGGTCCGAGGAGACGACAAGGGCGAAACCATCGCGCGAGAAAACTGTAAGTTCTGATTAGTTTTACGACTTTGCCTTCGTGCCCCAGGAGCTCCATGGATCAGCGGCTTCCGCGACGGGATGAGGGGGCGGGGCGGGACGGGGAGGGGGCTGGAATCATTCTCGAAATTCGCTCCCGGCTCGGTGCCCGGCGATGCCAGGTCTTCGCGGAGAGACGCGCCGGCTGCAGCCCCTCCGGCTGTCGCCCCTCGTCGTCTTTACCCTGCGAAGGAATCCGCCAGCGCCGAGGAGCAGGAGGAGAAGGAGGTGCGCCAGGGTGCGCGCAGGTCGGGCCCCCTCGCGGCGTGCTTTTCCCAGCGCCCTCGCGGGGGCTGCGGGCTGGCCGGAGGTCTCAGGCGCTCCCAGGGCCGGCCTCGAAGCGCGCAAACCGCGAGCGCTTGCCGCGGTCCCGCATCACCCGCTTCGGCTGCCGGCCTGCGCTCGCCCTCCTGCCCTCTCCCGGGACGCGCGCTCCCGCTGGCCCCGGACCTGGAGTCAGCCTCCCGGCCGAGCCCCAGGCGCCCCCTCTCCGCGGGTGGCGGCGGGGGGCCCGGGGCGCCCCGCGGAGTGGGCTGTGATTGGAGGAGGAGCCAGGGCCGGGCGGGCCCGAGCCGGTGCCGCGCGGGTGCCTCCCGCCCGCCCCGCGCGCGGAGCTGCGCGCACCGGGTCCCGAGGCGCCCGCGGGCGCCCGGCTGCTGAGCGCGCGTCCTTTCGCATGCAAACGCTCGGGTCCCTGGCGCCTGACGCCGCCGGGAGGGCAGCGAGGCCCCAGGTGAGTGTGTCTGCTTGCGTGGGGCTTGGGGAAGGCACCGCCGGGCTGCCGTGCGCCCGGGCCGTGTGCGCAGTGGGGAGCAGGACCGACTAATCGGGGAGTGCAGAGCGGGCGGGGCCCTCCGTCTGGAGTTTCCCCTGGCGTTCCCAAGTTACTGCGTGTTGCCGTGAGGCGTTGCTCTGCGAGGCTGGACAGGAGTGTGCGCTCGGCCCGGCGAGCCGGTGCTGACGGGCGCCAGGTGCCACGCGAGAAGTAGTTCAGGGTAGGAGCGAATCCCGACACCCTCCAGATGCAGCGGTAGACACTGGCGGTCCGGCCCGCTGTCCTCAAAGGCGAGCGCCAGGCAGCCCCTCCCGTGACCTCGGACTGATGGGGGCACAACTCCGCGCCGGCTGAGCGGAGGTCTGAGCTGGAAGGGGGTGTGTGCCTGGGTGTGCAGGAATCCTCTGCAGCCGCTGCGCTAGAGCATCTCCCGCTTTTCGTGAAGGTGGAACTCACCTAAGGGCACTCCGCTTTTTCCTCTAATTGGTATTCTGCTGATACGGTGCATCTGCAGGGTTTGCCTCTGCTGGGCGTCCTGTTTTCCCCCTGCCTGGCTGTACCTTAAGGTGTGCGCTGGGCAAAGGGCGCCCTGCTTCTCTGAATGCAAAGTGGACTTCTTCGTGAATGCACATGGCACGCGGCTAGTTGCTGGTATCCAGCCTTCCATCACGGATTAATGAGAAGGATCTATTGTTCTCTCTGGCTGCACGTTTTAGATCGCTAACCCTACGGATTTCTTAGATGTCACAGTTCAGGTGAGTAATGAGTTCACCCAGTGCCAGGCAGTTGGCAAACTGTTGAGAAACCATCAAGGGTTGAGTATCTCAAGACTCTGGAGATCTGCGCATGGCACCGTGAATATGCTTAAAACAGCTTTTACTTTGCAAGAAATATCTTGTTTATTATTCATTAGATTATTAAGTAAGACCCATTCATAATTTCTGTAACAAGACAGGTTTGCAGATCACTTTACATTTGGAAGGAGATTAAAAGAACTTTATATGAAAAACATAGAAAATGGAAGGAAATTGTCAGGATATGGCCCTTGCTATACGGCAAGAATGTATTTTTAAAATCAGATTAACAGTGCAAAAAAATGTATGCTTTAAAATGTTGGCAACAGTAGCAGCTTTTTAAAAAGAAAGTTTGAGTAGACACATTGCCAGCAACATCTAGATAGTTTTAAGAGCGTCTTTGTGAAGACAAGTTGTTAGGGGAAAAAGAGCTAGGGTAAAAAGTACATTTGAAGCTTTAAGTAAGTCACTAAAAATTACTTCTTCCTTAAAACAAAAACAAAAACAAGAAAATAACTGGCTAGACTTTGTGTTTACCCAAGCCAGTTTATGGTACTATATGTGAGTGGGAAATGCATTGGAAATCCTTTTAATTTTTAGGGCTCCTTTGAACACTATGAATTAAATTGTAAAATAATTGAGGCAGATAGACTGGCAACTTTGTGGAAGGCTTGCTTGTATGTTAGTGTTTAATATGAATTGGGGTGGCAGGGGAATTTGCTGTAAACCAACATGAAAATTCTTAACTGGAAAAGCCAGCTGAAAGTCTGTGGAAAGAAAAATAAAGAAAGCAGTAGTCAGTGGTACGGCCGATCACCCTGCTGAAAGCTGTTAGGCTCCAAAGCTTTAATAAAAGGGCATTGTGCACTTACAACGTGAGATATGATTGTAATTAAAGGCTGCGATAGGTCGTTAGAATTGTGTTAACAATCCGTTGACATGTTCACAACTCTTCTTAAGTCCACTTTTATTGATTTAGGACCACAGAGCTTTCCCTTTCTTACAGAAAGGTACTTGTAAAGCATCTATATTACTGCAATTTACCCTTGAATTGACTCTAGTTTTTAGTGTCCAATGAGGATGAGAGGGTGGGGAGAATGCACTGTGTTGGCCGCCCTTCAGCCTTCTTTGGTCTAAAAAAATCAAACACCCGTCTTTTCTCAGGCATGATTCCTTTGCTAGGCTCTCTGGTTTTTTTTTTTAGCATTTGGGGTTTTTGATGGCAAAGCTGATATAAACTTCACAGAATGCATACCTCTGTGAAGAAGTGAATACATCTTTGTGTCGAGTCAAATGCTTTCTTTGACAGAGCTTTCAGAAATTCTTGATAAAGTACCAAATCCATAAATTGTTCTGTGCTGTGAATATTTATTGCTGAGTGTTTCCAATCTTTCTGCATTTTATAAGGTTCTGCATTTACTGCTTTAATAACTTGTATCACATCCTGGTGGGCCTCTCTCTCTCTCTCTCTCTCTCTCTCTCACACACACACACACACACACACACACACACACGTTTTTTATTTGACTGGAAGGTTACAAAGCCTCAGCTATAACTGGGCATTTCAGAAACTTCTAAATAACTAATATACATTAGTTGATTGCAAAGAGGCTGTGATGGAAGCTTTTTTGCTCTAGAAGAAGGAATCAGATGCTACTTGGTGGGGTGAGAAAGGGGAGCTGAGGACAAGGAAAGAAGACATGTGATCAGAGTTCTGTGTGTGACCATCTCCCCAGCCTCTGACTAGCAGTGCAGATCTGGCTGCAGCCAGCAGTACACGAGTGCCTCCTCTGGGAATTTGCTGTATCTGCAGAAAGATACCCCTGCAGACACGTCCCCGTGCCATTCTGTGAGTCTCCTCACTGATAACATTACCAGTTCAAATGAAGATGCAGCCGTGTGCCCTTTTATTCAGTTCAGATTGTAGTATAGATTTTCATTCTGGAAGAACTTCTTGGCTATTTTGCAAAGTGTTTGTGGAAACATGATTCCTTTTATTGAAGTCGTATAAGTCACACCTAGCACAAGGTAAATACAAGGGTAAATTAAAAATAAACATGAATAAAGCTAATATTTCTTAGAAAAGCAAAGTACTGAAAAAAGATCCTTTAACTATAATCTTGGCGTTTTGTTATTCCAGGAGGGATTCAGAAGGACTTGGCCACGTTGTTCAGTCTCTAATTCACACAGTTCTCCTAGTTAATTTAAAACTACCTTTCCCCTTTATTTTTCATTCACTTTCACCTAGGGTAGAGGCTGTTTGTGCTTAGCTGAAATTGATTCTATAAAGCACCTAGAGAATTTCTCTTTCCACATTTGATAACCAGATGCACACTACAGGCTGTGTGATTCATTTCCAGGGCTCCTGCCTGCATATTTAGGCCAGTTAACAGTAGGAGGTTGTGGTCCGTGGTTGTAATGTTATCTGGCCCAGGGAGCTAATGGATTTGATCACAGTTTCTTTACATGAGAAGTCACATATCACAGAGAGTCTCCAGTCCCACTAATTAAAGTGTAAAAATTATACCTTTTAAGCGCAAAGGAGAGGGTTCTTTCATCAGTATTAAAATATTGAATGCCATATTAACCTTTTGATGATAAACAGATGCAACAAATCAAATGGCAGTATATTTCTGAACTAGAATGAGTTCAGTAGGAGCAAACAGACATCTCAGAATATAGGATTTATAGTGCCAAGTTCAAGGGAGCTAAAAGAATAGCTATTTTACTGAAGTGTTGCCACATATAGATTTTAAATCCTAAGATATTTTTTGAGTTTATCTTATTTCTAAAACCTTAAATGGACTTTAGTTCAAATTTTAATAGAAAGTTAATAATATCGTAACATAGTAGGAAATGTTGTTTTGATTGCCAGAGTTATTTAGAAAGGATAAGGCAATTTTAAGGTTGGATACTGAGAATTCTTTTTCCCTATAATATAGAAAGATACAACCTGAAACAGTATATTCCTGTGCTCTTTATTTTTACTTTATAATTAAAAACTCCACCCCAGGGATGATCATGATGAACTCCCATTTTGAAAATTAAAAGTCACAGTCATATAGAAATTTGGATATAATCAAGTCTATTTTTTTTTCTTGGCTTTGGGGAAGATGGTAAATGTTCAAAGCTCATACATCAAGAAGACATTCATTCCCAGAATGGGCAAATTCTAACAAACACTTTAAAATACTCATTACCTCCAGTCATGCTCATGTCTGTCAGCAGCCGGTTATGTGACCTTGAGCATTGCACTAGGATTCTGTAGTTTTCAGTTTTGGTCTTAGCTAAGAAAGAGAAGGTTGGCTTTGGTTTTCGAATGCTTTTTACAGTCCAAATGTGTTATTCATTAGTGGTTCTAACCACTTCCAGCGTCTCCAAACATATCCGTGGCAGAGTTTGTGGATGTCTTTGTTTTCCTCTAAGGTGAACCCTTGGGGGAACCAACCTGTTAAATTCTTTAGTTTTGGGATGGCATTATCTGACAGACTGATAACGCAGTTGGATATAAAGTATGGCTGCCACTCTGAAACCCTGTTTGTATGGGACTGGCTTCTCTCTAGAGTTGATTTCTGACATCTGCTCAGTCATGAAGGCAGGGAGCTCGAGTATTTCTTTTTCCCTTTTGGCGTTCCCCAAAGTGTATTAAGTGAGTCTACTTTAAAACAAGCAAAGAAACAATAAATAAGAAATATCTTATGCAAAACAGACTTCTCTGACTTTGTAGACTAGATAAATCACAGGAGAACCTCATTGGGAACAGGTGGATGCTGTCCTAGGGAAATACAGGCACATGAAGGCCCTTAACAGAAAACGTTGCATGAATCAGGAGACAGCCTTTTCATTGGATTTAAATAATGTCATTAAATACTCAAGGAATTCCCAAAAGGGAATAGGCTTCTTTTCCCACAAAGAACTAGCAAATGGAAGGTTGCCGTTGAAGCAATGGTAGTAGTGTATGTGGTGCCCTCTAACCACTGTCGTGGAGTGGTGTCATTCCCACTTTGTCATGTGTGTTGTTCACCTTTCATAAAGATCAATTAAAAATAGATCACTTGTCAGAGTGTAGTTCAACTTTAAAACAGTCTCAGAAATGACAGTGTCTTCCCAAAGGAGTCTAGACCAACAACAAAATTGTTTTCCTGTTTTGTTTCTACTGTGACAGTGTGAGTTCTTGTACTGTTAAGTTTTATAGATCAGGCATTTTATAGGTCAAGCAACAAGGCAACTCAGAGAATATTGAATGTTAGTTTCTGGAGGTGTTCAGAAGTTAACCGTTATGGAATTTTCTGATTCTCAGGAATCATTATATTAAGTGCATTGACAATCCTCAGATGTCATTTCTACAGTTTGTTCCTATAAAATGTAATTATTAAATTCATTTTTGGCACTACCATGTTCCACTTATTCCTAAACTGTACCCATTTTAAAAAGAGGCATTTCTTTTTAAAAGTAATATCACCAATGATAAATTGTGTCTACATTGAGTATATTTCAAAGCAGTTACAGAAGACCTCATCGGATGCACATTGGGTCTGCAGGCAGCATTGCCAGCTGCTCCTTGCCTAGAACCTAGAGAAACTCTGGTGACATATGGCCTCTACTTGTGAAAAGCCATTGGTTATTTATACTCACTGAAAGACATTTTCAAATTTAAGTGCCACCAAACCTAAGATAGTAACATACTACCTTTTGATATAGTTGATGGTCATATATTTTATCACCAGTTATTTCTAAAAAGCTTGGTAGCACTTTGAATATCTTTTGAAAAAGCAGTCTAGCATATATAAATTAATTAGCAAGTAGGCAAGTAGGCAGTCAAGTTTTTAAAACTACTCTTGTATTAGTATGTTCATGTGTAGAGGCTGAATATGGTGTATTTTATTCTCATGTTTTTAGCATGCTGACTTTAGGTGGAACACACTCTGGAAGATTTGTACTTGTACATTAAAATTGGTCTGCTGATACATAAAACATATTTTTGTTGTCATTGTTAAGGGATTTTTAGTCCATGTTTTTAAGGATGAACAAAGCATTTGATTAAGAGCATAATACTCCATCAGATTTTTAAAAGTAGATTTGCAGAGTTGCTCAGTGAAGTAGAAAATCTAAGAATTTTATGTTGATGAATTTGTTTTGGTAAAATAATAGCTATTAAGTTTAAATGAATAATAAATAATCTACTTGGAAGCCACTTAGTTTAACAAAAATAATTAGAACATAATAGTAGCATAATAAAATTATTTCAGGTCAAGTAAATGATATTGACTTAACAAATACTGTCTGGTTGATTTTCATCACTGCTATTTTTAAAAATTTTTTGCTCCAATTCATTTAATTTTTCTTTTCAAGGCTTTATTTTGTCTGATTGATTGAAGTGTGTTGTGCTGATCACAGTACTCCTTCTGGTGATTTTCATCTATTTTCAGTTTGGAAAAAAAAACTGAAGTGTTGTATAATGTTTAAAAAATAAATTCTTTGCCTTAAAATATCACAGAAAACCAAAACTCCTCAAATCGTCCTCAGATAGTTTTAATTCAGAGAAATTGTTCTAGTAGTTGTCATCAGAACTCTTCCATATATCTGTAGTTGACCACTCTTTAGCTCTCTCTTCAGGTAAAAACTTCTTACTTTTTTCCCAGAGTTACATATTTGTCACTGTCTAGGAACTGACCAGATCTGTAAAAGTTACCTCAACTACATACTGGCAGGTTATTTTTATTTCTCCACTGTTTGTTTCTGAACTAGTGATCAAGAAGAGGAGAGCTGGCCAAACCTCCAGAAGGTGCCTGTCCTACACTTCCCCTAAGGAAGCCAGGAGGCTATACAACCTGGGTTCCAGGTTGCTTCTTGTTTCTGATGTGGCTCCTGGTGTTAAGTCCAGGGCTTGAACTCAGGAGGAGGCAGAAGACAGAGAAATATAATTAATGTGGAGGTAGGATTTGTGCTTTGAAGTTCCAATTTGTGAGGTGTTTTTTTTTTTTTTTTAATTTTTGTTTTATTTGACAGAGTTAGTGCGAAAGAGACAGAAAGGTCTTCCTTCTGTTGGTTCACTCCCCAAATGGCTGCTACAGCCAGAGCTGCGCCAATCCAAAGCCAGGATCCAGGTGCTTCCTCCTGGTCTCCCATGAAGGTGCAGGGTCCAAGCACTTGGGCCATCCTCCACTGCCTTCCAGGGCCACAGCAGAGAGCTGGCCTGGAAGAGGAGCAACCGGGACAGAATCCGGCGCCCATATGGGATGCCGGCACCGCAAGGCGGAGGATTAACCAAGAGAGCCATGGCACCAGCTTCAATTTGTGAGGTGTTTTTAACTCACCATGAAAAGTCAACAGTTGTGATTCATCCTGGTCTGAAGTTCATTTAAATTTAATAAGTACAATTGGGATGTTTTTTAGTTGCTAATATTTGTGAGAACATAAGAATCCTGTTTGGAGAGGTTATGCTGTATATGAGGAAACCCCAGTTTCAAGTTTTGGTTATTTCTGTTTGACAACCACAAAGAACTGAAGGCTTTTACTAAGACTTCAGTGCCCTTCACTTCGTTCAAGATAAACTCAGACTATAGGAGTGGAGTTGAACTGTATGCTGCCTTTTCCTTCAAAGACTGACAGATCTGGTTGACAAGAATGCAATGGTTTGGGGAGGACTGAGGAAGAAATGTGACACTATGACAGACACTCCATCCCCTGCTGTCTGGCATGTATTTCCTGGCAGAGTGGGTAACTACCAGAACAGTTGGGTAAGCAGGTCATGAAACACTCACTTCAGATCACGATCACGATTACGATTGTTCAGACGCTGTTTTGGTTTTCTAAACGCACTCCACAATGAATATTGTGGAAGAATGTATCTGCTTTGTAAAAGAATTTCAACAAAAGTGTTCTTGTATACTCTGGTAGGCTTTATAGCAAAATAAAGTTTGGCTCAAGAATCTGGTGGATATTTCAAATACTGTAGAACAATAGAGCGGAATGGTTTTCAAAGTGATTGTGATTCATGAACATGGTAGATTTACCAAGTAATTCACATATGAGCTTATTTTAATAGAATGGACTTAATCCCTAGCCCAGATTCTTTGTAACTTGTTCCTCATTAGTGAATGCCCAAAGTGAAATCAATTTTTTTTTCAATACTGGTACCAAAGTTTGACTTTAAAAAATTGCAGAAAACATGTCATTAGGACAAAATTGTTTATTTTTAAAAGTATCTTAGTGCCTTTTTTTTTGACATTTAATTAGATTTCTTCATTCATGACCATACAGGTCTCTGGCATCAACTAGAATAATCAAACATGTTCTTATTTTAGCATCGCTAAAATTAGAATTAAAACTAGTATCACCTCACCAGCTGACTTTAGTTTAATATAATCAGTTTGAAACTCAAATAGTTAACAGTCGCAGTCAAACACATCAGCCATTGTCCTTAACATTTCATGATTTGCTCGCCGATGCCATTATTGTTTTTGTTTTCTAAGTGAGAGGATTGAGGCTTCCTCTCTGGAATTTAAATTTTTATGCATTTGCTTTTTAAAGATTCATTTTATTTGAAAGGCAGAGTGACAGGGAGGAAGAGACAGAGAGGACTTCCATCTGTGGGTCTTTCCCTATTGGGCCAGGCTGAAGCCAGGGGCCAGGAGCTGCATCTGGATCTCCCTTGTGGGCAGCCGGAGTCTTAAGTGCTCGGGCCATCTTCCGCTGCTTCCCAGGTGCATTCGCAGGGAGCTGGATGGGGAGTGGAGCAGTGGTGTTCATGTGGAAATGCCAGTGTTACAGACAGAGGCTTAACCTCCTGTACCACAGTGCTGGCCCCTGGAATTAAATTTTTTTTTTACAATTTAACTTATCTAAAACTGCATAGTTAAGACATGAAAGACCCAGAATTTGAATCTTTGTCTCCTGTAGGCACCCATGTTCTTCATGCAATAATTTTACTTCATGCAATAACTTTACTCACTTTCCCAATTTTTAATTCCAATAATTGCAATAATTTTACTTCATGCAATAATTTTACTCACTTTCCCAATTTTTAATTCCAAAACCTTACATGGTACTTTGTTTTTTAGCAGTTGGATACCTGTTCACAGTGAAACAACATTATCGAGTTCACTTAATCGATGACACAGCCTGAATAATATAGGATAGCTATATCACATTAAAATTTTTGTCTGAATAACCATGCATACTTTAGACAGTGATGAGACTGGCAGTGTTCCTCAACTGTCAGTTTCATGAGCTAGTCTCAGTCCTGCGACTAAACTCTAAATGTCTCACCGCATCCGTAGTAACCCCCTTGGAAAAGAGAAGCTGCAGAACTTGCCCCCTCTTGGGAGGGCTGACAGCCCTTCTGACTAAAGGCTTCTTCTGTTCACGATTCCTGGCTCATCATTGAACTAATTCATATCTATGGGAACTACTTCCTACTTTAAGGTCCCAGAAACCTGTCTCTCAGGGGATTAGTCAGAGCTCCATGTAGTGAACTTTCAGCCTAATTGAGTAGCCTGGGTTGGACTCTTGAGGCATGATCCAAGTTACTTGTTCTTTATGATTCTGAGTGTAGAACTACCTACCAGCCCTGCAGCATGGTATCTAGAAAGAGCAAATTCATTTCTGCTCCTTGAGTAAGAGACCTGAATTTTGGGAGATTGTGCTCAATGCACAGTTAGTTGATACCTTCTAATAATCATTACTGAATCTGATACTTCCTGGAATACATGAATTAGCTGAACTTTTGATATTCCAGAGCACATTTTTCAATGATCCAAACTTTAGAGAGATTATTAAAATTCATGTGTTTAACTTTTCAACTTTCATTTCTTTTTTAAAAGATTTATTTATTTATTTGAAAGGCAGAATTACAAAGATGCAAAGACATATGTGTGTGTGTGTGTGTATATATATATA